>NC_088851.1:14146228-14792061 GCF_904066995.2 Poecilia reticulata | reverse complement strand
GTAATATTAAATTTGTCTTGAATTAGGGTCATGGGATTTCCTCAACTGGTTTCTGCCGCATTACAGTTTTGACAGTGTGGTCAACGTAATGCTTCGCTGGGATTTGGAGGGTTTTGGTGGTTTAGTTTAGAGATATAGTGGATCAGCCTCCTTTTTTTTTCTTTTCTTTTTTTTTTTTTTTTACAGTGAGAAACCTCTGAATAAATAAACTCGGAGCAGTCTGGGCACAGGGAGCTCCCTTCTGAGCTGCCTCACTCCTAAAATAACAACAACAAACACATTCTAATGTGAATATGAATCAAGGCAGTGGCTCTGCTCTCTCTGTGCCTGAACAAAGAGAAACTAATCCCGCTCCATAACGAGGTATAAAAAGGGTTATGGATCTAAAGAGTCAGCTGATATTCTTGTCAAGATGATCTCATATTCTGCAAAAAAAAATAAAAAATTGCAAATAATGCACACCGGCGTGCATTCATTTCTGATCTGTTATCTAAGTTGTGCGCATTAAGCACATTTGTGGTTGCTCCTGAAATCAATTGTTAAAGCATTGAACTGCTTCACAGCTGCATGTTTCCGGCAATCATTGTGCACGAAACGGCAGCTGCATCAAAATTAAACAAAAACAGGCGCTATAATTGTACAGTGCTCAGATATAAGCAATTAAAACCAAGCACAGAAAGGATGAGGCATGTTTCCACAGCTGCACTGTGAAAACATGTCAATATTCTTGTTGTCTATCTACGTATTGATGCCTGTTCCAGAAAAGTAATACAGGTTACTGTCATTTACGTCGGTGTTGATGTTAGTAAATCTTCTTTGTCCTGCTTTTAAAAGGAGATGGATCGTAGACAAAGACTGACTTTGAGGTGGGGGAACGTAAGCATAGAAGACAAAGCGAGGGTTTTCTGCATTTGTCTTGTTTGATTATTTTTCACATTTTATGCATTTTAGAAGAGCACTGGCATCTGTTGGCCCCCTCACATTTAAAGCTGATTATTCAGCTGCTGATCTTATAGCCTTCACCATTGGCGAATATTGCCCTGAAAATCCTCTGTATTAATTTCTACTGGAGAAGTCCCTCTGAGAAACTGGATCTCTTTATCCAGAAGTCCTGGACAAGTTGAACATGCAAATTTGATGTACAAAACTAGATTAATGTTGGAATTGTGCTACTTTCTTCTTAGATTAAAACTAAGAAGAACAAAAAAAATAAACAGAAATCTTAATACAATACAAAATAAAACAAAAGGCCAAAGATTCTGGAAAAATATTTTAGAAGTAGCAGAAAAGCAGAAACATGGTTCACAACCAATAAAAATCTCAGTAAAACAATTGTTTTCAATACAGCTGTCTGAGGACAGTCGACACTCGGTAATTTGCCTGAGAAATTAAAACGTTAAAGCTAGGAATTACCGGTACTTCGGTAATACAAGTTTAGAAAGTTTTATGATTGGGTGTTTAAACACACATCTAACTCATTCTCTTTCACCCTACAAGACCTGGAAAATTCTAAAATCTTTTTTATATATAAGCTGAGCTTCGAGTGCCGTCTCAGCATTGATGCAGCTCTAAACAAGGGGAGTGAAAATAACGGTTATCTGGAAGTGCTATATTTCCTTCTCTTTTGCTTAGTACTCCCTGAACATGTCATCTCTATGCTAAATCATGGTAACAATAAACTTTTGTTGGATTTCTTTGACAAACAAAAGGAGTCAAATTAAAATCTGAAACATGTGACATGTATTCGTATTGACCCCACCCAGAGCATGGTGCTGCCAAGACTATGTTTTACTGAGAGGATGCAGAGTAAACAAGGAGATATTTACCATGTCCTCTTCTGAGCAGAACAACAGCACAAAGCAAAGCCATCGTTGCTCAGCTCTGGTAGCTCTGCTTCCTGAGCCATGGACTGCAGCTCCTGCAGAATTACCAGAAGCCCCTTGACCGCGTCTCTTATGCTCCGCTTGTTGGTTTATGTGTCTTACTTTTTCCATTTTCAGAAGATGACTTGAACAGTTCTGTGTTGGATGTTCGAAGTGGCTGTGTTCTTTGGTCTCCATGATGATTTTTCTCTACTCATGTTCTCCAACAAACGTTTCAGATCTTCACAAAGCAGTTTACATTTGTTTAGAGATTAAAAACACTCACTTGTGGATGAGATGGGAGTCTTGTTTAGTAAGGTCAAGTTACGTTTTTGCATAGCACACTTACCGCATTTTCAAGTTTTCTGTATCTCCGTCACGAAACCCAGAAAATCAGATGAGAAGCTAAGATTGGTTGTTGCTGCTAACACTAAGAGCAAGACAAATGTTTCAGACGTTTTTTCCTGCAGCCACTTTTGTAATTAAATTACGTTTGAGGAGATGCTCTGAAGTAAAAACATAACATTTTGCATTGTGGTGTCAAAACTTCCAGTCCCTTTTATTCCTAGTTTTGGGCCCTTCTCACCACGTACTTGATGTGAAATGTGACATATTTAATCTCTGTCCCCTCCTCTGAGCTGAATTTGGTGACCTCATGGGGATGTAAATAATTTATGTACATGGATAAAGAGCAGAGGATAGATGAAGGGATCTCTGATATGCAGTAGAGAGCCTTCCATCACCTCCCTCTGAAATCCATCAAACGCACGTTGCCGTTGCTCGGTCCGTCCCCAGTCCGAGGGTACATTTCGGGCTCGAGAAATCACAGCTGCTTCTTCATCTCGGCTGCGTGAACAAGCGTCTGAGAAGAACACAGACTGGAGAGCAGCAGAAAGAGAGATTTCATCTTCTTGAATGTAGGTCAGGCAGCCCCAGTCAGTCTCAAAGCCTGAGAGAAGAAGCTGGCTGTGTGCGCACACACATCGCATGAATAAAGCATGTTTCTCTCTTGTAATAAGTGCCTATATGTGAGCACTTCCTTATCTTTGCCATATGTCTTTCAGTATATAAGATTTGCATTTCTTGTGTGTGTGCGTGTGTGTGTGTGTGGGTGTGTGTGTGTGCGTGCGTGTGTGTGTGGGTGTGTGTGTGTGTGTGCGTGTGTGTGTGTGCTAATCATGCCACACTGCGTTGTTGTACATTTCTATACACTGGGTTTCATTGTGATGTGTCTTGAGTCTTGCTTTGATAGATAAAGAAGCTCAGTAAAGGCCAGACATGATCTGTTTTCTCAAAGGAAAAGACTATGAGAAAATCACACTTTAAACACACACACCTGGGATTCTGGGTCTGAGGAGAGTTCCTGCGGTCCTTTCTAACAAATGTGAAGAATATCCGTGTCTTTGTGTGTATGTGTGTGTTCCCATTACAGCTGAAGGCCAATTCTTCCTGTCTGTCGCTGTCCTTGGTGCTTAAACCTGCAGACTAGAAAGAAGCTGAACAGCCCCGTACGCTGTAAGCACCACCGGTATTTACAGGGGCACACATTGCGTTGATGCTTTTCTACGCTGTCTGGTTTAATCTAATTTTTCCTTTTATTTCTGTCTTTCTATCACTCTTTCTTGCTTTCCTCCTCTTCTCTCACCTCCCTCATCTATTTTTTATTTTTATTTTTTCTGGTCCACACACACAAAAGAGGAATGTAGGCTGTGTCCTGTTGAAGCGTCAGAGAGCTGTGATTTGTCATCAGCCTCCACATGAAGACCTTCATCAGAGGACAGATCCATCACTTACACTCTGATTATAAAGACAGAGAGGCCAGCGATGTGTGCGCTCCGTGTGTGTTGTATTTTATGAGCTGGAAGCAGTGCTGCACGTCAGCTGGGTTCATATTATCTGTGAACTTTGAACTGACGGAGGCTGTTTTTTTTTACTAATGAATGTGGACTGAGTGTGATTCACCTTGGTGGGGCTGCTGTAAGCAGAAGAGAGTTGCCCGTACTTCGGTTGGACAACTGCAGGAGCTCTTTGTCTGCTGTTTGTGTGCCGTGTGTTTAGGCTGTAGGATATGCTTTTTGTTAGTTATAAATGTAATATTTGCTGCATACCAGATCTGTTCCCACCATGACTGTTAAGCCTTGTTAGAAGTCACATTTCTTCTTGGTTCGTTGACTCAGCCCAAACAGTTGTGTAAGGATTTTCATCTTCCCTAAGATTTATGGAAATAACACCCTTCGGGATGGGTGCTTTAAATTTAGATTTTCCGTCCACATTTTTCTTGATTTCTGATCATTTGGAAATTTATCCTCTGATTGCAGGACTTATCCATCTTTTACAGACACCAGCTGAAGCCACATGTGAACCTTCATCTGAATAACTGCAAAGCAGCAAACAACCGAACAAGTATTTATGTTTGAACATGTCCAAGCTGTGAACGGACATATCTCCACGTGTGCGATTATTGTGACAGATTAAAAGAAGAAGAAGAAATTTAGCAATACAGCTTACCAGTTATTTAAAAAATGCATCTCATTATATATAAAAATAAATAATTTCCGTGCAGCTACTGTAATTAAATTGTACATATTTGATCATTGACATTGAAGTTATTGTTTTAATGCTTTAAGAATTGTTTCCACTAAATATCTACAAACTATACCGATAAAGTACGTTTGTGGAAATACTATTGATTAGTGCTTGGAGGTTAGCACAACAAACATTTTAGTTTGCACCAATGAACCTTCTACCAACAACTGTCCCATTCCTATGAATGAGGTTTTTTTTTTTGATTATGCTTAAAACAGTAAGTGAAGAGAATAAACAAAACTTTAATGATAAATGGGTTTTACTGGGATGTTTTTCAGCCAGTTTTTGACTGAAATGGCATCATAAAAGCTTTAGAATTTGACCATTTTATGATAAAGTGTATGTGAGCAAGAGAGAAGCAAATCAGTGTAGGAAGTTGGCAGAGAAGAGCTTAATGAATAATATGCTAATCATCACATGACATTCCCAACTTTTGAAATATTTTTTATAAGACTTTATCTTATGAAATATTAATGCACCTGAACTATGAGAGTGTAAACTAAGTTGTGAATTTTAAATAGTAAACGATAAACAAGAATAAATCCATTTTTAATCTTTGTGAACTGAACTTTGAACTAGTTCTTTTAAAGTTTGACAGGACTGGGATTTGTTTTTGCCAGAAGTTATCTAAGCTCCAATAGATTTTGTCAAATACGGTTTAGGAACTAGGTGTGTTTTACCACTAGAGACACTCTTTTTATCTGAAGTTATACATATTTTATATTCACAAGGTAGCACATACCAGTAACCAAATCCACTTTGCGTTTGTTTTATTGCATTCTTTTTTTTTCTTTTTTTCTTCATCAAAATGCTTTTGGGGCGCTCCAGAGGCTGTAATCAAATACAAACCAGCCTTTGATGCATTTTTCATGAAACAAAAGACAGCAGGGCTGCAGTAGTAAATGAAAATATAGCACGAGTGTCCCATTGTTTCCCATTAGGGCTTCCTGTTAATAGCCATTTTGAAAGTTGTTTGCGCTGTCCCCTTACAAGCCCGCTCTCTCTGTTTCCACGCTTATTATGTACACTACAAAGGGAGAGGAAAGCAGAGGTGTGTGGCATGATGAAGAGTAGAGGAGGAACCCCTGCCGGTTGAAAGTAACGTCCGTGTGTGTACGTAAGCACAGCCTTTTACATAACGCCTGACTTGAGCTCAGCCGGAGCTTGCGTTTGTCCTGAGGGACCGGCTTTTGTTTTGATTTAAGCTGCTTTGAGATAGGTGGGGAATGACTGTGTGAATGTGTGTGTGTGCGTTACCGTCCGTCTGGCGGTCTCCCTGTGGGGGCCCTCCTTCTTCTTTGTGATTCTCCCTGTTCACCATCAACACCTCATCTGTTCCCTGCTGTACATCTTCTCAATTAGCAGCAGTGGAAAAGAAAGAAAAAAAAAAGCAGAAAGAAAGAAAGGGAGATAGTGCTCCAGCATGCTCAGTACTAATACCTTCATCTCTTCCATCTTTATCTCTTTTGGAGCTTTAGGTTATTTTATCTTTACAGCAATCGACCCCCACCTCTTTTTTTTTCTGCTTCCTATTTGCTCCTTCAGCTCAGCCAAGGATGGAGAGCTGAGGAGAGAAATCATGGAGGCAGGCACGGATCATTAGCTATATTTGTCCCCACTTCCTGCTGCAGATGATAGATCTAGCTAATTACCCCATGTTGCCAAGCCTATCGCACACGACACGCGACCGTCGTTATGGCGGAAATCAGTGTTCGCTCTGCCGCGTGCCGCATAGCTGACGCTATATGACTATTCATGAGCCTGGAGTCAAAGGAGTAGAGGAAATTTCAAATTCTGTCATGGCTGTGCCTGAATGTGATTGTTCTGGAAATGATTTTAATGATGCATGCTCTCCCTCTTCTTCCTCCTGCCCCCTCTCCCTCCACGTGTAGAAAATGAGTTTGGAGGAGACGTGGTGAGCCGTTCATCTATAGCTGAACGTCAGAGCATCACGGTGGCAGAAGGAGTCGGGACCAAAGAGCTGTCTGGAGTCCAAAACATTTCAGGTAGATCTTTCTGTCTGCACGCGTGATCCGCTTCAGCTTCCACAGTTCACACACAATCACATTTCTCAGGTTGATTCAACGATCGAACTCTGCTGTTTGTATTGTTCTCAAAGAAATTCAGATGAATCTAAAACATATCAGTACAACAGCCTTGCCTTCAATAGTAATTGTAAAAGTAATTTTGGAAATTATGGGGGAAAAAAGCTGAGAAAAATGTAAGATAAGACACTTGGTTCTAGGTACTTTGTGTGCTGTTTGTTTACCAAAACCCAACTTTTTCATGATCAGTCATCCTGATTTTACTTTTACTTTCTTTTAGTTTGTTTCTTGTGACGAGGAGGAATAGATTTCCAGCTCTGTAAATGGCTTACAGCAGCAGGTGCCATTATTGAGAGCACTGGGTCAGAGATTCTAGATACACCCTTTCCTCTCACTCAAAGTTTGACAGTTAGTTTCAGGGGGGGAGGGGGTGGGGGGAGGGGTGGGGGAGGGGGGGCTAGAACCTTTCGTCAAAATTTTGACAGTTAGTTTCAAGGTGGGTGGTCTTGCGGGGAGGGTAGGGAGGGGCGAGAACCTTTCGTCAAAATTTTGACAGGTAGTGTTTTAGAGAGAAAACAGGTGTTTTGAGGACATTGGGTGTTATGGACAGCAGCAGATGTAAAGGGTGTCGTTGGTTTCTTTCTAAATTAACGCCGACCTATGAACAACTGTGGATAAGCAACTATAATAAATATCCTTAAATCTTCTTCTATATCGGAAATAATTGAACGCGTTGTTTTATTTCCTCCAGAATTGGATGCGGCTTGGATCGTCTGTAACGGACTAATATTTATCTTTCACTTTTCCCCAATGTTTAAAGTTTTTTACAGTGCACAACCACACTCCAAGAGTTGCTCCAACATGGTAAATTGTTTTGTTAGCTTTAAAATTAAATTATCTACAGCTTTTGTCTCTGACTTATACGCAGTTTGTTTTTTTTGGCCCAATGATTTCTTTCCCTCCATCCGTTATCTTACATGCTTCAATGTGTTCACCAACAAAATATAGTACACCCGTAGTTGTTAAGGTACCAATACTAAGAACTTATAAATTATCAACGTGAACCATCAGTCTGTATTAAAATATTTAACAAACTAAATGGTCATTCAGGTTTTATATAGTTTTTTTTCTCTTCATTCATTGCATGTTGCAGAAATTCAAATATATGATGGCTATCGACCAACAATTCAATCAGTGAATCTTTGCTTTTTTTTTTTTTTTTTTTTTTTTTTTTTTTTTTTATCAAGCAGCCCCTCTCACGGAGACTTACATCTTCTGACATCTGGCCCGGTTTATAATAACATTAGCCAAGTTAGCTGTTGGTACACTTACCTAAAGAATAAATCATGCTCGCTACACAACCAGGCTCCAAAAGCTGGTCACAACATGGTAAATCGTTTTGTTACCTTTAAAATTATCTACAACTTTTTTTTTTTTTTTGGTTCTAATGATGCTATCTGTTCAATAATGTTCACTAACAGACAGCACACCTCTTGTTTTTGATAAGCTTATAAATGATCAATGTGAAGTATCAGTATGCATTCAAGAAGATCACATCAGTCAGATTTCGTAAAATATTATGATACTCAAAGGAATCAAAATTATAGTTCGCAAAATTATATTTTCAGGGAGCTTCGACTGTATGAAAGGAATGATTGAAATATACTATGAAAATATTCTATTTGCAGAATCCTGATAATAAAACTTCAAATGTGAACTGAATAATTAGATTGCAATTAGACACAAAAGAATCAACTGTTAATTAGTAATCATACTATGGAAATGACTAGCAAGATCTGAACAAACAAGAAACTTGACTACCTCAAGAGATTTCACTCGTAACGAACCGTCTGACTTTCTTTAGCCGACTAAATTTAATCTTACCAAATTTTTGCCAATGAGTAAACAGGTACTGAGTTTGAAGCGTGGATCAGATGCCTCCAGCCGTCTGCTAAAGCTAGACTCCGGCCTTCCTCACTGTAAAATAAAACATTCTGCTTAATAAAAGAGTTCAAGTGAACATCACTTAATTCTCATCAACTTGTTGTTTGTACTCATCTTAAACAAGCGGCAGGAACTTTTGGATTTAAAAAATAAAAAAAAAAGATGCTTTACAAGTTTATCTATTTAAGTTGAGTCTGCAACAACTAGAATAAAATAAAAAGTAAACTATTTGAAAGTAACGAGGATTTTGGGTGGTAAATGATGAGTTTGAGAATATTGTTTGTCAAAATCACACAATGTAACTACACTGATCTCCCTCAGAAGATGAAAAGACATGGTGACTGAGTTTTAGACACTAGTAGACAGCTCATGCAGCTTTTTACTAAATGGCAGCCCTAAAAGTATATATCTTTAAACTATGAATAAATACGCAGAATTTCATAATTATTTGATCCAGTGGTTATAGAAGTTTGATAATAATGCAATTTGGGGATTGTTATTTCTTAATGTCAGTGTTTCTGCTACTGGAGTGAGACAGTAAGAAGACAAGGAATAGGGTTAAACGAGGATTTAGAAATACAAAGATGATAGTTGTATTTACTGGGAGAAAGACTATGGCTAGTTATCAGGACAGAATGAGACCCGTAAAACTGTGGGGTTCATTCAGTTATCTGCAGTCACCTGCTCCAACAATTTATTACCCTTTAGGAACCATGTCTGGACACAAGGAGCAGGAACATCACAACATCCTTATATCAGATATTTTTCATCCTTCTATTAGTGATTTAAAACTATTTCTAATTTTTGATGCCATACGACAGAAAGCAAAGTTGTGCATGAATGTAAAAGTCAATTATTTTCTTCACCGACAGAAAAGTGTAATGTGTTTATTATGAGTAGGATTAACTGAGCTGAAGGAAAACAAAGGAGAAAATAAATATTCATTGATACAGAAGCGAATCAGCAAATATGAACTTATGAAACTATTGAAACCTTCAAGAATCTTATGTTGTGTACAATATTTAAGAAAATAATACTGAAACCGCACTGATGAATTTCTTTATTTGACTGTTATCTCTAAAATATGTTACTTTTTAGGCTGAACACCAGACACATCTCACCTCTTTCCCACAGTTTTTCACTTAGTCCACGACTGCAGTGGATTTTATAGTCAATTTTAAAAGCCAGCAGAAAGTCTGAAGCGATGGAGGACATTTACGTCAACATGGAGCCTGTTAGACAAACTGCATCTAATCATACAGGTAAGAATAAAGTTTCAAATAAATCTAGTATGTATTTAATTACATTTTGCTAAGGTTCAGGTTTTTGTTAAGGTTCGAGCAGCTCCAAAGAGAGGCTCTGCCTCTGTGTGGTTTTGGGAATCCTGAATGTTTTACTTTTGGCCGAACTCATCGCCATCAGTGTACGCAGTGAGTCTTGTTCTAGTCATCTTAAAGATGAGTACATTTTATGTTACTGTAATAAAAAATGTCATCGGCTCTTCTGAAATCAAACTGATCAAATAGCAACGGTTTGGAAAGCGTAAAGCTTGATGACTCAAAGTGTTGCAAAGAGGTGAATCATTACACTGTTACATGTGTTTGATTCATTTTCAACAACGGATGCATTTGCAGCCATTGAGGTTGGCGAACACCCTTATGTCACACAAATTTTGACGGGTAGTGGTCTAGAGAAAACAGGTGTTTGAGGACATTAGGTGTTATGGACAGCAGCAGATGTAAAGGTGGGAAGGGGGGAGTTTTACTGGTATAAATAGGGTTTCAGAATATGGTGCTCTACTCCTGGCTGTGGTCTGGTTCTACTTGCGTCATCATGTTCGAATAGTTAGCTCATTTTATACTTATTTAGAAGTTAGGTCATTTCATACTTAGTTCGTAGATAGGTCATTTTAAATTTACTTAGTAGTTAGAAATTTTTATACTTGTTCATGTTTAGTAGTTAGGTCTTTTTATACTTGTTCATGTTTACTGGTTAGTTCATTTTAAACTTAGTTAGTAGTTAGGTCTTTTTTATACTTGTTCATGTTAACTGGTTAGTTCATTTTAAACTTAGTTAGTAGTTAGGTCTTTTTATACTTGTTCATGTTTACTGGTTAGTTCATTTTAAACTTAGTTAGTAGTTAGGTCTTTCTATACTTGTTGATGTTTAGTAGTTGATTTTAAACTTAGTTAGTAGTTAGGTATTTTTATACTTGCTCATGTTTACTAGTTAGTTAATTTTATACTTGTTCATGTTTACTAGTTAGTTCATTTTATACTTGTTCATGTTTAGTAGTTGATTTTAAACTTAGTAGTTAGGTCATTTTATACACGTTCATGTTTTGTAGTTATGCCATTTTATGCTTGTTCATATTTACTAGTTAGTTCATTTTATACTTTTTAATGTTTCGTAGTTAGGTCATTTTATACTTGTTCATGTTTAGTAGTTAGTTCATTTTATACTTGTTCATGTTTTGTAGTTATGCCATTTTATTCTTGTTCATGTTTAGTAGTTAGGTCAATTTATACTTGTTCATGTTTAGTAGTTAGTTAATTTTAGACTTTTTTAGTAGGTATGTCATTTTATACTTGTTCATGTTTAGTAGTTATGTCATTTTATACTTGTTCATGTTTGGTAGATATGTCATATTAAACTTTTTTAGTAGGTATATCATTTTATACTTGTTCTTGTTTAGTAGTTAGGTCATTTTATACTTGTTCATGTTTAGTAGTTAGGTCATTTTATACTTGTTCATGTTTAGTAGTTATGCCATTTAATACTTGTTCATGTTTAGTAGTTAGGTCATATTAAACTTTTTTAGTAGGTATGTCATTTTATACTTGTTCATGTTTTGTAGATATGTCATTTTACACTAGTTCATGTTTAGTAGTTATGCCATTTATACTTGTTCATGTTTTGTAGTTATGTCATTTTATACTTGTTCATGTTTAGTAGTTAGGTCATATTAAACTTTTTTAGTAGGTATGTCATTTTATACTTGCTAGTGTTTAGTAGTTATGTCATTTTATACTTGTTCATGTTTAGTAGTTAGTTAATTTTAGACTTTTTTAGTAGGTATGTCATTTTACCCTAGTTCATGTTTAGTAGTTATGCCATTTATACTTGTTCATGTTTAGCAGTTAGGTCATATTAAACTTTTTTAGTAGGTATGTCATTTTATACTCGTTCGTGTTTTGTAGTTATGCCATTTATACTTGTTCATATTTTGTAGATATGTCATTTTACACTAGTTCATGTTTAGTAGTCATGTCATTTTATACTTGTTCATGTTTTGTAGATATGTCATTTTACACTAGTTCATGTTTAGTAGTTATGCCATTTATACTTGTTCATGTTTTGTAGTTATGTCATTTTATACTTGTTCATGTTTTGTAGTTATGTCATTTTACACTAGTTCACGTTTTGTAGCTATGCCATTTATACTTGTTCATGTTTAGTAGTCATGTCATTTTATACTTGTTCATGTTTAGTAGTCATGTCATTTTATACTTGTTCATGTTTTGTAGATATGTCATTTTACACTAGTTCACGTTTTGTAGTTATGCCATTTATACTTGTTCATGTTTAGTAGATATGTCATTTTACACTAGTTCACATTTTGTAGTTATGCCATTTATACTTGTTCATGTTTTGTAGATATGTCATTTTATACTTGTTCATGTTTTGTAGATATGTCATTTTACACTAGTTCATGTTTAGTAGTTATGCCATTTATACTTGTTCATGTTTTGTAGTTATGTCATTTTACACTAGTTCATGTTTTGTAGTTAGTTAATTTTAGACTTTTTTAGTAGGTATGTCATTTTATACTTGTTCATGTTTAGTAGTTAGGTCATTTTATACTTGTTCATGTTTAGCAGTTAGGTCATATTAAACTTTTTTAGTAGGTATGTCATTTTATACTTGTTCGTGTTTTGTAGTTATGCCATTTATACTTGTTCATATTTTGTAGATATGTCATTTTACACTAGTTCATGTTTAGTAGTCATGTCATTTTATACTTGTTCATGTTTTGTAGATATGTCATTTTACACTAGTTCGTGTTTAGTAGTTATGCCATTTATACTTGTTCATGTTTTGTAGTTATGTCATTTTATACTTGTTCATGTTTTGTAGATATGTCATTTTACACTTGTTCATGTTTAGTAGTTATTACATTTTATACTTGTTCATGTTTAGTAGTTATGCCATTTATACTTGTTCATGTTTAGCAGTTAGGTCATATTAAACTTTTTTAGTAGGTATGTCATTTTATACTTGTTCGTTTTTTGTAGTTATGCCATTTATATTTTGTCATATTTTGTAGATATGTCATTTTACACTAGTTCATGTTTAGTAGTCATTTCATTTTATACTTGTTCATGTTTTGTAGATATGTCATTTTACACTAGTTCATGTTTAGTAGTTATGCCATTTATACTTGTTCATGTTTTGTAGTTATGTCATTTTATACTTGTTCATGTTTAGTAGTTAGTTCACTTTAAACTTATTAGTTATGTTATACTTGTTAGTGTTTAGTAGTTAGTTAATTTTAAAGTTAGTTAGTAGTTAGGTGTTTTTATACTTGTTCATGTTTAGTAGTTACTTGATTTTAAACATAGTTAGTAGTTATGTCATTTTGTACTTGTTCGTCTTTAGTAGATTGTTCACTTGTCTGACTCACTCTGTACCTTAAAGCACCACCCACTTTAGCTGATTTTTTATTTTTTCACATTTTAATTTTTCTGAGCCAGATTCAGGAGCAAGAATGTTTTCACAAGCTTTTTTTCTCATGACTTTATGCTGATTCTTATGCTTGTTTTTAGACTTTATGTACTGAGAATTATGTTGAACAGGATATTATGACTAGTGTCTTAGAAAATTGCTTCGTAAGTCAAACTTAACATCACGGTTTCTGACAACAGCTTCTTATTATCGCAAGGGGTGACCTATACCTGCTCAGACACCAGGCTATGGTATGTCCATACCAACGGTCCAGTCCGTTGGACAAATTGTAACCTTTCTTAATACAATTCAGTTGATTTATATAACACTAATTTACAATAGGTAATCTCGAGACAATTTACAAAAAAGTCATTTCCATTGTACTTAACAGTACAGCAATTTAAATGTATTAAGTCAGTAAAAAAAAAAAGTTATCTGAGTTAAAAATGCAGATTGCATCATGTCATTGACTTGTTATTGACTTGTTTATATGCTTCCCCCTGTTCAGATTACTTTTACCCTGTAATGTCTGATTTGATCTATATTTTCAGGGGAACCCTGTGGAACCAACATGTACATTTGCTGCCTTCTTTTTTTTTTGTTTCTTTATTACTGGACATAATTGGAGTTCCATAAAGTCTCGTAGTAAAAGTCACATTAAGACACAATCAGAACCCCTCGTGCTGAACCAATCCTCAACACAACCATCCTCCAACTTTTGTTTAACATGTCAGAGTTTTAACAAGAAAGAAAAACACAGAGTACAACCGGTAAAATTGTTGCTTTATAAGTCACAACAAGTGTACATTTTATCTTTAGGTTTCATGTCAGTGATTCTTGAGAATAGGGACAAAATGGGTTTTAATTTTCCCTTTTTTTTCATTTCTCAACCTTAAGTATGCAAAAATGACAAACGATGTTTTGGTAATGTAAAGATGCCAAGGTGCAGGCTCCCAGTTGCAACATAAATAAAAAAAAATTAAAAAAATACATTTTTCATTTTACTCACTAGTTTGTCACCGCCTACAGTTCTGTGTCAACTCCGACAGACGCACTTTTTGTAGTTTTTTTTTTTGTTTTAAATAATTAATTATTTTATATTTATTTTTGTCAGATGGTGATGACAACGTTCTAGATCAGGTCGATTAAAAATGTATTTTTTTTATTTTTTTTTTTTATGTTGCAACTGGGAGCCTGCACCTTGGCATCTTTACATTACCAAAACATCATTTGTCATTTTTGCATACTTAAGGTTGAGAAATGAAAAAAAAGGGAAAATTAAAACCCATTTTGTCCCTATTCTCAAGAATCACTGACATGAAACCTAAAGATAAAATGTACACTTGTTGTGATTTATAAAGCAACAATTTTACCGGTTGTACTCTGTGTTTTTCTTTCTTGTTAAAACTCTGACATGTTAAACAAAAGTTGGAGGATGGTTGTGTTGAGGATTGGTTCAGCACGAGGGGTTCTGATTGTGTCTTAATGTGACTTTTACTACGAGACTTTATGGAACTCCAATTGTGTCCAGTAATAAAGAAACAAAAAAAAAAGAAGGCAGCAAATGTACATGTTGGTTCCACAGGGTTCACCTGAAAATATAGATCAAATCAGACATTACAGGGTAAAAGTAATCTGAACAGGGGGAAGCATATAAACAAGTCAATAACAAGTCAATGACATGATGCAATCTACATTTTTAACTCAGATAACTTTTTTTTTTTTTTACTGACTTAATACATTTAAATTGCTATACTGTTAAGTACAATGGAAATGACTTTTTTGTAAATTGTCTCGAGATTACCTATTGTAAATTAGTGTTATATAAATCAACTGAATTATATTAAGAAAGGTTACAATTTGTCCAACGGTCTGGACCGTTGGTATGGACATACCATAGCCTGGTGTCTGAGCAGATATAGGTCACCCCTTGCGATAATAAGAAGCTGTTGTCAGAAACCGTGATGTTAAGTTTGACTTACGAAGCAATTTTCTAAGACACTAGTCATAATATCCTGTTCAACATAATTCTCAGTACATAAAGTCTAAAAACAAGCATAAGAATCAGCATAAAGTCATGAGAAAAAAAGCTTGTGAAAACATTCTTGCTCCTGAATCTGGCTCAGAAAAATTAAAATGTGAAAAAATAAAAAATCAGCTAAAGTGGGTGGTGCTTTAAGGTACAGAGTGAGTCAGACAAGTGAACAATCTACTAAAGACGAACAAGTACAAAATGACATAACTACTAACTATGTTTAAAATCAAGTAACTACTAAACATGAACAAGTATAAAAACACCTAACTACTAACTAACTTTAAAATTAACTAACTACTAAACACTAACAAGTATAACATAACTAATAAGTTTAAAGTGAACTAACTACTAAACATGAACAAGTATAAAATGACATATCTACAAAACATGAACAAGTATAAATGGCATAACTACTAAACATGAACTAGTGTAAAATGACATATCTACAAAACATGAACAAGTATAAAATGACATGACTACTAAACATGAACTAGTGTAAAATGACATATCTACAAAATATGAACAAGTATAAATGGCATAACTACAAAACACGAACAAGTATAAAATGACATACCTACTAAAAAAGTTTAATATGACCTAACTGCTAAACATGAACAAGTATAAATGGCATAACTACTAAACATGAACAAGTATAAATTGACCTAACTACTAAACATGAACTAGTGTAAAATGACATATCTACAAAACATGAACAAGTATAAAATGACATAACTACAAAACATGAACTAGTATAAATGGCATAACTACTAAACATAAACTAGTGTAAAATGACATATCTACAAAACATGAACAAGTATAAAATGACATGACTACTAAACATGAACTAGTGTAAAATGACATATCTACAAAATATGAACAAGTATAAATGGCATAACTACAAAACACGAACAAGTATAAAATGACATACCTACTAAAAAAGTTTAATATGACCTAACTGCTAAACATGAACAAGTATAAAATGACCTAACTACTAAACATGAACAAGTATAAAATGACATACCTACTAAAAAAGTCTAAAATTAACTAACTACAAAACATGAACTAGTGTAAAATGACATAACTACAAAACATGAACAAGTATAAATGGCATAACTACTAAACATGAACTAGTGTAAAATGACATATCTACAAAACATGAACAAGTATAAAATGACATATCTACAAAACATGAACAAGTATAAATGGCATAACTACAAAATGTGAACTAGTGTAAAATGACATATCTACTAAACATGAACAAGTATAAATGGCATAACTACAAAACGTGAACTAGTGTAAAATGACATATCTACAAAACATGAACAAGTATAAAATGACATGACTACTAAACATGAACAAGTATAAAATGACATGACTACTAAACATGAACAAGTATAAATGGCATAGCTACAAAACGTGAACTAGTGTAAAATGACATATCTACAAAACATGAACAAGTATAAAATGACATAACTACAAAACATGAACAAGTATAAATGGCATAACTACTAAACATGAACTAGTGTAAAATGACATATCTACAAAACATGAACAAGTATAAAATGACATGACTACTAAACATGAACTAGTGTAAAATGACATATCTACAAAATATGAACAAGTATAAATGGCATAACTACAAAACACGAACGAGTATAAAATGACATACCTACTAAAAAAGTTTAATATGACCTAACTGCTAAACATGAACAAGTATAAATGGCATAACTACTAAACATGAACTAGGGTAAAATGACATACCTACTAAAAAAGTCTAAAATTAACTAACTACTAAACATGAACAAGTATAAATTGACCTAACTACTAAACATGAACAAGTATAAAATGACATACCTACTAAAAAAGTCTAAAATTAACTAACTACTAAACATGAACAAGTATAAAATGACATAACTACAAAACATGAACAAGTATAAATGGCATAACTACTAAACATGAACTAGTGTAAAATGACATATCTACAAAACACGAACAAGTATAAAATGACATACCTACTAAAAAAGTTTAATATGACATATCTACAAAACATGAACAAGTATTAAATGGCATAACTACTAAACATGAACAAGTATAAAATGACCTAACTACTAAACATGAACAAGTATAAAATGACCTAACTACTAAACATAAACAAGTATAAAATGACATACCTACTAAAAAAGTCTAAAATGACATATCTACCAAACATGAACAAGTATAAAATGACATAACTACTAAACATGAACAAGTATAAAATGACATACCTACTAAAAAAGTCTAAAATTAACTAACTACTAAACATGAACAAGTATAAATTGACCTAACTACTAAACATGAACAAGTATAAAATGGCATAACTACAAAACATGAACAAGTATAAAATGAACTAACTACTAAACATGAACAAGTATAAAATGACCTAACTACGAAACATTAAAAAGTATAAAATGAACTAACTAGTAAATATGAACAAGCATAAAATGGCATAACTACAAAACATGAACGTGTATAAAATGACCTAACTACTAAGTTTAAAATCAACTACTAAACATGAACAAGTATAAAATGAACTAACTAGTAAACATGAACGAGTATAAAATTAACTAACTAGTAAACATGAGCAAGTATAAAAATACCTAACTACTAACTAAGTTTAAAATCAACTACTAAACATCAACAAGTATAGAAAGACCTAACTACTAACTAAGTTTAAAATGAACTAACCAGTAAACATGAACAAGTATAAAAAGACCTAACTACTAACTAAGTTTAAAATGAACTAACCAGTAAACATGAACAAGTATAAAAAGACCTAACTACTAACTAAGTTTAAAATGAACTAACCAGTAAACATGAACAAGTATAAAAAGACCTAACTACTAAACATGAACAAGTATAAAAATTTCTAACTACTAAGTAAATTTAAAATGACCTATCTACGAACTAAGTATGAAATGAAATAACTTCTAAATAAGTATAAAATGAGCTAACTATTCGAACATGATGACGCAAGTAGAACCAGACCACAGCCAGGAGTAGAGCACCATATTCTGAAACCCTATTTATACCAGTAAAACTCCCCCCCTTCCCACCTTTACATCTGCCGCTGTCCATAACACCTAATGTCCTCAAACACCTGTTTTCTCTAGACCACTACCCGTCAAAATTTGTGACATAAGGGTGTTCGCCAACCTCAATGGCTGCAAATGCATCCGTTGTTGAAAATGAATCAAACACATGTAACAGTGTAATGATTCACCTCTTTGCAACACTTTGAGTCATCAAGCTTTACGCTTTCCAAACCGTTGCTATTTGATCAGTTTGATTTCAGAAGAGCCGATGACATTTTTATTACAGTAACATAAAATGTACTCATCTTTAAGATGACTAGAACAAGACTCACTGCGTACACTGATGGCGATGAGTTCGGCCAAAAGTAAAACATTCAGGATTCCCAAAACCACACAGAGGCAGAGCCTCTCTTTGGAGCTGCTCGAACCTTAACAAAAACCTGAACCTTAGCAAAATGTAATTAAATACATACTAGATTTATTTGAAACTTTATTCTTACCTGTATGATTAGATGCAGTTTGTCTAACAGGCTCCATGTTGACGTAAATGTCCTCCATCGCTTCAGACTTTCTGCTGGCTTTTAAAATTGACTATAAAATCCACTGCAGTCGTGGACTAAGTGAAAAACTGTGGGAAAGAGGTGAGATGTGTCTGGTGTTCAGCCTAAAAAGTAACATATTTTAGAGATAACAGTCAAATAAAGAAATTCATCAGTGCGGTTTCAGTATTATTTTCTTAAATATTGTACACAACATAAGATTCTTGAAGGTTTCAATAGTTTCATAAGTTCATATTTGCTGATTCGCTTCTGTATCAATGAATATTTATTTTCTCCTTTGTTTTCCTTCAGCTCAGTTAATCCTACTCATAATAAACACATTACACTTTTCTGTCGGTGAAGAAAATAATTGACTTTTACATTCATGCACAACTTTGCTTTCTGTCGTATGGCATCAAAAATTAGAAATAGTTTTAAATCACTAATAGAAGGATGAAAAATATCTGATATAAGGATGTTGTGATGTTCCTGCTCCTTGTGTCCAGACATGGTTCCTAAAGGGTAATAAATTGTTGGGGCAGATGACTGCAGATAACTGCATGGACCCCACAGTTTTACGGGTCTCATTCTGTCCTGATAACTAGCCATAGTCTTTCTCCCAGTAAATACAACTATCATCTTTGTATTTCTAAATCCTCGTTTAACCCTATTCCTTGTCTTCTTACTGTCTCACTCCAGTAGCAGAAACACTGACATTAAGAAATAACAATCCCCAAATTGCATTATTATCAAACTTCTATAACCACTGGATCAAATAATTATGAAATTCTGCGTATTTATTCATAGTTTAAAGATATATACTTTTAGGGCTGCCATTTAGTAAAAAGCTGCATGAGCTGTCTACTAGTGTCTAAAACTCAGTCACCATGTCTTTTCATCTTCTGAGGGAGATCAGTGTAGTTACATTGTGTGATTTTGACAAACAATATTCTCAAACTCATCATTTACCACCCAAAATCCTCGTTACTTTCAAATAGTTTACTTTTTATTTTATTCTAGTTGTTGCAGACTCAACTTAAATAGATAAACTTGTAAAGCATCTTTTTTTTTATTTTTTAAATCCAAAAGTTCCTGCCGCTTGTTTAAGATGAGTACAAACAACAAGTTGATGAGAATTAAGTGATGTTCACTTGAACTCTTTTATTAAGCAGAATGTTTTATTTTACAGTGAGGAAGGCCGGAGTCTAGCTTTAGCAGACGGCTGGAGGCATCTGATCCACGCTTCAAACTCAGTACCTGTTTACTCATTGGCAAAAATTTGGTAAGATTAAATTTAGTCGGCTAAAGAAAGTCAGACGGTTCGTTACGAGTGAAATCTCTTGAGGTAGTCAAGTTTCTTGTTTGTTCAGATCTTGCTAGTCATTTCCATAGTATGATTACTAATTAACAGTTGATTCTTTTGTGTCTAATTGCAATCTAATTATTCAGTTCACATTTGAAGTTTTATTATCAGGATTCTGCAAATAGAATATTTTCATAGTATATTTCAATCATTCCTTTCATACAGTCGAAGCTCCCTGAAAATATAATTTTGTGAACTATAATTTTGATTCCTTTGAGTATCATAATATTTTATGAAATCTGACTGATGTGATCTTCTTGAATGCGTACTGATACTTCACATTGATCATTTATAAGCTTATCAAAAACAAGAGGTGTACTGTCTGTTAGTGAACATTATTGAACAGATAGCATCATTAGAACCAAGAAAAAAAAAAAAAAGTTGTAGATAATTTTAAAGGTAACAAAACGATTTACCATGTTGTGACCAACTTTTGGAGCCTGGTTGTGTAGCGAGCATGATTTATTCTTTAGGTAAGTGTACCAACAGCTAACTTGGCTAATGTTATTATAAACCGGGCCAGATGTCAGAAGATGTAAGTCTCCGTGAGAGGGGCTGCTTGAAAAAAAAAAAAAAAAAAGCAAAGATTCACTGATTGAATTGTTGGTCGATAGCCATCATATATTTGAATTTCTGCAACATGCAATGAATGAAGAGAAAAAAACTATATAAAACCTGAATGACCATTTAGTTTGATAAATATTTTAATACAGACTGATGGTTCACGTTGATAATTTATAAGTTCTTAGTATTGGTACCTTAACAACTACGGGTGTACTATATTTTGTTGGTGAACACATTGAAGCATGTAAGATAACGGATGGAGGGAAAGAAATCATTGGGCCAAAAAAAACAAACTGCGTATAAGTCAGAGACAAAAGCTGTAGATAATTTAATTTTAAAGCTAACAAAACAATTTACCATGTTGGAGCAACTCTTGGAGTGTGGTTGTGCACTGTAAAAAACTTTAAACATTGGGGAAAAGTGAAAGATAAATATTAGTCCGTTACAGACGATCCAAGCCGCATCCAATTCTGGAGGAAATAAAACAATGCGTTCAATTATTTCCGATATAGAAGAAGATTTAAGGATATTTATTATAGTTGCTTATCCACAGTTGTTCATAGGTCGGCGTTAATTTAGAAAGAAACCAACGACACCCTTTACATCTGCCGCTGTCCATAACACCCAATGTCCTCAAAACACCTGTTTTCTCTCTAAAACACTACCTGTCAAAATTTTGACGAAAGGTTCTCGCCCCTCCCTACCCTCCCCGCAAGACCACCCACCTTGAAACTAACTGTCAAAATTTTGACGAAAGGTTCTAGCCCCCCTCCCCCACCCTCCCCCACCCCCTCCCCCCTGAAACTAACTGTCAAACTTTGAGTGAGAGGAAAGGGTGTATCTAGAATCTCTTGGGTCTGCTGATAAAATTCATTTTGATTTTTTTTCTACTTTTTGTTTTTTAGAATTTTTATGTGATTTCTTTTTTTGATAAAGCCTCCAAATCAGTTCTGTTTTGTCTGCCTGTTGGATTACAACTATTTGATACGACACAAAAATGCGAGATTGACTTTAAATAAAAAAAAAGAGTTCTACAGATGTTCAATACGTTTTTGTAGTGGAATTCTGTCAAAATAAATTATAAGTGTTCATAAAGGGAATTAAAGTTCAAAATGGCCTAATGCCAAACATTTAATAATAATATTACAATACATTTTATATGAAGCACCTTTCAGAACAGCCAAGGACACTGTACAAACAAGTTGGTTAACAAACGCATTGTGACACTTTCGGACACGAAGACCCTCTAAAATCAACATCCACTGAAGTAGATCGGCACCAACCAGAATTATTTAGACAGATATTTTCTTCTGTCAAGCTTCATATATATGAAATGACTAGTAAAGAAACACAGAAATAAGAAAAGAGTAGAAACAAAAAGAGTGGAGGCAGGGAGGATGGAAGGAATGTCATTAGTAAGAAAGGAAACCTCTTAGTAAGGTTCCTGTCTTCCTTGAAAGAAGACAGGAAGAAAGTTATGAAGGACAGATGGAAAGGGAGGATAAAAGGTAGGATCAAAAGAAGGATGGGAAGGACACATAATAGGAATGAAAGAAGAAGAGAAACATAATAGGTAGGAAGGAAGGAATGGCTCAAAGTAGTTAGGAAAGAAGAACATGAGGGCATAAAGGAGGAAAAACACAACATCTTCTGGATTGTTTGGGAACTCTGACTCTAAAAACAATCTGTGCTCTTCACAGATGCTCTCTTTCCAGTCAAGCTGAGCTTGTATCATTTTCTTTCCACTTCACAACTGGGCCACTTTGTGTTGGTGTATCACATAAAGTTCCTACAAAGCACAGTACACTGAAGTTTGTGGTTGTTGCAGGACAAATGTGGAAAAACTGATGTAAACACTTGTGGAAGGACCCCTATGCATTCTGTGGAGAAAAGCCTTCACTACAGCTGCATTTCGGCATCGCCAGGCCAGCTGATAAATAGTTTTATTGTGCTCAAATCACAGCTTCTCTCGCTCTAACCGCTTCTGAGTGCTGCACAGCTGCCCTTCCCCAGCCAACCACAGCCATTTTCCACAGTATTTCGGAATCAGTGCCAAATTTTGGCCCGTCTGCCTCCGTCACTTTCACCCTCTTTCTCGCTCAGCAGCCACTCAGATGCTATCGCCACAACCCTTCACACTAATTCAGATGCACTTAGCATCGCTCAGGCACACGTGTTTGCTGTCACTACACGATGCATGGTGTAAATATGTGTTTGAAGTGAAATTCGATAATGCCTGTGCAGCTTTGCACTGCAGCTCTGTGCAGAACAGCAGCCAGCCTGTGAATGTGAGCATGTGTGTGACTTAAGGTGGAGCTGGGAGCCACATGACTGAAGCACGTTCTCCCAAAAACTGACAATGACACAACTTGCTAAGACTGATGTCTGAGAGTCCCAACTCCCTCATTACCCAATAGGAAATACTTCTACCATGCAACATATTGCAATAATAATAAAAAAGTTTTATTTGTTGTAAAAATCCATTCTTTTCGATCAAAATAAAAAAAACTTTTTATTGAAGATATTCCGCGCAAACGGTGAAGACCTACTAATAACAAGCGAAGCCATTTTAATTTACATTTTACTTTCTATTGATGCAGTCTTCGATCAGTGCAAACACACACGCTATTTAAACAGCTGCTGTTTGCAGTATCTCTGTGGAATCAAAAGTTTATTTTACCTCCCTCTACACGACACTTTTTAAAGTTAGAGCAGAGGCTTTATATGAGTCTCTAGAAAGTGAAAAATCTTTCTGAAACATTAACTACATGATATGACTTTATGGAAGAAAAAATATATACGTATGCAAATTTAAAACTTGTAACGACATTCTGACCATTGTAAAAACTAAAAAGTCAAGTTGAATATATCGTCCTGGAGTTTTTTAAAATCCTGTTTGCTGCAGGTTTAAAGAACTGAAGAGGAGGGAATGAAAAGGTAAATAATCCCATTGAAAGAATAGACTGATGATTGCTTAAGTCAAATGTAATTTAAAAAAGTATGTTTTCGAAAACTCTTCACAATAAATTAATACCAGGCTTTTATTTATTTTATAATGTATTCTTGATCCTCTTTCAAAAATAATGGCCCTAGTCATTTTTTGCCTTTATCTATTTATTTATTTAATTATTTATTTGTTTTTGCCTAAAACATTTTTTCAAAAGGGGTGGTTATTTTATTTATTTTTACCAAAATGTAGAAAATTGGCCAAAGTTTTTTCTTTTTCTACAAAATAATATTTTTTCATTTATTACCTTATAAATAAATAAATTATTCTATTTATTTATTTATTTATTTATTTATTTATTTATTTATTTATTTATTTATTTATTTATTTATTTATTTATTTATTTATTTATTTATTTATTTATGTTTACCAAAATGTAGAAAAACAGCCAAAGCTCATTGTGAGAAACATGCAAAATGGTACAGGTTCGATCATCTCTATGACTCTTGAAGCTGTGGGATCAACATAACTGTGTGTTTATTTGTCTCGGAATATAAAGCCATTGATCCAGGGGGTCTAATTGAGACACAGATGGGGGAAGGAGCGGGCCTCAACTAATCCTCAATAAGCACACTAACCTTCATTACAGCTGTGACATTTTTTCATGGGGTCCTAAGAGACCGTAAAAGCCAGACAGGGTATGAAGGGCTGCGACATACGGTGAGCCACAGTGGCGTGCGGTACGTCAGAGGCCTGCGGGTTTCCTGGGCTCAGCTCTGACGGGAAAGTGGAGGCGAAGAATTTGGTGCTGCTGTTTTCAACTATTCAGCTGGATGCCATGTTAAAGACTTGGTTACAAAAATCAGAACTGGTATGTGACTGTGGACTTGTTACATTTTTATTTAAATCCAAAGCAAATCTTGTTCTTGTGTCTAAAAGCTTAGACTATTTATTTATTTATTTTTACCTCCTTTTCATTTTAATTCATTCAATTCCTAGCAACTGTTGAACCCAAATGTCGCATCAGTTCTTAATGGTTAAAACCAACAGCTAATATGTTCAAATCTTGCAGCTGACTTAAAGTCTTCTCTTAGATTCTTCTCTTTTCTCCTTGTTATATTAATCGGCTGCCAAGTCAAGTGTCGAGGAACATCAATGTACATGAAGCAAAACCGGAGTTAATACCAATACATCTCCGCTGTGATGTGAGCCACTGATGTCTGGAAAAACATTTCTAAGCCTCGGCTTCAGCCAGCTGGCAGCTGTTGATCGCTGAATCTGATCAGGAACAGATAAGTTTGGAGGATGGCAAGCGAAGCACATCATAATGTTCCTCTTCAACATGTTCTACTTTATCCTTGATTTATTTTGAAAATGGAGCAGTAATTCACAAAATTAAATTTTCCACACTATGAATTCTCCCTTTGGACTACCCTTCAAGACCATCAGATAAAGTAGATGTTTTCTTAGATCAGTAGTCATTTACTAACACGTTTCTCTTTTAAAACGCAGCTGTTGCCTTTTATTTACCATTTGTAGCAAAGGTTTGACATACAGCTATAACATTGTCATTCTTTTTTTTTTTTTTTAATGAAGGGCGCTGCTTGATCATTTAATTTACTTAATTAGGAAAAATTTAATTAAAGCAACATTTTATCTTCCTATAATGTGTCACAAGTGATCCTGGTAATAAAACAGAGCTTTAAAAGAGTTGCATCACATTGAAACAGATTTTTTTTTGTTCTGTGACATAATAAATGCTATAAAGGCATGATCTCTCCACCCCACTGGAATGTTTTTTTTCCTAAAGGAGGATTTTAAATGTTCTTGAACTGGAACAAACAATGTTGAAGTCCATCATTCAACAGCATAACAGATTTTTTTCACAAGAGGTATACATTCAAAACAGCTACCTCTCCAAGGTCAAAGTACATAGTGTTGAGGAAAATAGCAAGAAACCCAAGAACTCTATCTTAATCGCAACATGCATCAGTTAGCATGCAAAAGGTTAAAGCTCAGATGGAAAAAGGCTGAAAAAATGGCTTGTTTGGAATGGCTTTCTGGAGAAAGGATGTTTCCTCTCTAATGTATGTAGCATCTTTATTTTGATCTGCAATTGTACATCTAAAGGAAATCACAAGACAGATAAAATATGTTTCCCACAGTACCTTGACTGGGAAGAAACCAGCATGGCATAGTACTTGGGATTCACAGAGTTTGGTTTGTTTTACATCCTCATATTCTGGATATTTTGCAGTTATTGAATCTATCACAAACTCCTATGTATACTAGATTTTTCTAGAGCCAATGTAAAAATGTAGGACACAATGACTAAGAAAGAAAAACAAAACGAAACATCATGTTATCAGTAGCCCAGTCAAAGTCCAAACCTCGACCTGATTAAAATGCTGTCGCAGAAACAAATGCCAAATAAAATATCACTGACCTGAAGCAATTTTACTACAAAAAGTAGACTCAAAAATGTCTAGGCCATATTTTGAGAGACAGATTAAGTCTTCATGTTAATACAGGCAATAGTTTAAACTATTGAATAATGGGATTTACTTATTTTAACCCACAATAATATTGAAAGTCATTGTGAAATTTGTTTTACTCCTTAACTGTACATTATATGTAGAAATGGCTAAAATGCGTGTTTCACTTCCTCATCTATGGATTCTTTGCCATAACCAAAATCCCATATGTTGCTTCCTTCTTTTCTACACTGAGAAGATTTATAAGCTATCTTTGTGTTTCATCTTTTTACTTTTCTCCCGTTGAAACATTTATAGGCATTCATAAAGAAACACACCATTAGTACTGAGAGGCTCTACAGTAAAGCAAGCATGCTGTTAATAAATCATGTTGAATAAAAAGAGACACCCAAACACGGCCCCCGTCATCTTCCAATCCTGGCAAGCATGAATATTTAGAGGCATCTGGAAATAACAGAAGAATGTTCATTGGCATTCAAGTTCCTTCGCAATTTATGATCTGTTGTTGAGGTGATAAAGCTATATAGGAAAGAGATATGTAGGTCTGATAGCTGTAAAAGATGTCAGGAAAATGCTTACTCTGGTGTAAAAACAGCTTGAACGTTCTGGGTCATAAACCAGTTTTTAGAGGAAAAATCAACACAACTGCCAAATGAATATACAAAACAGTCTCAAAATTTATTGGGACACTAGAACAAAAGAGGCCAAATAAAATTCACAATAAATATTTTTGGCATTATTTCAACCAAAAAATAAGAAAAATGGTAAAATGTGAATATTCATTAAACATATCCTTGAGCCTTTTTGGAATAGGGTTAACAGTGAAGATTTTGAAGGCAATTCCCAAACTTATCTATTAGTCAGCTCATCAGTTCTGGCAAAATATGAGTCTCTGTGGAATTTATGTTGATTTTGAGTAATTTCCAAGAAAAAAATAATTCACCCCTGGCAATTCAATCATTGTAATCACAGGCCGCATAAGAAACATAGTCACTGTAATTATATGATGCTCTTGCATCATATAATTACAGCATTATAAAGCCCTTAGATCCAGATACAAAAAAAGAAGTAATTTGTATCTGGAATGAAAAATGTGAAATATAATATAAATTGACAAAATTATTGGTAAGAATACATTTTCATCAAAATCATTTTAGCGTCTTCAGGTTGATCCTAAAAAGCTGTGGTGAAGTGAAAGCAATTTTAGTGGTTTGATATCATGGATACAAAAAAGCATCCATGATATTACAGACAGATTACAAGTTAAGTACAGACATTACAGACATTACAAATAAATTTATTTGAACTGTAAAAAAAAAAATAAATCTAAGTAATCTCTGCAGATTGCATCAAATGACGCACTTAAGCACTCACTCGTCAAATGTAGTGACAGACGATAACATACATTGTGATACATTTACTTTGTCATCCCTCATACAGTAAGACTGCCTCAGGGCGGCCGAGGCTACTATTCAGTAACTTGCCATTATCAGTGTGTGAATGTGTGGGTGAATCGGGAACGACTGAATGTAGTGTGAAGTACTTTGGAGCACCATACAAGTACAAGACATTTACAGGCCATAATGAGCATGCATGTAGCGACAGTGGATAGGAAAAGCTCCTATTGAACAGGAGGAAACCCCAGCAGAACCTGACTGAGTGAACGGCCATCAGTCTGGGGGTTTGAACAGACAAAGCAT
The DNA here is from genome assembly GCF_904066995.2 of Poecilia reticulata. NCBI lineage: Eukaryota > Metazoa > Chordata > Actinopteri > Cyprinodontiformes > Poeciliidae > Poecilia > Poecilia reticulata. Next base: position 14,764,185 of record NC_088851.1, on the reverse strand, counting down.
ATACAAAAGAAGCACTTTTCTTTAACATAATGTCAATGTTAAAATATTAAAGGCAGTAGTAGCTCTTTCAGTGGCATTTTCTTGGACAGAAACATAGCCAGGTAAATATGCTATATGCTGGTTTCCATACTTGTTGAATAAAAAATAGCACTACTGATGTCCTACTTCAGGAAGGTAGCACAACTAAACAGAGCACTAGACACGATTTAGCTTTTCTGAAGAAAGAAAGCAGAGACAGAACATACAGCTGAAAGCTGAAATAACACTTGTAATTAAACATTGGGGAGTAGTAGGAGAATGTAGCAGAGTGAGAAAAAGTGGATATTGTGTCCTCCAGCAGCCTAAGCCTGTAACTTCATAACTACGTAGAGTGATTTAAGTTATCTTGAGCTATTTCTCAGACAATAAACATGTTTTCGAAGAGCAGGCAATGTATGTATCCTCAGAAGAAAGAAGATTCCTACCTCCACCTACCTTAATGTAAAGATTACTAAAAGCTGTTTCAAATTTCATCACTTCAGCATAACAGATATTGAAAGCTAAAAAAGCAACAAGGAAAAAAAAATTATAAAAAACCTTGGAAAAATTGTGTGTTGAAAATGGACTCTAAAAAAAATGTCACTTTGAAATTAGCCAGAATACTTCGTCACATAATAGTCAGAAGCAAGAGATCTCTAGAGCGCTTGCTTCCTCAAGAAAGCTGTGAGAGAAGACACATCTCAGCTGGGCCAGTCATTTCCAAAACGTCTCCACTGGGACACTGGAGGTCAATATACTTAAATGGAGAAGTATATTTAAAAGAAGGCTGGCTTGTCGATCAGAAGGATTGGATCTTACTAATGACACCACAGAGACTTTGGGGAATCATTTATTGACCTCTTGGAGAGAAGCTGATACTTTTTGAGTGAAAGAGAGACGTTTTGGCACCCGGTGGTATTGATGGTTTCAAGAAAACATTTTTAGATTTAAAAGACTTTTACAAAACCTTTAAATTCATTTTTAGAATAAAAGGGAACACATTCTGTTTAAATGATATGTGATTTGCCAAGAATGACCTCAACGAATTAAGGTTACATATAAGCTAAGGACATCTTCTTGATCATGCTGTGGGATCTGTAATGTAGCTCAACCCGCAAAATCTTTGTTCAACCCTGACATTTTCCCCATTTTCTTATGTTAAAACCAAACGTTCAATGTGTTTATTGTGACTTTATGTGACAGAACAACAAAGTTGTGCATATGTTAAATTGGTTTGCACTTCTTCAAATAAAAATATGACGAGTGTGGTATGCAGTTAGTGGATAACTGCAAATACAACCAGTTGCCTTCAGAAGTGATCTACTTATTAGAGTCCATTCGAGTTTAATTTAAAGTCAGTTTGAATCCAGCGGCTCTCTGAAGGACTCAGGTTTATGGGATAACATAAGCTTGAAAACTAAGTATTTAGTAACTTGACAGAATATGGAAAAGTTCGCTGCAGTAAGCATAGGTACTTTTAAATATTGGGAGGATGTATTTGGTATTTACACTTTGAATAGGGTTGAAATTATAATTGCTTGTTTTATGTATGTAACCCTTTGCAATCTCAAGATAAACAGGGCATTGTAAATAAAATCTATAATTATTAAAATTCTGTTTTGAAATGGTTGCTGGCACATTTATTTTGCCTAAATTTACTTGTTTGAGTTAAGTATCTTGCACCTTTTTACTTGTTAACGTAAATACCTTAAATTAGTAAGATCTGGGATGTAATGTGGTCTGCAGCTACAGGCTACATGGAATCCTATCTAATGCATGCTGGGTTCATGTCAATTCATCAGATGGGCTCACGCAAAGAGGCTTTTCGGGTTACATCTATCCAGTAAGAAAATAAAATAAGAAAAATTGACTGTGCAGTCTCTAAATCACTTTAATCATTCACACTAATGCTGCCCATCAGTCATCTACATGAAACCTTCTGGCACATCAGGTGCTAACTGAAATGCCTGACAGGGTGGAAATAGCACTCTGAACCTGAGAGAACATGTATCCAAATTAAAGATAATTTCACCGGTCTGTCTGTTGTGTTGAACAGCTTGTTTGTGCCTTTTTTGCAGATGGAGGTGGATGCAGACGATAAGCGCCATCGCACACGCTCCAAAGGTATCTGCACAGATACACACAGAAACACACACCTCTATTCAGGGTGACCTTCACTCTCCCAACACAAACACGTATATGCACACAGACACGCAGATCCTGAGCAGTTACACTCCAGTTGCTTTCTCTCGCTGGTTCACTCCTCCTCTATCTTCGCTTTATATGTATCTAGCAGCAACAGAAGTCCACCTTCTCAACGCCTTGTTCAAAAATAAAACATTGGCAGGAATCGCAGTGGCACGCACCACAAATCGGAATAAACGGGAGGGTTTCATTGAGTAGATGCCTCTCATTTTCAGTTCACAAAACAATGGCTCCCTTTTACGTTGTTGACAAAGCTGAGGACATTTATTTTCTAAGTGAATAAAATTAAATGAAACATTAAAAGGCTGCTCAGTCCACTCTAACAAGCTGAGATGATGCTCCTCTTGCTTCATCTTTTAATACCTGTGTTGAAGTACCTAACATTGTTTCCCAAAAGGGGAAAACAAACAACAACAAAAAGATACGTTTAAATTCTAAAAATGTTATGAAAATTTCAAAAGTTATGCACTCCTCCAGCAAGATGTTGGCTCATAAAGTATGCTGATGTTACAGGTCGTTTTGGAGTATGTAAGCTACAGTGTTTCCTTTCTTGTGTTAAGCTGTATAACTTCCCATAGAAACATGACTAAATGTTCCTTAATTTTCAAGGCCACACTTTAGATATGACATTGTGACTTCTGTACAATATTTAGTCAAAAGTAATGTCCAAATATTCAATTTCTACTGGCAGCTGAAGCAGCACATTTGTTTCATCTAAAGTGCCATTGAAAATTTGAGTTGAGTTGAGATGGTTGTTTATCGACAACAAAATGCCTCCTTGATATAATGAGGTATAGAGTTGAATTTGTATTTGCAAAGAAAAAAAATGAGTAAATAAATCGCAGCTGTTCATCACTACACATGTCCTCCAACCAAACTGCCACACATGACTGCAAATTGACTTACACTCAGGCTATTTCCCTTGGCAATTAACTCACTGAAATATGAGTTGTGCTCTTACCATAAAGATGCCCTTTGGATATCATGAAAAAGTTGCATTTAATATAATTAATTTTAACCTTAATTTCCAACGAGTACGGGCATACGTGAACTTACGGACTTAGAAGAAAATAAATATCCTTTACTTTCCCACTGTGGGGGAATTCAGGTGTAACATCAGCAAAGTGTTACGTAAGTCAGGCATGGTTAACACGTACAAAATTACAAGAATAACATACTGTATTGTAAGGGCAAAATTACAACACAAAATACTTTTCAATTATCAAAAATGGCAAATATCAACTCAGCATGATACCTGTACAGACAGTTAGTTCAATGGGAGGAGATGTTAGTCTTGTAAAACACAGTTGACAGCTTGGATCTTTTCCTCATCCTGGTTCAATGTAGACATTGTTTAGAAGTGTCAACCCTGATTTAGAACATCGTGACTGACATTCACTGAAATTTTACTTTTATAAATACTATAACTCCTTTTTGGTTTGGAGGTGTAGACAGTATGTGTTTAAGCAAAATATTGACTGTGGTTGTACATTTAAGACCAAATTGCACCTGCTTTTTGGTCTAAAAGTCAACATTTATTTGACATTCAAATCTGTTCTGGATTATAATTATAGATGTGAATAAGTCAACATTCGGCAGGTAAAAACAAACAAGAATATAAAGGGACTGATGTCATAATTACAAACCTATCACTTTTAAATGGCGAGTATTGTCAATTTTTATTTTACAAATACAAGCAAATCTGTGTCCCCAATAATTATCCAGATATAATCTTACAGTGTTGTGCCATTTCTACTTTTACAAATAAAAGTATGTTGCCATGATAAAAGTGTATGACAATCCTTGCAATCCACAATTCATATATATACATACATAAAATCTGTACTCTATGCATGACATATAAATGAAATTACAAAGACAAAATGATTTAATGTTTGAAAAAAATGCCAAGGTCTAAGGCAAAGCTATGTAAAGATTTAAATGAGGTCTGTGTGCAGCCTCAACATTGATTGCTCAGTGGATTGCTATTGATCAAATGACTTGTTCTTATACGTCAAACATCTGTGATGTGTGTCAATTACAAATGACACCATATCTCTTCTGAAACTGAATGAGATGATTTGCATATTGCTTCTTAGATGAGGTGCCCAAGATGAAAAATCTGGTCTTTTATCAAATGCTTTTGCTTAAATTTCTCACTAAATTAGTAAATGTTGCCAAAATTCTACTTTTATGTAAGCCACCAAGTTATGCTTGTGGGTGGTCAAAACCTCTTGCCTTGAAAAGTTATATAAATAGATTGGATGGTGGTTGTCACCTGTTGTGTGGGGAAAAAAAAAATTAAAATATTAGAAAAATATATTTAAAAGCAATAAATGAAGAAAAAAAACTTGTATAATTTAGCATGTAGTACATGCTAATATATGCAAAGTTATTTAATCTAAGCCATTTAAAAAGATTAAACACAATACATTTGTATTTGTGAACAGAAATAATGAAAATATATTTTTTAACATCAAAATAAAAAAAAATTTATTAGACGCTGACTGACTAATTCCCACGTTTCCAGCTTTAAGTGTTTCAAGTGTTTCACGGTTAATTTATTTTATGGCAAACCTACGCAGACGAGAAGTCACAGAGATCAACATTTCAGCAGGTTCCCTTTATGTGTGTTATGGCTTGTGTGTTCAGCTGGAGCCGGTGCCGTTTCATAATGATTCTCTCCGTCTCTCTGCTTCTCCCTCAGTGCCTGTGGATCCAGCATTAACAGAACTTTTCAGGTCAGTGAGAATGGAAAAGCGCCTGGCGCTCATGTACGCACACACACACACACACACGCGCACACGCGCACACACACAATTTGCCTATTGTTGTCTCAGCGCAGAGAGATAGAGAGTACCAGTCACCTTATTACCAAACGGATATGTTTCCTCTTTTTCTCCTGTTTGTCCTCACATGTGTGACATAAGTCTGATCTACCTTTTTTTTTTCTTTTGTTCCTCTTTATTTTTCTCTTCAAGCCAGCTTTGTGGAGTGAAAGTCTCTTTCCCTTTCTTAGGCATTGTCATTGTCAGAACACATGATTGGAAGAAAACTGACAAAACAAGCCACAATTTGTTGCAAGTTTTGCCAAGAATTTGATGATTAATCAAAAAGTAGTCGTTCCACTCTTGGTCGCAACAACTGCTTTTACGCATTTATGATAGCTGGCAATGTGTGCTCCTCCTCACTGTGGAGGAATTTTTTTAAGTGAAGTTTGTAAATTGACTTACTGGTGAGTTAAGTATCACTGCCTTGGCCTGAGGGTTGAATATTCTCCATCAGGACTTTCTGGTATCAAGCAGAATTCGTGGCTAAGAATTCATTCAAGTCATCCAGCTGCAGACCAACACACTACCACCACCATGTTGGACTGTTCTTCTTTGAGTCTCTGGGTTAGTTTGAACCAAATGTTACGGACCAAATGTAACAGGGAGGGGAAAAAAGCTCCTCTTTCCTATTTATTCTCAGTAGTCCACAGAACATTTTTCCAAAAGTCTTGGAGATCATGATTTTTTGCTATTTTGTGGCGAATTTGAGAAAAGCCATTTGTCCAAGCAAGTGGCTTTGGTCTGGGAACTTTTCCAGGGAAACCATTTTTCCTCACTCTCTTTTATTGTTAAATCATGAAATCTAAGTTTTCCTTCGGCAAGTATGTTCAGATTAGATATTAAGTTAGGATTTTTTTTGTAAGCCGGAGCCTCCTGGGAAGGTTCACCACTCTGGCATGTTTTCTCTATTTGTTGATAAAAGCCCACACTGTGGTTTTATCGCATTGGAAAGCCTTAGAAATATCTCGGTGATCTTCTCTACCAAGATGCTAAAGAATTTAAAAGAATTCTTGAATTTCTTTCGATTTTACATTGTGCTGCTATTGAAAATCTTAGCTGACAGTTACAGTTACAAGCTACATAGTAACTTGTCTTTGTTCTGGTTAATGAAACTGAACACAAAATTGTAGGTGATTGTAGTTAAATAATGATTTAGGAAGTGCATCAATTACATAATTTCCAAACTAAATCTTGTATTATAGCTGGTTATGTTTGTGTAATATTATTTTTTATGACCTGAAAAAAACATAAAATAGAGCTATTGTCACACTAAAACTAGGATTTTATGTAAAGTGCAATGACTGCTCTTCCTGATGTATTTGCAGCATTATAAGATTTTGGCCTTCTGTCAAGTCACTTAAGACTATTGTTGGTCTCCTGTGTGTTGTTTTGCTGCGGATGCATGGAAAATGTCAGTGAGCACACAAGCAGCAGCCGACTCTAGTCAGGTTAAGTAGAGTTAGTAGCAGACAGTGGACAATCCCTGCAGCGTCTCCTACCTGCATCCTCTCTCTAGCCTTTTTACAGGAGGCTTGAGAGTATTTGTTACTGTTTAAAGCTCCGATGCTTCTAAATATTTATAGGTCTGGCAGGATGGAGGAGATCCTTTGTCAGCGTCTTTGTTTAGTCTGATAAAGGGTGTGTGTCTCCTTTCTTTTTATTCTACAGAAGTGTTTTTGGATTCCAGTTTGACAAAGCTAAGGTCTTAGCTAACTTTTTTTTTTTTTTCAAGAACATAATTGCTGTGATTTCGGCAGCGTCATCTGATTCATTCTGTCTGTCTGAGCTCTTGGAAGATCTCATACGGGATTTTTTAAATGCCACCCAGGGAATGTTTGATGCTGATGGAAATTACGTTTTTATTTTTTTCAGAATTGTTTGTATTTACTACAAACATTTACTTTTACCGAAGCATTCTAACAATGTTTTAAATGATTTCTTTTGTACTGTTTAAACCCTGAGAAAGTATAAATGGTTCAATAAGCCGTATGCCCTTAGAAACATTAAATTAATCTGTGGGAGACACTATATAACGCCCTTCAGAGTAAAATTTGTACAGTATAATGTTGTATTTTCAGTATTTTTGTTTTTCTTTAACATTTTCTGAATTAGTTGCGAGAATGCCAAACAGCGAAGGGACATTTGATACTTTCCAGACAGCCGGCTCTTGTGGCTCCTAAACAACTGTTAATTTATGACCATCTGTAGCCTCCTATTTTGGCTTAACTTGGTGAATATGAATGTTTTGTAAATCCTTTTGCATGTAATATTTTTTTCTGAGAAGCCTTATAAGTGCTTTTCACAAAATTATAATTTTGAATTATTACATATGAATTATTATTTGAATTGATTACCTATGTACAATACATATATAATCTGTTACGAAACCAGGCGTTCTTACTGTTGTGCACTATTTCATGTAAACTTTTAATTTTTATTTAGCATAAAAGCAAACACATACCGAGAAGTACCATAATATTTGGGAACTGCGGCCAGATGCTGCTTTGATGCAGCATCTGGCCGCAGTCCATCGTCTGAGGCGATGGACTGCTATACCTCTGTTCTACTTATTCTTTTATTTAGACATGGATTAACTTTATATGATTTAATGAGAACATGAAATAGATTCCTGATGCATACTGTCAATTTTGTGAAAAGATTTCCCGCATGTTATTTAAATACACACCCCCGTCTTAAGCTAGACTCAAATGGAAGACTAACGCTAGGACTTCAGCTTTTTACTGACTACCCAGTGTTCATTGAAGCTTTCTATTCAGGGTGCTTGTCAACAGTTCAGTGTTTGATAGTTTGTTCTGCATGCTAAAAGAGGTTGGAATACATGTCTGTATTCCACATATAGTTATTTTCACTGGTATTTACAGAGAGCTGTGTGTAACCCAGTTGGGAATTCATGGGTGGATTCTTCAGTGTCCTCTACTCGTCTTTGCAAGTTGTTTCCACCCCAGTAATGTGTAAATTTTATTTTGTCCTTGGCGGTGTTAGGACGTGGTTGCAGCTTAGATAAGCTTCCCAGCCTACCCATGTATCAATAAATAATATTCCACCTCGAAGATTACTGTGTAGCCTTTAGCTGATATTCATAGATAATACAAGCCGGACTCTTCCAATCCTTCATCCACCCTCCTCTCACAGCCTATCCTCATTTCCTATCATTCTCTCACTTTTCCTCCTGTCTCGCCTTCTTCTCCTCACCGTGCTGGTGCCTGCAGATAGTAATTAATCAGGGGATCGATGTGAAGCCTATCTCCAGGCTGGGGCGTCTATAATGTCGATAACACTGCTCGATGGCCTCTCTCCCCAAAGAGCTGCTAGTCTTCGGGGCAAACATGCCCGACTTTGCATCATGTTCGGAGCTGTAAGTGTCTTAATGTGCTTTAATATGACATCCTATTTTTCTTCGTTTGCTTGGGAATTTAATAGGAATTATGTTTTTGTAAGGAACTGTTCTAAAAGGAGACTTCATTTCCCATCTTGCATATTTAAATTACAATTGTAGTGCTGACTCAGTGTGTACAGTGTTTTTATTTGGGGGGGGTGGGGGATGTGTCTAGTTTAATCTTGATCTATGTTTGTAGGTCCTATTCAAATCCACACATCTTATTTGTTGTATAGTAAAGAAATTAACATTTTTGCTGTTTGAGAGCTCTACATACTACAATTTTATGCACAATACATTTTTCTAAAAAGGCTTTGGTCAGCCATTTCAGACTATATCTACCTCATCTTTCTACCTCGTTTCTCTTTTGGTACCTATAGAACAAAACCAAACGGCAGGAAAAATGTTTGTCCATTTAACTAAACATGAGGAGACGTATGTTTGAATTAATTGAATTAATTATTTGAAGTTTTCTTAACCCTTCATTGTGAAAGTTTCTAACAGTTTTAGAGTCATGTGTCAGTGACCAGAAAGACCATAGTCATAGGAAGGTCATAGCAGCATCATGTTTGTAGCATGGCTGTGCGGTCATCACGTTGTTACAATTCATAGGAGTGTCACAGTATATTTATAGTAGTGACATAGGAAGATAATCATATCAGGGTCACAACATGGTCATAGTGGGGTCATAACATAGTCATGCAATGGGTCAACCAATGCAATATTCACTGATATAAGAGCTGTCACTGCTTGCCATAGAGATGATAAAATCATTAAGGTCTGCCATAAAATAAAATCCATACAATCCAGCAACATCTCTAATTATTCACCTATAAATTAAGTAGGTTATTCATCGGTGTACTTTCTACAAAGAAATGCCTAGAACTACCATATAAAGGTACTTTTAAACCTCAGTTTTCAGGTACTGCAGAATTCTGTTCCAGTAAGCAACAGAAATCTATTAAGATGAATAAACTTTGGACTATAATTTCCACAACTTAGCTGCAGATTTTAAAAGGTTTTCCTGAGGGTTTTCAAATAGCATTGCATGTGCTCATACACAAGTACGTCAGCTGAGCCCTGCAGTCCATTTTATAGACTCTGATTAACTTTTTAATTCAGTTTCATACATTATATATAAGTCAGTAATGGACCAGTTACAGCTCTCATGGCTTCTGGGTTCTTGTCAGACTTTTTACTCACCAACCCACCATTTTGACTCTTGAAGTACAGAGGAGTTCACCAGCTAATGTGTGTGCTTTTGTCGCTCCAGTTGAAGTAGGGAAAAGGTTGATAATAATGCATCCTTTTGTATTAAAAAATCACAACTCTATGGATGAATTACTTTTACCAAAGAATAAAAATAAGGGTAAATTTAACAGAGGCCCCTGTTTTTAACCTCATCTTGCTTTTCAGACAATGGGCAGGGTGGAGAGTTTGTGCGACACTCAAAGCCCCAACTATAAACATTCTCCACACATCTTCCCTCTCATTTGCATATTTACAGTCTGCCATGCTAATCATGTTTATTGGGGTGTGTAAGTACAGCGCATGAGTTGAATAGCAAATGCTATCTTTGTACTGGAGACTTTATAGTGAAGTCGCTAGGATGAAAAAAGAAAGTCTCCCCATTTCCGGAAATAAATGGTTTCTCCTGCGGTAATCCAATTTCAAAAGACAAAACAGCCGTCTTACATAACTAGGACAGAACAGGGTCTTGCTAATTATGGTGCTAATGCTCAGTGAAGAATTCCCTTCGTTTTTTTTTTTTGTATTTTTTAACAAAGGCCAAGATTTGTGCAGATATTTCTGTGCAGCTCAGGAAGCGGAGCTGTAACATTTAGACAGAAATATATCTGAACCTCCCATCTGAACCTCCCATTATGCAGGACTGGAGTGTTTCTTAATTTTCCTGCACATTATTCAAAAATATTCTTCCGAAAATTACACACTGGTGAATGTCTCAACACCGCAGTCTGGTTAAAGGAGATAAATAGTTAATTCCCTTGATATACATAGTTAATAAAACTGTCAGTTTTAAAGATTTCAGTAAGTTTCTTCTTTGGAAGATAGACATTACATCATCTATCTTGCGTTCTTTGACTTTATTTTATTTTTTGTGATTAGATAAAGCAGATCACTGCTAAAGATTTCCACCTTTTTACTTGATGTAACCTGTTATAATAAAAACATACTTTAATGAAACAAAATTGGGTCTACATGTATGGATGTTTGTGCAACATCCATACATGCATACTATATTTTACTACTTTAGGTTTTTGCTTCTCTGCTCTTGCTTTTTGCAGAATGTTATATTACCTTTGCTTTGCTCTGTTCATGGTCATTTCTTCACAACGCCAGCCTCGGTCTTGCCTGCGAAACCTAAACCTGTCGCTGCAGCTCTGACGGACACTGTCGTATTGATTTGAGAGCAGGAATGAAAAGCTTTTCCCCCCCTATTCTCCATCGCCGCCTCTACGCCAACACGCGCGCGCAAACTGACGAGCAGATCAGATAATTAAAGAGAGCTAAAACAAACAAGAAGATATCAGTTCATCGCTTCGCCTGAAATGCCCTCCCATCTCACTCTCTCTGGATTTGGTTTCTCTCATTCCTCCTCTCTTCTCCTTCCTGCCCCTTTTTTGGTTTCCCTACCCCTTCTAATGCTCTCTTCCTCCCTTCCTTCCTTTCTTTCTTCCGTCCTTTTCTCCGCTTACCCCCTCCTCCTCCTCCTTCGGCTGTCTCAGGCAGAGCTAATTCCCTCTTCAGATGGTGCAGCTCTCATTTGCATACTTATCAAAGTATTTGGACTATCCGACAGAAGCTGTAGGAAGGTGGGGTCATTAATATGTTAATTAGCTCCTCCGTTCTCTTCCCCCCTCTCCTCCGCCCCAATTTTGGAGCCTTTAACGTTAGTGCATCCATATTCTCCACCTCTCTCTGCACTTCACATTCAGCTTTCAGGTCCTGAAAATGCCAGAAGACTCTGCAGACATTAACATGTTGTAGTAACGGGGCATTCATAATGTCTTTATGCAGACTACACACACGCTATCTTCCATTTTGCAGCAAAATATAATCTGGTTGCACAATTTCAAATAATCTGTTCTGGCCCTACACTGACAAAAGAGAATAGTTGATCCAACTTTAAAAAATGCTTCAATTAGTAACAAGTAATTGCTTTAAATTTAGCCTGGACAAATTTAAGTCAGACATACTCAAATCGTTTAGTTTCTTTCAAATAGAGACTGAATTTTATTTAAAATCAAAGTTTTAAGTTCTTTCACATCAATAACAGAATTTTCCAAAAGTACATTATGACTCATTTTTAAAAATATAGCTTAACATAAATAATTTTATATGTGTGCTCTTGCAAGTTGTTTTAGTTTTCCAAACAGGATTAGGATGGGAATCGAGAACCGGTTCTCAGTAATTCAATTCCTTGAAGTTGTTAAGCTGATTGCTTAACGATTCCGCTTATCAGTTCCAGTAATGTGTGATGTATTTGCGTGATGATGTATTGCACATGCTCCATATTTTGCTTTAGAAAATATCCAGGATGGCATCGCGGCCAAAGCACTTCAAAATATTTTCTTATTTCACAGAAACAGGTGATGCTTGGACCAGTTGCAACATGTTCAAAACTTTACTCACATTAAAAGGACGACATACCTCCAACATCCTCAAACATTTGACACAACTTGGAACCAGTTTTTAGTTTTGTGAAGTGTTTGATACGTTGCTTGCATTAAACTTAATAAATATTTTTTGGCAACTTCATAAGGAATTTTTCTACATGCCTAGGGTTGTGAATGCTTATGAATACTTCTTGGTTTTGTCAGTAGCTTTCTAGATTGTAGAGTGAAGTAGTATTGGTTTTTTTGTAGGCAACAGCTGCAGTTTATCAAACAGCTCAAACCCTATAAGGAAACTTTATGTGGATGTTTACATTATGTATTAATTTATAATATTTTCTTAAACACAAAAAAATGCAAAATCATATTGGTGCCAAAATTATAATGTGGACTGGTTGTTGTCAGTGACATTTTTAAATATGCCGTTCAAAATTACTGATGTTTGAAGTCAGACTTGTTTTAAATTATGAAAACTTTGCTTTAGTCATTACTGCCTTCTAAGTAGCCATTAGAATTGCTTGGCTCTGTGTCAGAAAGTTAACATCTGAGAGGTATTGAATACTCATAAGTAACATAACTCCTCTTAAATAAACAAAATGCACACTCCCAATTTTTGACGCAGTCAGCAGTCGATTCTCAAGAGAAATGGCGGTTGGACTGTGGTTGGTACTGAGGGATTTATCTTCTGTGAATGTCGAGCAAAGTTTATATCATAATATGAGACGTAGGGTATTAAGGCTGCAGTAAACTTAATTGTTTTACTTAGTTTTAAAGTAAAACGTACATTTTAGATGGAAATTTTGAATTTTAAGTTAACTGAACTCATAAAAGTAAGTTGTCATCACCACTCGAAAAGAATTAAGTGAGCTGAGCGTAATATCAGCTACCGTGCAAAAACTGTTAAGTAGAGTAATATCTTGATGGACACACCTGAATCCTGGCAAGTATGGCAAGCAGTTAAACTAGATGTGTGCACACAGTTTGTTTCCTAAGAATAAAACATTATGATTTTCTCTATGAATAAATGTAACATAAGTTGAAAAAACTGATGCAATTTTCAGAGCTGTGTGTATTTTTGTAGTCTATGGAGGAAAAAAGTTTGAAACATTGAGTTCTTTGTATTTTTTCCATAAACCTCATCTACTTTCATTTCCATAGCATACTTTAACAGAAGTGTGAAGCATTTCTAGGTGTCTTCTTTTTCTTCTTCAACATTTATTTAGCCAGGATAGAGCTCCTTGAGATCAAGGATTTCTTTTACAATTGTCCTGGCAATCATGCAGTTAACAGTTGGTTACAAAAAATACAATACAAATGTATTTGGAAAAAAACGTAAGTCAGATTAAGGAAAAAAAATATGCTTACTGAATAGGACCAGCAACATATTTGAAGATAAAAAATGTGTCACGAAATATGTGTACTCAATATCAATACTGCAGTTAGAAATGGAAAAGTAGAATGCAAGTAAGGGTCAGCAAAAAATATTTGGCACTTATCAAATGAAAGTGTGTTTCTAAGGTATTCTTTTCCAGTTCCTGAACATGCTTACGGGCAAATTCTGGAAGTGTGCTTCAATTCATTGGAGGATATCGCCTTTTATCAGCCCTTTTTCATGTGTGCAAATTTATCGAAAACATTGTTTTACATTTAAACCACCAAAATTGACAAGAATGCTTTTTTTATTATTGTGACAAGATGGAAAGACCTGAAGGATAAATTCCTTCAAAACAAAAGTGAAATAAACTGTAGTGGAAGCCTAAGAAAAGCATCATAAAAGGATATGAGTGATGTCACCGAGTCACAGTCAGTAGTTTGCACGACCACAACGGAGCGATGTTAACGTCTTTAGGAAACTTTCAACTTAATGATGGCATTCGTTCTGGCACTGCTTTTACTGGAAGAGATTAAATGTGCTTTATTCAGAAAAAAAAAAAAAAAAGAATGAACACGGTCGAAACCGTGTTTAGGACACCCTGACCTGGCAACCTTTAAGCAGGAAAGCTGAAAAAGTCACATTTGCAAATTGCTATTCCCATTTGATAGCTGTTTAATGTGAGTCAGCAGTTGCACACAGAGATCTATCTCTGTGGAGACTGACTCATTATTGATAATATATCACTCTTCCTTCCCTGCAATATATCAATATAAACAAAGGCTCCTATCCTAACCATATAAACCAATATATTAGACTGAGTTGTATCTGCTACCTGGTTCTGTTATTATTCTGCATGAGCCTGCTGCAGGCAGAGAGTATCCACTGTGTATTTGTAGTTATAGCAGATATAAGCAGTGCAATGCTGCAGTCTAACCCATCTAGCCACTTCTAACTTTCCAATTTGCTGCCCTGTAATGCTGAAAAATTACTTGTTTTCCCCCCATATTTTAAGTTGAAAAAGTTTTGTTAGCTCTTTTAAATCAAATCAGGACTTTATCAGAGTAAGAAAAAATGAACTCTGATAACTGTGTCTTATTTTAAGTCAGTCTGGTCCAATACTGTTGCTCACCTAAACAGTTGGTGTAAGAATGCAAACAATGAGCTTCTCAAAGCTAAAAAGATCTGAGGGAAAAACAAAGAGATTTTGGAAGGTAGTATGTGTTTATTAGTTTATCAGATAAAAGCTATGGACAGACTTTCATATATGAGATTAAACAGTTGAAAGTCCCTTTGCAGCAGAAGAGACACAATGTTAATTATGAGGTTAATAGGTCAGCCATGCAGTTCTTGTTCTAACAAGGTTTGGTTGGCAGTGCGCTGCAGATGAGTCGACACTGATGCACGTGATTGACTAAGATGCTTATGACAGGCATCAGTGTCTGACGTTAATTAAAAAGGCCACGAGAAGGTAAAGCAAACGCTGGAGTTCATGTCCTGAATACGATTTAAACTTTGTGCCTTAAATTCGATATGCAAAGTAAGCAAAATTTACACAGTTCACACAAAGGTGCTTTTGGTAGTAAGCTTAAGTTTAAATTGTTAAAGATCAGAATAATCATAGAGAGAGAATATAAAGCTGGAGGGTTCCAAATCTGGAAACAGTTATCTCAATGCTGCTGCTGTTTTCTTTTTTTCTTATCACATTATTTTAAAATTTTTCTGGGTAAACTCTGTCTTTTTTTTTTTTTGCACCTCAGAATTCATGCAGATTGACTCTGTGGGTTTTTTTAGGGAACATTAAACCTATGTCTCATTATTGGTGGTTTTGAGCCAACATTCAAAACCACCAACACTGAGGATTTGAACATAATACTTTTAATGTCTCCTTCATTGTTGTTGCTCTAACGCTGCTGGTTGTCTGTATGAAAAAGTTTGTCACTATAACTCCAGATAAGTCACTTTAGAAAAAATCCACAGTTGTTTGCTTATGGTTGCCAACAACATGAAAGAAACTGCCAAGAAAGCAAGAGATCTGTAATTGGTCAAAGTTTATCATTTACTGGTAAATTTTCTAAAGCCCACAGGAGGTGAAGAGGCAGTTTACAGCCACTTTGAGTACGATATGCTGAAAAGTATTTATGGAGGGTTTGCTCCACATTGTCTTCCCAGGCTTTGCAAATAGGAATTCAAAATGCTTCTTTTGTTCACACGACCTTCTTATACCGTCATGATTTTATCTACTACAAAGATGTGGTGTTTTTCTAATAACTAGTCATTTTATGTGTTTCCTTTGTTTGATTTGTGAGACATCGGAGGTGGGCCGGGGGAGAGCACATTAAAAGAATATTTAAGGATTTGATAATGATAAATGAAGAATGAGGACAGAACCCAAGGATAAGATGCAGCGAGAGGAGAAGAGCGCTCACCTTGCTCTCAGCAACAATAAAAGCCTCACAAATCCACCTGGCCTTGCCACTGAAGACATATTTCTCTCTGCGTGCCAAAGCGAGAAGGTGTTCAATTTGGCCCACACGGGGCACGCTTGATAATTACTCTCACTTTGAACGCAATTTCCTGGCTGTGGGTAATGATTGACAGATTGTATCCCTGGTGTCAGGTGGCCAGCCACGCCCCTCCCGACTACGGCAGAAATTAGAGAACAGCGGGGGCTAAATTACACCTTAGCAAAGACCTCTGGCAGGAGGACAGGAAGGGAAGCATGATGAATGAGAAAACGATCGGAAGAGAAAGGTAGACGGGTGAGTCGCACGGGAGCACCAAGATGATTGGAGGAATAGCTCAGGAACACATTTGTAGCTGCACATGGAGGCATGCACTGAGGTAATGGGTCTGCAGTACTATTGGAGTGCAAGGGGAGAGACACTTAAATGCCATTTCTGCAGCTGGGATGCTGTTTACTTCCTCGCGCGCGCACGCACACACACACACGCACGCACGCACCCCCACGCACACACACACCTACTCCTTCCACTTTGTCATGCACTGAAAGCACTCAGACTGATATGCGAGCAGCTAGAAACCAGCAGAGTGGCACAATGACTCAACGAGTTCAGCAGCAGGAAGTGGACAAGGAGAGTGACAGATCATTGTAGGGATAAACATAACTGGTGGACATCATCTTAACAGAAACCACTCTCGCATCAATCCTCTTTTAGTCAAACAGTATGGCACCCAAAAGTGGGCTGTACATTCATTTTTGTCAACAAAGGTAATAAAAGGATCAAAACTATCCATGAGTTGGCCACACTTGCAAGCATTGTGAGAGTTTTCACACTGAACTACAATAGCTTCTGGTTTAGCTCCAAAAACCACCTCGATCCAGAAGCTGTTATAAACACTTCAAACACACATATATCAGCTGCAGGAACTGCAGAACCGAGGAAAAATAAAAAACAAACGTGCACACTGGACATTTAGTGGTCTCTTTGTTAGGTTCACTTGTCACTAGTAATGGTGATAGTAATAGTTTAGTCAAGTGCCAGCAACTTATTCATTTAGGAATCTAGATGTGGTTACAATAATTTACTGTAGCTCAAACTGAACATCAGCACAAACAAGAAGAACAAGGTTTTAAATGACTTGTGCCAGATGTGCTGCTCTGATAGTTTCAGAAATGGAAATGTCAAACTCTGACAATCCCTCAGTTTACTGAAAAATAAATATCAAACAGATTCAGGAGGGTGTCTTGCTTGAAGTGCTCATCATGGTAATAGCACAAACAGAATTTAGCAGACACTGTAAGTTTTATTAGTGCTATGCAAGACTTTGTAACTGTGTGACTTTGCACATGCTTTAGGTTAGTGACAAATAAATGGGGTGTTTTTGCAAACATTTATGAAAATGCTTACATTTGTAATGGTAGAAGAGAAAATAACATCTGATGTTATTTTTACGTCCTTTACAACATCCTAATTTATTTGTCTTTTTAAGATACACCTTGGAAAGAAGTCTATAATTTAAGCTGTAGTATTGTTTTCTATGAAATGGTTTCATGTCTTTCAGAAATATTTTAAAGTTTCCTAAATTTAGCCACTCCCCCCTCCCCCACCACTTGTACTTGACTGGCATATCCAAGCAGATTTGCTTAAAAACATTTTCTGAATCAGTGCTATGAAGGGGTCCAAGTCATTGTACTGTTGATCAGTACTGCTTCAAGAGCTAACATGTCAAATTATACTGTATTTACTCATTCAATACTTCAACACAGGAACCACCATAAGAAAAGTTTTGAATCAAAAATTTTGCACACTTAGACAAAATTTATATTTTAGTCTTTTATATTGTAGAGATAAATATGTCAAAATAAATACATTTTTAAATTTGACAGTTCACAGAACTATTGACAAGCTATAAATTACACTGTTGAGGTTGTTGTTCAAATTAGAGATGTAAGTCAGTGCTAACTTTGCTAATAGAACAAGTGGTGTAAAGTAAAGCCATCAATTCAGTTCAGATTTTTTACATTGCGCCATTAACAAGATGTCATCTCCAAGCACTTCATAAAAAATAGTCAATTCAATTCAGTCATACATACAGTCCAGTTGATCCTAGTTGATCAAACAAAGCAGTCAAGTTCAGTTTATCTTTCAAACTAGTGAAAAAGTTTTCTGTCTAAGGAAACCAAGCAGATTGCATCAAGTCATTGTCTTGCAGGATTCACTCCTCCTGGACGAACATGTAGCAACAATGAACAGTTTCTTGCATTGTGTCAATGTCTTTGCAGCAATCCCTCCTACTGAGCACATATGGTAGGGAAAGGAAAGCTCCCTTTTAGAGGGAGAAACCTGCAGCAGGATCTAGTTCAAGATTGTAGCTAAAACTAATTTACAAATGTAGTCCCTTGGCAGGTTACACACGACTGTACACACTGAGCAGTTATGGCCGCACTCATAAATAATTAATAACCTTCTTTAAAGCTCATTATATCATATACCCTGTCCCGAGTCTCAGCAATCTGAATACAGACTTAGCAGTTTTATGGCATAATTCAAACATAGGCATGAAAGGATTGACCTGAGGCTTATTATGTATTTAGCAATTTTGGTAAACAATAATGCAAGCTGTGATATGTGTATCGTTGGCAGTGAAAATTCTGGATTAGAGCATCTCTACTTTTTATTATTTTCTGTGTTATATGAAATTATATTAGAAATTCTACAGAATGACATTTCTTCTTCTTTAGCTCTGTATACATCTCTTTAGGTTTTATTTTGTATTTATCCTCTATCTTATTAGCAATTTGTGCTAGATCTCCTCTGGGGACTACCAATGGAAATTAGCCAGATTAGCCAGTGACTACATCTTCTCTTTTAGGGTTGACATTCCTGCGCATGAACCAAATAAATAAATTCAGACAAACATTGCCTTAATGTTACTTCCCACGTTTAAACGTATTTATACGTAGATGTAGGTATGAAACCACTTGTAGTCGCGCTGAGACGGTCCATTGAGTGTTTGCAGCCAAGACAGATGGTGAACTTTAGGTCCACCTCTTCCTGAGTAAAGTGCTACCAGGCTGACATGAAGGGCTCTCGACTGAAGCAGCGCCCTCCGAATAGACTCTTCACCTGGAGAAAGAGAGCAGATAGAGATACACACTCACACATGCTGCACATCCATGCTTACGAAAGACCTCTCAACATGATGACACAAATGTAGACATGCGAGTCGTACGCGCACACGCACGCACACACACACGCGCATGTACACGCACACACAACCTACTTCACATGTAGAGCAGCATTCCCAGCTGAGTGCCGCTCTCCAACCTGGCAATTTCAGCGGAAAGAAAATCCAACTAAAGTACACAGGGCCTCATGCTGATTTCGCAACAGGGGGCTTGAATGGCAGAATGGCCTCACTACAGCCCTCGTTACTGATCCGGCAAGATCCAACTCATCTGGTTCAATAGCACTCTGTCACTGGCTCTTATGTGTGTGTGCACATGCAGGCAAAGCTGGATCCCGTCCCCCCCACACCCCTCACAATCTTGTTGGATTGCAACAGCAAGATTCAACCCACATGCTTAAACCTAGTTGAGAGTTGTGTCTTTATACGCATCTCAGATGGAGAAACATAATGTACATGCTCTCAAATGCACCTAACAGGGAATGTTTTGGGTGACATTTAGTTTCTAGGTTGCACAAGATGCTCCTATAAATGAGTCATGAGTAAATCTGTGAGGTGTGAATAATAGATGGGAGGAGAAGTAAAAAACAAAGGAGTGCTGTTATTATTTGTTAATAAGACACTCTGGAGCATCACTAACTAGATCTCATTACCTCAATACTCGCAGGCATGCATACCACACACACACGCACACACACACACGCCCCACATGCCAAACACATACCGAGGTCTCTCATCCTGCGTGACTATTTTTACCTGTGAAGCCTGTCGTTGCCTAGCACTCTGTAATTACATCCCACACTTCTTCTCCAGCAGATGATTAGAAGCAGTGATGGATGGGTTAACACTGTCACCTAAAGATGCCTAGGTGCAAAGCTAATTATGCGACCATGCATGTGTCATATACCTGATACACGTGATAGCCCTGTGGAATGAGCACGATAAAGGTGGACGCTGCGTCTTCTGTTAATTAACAGATAAGACATGATGAAGGAACTCCGCCGTTGATTAATAGATTTTTGGAGCTCGGTGTCTCAAACTCTGACGGCAGAGTGACAGACACAGTTCCTTCACTTTCTCGTCGTCCTCCATGAAAAACAATTTCAAAAGTGCTCGGCTCATTTATCACTCTGCACTTTATGGAAAAAAATGTCTAAATGCACACTGTATTTTCGCTTTCCCAACCCCCAGAATAGATATGGATTTACTGTCATGTAAGGCGAGTGAGCTTTGTTTTGTGTCTCTGCATAGACAACTGTAGCACTGTTGGAACCTGGGGATTGGAGTGTGTGCTTATACATGCAAAATGTGCCCAGCTTCAGAGCATGTGTGCAGACAGGGATGTGAGGGGTTACGTTTATGATTGCCACGGCTGCAGCTGGGGCTGTGGGCTGAGTAATTGCCTGTCTTGGTAGGGAGAGCGTGGTAGCGAGCTAAAAGTCAAGTGCTCTCTTCCTGCTGTAGACCTCATTTGGATTCCACATAGCTAGCTAGCAAGCTAACACCAGCCTTGGGCCTGTATTATTCATAACTTGACAGATAGCTCTCACTAAAAGCATTGGAAGTGGGCCAGGGAGTGATGGAGCGACAGAGGGAAGCGGCACCACTGCACCTCAGTCTCTGGCAGGGACAAGCGGAGAAGGAGGAGGAGGAGGATTTGGAAACTATAGATGCCCAAATACATCTATTTGTGCATCTCAGTAAATTAGAATACCTCTAAAAATGTACTTAATTCAGTCATTTGATTCAAAAAGTGAAACTTTTATGATATATTACCAAATTATATGGCTATTTCAATGCTTAATTCAAATTATTTTTATTATTTTTATTATGGCTTCTAATTCTAATGTTGCTTAAGACCGGTTTAATAAGATTATTTTCATGCAAAAATATTTTTGTACTGAAACATACCGGTATGTCGCTGAGATGTACAGTGCACACACACACATACTTTGTTGATACTTCTTGCAGCATTACAGTGTGGCACAGAGCATGTTAAGAAAAGCCCAGGTTGCTTTAATATCAGTCTGTAGCATATCTGCAATATTGTGTCTGGTGTCTCTCATCTTCCTCCAGACATTTGAGGTTTTTGTCAGGAAAGTTAGTTGATTGGCCAGAAATCACTCCATTGGTTCTGAAGTGGTTTAGAACAAGAAACGGAAAAGTTATATGTGCCTGTAGTAGCAATGTTCATCTTGTGTATATCTCCAAAAATCTTGAATGAGCTTCGCTTTATAAACCACTCAATGTTGGAACAATCTTTGTTGGTTGTGCACAATTTCTTTAACCACTTTTTCATTCGGGCCGTGGTCTGAAAACATTCAGATCATTGCATGAATGTTTTAGCAATGGTCTTTTGTGACTTACCCTCCATATGGAGGTGAGTTACTGTTTGATGGACAACTGATAAGTGGGAACTATTCCTCATGATTGAGTAAGATGTATTCTAATTAACTGAGATTCAATGATAGGGAGTCCAAAGAGGAGTCATGTAGTATCACCAGAGGGCTTCGAAAAGCGTGCAGTAAAGCAAGGATTTGGATGACAACGGCAAAGGAAAAACAAAAGCAAAATGAAAAAAGAAGAAATGCAGAGTAATATCAAATTGAAGAGAGAAAGATGGCTGGTAAAGAAAGAACAGGCATCCATCCACCCCCACCAAGCTCAGGAAGCCCTCTGTCTCCATGTGCAGCACCAGATAAGGTCGCATTAATCAAAATCTGCCACTTCCCGTTCCAAAAAACACAGTGCATGCCATCAGCCCCCCTCCGTGAAGTATCTGTCACCGAAACAGAAATTTCCATATTTAATGGGAAAGCTTTATATCACCAAAAAAACCCCGAAAAGTGTGTGGGCTGGGGGTGAAAGGAACTGAGCTGGTTGGATCTGTCAGCTCTGTCATTAGTTTATACACTTCAGACTGTGCATGGTGCCTCGGGGTTCATTTCAGTTTAGCTCTGATTCAGCTGTTATCACTTCAGCAGCACGACTGAGCCGGACACAGATTGGTCCGCTCAAACACAATCACCGCTGTAATGACAGTTCACTAAAACACTATTATATTGTCTACTCTGCATCACCGAGTCTCTTTCTTCGCCTGCTAGGACTTAATTAATTAATTTATTTGTTCTGCTGCATATTCTGTCCTCTAACACAGTTTAAAGCAGGCTTTGAAAGCCCTTCAACAGTGCGGCTGCCAAATTTACAGTGGCGTGCACGTATTTGTTTATTTTTTCCCTTTGTAAATGCTCCCCCTCATTTGCCTTCTGTGCTTTATGACAAGCCTGCAAACTGCCTTTCTGACATTACCTGACGTCAGATAAACAGGTGGTGTTTATGCTTTTTTTTTTTCTCCTATCCCCGCTTTTTTTCTTCTTTTTTATTTTTATAACTGCCTCCCGGTGGAACAACATCAAAGGGAATGGCAGATCATGTACGGTTAGTGCCGAGCGTGCCGTGGGGGTTTGGGGGCGGGTGGGACCTTGGCAGTGGAAAGGGGAGGTGGCGCTTTCTGAATGGGTTAGCGACTCGGGGCCACCTCCGGGCTCGGGCTCATCCTGACCCCTAACCTCTGAACCCATTTCATACCCATTTCTGGATCTTTCTTCCTCCTCCTTCCGGCATGCCTTCCCTTCCACAGCAGCTGCCAACAGAATTACATCAGTGTCATAAAGCCCTCCTCCACTGGTGGAAAGACGAGGCTTAGCAAATATGAAACAGAGTTGGCCTCACAAAAGGAAGATTTTTTACTCTGTTATGTTATTGAGGAACTACTGTAACCACTAAGCCTGGTTGTGATGGTTATTATTAACAAATCGCATGAAAAGATGTACACCAGCCATGCATTCATTATGTTTTTAATCTATATATTCTCTTGTCCCTAACTTGTGTCCAGATCTTCTGGTTTCGGTTCGAGATTAAATCTTTAGCAAAGGGTCTATTTAATGTTAGTGGTGTGATCATTTTGAATGAAATCTACTGCAAATAAAATAAAATAACCTTCTCAGTATTGCCCTCAATAATAAACTCAATAATAATTTTCTTAGGGAATGAAACCATACTTACCATACCTTGTTGAAACCAATAATGAAACAAGTGTTACTTGGTAATTTTGGACATTGCAAATGTGATAAAGCAAATAATTAAATAATAATAATGGTATAAAATTCTTAAACCAATAACAGTTACTACTTTCCAGTAGTATTTTTTTTCCAGATGATGACACTGACTACAGTGTCACCATCTTTGCAGATAAGTTAAAAAGTCACAGAAAATGTTTTGCAGAATATTCAATTCTCATTTTTCTTGTAGTTTGTCAATGGCAACGGAGAAAGTGAATACAGTCATTTAGTCCATGTTGACCAAATTTCCAAATGTTGAATTAACATTTCCAGTCATTTCGTTTGGCTTGACAGTTCTCTCTTTGCAGTGTAGGAAGAGAGATTTCCGGAAAGCTTCATGGCGTCAAACTGGTGCATTACATGTGTCACAGCCAAACATTAGCAATTGGGTAAAGTTTAAAACTGCAACAAAATCCTTCAACAAAATCCAGGAAGCAATAATTTCTCAAGAGCAGAAGTGTAGAACAAGTGGCTGTTTTTTTTAGTTGTTTTTTTTACCATGCTAATATAAATGGACTCAGCCAGAAAAAATATAAATTAATTGTTAATAGAACAAAAGGAGAAGTTTTCAGGTTGCCATTTAATAATTTAAATTTTCAGCACTTTTTAAAAAATTCTCTAGAAATATCGATAGCATTGTTTTCCTTTAGATCTCGCCTTTAATTTTATTCTACCGCCTGCATTGTATTCAGTACTTTACAATTGATTTTTGGCAAATCACTCTGGTTTTCTTACATGCAAACAGAAAGTGAAGAACTCCGAGCAATAAGGCACTTAGTGATAAGAATTTGTAATGTATTTTATTGGCTTCTAATCAGGTAATGATTACGTTCCACAGCAGGTAAGAAATAAACAAAATAGAAACACAGCTAATATATCTTCACTCAGGTGGTTCATCACAGCCAAAGACTGCTTCATCACTCCATCAATTCTTCCAAACAAACAGCTACTGTGACAGCCTCCTCAGTGGCTTCGGTAGACAGATGAAAAAAAACAAAACAAAAGAAGAGGGAAGTCCTCCTCAGAAAATGGCTGATGGGCTAGTAGCTACCTAGATGTTCTTTCCTTATGCATCCGAGAGTCGAGGTGATTGATTGAAGTCATTACGCTGGTGGAAAGACTCCTTACCTGGCTAATCCGGGAGTGATTTTAGTAGCAGGATGACAGATAGCCACATTACAGTCTAGAATCAGCTGCTCGATGAGCTCTCCTCCCCAAGACTTCCACAAGTGAATTATGTAAAATAGCTTGTATAATATAAATACTAATATTCTCATAGTTGATAACGCAGCTGTCTTAAAGATGTATGCATCTCTGACATAAACAACATGTTTACAAAGACATTTCAAAGTTTAGGACTATGATTTTTTTTTTTATAACTTAAACGCTTATTGCTGTTAATACACTGATTATTTATTAAAATATCAAAATATAACTATACAGTTTTCTGACAAATGTTGAGCGGTGTCTCTCACTTGGTCTTCACCAGCCAAGACTATTTCATTTGGGACGGAGGAATGGACATGGCCAGTCTCCAGTTGGAAATGGGAGCTGCACAGTCTTCTGGAAAATATACAGGGAACAAAAATATAAAGGTTAATAACAATTAGTATGGATTTTTCTTTACCAAAAAACAAAATCTCATCATATATTTAAAAAAAAAACTGAATATGTGTTGATGAGGCTCGTGTAACAACCCTAAAGCAAATAATAAACATACTTTTCATTAATCCAATATTTCTGTATTAAACACTTTTATGGTGCCAATGTAATATTCTAATCTAAAATGTT
Organism: Poecilia reticulata; assembly: GCF_904066995.2. Classification (NCBI taxonomy): domain Eukaryota; kingdom Metazoa; phylum Chordata; class Actinopteri; order Cyprinodontiformes; family Poeciliidae; genus Poecilia; species Poecilia reticulata. The sequence goes on along the minus strand of NC_088851.1, from coordinate 14,739,163 downwards.
GTGGTTTCATTAGTTGTAAGCGGAACGTAATGAGAATTAGTTAAAATATCTGTGTATAAATAATCTATGTAGTGTGTTTCACTTTGAGTTACTGAAATGCATGTTGTTTTCCATAATATTGCAATTTATTAAAAATGACTTTAAATAAATAAATGTGTTTTATTGGGTCTTATTCAGACTAAAACACAGAAAGCTTTTTCGCAGACTACATTCTGTGAAATGTTGTCACTTCAATAACCCTTCATTTTTTTGGCAGGCACTAATAAAGATGGCAAACGTATTTAAGCCAAATGTACTTTATGTGAAGATGTAAGACAGAATAGAGTCAAAATAATATCTAAACAATAATTAAATCCAGCTTAACATTGAATGAAGAAAACGTTGTAAATTACGTCCCTTTCCCTTTGCAAATCAGAATAAAAATGTTGGCATCTCGTCTGGTGAAACATAAATGATCTGTGCAATCCTGATTCATCCCTCCCATCTTCAGCAGTTCCAATTTGTTCTCCACCATAGAGAAAAACCTCTAGCTAAGCACCAAAAACACTTTGGTTTGATAATTAGCACACAAGGCAGAAAAAAATGAGCAGCCAACACTTTGGGTGGGTTTAGAGGATAAATGTTGGAAGATTTTCCTAAACACATGGAAGTTGCCAACTGGAAAGGTTGCTTGTTCATTGTGCTGCGCTTAGGCAGAAACGTACAGATAAGTCGAGAAGAGGAGTAGAAGGCTGTGCAAAAGATGGAAGGAACCAAGTTTACATATTGATGGGTTTGTGAACTTCAAGAATTATATTTTGCATTTGCCCGCCATCCTTTTTGGAACCAGAACTGACCACACGGGGACTAGACATTAGATCTTTGTGGGATATTTAGGCACTAAAGAAGCTCACGCGTACCGATACGAATTTCAGGCGTTTTTCTGATTTCTTTTTAAGATCTGTAAATGTACTCTTTGACAAGTCGGATTACTGTTCACTACCATTTTTCAAATCTTCTAGAATTTTTTTCCATTTTTGCATTCTATATTTTTCTACAAATTCCACTCAAATCAATAGCTTTGCCCAGTCCTGCAGAAATAAGCTGATGGCACGGATTGTGCATCCAGGACAGATCGTGGAGTGACAGGTGAAACCGTTTGTCATCGTCTTTTTCTTTGTTCCTTTTGCAGATAAAATGTGAGCTCTAACTAAACTGTCCCCACAAGTATCAGTAGTATTGATTTGTTTGTTATGTTTGGGTATTCATCCCCAAACTCCTTGATGAAGAGCTAAAAAAAAGAAAGGAACACAAAAGACAGACAGAAGGCTCCATCCTTATGTTTCTGTGTATTTAGCATTGATCGTATATGGCCCATTAGCACAAGTATTATGACTTACTATAAAAAAAACACACATAATGTGTGTTTCCTGCTGAGTACAACTTTACCATTATAATTCCAAAAGATAAAAAGCCAGCATGTTAAGAAATGGACTCCTCAAGATGATAAACCAGAACAACTTTGAGTCAATATAAAGTTTTCATGCTGTATACTGATGTATCTTTACTGGCTTAGGCCAGTTAGTAGTCTAATTAAACAATGAACATGCCTACAAAGAATAAAAAAAGGTACAAACTGTAGCTTCTAAGCTTCTAACAGCTTTTTTTGTATTTCATTTCTAACACCCTGTTAGTACTGGACATATAGCCATTTCACTTAGGAACAAATTCAGTTGTGGTTTTGTTGGCACTGCCCAGTTTTACTTTAGCATGTTGCATTCACTGACCAGAAAATAAAGTTCACATTTTCATTTTCATTGCTATTCATAAGTAGAAATGAAACTCCACTTGGTGCATCTCTACCTTTAAGCATTGAATAAAGGTGAGCGAAACTAATATCCAAATCATGATATGAGGTATAAATTTAAGAGATCACTCACATAATCAGTTTTTGGCCTTTTGTAAATTACCAAAACCAGCGGTTGTTATGCCATTGCAGTGAAAAGCATGTCTGTTATTTCAGCACCATTGATGAAGGGAGAGTTGTCATTTGTCAAATTTTGGCTTTGTAAATCCAGGAAGACACATTATTATGCGCAAGCATCATTTGAGCTTCATAGTTGGGAATTGTGTCAAGACCAAGGCAATTTGAGGTGATATTTTATGAGTCTGGTCGTCATTCCTGTGCTCATGAATGGGCCAGAACAGCAAATGTGCAAGCTGGAGACTGAGCTGCCAGCAAACGCCCCAAATTGTGGCGTCTGCCATGCACTTGCTGAGCCTCCTGCACCAAGACACTGCCTTTTGTTCTCCTCTGCTACTGGGAGAAGCCTGACAGCTCTGAAATGATCCTCACTCCTCTTTCACACGCAAAACCTTCCTTCTCTTTATCCCTCCTGTACCCTATATTTCCCGGGTTTGTGCACACATGAAAGAGGCCTCCATACAGAAATGCACAAAAAAAAGCATACATTCTCCCATCTGTCTCGCCTCCTATAGCCTCTAATTTTCCTCCCCACCCCTCATTTTCTCTCCCTGCCTGCCGTTCTCTCTCATTTTTCCTCACTGGCTGGCTGACTGGCTGTGAGGATGGCGAATCCCTCGTGGGTTTCTGGAGGGTATCACCATGGAGACGGGGCTCTGCCACACGTGTCTATAGATCCTCCTGCTGGATAGGGAGCACAGTCGGAGGTGGTGCATTCCCTCTGTCTCCAGTCTGCTCTGTGGAGGAATAAGTGCGATGAAGACAGTAGCAGTGTTAGAGAAACCAGGGAAAAATACCAGGAATAGTAATGCAGAGAGCAACTTACGCTTGAAAACCTTAACATATTGAAATAATGCAGAGGAATGTAGGAATGGCGAACGTAAAGATGGCAGAAAGAAAAGATGAAGGAAAAAGGAGGCAGGGGGAGCAGCTACAGCACCTTCATCCGTGCATCAGGGAGACAAATAGTGTGTGATGCTAATGACCGGCTAAAGCTTTTGCCCCCGCTGCGAACAGCCGCTAATATGACTGCTAATAAAGGCACCGTGGAACGGTGTCGCATTCCAGCAGTCGCTCAACTGTCGACTGAAATTAGCCAAACAGGAGCTCTCTGTCTCCTGCCACTCCTCTCCCCTGTCTCACGTTAATGCTCCAGGAACTGGAGCCCGTTCAGTACAATGCCTCCTGACGGGGCTATTCTGCATTAAGGGGGCCTCTTGTTCACACTGTAATAGAATTTGTTCCATCTTGTAATGCTAAGGATGCCCACTTTATAGAAAAATCAAGTGGTCTTTTTGTGGTCTGAAGCTCTTTTCTTTTCTTGATTGCTGCCTCCCATCCTGCACGCGCCTCTCGGAGGATTTTTGTCATTCTGCCAGGAAGGTGGTCGGGGAGGAGGGGGGTCAAAGCAACTTAGAATGGTGCAGTATTTTCTCATCGTCTTGTTTTTTTCTTCACATTTCCAGCTGAATTAGTCCTCTTTTCAAGTAAAATACCATTTAATTACTTGAGGAATTTTAATTGCTAAGTGCAGTGAGTGGGATGCAAGGCCTGTGATGAGGAACATTGCCGACAAGGTCACTCGGTGGCAGGATTGGAAGAACGTGGGAAGCTGCGGAGGCTTCCTGCAGGTTTAGTCATCATGGGGCTCGCTAGAAGCAAGGCAAACATACCTTTTCATCATATAGCAACAGTTAGACATCTAAAGGACACTTAAGAACTCAGCTCTTACAGCGATAATAAGCTGTGGTGAATTATAGCACTGTTCCGGAACCAATCAGTTTCTAATGTATCAAAAAAGTTTGCCTCATCATCATGCCTATCCAGAAAGCAGTCTTTGTTGTATTGCTGGCATTTGTTTAGAATACTAAAATTGACAACTAAACAACACTCAACATAAAATTAACTGTAAAAATCTATGACTGAACAGGAGTTTATAAAGTTCTCTCAAACCGAAGGAAATGATGTTAAGTTAACAATGAAGCTGTTATAATGCTGTGTCTATTTTACTTTGTAATGTCAATGTATTTGATATATAATGAGACAGACGGTTGGTAAAATGTAGTGTGAGATTGCCTGATGTAATCTTAGGGTATTTGCTTACTTAGCAAGGCATTTGAAAGGTTTCTTCATTTCTAAACTAGCCAACAACAACTAATCAATCTAGAATATGCTGGACATGTTACAAAATATGTATTGAGCACAACAACAACGCATCAAATGCTTCTCATTTTTGGAGATGCCAAAATCTTCCCTCTGGGAATAAAAATTCTGTTTTGACTAGACCTGTGGTTCTACAAGAACAAGCTGATCTTGTTGGGGAAACTATTAATCTGACAAAGGAAGGCCAGACTGCACTGTCCTGTCACCACTGCGATTAAAATTCCTTTGCGCACATTAAGGCGGTCCACTTCCAGTGGTTGTACAAGCCTGCCCCTAAAATAATAATGTGCACTTGACTCCTTTTAATGAAAAAATCCACAGCCCACCTCTTATTATTTGCTGTCCATTAGCTGATGTTGCAGCAATTATTCAGTTCAACAACATGGTCTTTTTTTTAAATTATTTTTGGATGTAGTTGCATTAAGACCTGTCAGGCACAGAGCCACACTGCAGCTCAAAGCTTGACAAGAAACATTGCCTTCAGACTGTTTTATTGTAAAAAAAAAAAAAACAGGTAGAAAAGCAGGGCTAGGTGACAAAGCAGGAGGGGGTGAGAACCCGTGTCTATCTACCTTTCACACCACTTCTCTCCCTTTCTGCCCCTCCTCTCCTGCTTGCCCGCCTGCCTGCTGGGACTGGCCCTTGATTTATTTGGAGAGGGCCATGGAACAGAGGAGCCAGGATGAGTGGCATTTTAATGTGCTTTCGAGATGTTTGGTCACAAGCACTATTGATCACTGTGCTGCAGCTCAGTCTCAACCCCCCCCACCCCCTTCACTGTCCCACAAACCCTCTCGCTGCCCTGGGGGGGAGAGCTTGTCAGGCAGGGAATGAGTTTCCATGTAGGCTTAGATTAATGAAATGAGGCTCCTGGTCACGGGTGGTGCAGGGGGTCAGACCATTAAGGAATCCCCAGACTGGGCGAGATTTAGCCTTGACTGACTGAGTATGGATAGGCTATTGAATAGAACTGGATTGGGATATGTGAAAGGTAGGTGGTGTAGACTTATCAGTTTGCTGCTGTTGTTTCAGTTCAAATCTCACCAACATCTTTCCATTCACTTAAAGTTCCTAGTTTTAGTGTTGACGCTGTGCACAGAAGAGAACCTGGGGATATTTCATAGCTGAGTGAATGTGACCAGAGTCTTTTGGGTTCATTTAACAGCTCAAAAAGCTCAAAAATACTGACTGTGTGGGTGATTTCTGAAATCAGGCACATGCTCCAGGACTCTCTCAGGTTTGATGAGTCAAATGGAATAAGATCCCTCTGATCAATAGCCTGAGCAAATACACAGATTATCAGATTATCAGATTAGGATTTGTCCCCTAGATGCAGAGGAGAGCCAGAGAATACATTAAAACCTGAGGTGCCTTGATGTGATTCAGTGTTCAGGCTACAGGTTGTTCTCACTCGGAGTGAATTTTGGAAAAGCTGTTGTGTTTCACAACTCTAAGTTGAGTTTGGAGGTGTTTACAGGGCAGGCATTGTGGTGTTCTTTAGCCTAAGGAAAAACTGACATTAAATCTTTTGATTTTGTTTCATTTAAGGGTTCGTATGTGTGGGAATGTAAGAAAAAAAGAGATCACGTTAGTATAACAACTCAATAGTTAATGAGCACATCTAATTAAAACCTGATGTCTGTCTCGGCGGAACAACTTGAGATGTTATGTTTTCCGTCTTTGACCCTGCAATTATTGAACTCCTTTCAATATGTTGTAAATAAGCTTTACAAAATAAAGGTTAACATGAGCAGTGATGTTTGCTGTACTTCGTAAAAGTATTTAGACCACTTGAATGCTTTTCACACTTAGCCATTTCATCACTACAAATGTTCATGTATTTTGGGGGGATTGGAATAAAAAAGACACATTTTTCAATTTAATTTTTGTCTTGGAGAAATTTAAAAAAGTGTGTCATTTCCTCCTTTAGGTCCCCCACGAGTCAATACTTTGCAGAACTGCATTTCACTGTGATTGCATCTGCAAGTATTTGGAGGTATTCCACTTCCAGCTTTGCACATCTCCAGAATAACATTTTTGTAAATAAAATAGCTGAAGCTCAGTCACAATGAATGGAAGGAATCTGTGAGCATCAGTTTTCAAGTCTTTCCACGGATTCTCAATTGTGTTTTATGTTTAGATGTTGACTAAAAGATGACTATGCTTTTATATAAACCACTCAGTTTTAGCCCAAGCTGAATGTTTGGGGTCATTGTCCTGGGGGAAGGTGAACCTTCAACCCAGTTTTAAGTCTTTTAGCTAGATTTCTATCAGTTATGTTCAAGTACTGCCCTACATTAGGTTCTATCTATATTCTCGTTAACTCTGACCAGCTTTTCTGTCCCTACTAAGGAAAAGGTTTTCCCACAGCATGATTCTGTCACCACCATGTTTTATTGTGATTTCTGTCTCCCCTATATAAATTAAGGCAAACATTAAGCAAGACTTCTATTAGCTTTAGTTTAACAATTGATTTATTCCTGTTTAATTGTTGTTACACTCAGAATTATGCTGTAACTGGTCTGTCAAGTGTTGGTTTTTCACAAAAACTTCATTTAGAAAAAATAGCATTTTTAATGTAACAACTTCAGAAAATTAAGGGATGTAATCTTTGTAGGTTAGCTAACATTGCTAACAGGTACTCTCATTTGTCCTCGGCAGTGTGTACGGCTGCCCTGTGGCCAAGAAGAGGAAGGGTCTAGACAGGCAAACTCTGGAAACCTCTCCAAAGAGGAGCACCTACCTGGATGACATGGACAACTCCACCATGGAGGAGTGCTACGAGACAGACGGGACAGAGGAGATGGACGACAGGGAAGAGGAAGACGACGAGGGGGCCGTGGAGGAGGAGGGAGAAGTTGAAGAGGAAGACGTGGAGGGTTACATGGACTATAATGTCGAACAAATGGAGCATGAAGACGGGGAGGACGAGGACAGAGGAGAGGGAGACGAGGGAGAGGAAGAGGAGGAGGTAGAGGTGGAGCAAGATGAAGAGGAGGAAAACGATGAAGTGAGGGTGGAGGAGGCAGAAGAGGAGGACGAGGAAGCTATAGAGGAAGTGGACTATGAAGAAGGAGAGGAGGAAGACGGAGAGCAGAATCAACAGCAAGGTAAGAGTACTAAAGGACAATGTTAGAAATAAATTCAGCAAATGTGGTGCATTTTGTGAATTTTTTCATGGTTGTACAAATCGATATAGAAGAAAGTTTTCAAAAACGAAGAATAGGCTTTAAGGCCCCTCAAAACAGAAAAAATGCTTTACTGTTTTTTGTGTCATCATTCTCTGAGATTATCCTAAAACTTTTATTTTGTACAAGTGTTCATGTAGTTTGTGTTCGCTAAATTTGACATGATGAATTGAAATGTGTTTTTTTTTTTTTTTACTTTTAAACGAAGCCGGATTAATTGACCAGAACAGGAAATCATATTATTTAAAAGTTGCAGACTGTGCCACTGATAAGATACCAATGGTAACAACGGTAGGAAGTTGTAACGATATACTATAGATAACATAGCTGATCATGTGGGTCCATATCAAAAGGACCATGATGAATGTATTCAAGCAACCAGAATTGCCTTTTCATTGGAGTTATGAGCTTCAGCATTTTATTGGTATGATCAGCAGCAGAGATAGCCTGGCATGCCACCATGTTCATAGAAAGCATAAATCTCATTACTCTGGAACCACATAATTGAATTCAGTATCACTTCAGCTCAGTTTGTTTATATAATACCAGATTACAGCAGATAAAACCGATTCATTCCATATGCCGTTGTACAGAAATCAATCAAGTCCAAATTCACTTCAGATCAATCTAGTTTATGAGAATAGAAGCGATCATATATCCATTTTTAGGTTAAACATGCACGGTACAATTTGATTTTAATTTGAGTACTTGTGTTTTCATTCATAGCATCAAATACTTTTGAAAAATATCTTCTCAAAAACGTCTGACAGGGATTTTTTTAAAGGGTTGAGGAAATGTCTGACATCGGGATTACAAACCGTGAAGTGAGTAAAACAAGATCCATCTGAAAAATGAAGATAAAATAGCTGATCTGGTAAGAGTTTTTCATAGCCCAACATGTAAAAAGAACATCTGCAGTTATGACGGAAATAATATCTGTTTTGTTTCGTATTGACTGCCATCAAAGTGTTTTTTACAGCTTTGCATCGACAAGTTTTGAATTTCATAGCTGCGTGTTAAAACAGTGGAGAGTGGGCACCCACCTGTCTTGTGCCCAGTGTAAAACCTGTGGAAAAAATATTGGCATAATCAACCACTTTCTAAAGATATAAACTAGATATCAGGATTGACATTTTCAACATGACCCTAACCTGAAAGGCATAATTTTAAAAGAAATCTGAATTGTATTTGATCATCTCTACTCAAAACTTGAAATTTGTTTGAGAAGTGGAAAATTAACTTGATCATCCTTCACTGAACAAATCTTAACCTACCCGAGGAAATATCACCAAAATTCCACCCAGTTTTGGCAGTGGGATTTCAGAAGCTCCTGCCCCATATGTTTGTGATCTCCCCTTCCCCCAGTGATGCACCAAACAGCAGATCTGGCAGGTTTCTCTCCAGCAGATTCGTCTTTGCACCCACGCATCACGATTGGACCTGACAGTGCCTTCAAGTCCAATTAAGAGTGAAGCTCAGAGAGAGAAGTGTGTTAACCCTGTTTGGCGCGCAGCTCCATCCACCCAAAGTGTTGATGTGGCTTCGCCTATTTTCTTGCAGACATGTGAAAACATCTTTTCAGACTACTTTTCATTAGAGCCCATGGCTGAGATTTTATCTTGAACACTGAGACTGTGCCACTATCTCTTTGACCTCACTCTGTTTCTATCGAAGGCAAGTTGTCTGCACCTACCCTTTATAAGTGTTGTACAAGACTGCTGTTGCCGGAAAGAATTCTGCACACCCTTATTTTGTTAGGGTTCTGTAATTATTAAACATCGAAAGAGGAGCATTGGATTTGGTGTATGACCTCTTCCAGTACGCATCATCTTTGCTGTTCCCATTTACTGATAGCCCACAGTTACCGATCTCCAGGTGAAATTCAGGAGCTTTTCTGTGTTTTTCATTCACATGCGCGCCCATTGTCGCTACTACGACGTCAGTTCAGGGTAGGGCAATCCCTCTGTTCCCTCCTTAATCTGCGTCGCTTCTATATCCCTTTTGTGTACCTTGATTGCTCTTCAAATTGCTTCCCTGTGCCATGTTTCATACCATCAAAAATTAAACCCCTGGTGCTGGAGGTTGCTGTAAGAAGCCTTTCGCTGTCAAAATATGTGCTTGGTCATTCGTGACAGTTCCCTCTTCCTGCTCTAAAGCCCTCACCCGCCAGGCAGCAAAGGCTGTGTTGCTCTCATTAAATTTGGATGTGTAGAAATGTGTGTAAAGATGACAAAGCTTTTGTAGAACAAGGACCATTTTCACAAGAAATATTCAAACATCTTTGTGTTTTGTCAGTGTAGTAAAAAATATTTTTTTATTAATATAATTTTTCTTTTCCCTGGTTTTGATGTTACCAAAGGCGATGCAAACTTTTGTTCCTTTTGCATCTACATGTTATTGGGGACCTCCAGGTGCGTTCTCTCCACAGGAATGTAAAAGGCAAATGTGGCGCCAATATGAGCAATGTGCTCTCAACGGCACAGGGCGGAAACGTGAAAGGAGAGATTGGAAGTGCTCCAGGAGTGAGTGCTTGAAATTACTGACAGAAGAGGTTCAGTAACCTTTGCAGTCTGCCAGAATCAATTAGGCACTGAAAGGAATTCTAAAGATACTGATGATTTAATGAAAATAAAGAACTTTACAAGCAAGGGATAAATAGCTGCTGACTGAAGTTCATCATGTTACCGTTTGAACACCACGACATGACTTTGAATTTACGTTTTCAATAGAAAATAATAGACTGAATAGGCATGTCTCAAGTTCCAGTTGGATTGTGTGTTAAATGGGATAACTACATAGTGTGCAAAATCTATTTTAAGTTTTTTGGAAAAAAGGAAAGAGTATGGAATAAAAAAATACATTTCTGTTGTACCAACCCATCTCTGATTCATCTATCTTTTATTAGATGAAATCACTTTATTAGATAGAATATTAGATAGAATATTTTTAAATATTTAATCTTGAAAAAAAAATTAAATGTTGATGTGAAAACTGGCCAGGAACACTGTTAGAATGACTTTAAAACTTGAAACCGTAACATTTTAATTAAGGTTTCTCCCATCTCTACTACTTAAGAAGCCTTGTTTTACTTTTAATACTCTAAAACAGTGGTCCCCAACCTTTTTATTACCGCGGACCGGTCAAGACTTGGAAATTTTGCTGCGGCCAGGGGGCTAGGGGTGGGTGAAGGGTGATAACCGTCAGATAAGGCTTCTGCATGTTGGTGTTCCCGCTAAATCCTTAATATACCCAATGTGGGTTGTCTTGGCCCTTTTATCGCAGCCTGTGGGGTTTTCCCTGACTGGGAACAAGAATACAACCTGTTGAATGTGACAGGTAGCCAATCAGAAAGCGCGGTGACGTAAGAACAGAGGGGAATCCCAAACAGCTGACATTTTGCGCAACTGAGAGTCCTGTGGATATCGGAGATGATATGTGGAAATGTTTATTATTAAATCCAAAGGTCATTATTATGCTTATTTAGTTAAAAATGTTAACTATGAAAAAACATATTCACCTCCAAATCATAGTGCAGCAAATAGAGCGGCTGCTCCTTCGTCTTTTATCCACCGCCTTTTCTTTTTGTTACGTCTTTTATCTCTTAAAATGATTCCACAAACTATCACTATTGTTTCTACATCGTCATCCGTGTTTGGTTATTCTAAATTCCCGTTTGCCATCTTGGGAGTTTTACTAAATTATCATCGCGATGTTCGTGACTGGAATAGGTTCGTGTTGCTCCTGCTGTACCTGTTGTACTTTTATCAGCTCTGTGGTCACAGAGGTTTGGAGAATCGGCCAACAATTCTTAAATCTTTCCGTCTAAACCAGACTTAAGACTCACAAGCTCTACTCATCTCCTCGCTATGGTAATGTCTACATATCCCTTCAAAATAAGGTACAGATGTGCCACAAAAACGAACATTTTACTTTCGTGAAAATTTTAACTTATTTTAACTTGACTAACGGGAGCCCTGAGCTTGTTTCTCTGCAACCAGACGGTCCCATCTGGGAGTAATGAGAGACAATAACATCTGAGCTGTGTTGCTTGTATCCACAGCCTGCTTGGTCTCTACGTGGCGAAGCAGCTTGAAGCTTCATTGCCTCATTAGCAGCTGGTCGCCGCATGTTACACAGAGCGGGCTTGTAATGTGGGACTCACCTACCGGTCCGGGATAAATCCATTCTCCTGTCTCTTCTCTGGGCCTTTTCCCCTTTACAAAGAAACTTTCCAAAGACATCTGATCTGTTTCTTACTCATTTTGCTGCTTGTGGGCTCAATGCTGGCACGCAAGTAACTGAGAGAATCCGGTTAAAGGATTTTCAAGATAAAAGATCCTCCAGACTCAAATAATACATAAAACGAAAATATGTAATTATTTCTTGCGGGGCCCTGTACCAATTGGTCCACGGACCGGGGGTTGGGGACCACTGCTCTAAAACAGAGGTTCCCAAACTGTGGGGTGCGCCCCCTAGAGGGGGTGCCGTGCCATTGCAGGGGGGTCGCGGAAAGCCATCTGGATGAAAAAAAAAAAAAACCATGAACGCTGTATGCGCTGGGTTTTTACTTTAGAATGGCCAACTCTCTGTTATTCCTATGTCAATTTGAAACAGTAGGGGCTTCCACACTTCCCATATCTGTGTCCTCTGTCACTTTTATCAGCAGTTAAAACTGTTTCATCCATTGTTAACATGTGGTAACCTGTTTTTACAAGCCGCCTTTTAACGCAACATGAGCGCTTTGACGCTCGCGCTGGGTTTACACCTGTGCGGCAGTGAAGGAGACCTGCTGCTGCTGTGCGGCACTGCACAGATGTGTGTTGGAATCATGGCAGCAAAACGCAAAGAACTTTTTACAGTTTTTCCCCCAAACTAACCGACTGAGTTGAGTAAAGTTGCTGGATGCAGGTAAAGTTAACTAAATGATGACTAGCTAATATTAATACAGCACCTCAAGCTTAACAAGTAGCTACCGATGTTGTTGTCTATGTTCAGCTACGTACATTCATTTTGCTCCCAAAAAAGTTGATTCCCCCCACCCCCCAGGGACAGGGAGTCTCTAAGAATCCTCTCTCCCCCCTCGCACCCCCTCCCACACGTCGTTCAACCAGACAGCCATTTGTAATCCATGGGGGGGCCCCAGAAAATGTTTGGAAACCACTGGGGGGGGCGCAGGAGAAAAAGTTTGGGAACCACTGCTCTAAAACAACATAATCACACTTTGTATAAACTTCAAAAACAGCCATTATTTAAAGTTTATACAAACTTCAAATGTCGACTTGAAGTTTCTATTTTTAATTCTCACTGATTAAAAGTAGTTATCTTGAGTTATTGTGATGAGGAAACTGTTTTCACAATGAAACAAGATTTAGATCTTTTGAAATACATTTTAATTTGTGTAATTAAGAATAAAGTATGATTAAGTCACTAAGTCACTTAAGTCTAAAGAAACGATCAAACACTTCCAAAAATCTTAAACAAATATTGATCAATACCATTTAAAAGACTACAACATCCTTGCCTCGCTGGAATTTTTTTTTTTTTCCCATGAAATGAGTCAAGACTTTTGCACAGTACTGAATGGCGCAGAAAGAATCAGGGGCCTACTGTGAAAACATGATTCATAGAGCATCTTTGCCTCGAACTTTCCTAAACCACTGCATTTAACTTCCTGTGGTGATTCACAATTCAGAACACAAGCTGCTGTTAAGACTCTCAAAGTAAATTATTAAGGGGAAGCAAAGAGTTCCTTATCCAATTTAGATGGTCCAAGCCCAGAAATCCGATTTAGCTGTAAAATAGAATGACGGAAATGGAATTACAAGATGCTTGTTCTTTCTTCCCAACAGAGGAAGATCAGATGAGCACTGGTGAGGGGGACGAAGACAATAGTGGAGGCGGCGGTGTTGGAAAATCCGGTCCTGCAACAGAGAAGGATGACAACAACAATGATGAGTATGAAAACTATGACGAGCTCGTGGCAAAGTCCCTCCTTAACTTGGGCAAGATCGCAGAAGACGCCGCCAATCGCGCCATGACAGAGTCTGAGATGAACAGCAACTCGTCCCACAGTGCTGAAGATGATGAGGAGGATGAAGAGGAGGAAGAAGAAGATGAGGAAGAAGAGGAGGAGGAGGATGAAGAGGAAGATGACGAAGAGGAGGAAGAGGATGAGGAAGAAGAGGACGAGGAAGGGGATGAGACACAACGAGAAGATCTGAGTTTGGACGTTGACAGCGATGTGGTTCGAGAAACTGTGGACTCTCTCAAACTGCTGGCACAGGGTCATGGTGCGGTTTTGTCCGACAGCTTAGACGGACAGGAGTTTGAGAACAGAACGTCCGGCAACGGGGATGACACTGACTGTTCTCACAATGGGGGAAATGCACACAACGGCGGTCAAATAAGGACCTCCAGTAACGGACAAATAGAAAACAGTGATGAGGAAGTGTGTTTAAGCAGTCTGGAGTGCCTAAGGAACCAGTGCTTCGACTTGGCTCGAAAACTTAGTGAAACAAAGCCCAACGAACGAAATGGCCCAACTCAGCAAAATCACTACTCGTGCGGGGACCCCAATCAGCAACCCCAGCATCACGGCTATGGAGATTACCACAGCAGCCAAGACGACAGACGGACTCTTGATAGGAACTATTCTGACATGGACAATCTCATGAAGCTTGAGGAGCAGCTGAGCCCACGCTCCAAGGCCTTCTCTAGCTGTGCACACGATGAGCGATATCACACCAACAGCCACCGGGACTTTGACGAGGACACGGCCTCGGTGACGTCGGACCGATCGGAGGAAGTGTTTGACATGACAAAGGGGAATCTGTCCCTGCTAGAGAAAGCTATTGCACTAGAGTCGGAGCGTGCCAAAGCAATGCGGGATAAAATGGCTGCTGACGCAGCCAGAAGAGACGGGGTGAGGTACACCCACGAAGAGCATGGCCCACGTCACGGTTACAGCGTTGAGCGCAAAGCCCGGCTTCCTGATGGCATGAAGAAGCCTTTCTTCCATAAAGGTAAGTGGATTCCATTAGACATGATTCATGTTTGTGACCCAGTCTCATAGTCTTATGATTTATTAAAACCAGTAATTTATTTAAAAGCATTATTTACACCTTCCCAGTAGGTTCCTGATAATTGCATGCAATAATTATTGTTTACTTGCTACTCTAAAATTCTGCTTCACTCATCACTGAAGGTAATGGACATTAAGCTGATAAAAAGAATTTCAGTAATAAAAAATAAAAATCTAAGTTTGACTTTCAAATGACAAATGTTTTTATGGTCTTCTAAAATTCTGAAAAGCTTTGTTTTGTACATGTGTTGTATCTTAAACAGGATAATTTCAAGTGAAAGAATTTTCATCTTTAGAATATCGGCATAATGAGCATGCACTATTGAACTTTAGGATGAATATTTTTGAATTATTTTAGATCAAATAAAATGCCAATGTTTATAATTTTGTCTCAGATCATCATCTGAGTCTGCAGGTGGCTTTATGTATGAAAAACAGTAACAGTTGCTGAAAATATATATTTTGAGTGATTAGTTAATTATCTTGAGAAAAATGCTTTATTTTTACTCAATAAAAATATGAGTAAAAATATTTTACTCAAATAATCCAAATAATCCAGTTTATAGGCTAAAGAAAGCATAAAAAAATAAGATGCTCCAAAAGACCAAAGGTCAAGATCCATGTTTTGTTTTATACTGCAAAAAGCATATCTACAAACAACAGTAGGGCTTTCCTCATTTGACAGGCTCAGGTAAAATATTAACTTTTTCAGTATTCTGCATTTCATTTCCTCTGCAGAAGAGACCAGACAAACACGTGTGCATTCCGGGAACCTCAGTATAACCTCGGGACAAGCTTTTTTTCTTTCAGCCAATTTGGAAATTCGAATCTCGGCACCAGCGTGAGCAGCAGCAGCAGCAGCAGCAGCTTATATTGTAAAATAGGCCAGTATGGAAACATCAGAGGGTAGGCTTGTCAGGCATAAGTAATGGCAATCTGCATGGCCTGTTAGGACCGCAAATCTCATCCTTGTGATGCAGCTCAGGGTAAAGCAGCCTATTTTTAAACCTATAGGCAAACAGATTGGGGGAAGAAACCATGAAACAAGGGTCCTCTGTTTTTAGAATCTGCAATACAAGGCCACTTCTTAACAGCACAACGCTAAGGAAAATACAGATCATCACTTCTTTATTCTTCTCATCATTTGCACCAGTAATACACAGACCGACGTGGATAAGTTATTGTCATCTGTATGGATGATATCAGATGAGAGCAACAAACAAGAGCATGGCAATTCACAGCGGGATGATATTACACCTCAAATGCCACACAACTCACAGCAGGTTTATATTGCTACTTAAATGCCACACAAATGCTAATTTCAAGAGTCTTCCCTGGCCTTTGTGCCTGGATAATGTTGGTATAATGAGAGGATGCAAGACGGCTGCAAGGCGATAGCATCTTTCCCCGGGCAAGATAGTAACAGACACTCGTTGACCAGGGTTTCGGTGTGTGATTTATAAAAACTAGCGGAGACGCAAGGCTCCCTAAAAGAAGCATGAGGTTGAGATGAAAATTGAACAGTATCAAAATGACCGATAACGAACGACAGGCCCACTGACTGCACATTAATTATCTAGAGATGGTATGGTAATGGGGGCCATTTGCTATGCAAAGCGCAGCCCGTCCCCAGCCACAATCAATATCCCCTGCTTTCTAATATGCCTTCCACTTGGCTGCCTCCGCTCTCCACAATAGAAGCGATGCAGGCGGGATGCATGAGCATCACGTCTGCTTGCACTCACATGTATGGAAATGGAGAATTATTTCCAATGTGCTGCTGAAACATTAACAGCAAACATTGTATAATGAAGCCATTATACAAAAGAAGCTGCATTTTACTTGCAGCTCAAGTTCCCTATCAACATGAAACTTTGCTTCCTGATTGTGTTGGTGCCAGACAAAAGAGCCAGACATGACATTGCAGTTTTATCCCAACTCACATGGGCCTAATGTGGCATAGATGGATGATGGCCCCAGAGGATAATGAGATGCTTCTTTTCTGATGAATGGTACATGAAATTTAGTTTGGTGACTCATTTGTAAATGTATGGTTACGTGTGCCCTATGCCACCTCTCGGTTTTGCCGTTTCCAAACTCTTCCCTTCTGCTTCACTCGAATGATTTTAACACCGCAACCCAACTGAGGGGGCTTATATCTGCTCACGTGAAGTGAGTAAGAAAATGGTCTAAGACATGAAAGAACTGTGTATCGTTCCTCCCCTTGTTACGTCAACATTTCCACAGTTACGTCTGAGTATATTGAAATATTATTAAAAATGTAATTTATTTCTGTAATTCCATTCAGAACATGAAATAAATAATCAGCACAGCTAAGTGCATTTTGGTTGGAGCCATATCTGATCTAGTTGCAAGGAAATATAAGATGTAGGATTTAGGGGGAGAAAGACAATCTCGTTTCTTGTGTGGAGGAGAATGTCTCAAAAAGTGCTTTTGATGTTGTGAAAATGGAGAGGAAAAGAAAACAGAGATTTGAATTCAGCAAAGCAATTAATGCATGTCTTTGTTTTAATCGTTTCATTCTGGCTCCACACACGAATGCAGAAATAAATATTGGTCGAAGAAAGACATAAAAAAGCATATTCGAAGGTCAAGAAAAATAATTTGGTTTCAAGTGTGCCAAATAACGAAACATTTAAAATATCAAAAAATATTTTCTTTGTAGAATGTCAGAAACAGTTTAAAATAGATAGACACAGAGAAAGAATGAGACTTACTTACTTTTCTGCTATATTTCAATCTAGACTGAAATCCTGTTTATTCCCCTTTTCCTCCACAGCACAACTTGTATTCATGGAGACAGATTTGCTAAAGAAAACATTCGAAATGATGTTGGGGTCAGATAAAAATTGCTTTTGAGTTTCAAAGCTTTAATTTTACCCCTTAGAAAGTCTAACAGATTATACTTGATTTGCAGTTATGATTTTAGTAGACTTTTCATCAGACTGTCTCTCTCTCCTGCTATTAACTTTTTACTTTCATGAACATAGAAAATAATCTTACATCTTACTTTTGAGCATTTTGCTCCATCTTCTCAAATATGCAGTCACTCGTGACAGATGACTGCTTGTTTTGTGCCAGATTCTGCTCAAGCTTTCCTCTCCACTGTGGCTACATGCTTGCTCAGTATGAGGGTTCGCTGCAAAGTCAATAACACAATGCAGGAGATTTTCTGCTGTCGCTATGTGCCCATCCAGGAAGAGTGAATGCTGCAAGTCAATGACTTCATGTAGTCCACTGGATTTCCTTGGAAATTTTTTTAATTACTTTGAATAATTACCTGATCTTACAGTACTGTTTGATAACCAGGATCAATTTGGAATGTATGGGTGATTGATTTTGAAATGATTTTTTTTTTATTTTTTTGTAAAAATAGCATTTTTCAATCCGGCCCCAAAAACACACCCAAGTTCATCCCACAGGTTTTCCGGCCTGGAAACGGGCATGTCGTCTACTTTCACAAATTCTGAAGCTAGCCTCTGATGCTGGACTTTATTTGGTTGTAGACAGCGTGAGGGGACCTTTTCTTTATTACAGATCTTTGCAAAATATGTTGAATTTAAACCGAGTTCATACAGACAATATATAATAAAATGCAGTTGCTGTTAGAAATATCATCCATTAACTTGGCGTTCTTCTTTGGCACCTATGAGGTCACTTGCTTGCTTACTACTGTATTGGTATTGAGCTGAGTACAAACTTTCAGCGCCTACCAATTAATGGAAAGACGAACTTGAAAAGAAACTCTTGAGGTTTTCTGTCTTTTTAAGACTCCACATTGGGGATATTTGTTAAATTTGAACAAGTGAAATGGTATTGATTTGAAAATTGTACTTATCTTTCTCAGTAAAGGATGTGCAGCATTATGCTTAAGCCAAAATTGCGTCTTTAGAAATTATTCATCTTTAGAATGTAAAAATAAAAACGTCTTGTGTAACAGTCATAGAATCAAAAACTAAACACACCGGCAGCACAAGTTGCCTACATCATTCCCGTTCTCTTCTAAGCATTAATCTTTGGTTATATACTTTTACTTTTACCATATATTCGTATTCTTACTACTACAGAAATCGCACACGTTGCCCAGTAACATCTGTAATGTTAGGTCTGGATGCTGCACTTATTTAGTCATGATTATCCTTTGCTTAGTTAGTATAAAAAACCCATACATTTTCAGAGAGTGTGATTGTAGTTGGAGAAACACTGACCAGAATTAAAATACATTTTGAACTCTGTCTCAATGTCTAAGATATTTGCAAAACAGTTAACAAATTTAGAGTAATTGTCATTTCGTGAAGCCAATAGTTTCAAGCAATATGAAAAATGCATAATATTGACAGCAGGTTGGCATCTCACCATCTTGAGGTTGACTGTTATGTGGCAGACTGGTGTTTCTGCTTTCAATGTGTTTTTCTGATGGCAGGAGTTCAGACACCTGAAGAAGGTGTAAGGATGACGTCCAGCTCTAAAACAGATACAGAACAGAGGCTCCAGTGACCAGCTCTTCACTGGTCTCTGCATAACCATCTTGCTTACAAGTCGACACAACAAACAAAACTCAACTGCAAACATTTAAGAATTTCACATTGCGATTAATCCACAAATCATCATTAAGATGGTAGCATGGAAGCATTCTCAACACTTTCCAAGTCTGTCATGATGCTTTCTGCCCACAGATGTTTCCCGCGCAGACAAGAAGGAGAGCCGATGTCCGACGCCGGGCTGTGACGGAACGGGTCACGTGACGGGCCTGTACCCCCACCACCGCAGCCTGTCGGGCTGTCCGCACAAAGACAGAGTGCCGCCAGAAAGTGAGTAAATCAGCTACACGTACCAGTTAGTGTCCTCCCTGTTCTTTGATGTTCAGGAATCAGCATGTGCTCTGTGCTTGCCGCCATGTCTGGTGCTATGTCGGTGTGTACCTGTTTTATTGTGAGAGGTCGGATGGGTTGCAGCTGCACCCTTCCTCCGACATTTTGCACGGGGTCGTGGTTTTGTTTTCTGACTGTCTGCTAAGGGTGCCGTCGTTGATAAGGTGGGAAATGAGGTTTTGGTAATTGGCAGGACAGTCGAGAGCTGTCGGTTATAGATTCACTGGCCTGCTTGACACAGCCGCACTGACTGACAGCGACGGAGAGAATAAGATAATCCCTCTTCCTCATTGTGAACGGAGTCCTGTAGAGGGTTGTGTGTTTTCTCATTGCATGTCAGCGCATGTCTGAGGGGGAAAGAAAGGTTAAACAGTTTGCTCTCCGTTCATTTCCGGAGCTTTTTTTCTGTTAATAGAGTCATAATTTTTTCATTTTCTTGAAACTTGAAAATGCTCGCAGACCTTGATAACACTGAGCGTGCTTCAGTCATCCATGGCATAAACCCTGTTCATTTATTTGTGTTCCTCGCTCAATTGAATTCTGTTGAATAGGGCGGCAGTCTCATATCTGTAAGCCACAGATCAAGAGAGGTGGCAATAAACATTAGCCTTGAATGAAAAATGAGTTTTCCCTTTAGAGCATTCAGCGTGCTGATTCAGTCTCTTTCACCCTGCGCACTCATCTAGTCTCGTGTGTATTTTTCATTAACGACGGAATGAAAATTAAGTTAGGATGTGCCATGACCCAGACATAAGTAAAAAAAAAAAAAAGTTTCAAAAAAACAAATACTATTAAAGAGCTAGACCACACACAAGTGTGGTTTTTGGCCCCAAACAAACTGCAAAATGACTCAGAGCAGGTATCCTGAACCAGGAGATTTTTATCAGAACTTGGAAAGGTCATGAATAGACTCAACTGGAGTTGCTTAGATTGAGATCTTCCATCTGCTGTCCACCACTACTGTCAGTCTGTCTTTTAGTAAAACTCTGAGCAGGGTAATCAAAACACCTACTTCTTCTGTTCTTCCTCCTACAAATTATATATATATATATATATATATATATATATATATATATATATATATATATATATATATATATATATATATATGTCCAAGTGAATAATTCAAAACTTAGCATTTTCAGTCATCAAGAGGACAGTTGAAAGTAAATAGGAGTATATATTACATCTGATAGCCTGAAAGGTTGAGCCTTTCTTACTCTTTCCCATTAAGACATTTTTTGTTATGAATGGAGCATGTATTATTAATTCAGTAACTTTATGTAATTGGGAAATCACAATGTGCAGTTTGACTATACTTGTGAAAAATGACGATTAAATTAGATCTCGGAGTATTTCTGTCTGCCTGTTTGCTCATTTTGGGGTTTTTTAGTAGAAGAAAACTGTATTTTGTGATGCAGTTGCGATCAAGTGTTTGAAATCTTCATTTTTTGTTTTGTTTTATTGCATGCATTAAAACTAAAAAAGAAAAAAAAAAGACTAAAAGGGGATTTTCCCATAACCAATGGGAACGTGTTTTAATCCTGAATAAAATGTTATTCTTTATACAAGACAATAAGCCAATAAACTTTGAGACACGAAATAAAAATCCTAAAACTTAAACCCAGATTAGATAACAAATGGGCCAGAGAATGTGAGTAGGAGAATAACAATACATCTATCTCACAAAATGACACAGTACACTATACTGGGTTCATGAAAATGAAATGACCATATTTTAACAATATTTTTCACATTTTTTTGTTTACACAAACACAGTAAGAATCATCAAAAATGACAAGCATTGTTTTAAACTATCTTTAAGTGTAAAATAACTTATTTACGGTTCAACTAGTTTGCTGCTGGTTGCTTTCTACGATTTGAAACCACTCCCCTTTTTAGCTTTCCCACAAAAGAAGACTGATTTTATGAATCTTGAATTGCGAATCGGATAATCTGTTTATAGAAAGTTATTTTTACAGGTTTAGATTTTACATTTTGAACTGGATCTCGCTGGGCCCAGACTCAGTAAAAAAAAAAAGGGATTCAAAAGCAGATGCTAACTTTTGTTTTATTAGCACATAGCCAGTATTCTTACAGGGCTTACAAATCATTTGTACACTTTGACAAGAAATGCTGTGGCATTTTTATGCTGAAAGATCTTGTAACAGACTGCTACTACCAGAAAAGTAAACTGTCCATGAGTGTCGTTTTTGTTATGGAGATGAAGCTTTCAAGCATACATCAAAAAGGCCAGCGCAAACTGGGAATATGCATAATGTATTGTCTCGTGCCATGTTGAAAGTTGGGGGTGCTTTGTCCAATTACCTGCACCAAACACCAATTAGTATGTAGGGAAAGGAGGATGATGTGGGGTTAAAGTTTAAGGGGGTGATAATGATGAAGCTGATGCTGATGGGTTTGGCCCCACATGCCACCAGCATGGAGACTCCTCCTCTTCCTCCCCCAAGCCTGCTGCGCTCTGACGGCTCCTCTCGGACATCCATAGATCATTAATCTAATTGGCTAGTTGCTGAGGTGATGTGACAGCGTTATGGACTGTTTTAACGGTAAACGGTATTGGAGACTGCACTTTGTGCCCTAACAATGCATGGATGATAAGAAAGCACACTGTCAAGAAGCTGCATTCCCTCTGTTTGTGTCCCAACATTGATTTTAAGGCTCAGGTTTTGCATGACTGTAAGCTGTTTGCATGCGCCAAAAAAATTTCCCTCTATTCCTGTCTGTCACCGGCTTTGTCCTGTCAAACCCAAATGACATCTTTTTATTCATGAATGTCCCTCATTCCATGAATACTAATTTGAAAGAGCTAGATAAGTGGAAGCAATATGGTGGGAAACCTCGCCTGCCCTTTCAAACTTGTGTTCATTAAAATGAAAAGGAGGTCATTTGGGTTCATTTCTTAATGATGTTTATAATGCCAGGTTCCTCACACACTAATAGCGCTCATGGGTGATTGTAAAGGGCTCCTAACCTTCCCTGTCTTTCACTCCTGTCTCCTGTCTGTGCGAAGTTGTGGCAATGTATGAGAATGTTCTTAAGTGTCCTACGCCTGGCTGCACGGGACGCGGCCATGTCAATAGCAACAGAAACTCTCATAGAAGGTAAGAGCTCATCTTGTGTGAAGCTCGTATTTGTCCCCTTTTTTTCTCCATTTTTTTCCTGTGGGATTATTTTTGATCATCCCTCTTTGAGGTATTCTTTTTTTCATCAGTTATTTTTTTTGCCTTTTCAATGTCTTTTTTTTTATTTTTTAGATTTGATTGTAAGTAAATTCATTCTTTTCAACGTTTTGTGTCTGTGTGCGTGTGTGTGGACGCTAGAAATGATCAAAACACTTCAGCTGCTTCACAATCACATAATTTAGCTAAGGCTGGTTTGAATGCAGCGAGTCACACTTCCCACAGCATAAATCATTCATCAGCTGCAGGCAAAAAAAAAAAAAAAAAAGCCATCTATCAGGTGCAGGTTTGGAGGTAGGAACTGAAATAGCTGCTTGGCGCTGCTGTCAGACGGGGGTGAGGTGACAGCAAAAAAAAAAAAAAAAAAGAGTGTCACCCGCAGCAGATGCTCAGGGATTCGGGCATAGCGGCAGCCATTAGCACCTTGCTGCCACTCAGCCAGGGTGACAGGAGAGGTGCAGACCTGGGAGGACCAAGAACGGGTGACTCCATGCTGAGCTCGGTGACAAACTGCGGCACCACACAGCCGCGCACAGTAAACTTTCACTTCTGCACGAAAGATCTGCTACAAACCTCCACATACTACTTCACACTTTTTCCACAATCTCATCCGTGCATGTGCTCATCACGGCAGGTTGCGCGCGGAGACAACTGGCTCCAGGCCATTGTCACAAATAATTTTTTTCACACGATACATTTGACAGTCAAGATGGAGAATAATAGAGGTTAAAGATAGCAAAATGAAGGGTTAGCAAGAAAATATATCTAAGATTAACTAAATGCATTCCCATTACACAATGTCTTGCAAAAAGTACTCATGTCCCTTGACCATCTCCATCGTTTTGGCATGTCACACCCACAAACCCATGTAGATTTTAAGGTTTTTATGCAATAAACCTAAAGAAAGTAGGGTTTTAAACAAAAATTATTTTAAAAATCATTTAAAAATATGTATTTAAATTGTTTTACTCTGATAACACTTAATAAAAATCATTAAAAACATGTTTTTGAGACTTTTATTTGCATCTAAAATGTTAGCCATTTATCATGCTAGATCCACTTGTATGGTGATCTATTACAAAAATTCAATCCAAACACATTGAAGAGAGACAGAACAAGCTCTAGGGGAGTACATACATTTGCAAGACTCTAAAATCTTTCCGGCATGTACATTTACGTTTGGTAAACATTAACTTCACACCAAAAGAAGGCTGGCGGTGCTTTGTTAAATATAAATAAATCTTTAGAAAAACATTATTTTTTCCTTTTTGCTGTACAGCAGGACTCGTCAAGTGACTTGTCTCTGGATCCTGACCTCAGAATATCTAGTTCTGTCTGCTTTTGAC
Source organism: Poecilia reticulata (assembly GCF_904066995.2). Classification (NCBI taxonomy): domain Eukaryota; kingdom Metazoa; phylum Chordata; class Actinopteri; order Cyprinodontiformes; family Poeciliidae; genus Poecilia; species Poecilia reticulata. The sequence goes on along the minus strand of NC_088851.1, from coordinate 14,715,327 downwards.
TTTTGAAGTCAGTCAAAAGTCATATTTCACCTGACTGCCTCTTGTGGCAAAAAGGAGTATGACGAGTGCAAAAAGAAACATGAAACTCACTTACACACCCACAGATACACATACATAAAATAGAACTTGCCGGCAGAGCCGATAAAATACACTTTTTTTTCTCCCTGAATATTTTTATTTAATATTAAGAAAACAAATTAAATTGAAAATGAAAGCCTAATAATTCTTTCTCAAAACATGAATAACATCAGGCCCAAAAAACAAAACAAGATTAAAAACACTACTTTTGTTAGACTTACTAAAAGTTTTCTACTTTAAGAGCTTGTATTTGTCTTCTGCCCTGGTTTTAGACGAGTCCTCTGTTGTGGAAGCCTTTGATGTTTTAATGTAACGGCATCTTCTCTGGTCAGACACAAAATATCGATTAAAACAAAACAGCATCAAATTGCATCGACATAGACAGAAATGCTTGGAATGTTGCATATTTAGCATTTTTCTTTTTCTTTTAATATATATTTTTTTAATTTTGGGACTGTTTTGTAGTTAGCTGATGTTTCATTTTGGCTTAAATAAATGCTGCATGACCTGTCCCTGCTCTGAATGATAAAGCCTTTGTTGGTGCCTCTTTTATATATCCAGTATTGGTACAGACCTATCACCAGTTATGCTGCTAAAAAGATAATCTTCCACCATGCTATTGGGCCTTGCTGACATAAGTTTGGCCATCAGTTTAAATTCTCAAAATTCTCACTAATAGTTATTTACTCCAAATATATGAATTACTATGTTGCAGAACAGATTATTATTGTACAAAATATTAATTAGAATAAAACCTTCACCAATTTTTCTTCTTTATAAAATAGGGTTTGCACAATATATCCCATATGTGTGGGTTTTTCTGTCAGCTCCTGGTCTTTGAAGGCAACAAGCTGCAGAATGTATATAAAAAATGTAAGATTTGTCCATATGGGAGAATCTACTCCGAGAATTATCTTAAGCTGCTCAACCAGAAACATGCAAGCTGTTGCCAACTGCGTTGTTATCAAAAGTGTTAAAAGTGATGAAAATTAATGAGTTTGCATCTTTTATTTCTGCATATTTTAAGCAGAGACTTCCTGAACTGTAGTTAGGTGCTTTCAGTCGATGTTTCAAACCGGCTGACAGGCAGATGTACAGTCAGTCGCTCCGGCAGCTCGACAGACTGGATGACAAGCACTTCTAACAAGCCAAACATTTTACATTATGTTCGCTCTACGTAGAATCTAAATTTCCTTTCTCATTTCAGTCTATCTGGATGCCCGATTGCTGCTGCTGAAAAGTTGGCAAAAGCTCAAGAGAAGCATCAGAGCTGCAATGGCCCAAAGTCCAACCAAGCCTCTGACAGAGTCTTAAGGTAGTATTCACTCAGATCTTTCCTTCTCATGTCCAATTTGAAATTTTCACAAAGCTGTGAAATTTGTTGTGACATGATGCACTGAGATAAACCCAGAAAAAAAAGCCACTCATATCATGTGGGATTTCTTTCTTTCTTTTTCCTCGTACATCCTGTAATTGAGATTTGATGTCTCCCCTTTTTTGTTTCATGTTTAAGTTCTGCTGTCCCCTGAGAATACACCCAAGAGACTGCACGTTCACTTCTCTGCTTGTTGAAGGCAAATCGCTTTAGATTTGAACAAAATATGCCTCATTTATCGTCGCTCAGGCCTTGCGTTTTGAATGAGTGTCTTTGATAGACATGAAAATGCTGTGATGAAAAGTCATAAGTAGTTGTGAATTTTTATATCCGTATCAAACAGAATATCAGGCACAGTTTTCTTCCCAAGCCTAAATTAAGGCTATAAATGCACATCAAATGATAAAAGCACATAAAAGAGAAATAAAAGAAATGCTTGATTCAATTTTTTTTCTTTTATTTCATTTACTGAAAAATACTCAAAGCAGTTTCGTTTTCTTAAAGAAGAGCAGAACAGCCCTGCACCTTCAGTCATTTTCCATCTTCTATCATCCTCCATGTATTAATTTTCCCACAGCAGCCTGCTCGTTCTCTTCTTCCCTCCATTCCATACATTTTTCTTTTTTTAACCAAAAACCAGGTTTCTTCTCCTCCCCCTGGGCAATGTTCAGTGCCTCGGTCCAACTTCCACCCCCTCGTCATTTATTTTCCAGGCCTATGTGCTTTGTCAAACAACTGGACTATCCACAGTATGGTTACAAGAACAATGTCTCCACCAGCACGCCCCGCTCCAACCTGGCCAAGGAACTGGAGAAGTACTCCAAGACCAGCTTCGACTACAGCGCTTTTGATGGCAGCAACAACCACCAAGTGTATGGAAAGCGGGCCATTGCACCCAAAGTTCACGGGCACAGGGACACATCCCCCAAAGGATATGATGGTACTATTTTAAAGCAGCATAAGACTCTTTAAAGAGATTCTCGTAATATGTCCGATTTCTTTCACATATCTATGCAGGGAATTATCTCAGAATTGTCTCTGCTTCTGTCCAAGAAGACTTGCATCTCCCAAAGATTTAAACTGAAAAAAAAAAAAAACTTTTAGGACTTTGCCAAACATCTTTACTTGATCTTAATTTATTTGTAATTGTGAGGTGGTCTTAGTCATATCTGTCTGACAGATTTTAGTTTGTACAATTTGATCTATCACCATAGTTACCATTTTTACTTAAGACGTTACACAGTTTCTTGACTAGGTCCGATTCTGTTTCCTCTGTACGTGCTTTATTTGATCAATATCATCTCACTTCCATCATTTGCAGACGATACTCAGCTCTATCCAGCAAATTTCCCAGATATTATTTGGTTAAAAATATACAAACGCCTCTATGAGACATGGAAAACTGGATTATCTTTAAAGGCAGGTAGATTTAGGTTTTAAGTAAAATTTTCTGTGAAAAAGACGCAGGACTGAATAGGGAGACCCTTCAAAACATAACACAAAATCCAGCCAAGATGTGTTTGTGGATTTTGCCCAGCATTGGATGGTTACTGAATGGGCCTGGGCTCATAATGTTGTCCTATATGATGCCCACTTTGACACACAATCCATATTGGCAAGATCAGCTACGAACCTGATATAGATCTTAGAAGGGTTTCAATTTGCTGTTAAGAATTTGAGTTCTAACTTGCAGTCAAATAGAATGTTGGGTTCTTCTTTTTAACCAGAGTTGTTCTGCATCAATAATACATGGCCATAATACATGGTAGGCCATGTATTATGGCCAACATGTAACCCAAGCACAATCCCTTCTGGGAATCATTTTACAGCCCGTTTCCTGCTCAAACATGAATTTGACCGCCTTCTCGCAAACAAAAATTTGTTAATTTTTGTAGACTTTTTAATTTCTGAAATTCGTCTTATTTAGAAATGTTGTTCATATGTTTTGCACCTTTCTGTGAATCATACTTTTATTATATTACACTTGCATTAAAAGTCATCAAATGTTGGTCAAATGTTGCAGGATGGGCAAAAAAAAGAAAAAAAAAGAAGGTTGTTTAATTGTGTGTCCCTGCAGCCAAACGATATTGCAAGAACTCCAGCTCAGCCAGCAGCACCACCAGCACCTACGCCCCCAGCAGCAGCAACAGCAGCCTGAGCTGTGGGGGTGGTGGAAGGGGCGTGGGAGGAGGCGGAGGTGGAGGGGGCAGCAGCGCCAGCAGCACTTGCAGCAAGAGCAGCTTCGACTACAGCCATGACATGGAAGCTGCCCACATGGCGGCAACCGCAATCCTCAACCTTTCCACGCGCTGCCGGGAGATGCCCCATGGCATGGGCGGAAAACCCCAGGACTTGTGCGCACAGGTGAGAGCAGAGGGGCGGGGTTTAAATGCACTCAAAAATGTACTTGTTTAATTAATTACTATAAAAAAAAATGACTCTGTAAAAAAGACAACTCTGATATTCCGACCTCCAGCTTTGATTGCAACACACATTCGCTGTAGCGTCGTTTTGAACAGCTATTGCGACGTTGCTGCATTTATTTCAGTGATCGGTTGCTACTTTGCCACAATCTTGTAGAGATGACGGGAGAGTCAGATTGCTGTTCAAGTTTTTTCCTGCAACATCCCAAAGATCTTCAGTGAGGTTAAGATCTTCACTGTGATGGAAAGTCTATGAGTCTCAAACCTTTATGCTCTCTGGTAGAATGAAACCTCTTTTTTTCAATTTCAATTTTTCTTAAGACCACTTAAGACCATTGGCTACCCACGTTTTCAGTCCCACTCCCTGCAAAGTAATGCTTTTAACTTTCACGATTCAACACGCAGTTGAAACCAGAAGCTTTCACCAAATATAAAGGCACGTGGACCTCTTTTCTCACTGTCTACAGTTAAATAAGACCAAATGTCTCCTGTTTTAGGTCATTTAGTTACCAAAAGTATTTCTATTTCCTAAATACCACAATAATAAGAGAAGTAATATGTGAGAGATGTATTTTTTTTATGATTGTTCATTTGAATATTCGGCTTATTTATGTTTCGGCTTTGGAAAAGAGTTGCACATCTGGTTTCCGGTTGCTTGAATGTGCTGCGTCCATCTGTTCAAGCCTAAACAGGAATGTCCAACTATCAAACTACTCGGGAAGGAGATAAGTTCTGTGTCCCAGAACAAAAGCCAGTGTTTGGCCATATTGACCGTGGATACACTTTGAGGAAAGAGGGAGACACTTGTAAGCCTTCCAGCACCATTTACAACAAATTACTTTGAAACTTCTCTTCTTGTTTGGCTCTTCCTTTCAAGGGTCACCGCAGCAAATCATTTTTCTCCAACATATTACTTTGAAACTGAGAAATTATTTCCTGAAATCAATAAATAAATAGGGTTTGTTTTTCATGAATATGGACATGTTTTTCTAATGAATTTCAATAGAGAAATCATGATGCATTTCCTGATTTGACTCTGAAGCACATATGACTTCTAAGAGTCTTGCCAAGATGTACTGAACATTTCCTCTGTAATGCTGTGGCCTCCTGCTGCAGGTGCAGAAATATCCACGTCCAGATTATCCATTTCCTTCCTTCATTATGCTAATTCTGGTATAGAAAACTGACAAAGAAAGGGAGATTTGAGCTGCGTATAACTGCACCAACATGCACATGACTTGTGAGCGACCCAGAGCTGTGTCTTACACTCAGGGCTCTGCAAGGCACTTTCTTTATTTTCCGTCTGGGAATCAGATAGGAGCTGGGACGAAGCGCCGTTTGACACGGCGTGAGTCCGGTGTGTCACTTCTGAGGAGATAAGGTGACAGTGCTCCTGTATTATCTGTGCCCAGATGCTAAGCTGGAAAATGGAGGCCAGAGTGGGAGTGCACAGTGGAGGTGTAACGTTGGCTTATGTTGACAGAGTAGACTGCTGGAAAATCAGAGCGAGGGAGTTAAGAATAAAGACTGATAGAAAGAAAGGGGGCTCAGGGGGAGAGATTTGTAAATGTCACAGCGAAGGAGGAGAGAACAGAGCAAAACAACAATGAGGACAGGAAAGGAAAACGGCCAAAAGAAGCTTATTTTCGAGACAAAATAAACTCGGCGGGACAAGCTCCTGAGCAGTCAGGACTGTTTTTTTTTTTTCTCTTTTTTTTTCTTCTTTTTTTTGTAGTTTCACCTCATTTCATTGTGTGCACCCGCAGCCGCCTCCCCCTGCTTTGGGACGAGATGAGCAGGAAACTCTCAGGACAGAATATGAAACTTCAGAGGATTCTGTTTTCCTTCCTCCTCTTTCATCTCAACACCTCACCTCGTGGCTCACGCTGTTCTTTTTCTGAGTCTGAATGAAGCCTTACACGCACACCTTTTTCTCACCTCGTTTTCTCACCTCGTTCATTTTTTTCTACACCCAGTCTATCCGCCTGCCTCTCTCAATCACTTCATTGGATTTGTCGCTGAAGCTCTAAAACGCATTGTATTTTGCGCAGGATTGTTGTTTCCGCGAGAACCTTTTGTTGCTGGCGACCCCTATGAGCGTGTCCAGGCCTTCCCACTGACATGCTTCTCTGCTTCGACGTGCCTGACTGAATTATCTCCTCAGCGGGTCACTGGGTTCAGCAGATGCTTGTTAATGAAGCGCCATTTGAATCAGATGTGTTGAGGCAAAGAAACATCTAAAATATGCAGGGCAGCAGGTCCTGAGAAACTCTGGCTCACAGTAAATCAAAGGTGGGAGCGGTCAAGTGAGAGTTGCTTGTGCTTGCTAAAACTTCTGGTTATTCTAATCAGGCAAACTGGTCAGCATCAGTTTGCAATATAAAACTTAGACACACTTATATTTTTTGTTCATTTATTTTGTGAAAATATGTGACTTTTGTCACGAATCGCAATTATTATACGCAACTTCATCACCAGTCTTGATACAGTTCAGATTGCTCAGAGTCCACTGTAAATGAAACAGCCACAGTGTATTAGTTTTTACTGGTCCTCCTTACAACTGGTAAAGATGTGCAAAAAGCTTTCAATTGCCAGAATTTCTCTATAACATTTTACATGGTCAGAGTGTATAGAAATAAATAATTTTGACTGTTTCTGACTGAGATGACCATGCAATACAGTCGATTTAGCAGCTGGTGAATCATTTCTTTGTTATTTTGGAGATATACTCCAAATCTTTATCCTGCTAAAAGGCTTATTGTCTTTCAGCAGGTTTTGTGATGCAGGCCACCAGATTTTTGCCTAAGTTGGTATTTCAAAGAGTCCATGATGCTACACACTATAATAAGGTTCCCAGGAGAGAAACAGGGTCACAGCATATCAGATTCTTTACCATAAAGACTGATTTATTCACTCCTTTTTTTCATACCGAACCCATCTGGAATACTTGCTGCCACAAGAGCCAAAATCAGGTCTTCTCATGTACACACCACACAGATTCAATTAGATGTCTGCTAGGCTTTTGACACAATCCACATTTACATTTCTGGATGTTATTAGGACTTTGGAATCTTTCTTTTTTCTTTGTTTCTCCAACAGTAAATTTCCTTTACTATCCTTCTGTGTTGTATGTAGTAGCAAAGTCATCTTGGATCCTTGTGCAGTGTTTTTTCTCAATGTGGTAATTATTGCTCTATATAGATATGGACAAGTTCAAGTCAGAACCTATTTCCCTAATAGCTATTTTCCGACTTATGAATACACCTGTCTCACTTTAATTATATGGTTTCTTATCCTTCCCTGTGGCTAAGAACAATACAAGGTATCATATTTAACTCCCAGGGAAAGTTTTAGGCACCCTGATGAAGTTCAAAAAATAAAGTAGCTGTTAGAAAGGCTTCAGTGCATTTCTAATTTTTCTTTTTTTTTTATCAACCTGTTTTGAAAAATGTTTACGTTTCATCATTTCTGCAAATTAAGACACTGACGCTTACACAAAATTCACCAAGCACCAAGCAAATGTAAAGACCACAGTGTTTGATCACACTGTCAAACTGCAACACCGATCACATCTGAAAGATTAAAATAAGCTGGATTCGCTTTAGTGGGAAACCTCATCCAAACCCCCTTTAGACCACGTCTTTCCAGCAAAGGTCAAGGGTTGCCAGAGAGCAAGAGTAGAAAGAGTCAGCTAGTAATGAGAGTGGGGGGGGATGCAGTGTCCTCTCACATTATCTTTGGTAATTTGATATGAAGGGGTGGGCCATGTTAATTTGACAGTGATACACAGTAAAACAGCTAACAAGAAGAGGCTGACGTACTGCACACATTAATAAAAACAAGATGGGTAACTGCCTCACCGAGTGAGAATCTCTGCAGGAATATGACCTTTGTTCAACAAAATGTCCTTCCTTCATTTTATGCTTGTCCTCTGCTTTTATCTCCCTTGTATTCCTGTTTAAGTGTCATTACTTTCCAATTTGACTCTAATCTTTACAGACCTGCGCAAAAATGTTGAAAGTTTAATTTGACATCAAGTAGTACTGTGTTTAGCGTCTTGATCTATTTAGCTCACCTTTTAATGTTCTTGAACAGCATCCGGCACGTTTTGTTTGTTTTTCCGTTTTAACAGTTATCCCCAGCCTTATTTTTGCACCACATTTATTGCAGTATTCATGTCCAGTTGCAAATCTATCACCCCGTGCATTTGAGTCAGAGTGTTTGGTTTTGGACACCAGGAGCATCCACCCTTGGGTACTCTGTCAACTGGAATCAGAATTATAACTGGCTTTCCTCCTCACAAAACTGGAAAAATGGGGTTGGGGAAAACAAGGAGGAGAGAGGAGATAAGCAGAAGGAGTCAGAGGCAAAGAAGGCACAGAAACATCCAGGAATGCATGCACGAACATCCTACTGAAGCATGAACCTGAAAGAGACGGCTCTTTTTCTTTAGGTGCGATTGTATGGAGAAGTTTTGAGGAGTCAGTATCTTTTTTTTTCCAAATCTAAGTTTGGACAATGTTTGTACAAATTTTAATGGCGGGGGGAAGCTCATGGCTTTTCTTGATCATTATTTGATCAGAGGCAAATAATGAGGGAATAGCTACCAATTAACCGGACTAAAACATAAACTCTTATAAGAGGTCAACCTTTGTTAAAAATATTGCAACACACGCTTTTAACTCAATAAATTATTTGTGTGTGCGTTTTGGCTGCTGAAATATTCTGGCAAGTAATTAAAAGTACACCAGTTTCCCTTCACTCAAACCAGCAGTTATTGTTCAATCTTATTGGAAAATGTTTTTAGTCATTTTAATTACTGCAAATGTTGTCTGGGCTCATGACCAGTGGAATGAAGTCCAATGGCTTATTAGGCGAAGGACATATTCAGTATTGACCAGGTTCAGAAATATGTGTAAAAATACAAGTAAAAATGCTTGTTGGTTGAGAAAAAAGTTTATATATTCATTATAGAGGGGACTAAACTAAAGTATTTATTTAAAATCAAACAAATGTGTGCAGTTTAGAATAGAAACTTAAACTGTGCGTAGGGAAAGTGGACGCTTCGCTCTTGTGGACGTGGCCCACTTTGATCCAGAACACTGTAGAGTTCTACCTCTATTTTTGGGTTTGCAGTAGTCTAGTTCGAGTTGCTCCTGCTTCTGCTCATCACTGCTCACAACCCCACCCCTAACCTTTGTCCCTTGCTCCCCTTGTGATGTCCACTCACATTAGGTTCACACATGCCCAACACACGCACACAGTTCAGACTGCAAAGCGCAGAGCATGGAGGCGTGGAATGAAAGAGAAAGACAGAGAGAGGCATAGAGGAGGAGGGCTTTGCACAGGGGTGCAGTCGTCCTTGAGAACTGATGAACCTCCTCTTCTTTTGACCTTCTTATTAGCAAACATTGTTACTCAACATCGCAAGAGTCTGTTGTCGTCTTTTGTTTTTTTGTACAAAGTCTTGGGCCAAAAAAAGAGATGAGGAATTTAAGTTACAAGGGTGCTTAAACCACTTTATTCTCCTAATAAGTTAATATTTAGAAGATTTTAGAACTTTTCATTTACTTTCACAGGAAAAATCATGCACTGCTTTGCCCATCTAATGATGAACATGTTTGATTGCTAATTAATCAGAACCTCTCTTTCTTTTATCTCCTTCTCTTCATCTCTGCTTCCTTATGTTCTATGCATCCTCCTCTCCTTCCCCATAATCATATAATCATCCAACCTGCTTCCACTTCTCCTCACTTAACCTGCACATATAAATGCATAACCTCCCCCGCACCCCCATTCCTATGCATGCCTTCCAGAGCCCCAGTCTAGATGTTGATGAGAACGGTACGTTGGACCTGAGTATGAGCAAGAGTCTGTGCGGCGGCGGCGGAGGGGACTCGGTACTCACCCCGCTAGAGCCCATGTCCCCCCAGAGGCAAGCGGCCCTGCTGGGCTCCCGCTGCTACGGCATGGGTGATGCTGCAGACTGCTGGGACCTTCCTGTAGACTACACCAAGATCAAACACATAGACGAGGATGAGAAAGAGGTAAACAGAGAAAATGTTCAAGGGTGGCTCTGGAAAATTTGCTTAACTGTAGGTTTGTGAGCCCACTAATGCAAAGAAACTTTATTAAGCATTTTAAAATAACCTATGGTTATTTTAAAATGGTCTTTGTTTGTTCTTTCAACACTGCACTCTTACTTTTAGTTCATGGTTTGTTGCTGATTGTTTTCACAGAGATCTTATCGTTATTTATCAAGCCACCTAACTCTGACCTTTGAGAGAAGAAAACTTCTACTCTGTATGGCTGTTTACACAACAGCCAAATTAGCAAAGAGTTAATTTAATTGTTATAACCTTTTTAAGTGGAAAATAGCAAAGTTAACACATAACAGATGTAGAATAATTCTTTACCGAAACACTGATTTCTAATGAGCTATTGCATAAAACCGTTCTTGTATGCAGTGAATTAGCTAGTGATATTTTTAGTAATCAATTATTCTGATAAAGGATTGATTAATCAACAAATTGTGACATATTTCTGATTTTTAATCTAGCCACTTAAGTCATTTTTTGCATTGGAAATACATTAAAAGATGCAAACAATTAAATTCCCTTTTAAGATAAAAAAAATTATTAGCTAAAATGTAAAAACATGGCATTCTGTTAGGGAGTACTTGATCATATATGGCAAAAAAAAAAAAAAAAAAAAACTTCTAACATCAAAATGTGAAAAGCTCAGCCCTTTCTGTTTGATGTTTTGATTATTTTTTGTATTTACCATTTAACAACTGGATAGTAAGGTACATTAAGAAGGTATACAGTGTATGACAGTGTCATGATGTGTAGTGGCTGATGTTGGACCCAAAAGCAGAGACGGAGGCGGCGAATTAGTTTGAAGATTTAATTAATAAAATAGTTCCTTCAATGAAAAAGGGAGTATTGTGTTATACTCATGTGTAACAAAATACTCCCGTGTATTTTCTTACTCATGGAAAACCAGGGGTCAGGAAGCAAGAACTAAAAAAATACTCAATCAGGAAATCAGCAAAGGAACTCAAGGAGAACAAGGGATTGTAGCAAGGAAGTGATGGGATCAGGCAAGTAGTGACTGAAAATGAAAAGCCTAAATTCTAAGGAGGTTGAATGCTGAACAAAAAGACCTAGGCTGACGAGCTAATTGATTACAGGTGCAAGTGGAGGAAGCAGACTGAGCAGACAGAGAGAGAAAAGTGGCACAGGGGGCGAGGGAGAGTACACAGCGGATCAGGAAATAACACTAAAGAATAATCAGTCTAAGGATACATAATAGAAATAAACAGACTAACTGTAAGAAATAAACATAACTAGAAACAATAAGAAGAAATGAACTAAAGGAGAACAAGAACAAGACAGATCTAACCAAAATAACCCAGAAATAAACAAAACCCAAAACCAAGTCAAGAAACTCCAGATATGACTCAAAGTGGCATTTTATATTACATTCAATTCATTCTTACCATCAGTTGATATGAATGCTGTATATATCACACATAGCTTAAAATAAATTTGACTTTGCTATGTCATGCTTTGAAATTGGTCTCTTTAAGAATCTACTACTCTTTCCAACACTCCACCTTCAGGACATTATCATAAAGGTGCTCCTATTCTTATGAACATGGTTGTTTATGAAGAAAAACACACCAGTTTTTCATAAACAACCAGCCAACAAATATACTTTGTATAAAAGGAACTAAGATTCTCCTGACCCATTCTTGTGCTCAGTCTGAACTGGAACAGAACATGTTTATCACCTCTAGATGCGTAAATGCATTAGGCTGCTGCCGATTGTCTTATTCACTGTTTGTGTTTTCAAACAGGTCCAGACCTACCAGAGTAGTGAGTGAATACACACCAGTTTTATGCGTACTCACTCAAAAGGAACTTGAGTTCTGGCTAGAGAATGAATTAAAACAGTTGCCAATGTACAAAGAAAAACTAAGACAGAGCTCCAGAAAGCAGAGAGAACAACTGATCAAGACCTTTTTAAAGATTTCATAGAATTTCTTTGCTAATTGGAAGTGAAGCATAAAGAAATTCATAATAATTTTGCTAATGACTTTGTATGTTTGGTTTTGTGGACTCTCCTCCTGTTTGGCTCATGATGATGCTCCAGCACAGACAACCTGTCTTCTCAGAAATCTCTGTGACTGAGTGAGGAGACAGAAATGATAACAAGCAGCGCAGGGTAGAATAGAATGGAGCACAAACAGCAAGCAGTTTTGTCACTGATGATAATTATATAGCAGCAGTTGCCGTTCCCGAGACTGAGAGAATATACTGTCTGGTTATCTCCCTGCAGCCATTGATTAAACACAGTCTCCAAGTCAAACATTTGTATTGTTTTCTTGGTCTCTTACCTTCTGGTCTGACTCACTCTTTGCTGCAGAATCAGTAAAAAGTCATAACAAAAGGCTTTTATTTTAAAATTTTAGATAAACCTAATGGATCTGTCTGTTAACTGATGTCAACATCCCCATGCACAAGAGTCATCTGCCCTGTTTGTTCCGTGCTCCCTGCATGCTGGCTTTCTGTTTTTACATTTCTCTCCTCTCCAAAATGAATTATGCAAAGTAGCACCTTGGGAGGGAGTCGGAATAGCTCATCTCATCAAAGAACCGCTGGAAATCAATGCACCACTGCTGGGTGCGCCTGTCGGAGCGCTGATGCGCGTGCGTTTGCAAGTGCACACGCCTGCTTTCCTGTGTGTGAATATTCATAAGAGCGTGTCTGCTGAACCCTCGTCTCTTTGGGAGGGTGTCAGAGTGAGTTTGTAAGTCCCATTCTTGTAGCCTACTTTTTTTGCGTTCCGTGTCCTCTGTCTGCATGCATGCATCAATCTCATTCCTGTGCCATTAATTGGAGAAACTGGTTTCAGCTGAGCAATTTAGTCTTTATTTGGACTTCTGCCTTTATGGCCGTTACTGTACCCACACTGTAAAATATGGAAGAAAGGTAAAATGGATTTGCATCAACTTGCATCGTGCCCTGGTTGCATGCACTGCAGACAAAAGCATAGCCCCAGACTGCAAATCCAAACAGCGGTCTGGTCCCACACCACAGTGCCATCTAGTGGCAGGTTGATTCATTACAAGAGGCGACTCCCAGAATACTCCATACCCACACACTAGCACTACAAGCACGGGCATAACCACAAGTGAGGCCGCTCTCACCGTTCGTTCGGCATTATTTCCTCTCTACTCTTCCATTTTACTGCACTGGCTCAATAGTCACACTGGCTCACCAATTTGCATCCAAACTGACAAAACTCTGTAGCCTAAAAGTGCATATGATATAGGTGGGTGAGGAAAGTAGACAAAGAGGTAAGAGAGGTAACAAAAGGATTTCACTGCAGAAAAAGAGCTTTCCTTTTCAGATAGTTGAGTACATACAACCAGAGAAGCACAGGTTTTGTGGTGAACATTAGTGAAAACACTTTGTGTGTTTCTCCTCTCTTCAGCCTGATGATCTGGATCCCTTCCACGATCTGCTGGAGGATCGATCCTACACCACAGATGTTAACATGCCAAGCCCCAAGCCCAAGTACGTCCAGTGCAAGGAGAGTAAGAAGGACCTGATAACGTAAGGAGTCCCGTCCTTTTCCCGCCTGATCCTAACTTGCTTTGTTCCACTCATGCTCTGCTTTTTTTCCCCACTTCATTTACTGGTGCATCTCAATAGATCAGAATGTTATCTAGAAGAAAATTTCTTTCTGTAATTTACTTGGAAAGTAAAGCCTGTATGGTGCATATATTCACTACCTGCTGAGTAAGAAATTTCAGGCTTTTATTTCTGTATTTTTGTTGACGATCATGGATTACAAGTAATAAAAATGTTATGGCCTATAATCTCCACAAGCAAGTTCATTAAATGTCAGTGCAACTGAAGAAGCTGTTCACAGAGTGCTGTATCCAGAAATACAAATAAAATATACAAAAGCAGCTGAACTGATACCACAGTATTTGCTATACAAAGCCTCTCCGAAACCAGAAACAATGTCAGAAGCATCTTAACTGAGTTATAGGGAAAAAGGACTTGACTCAGTGGCCCAACCAACGTCCTTTTTTGAGATTAAAATTGTTTTTTTTTGTTGTTTTTTTTTATTTGATTTGGAAATCAAGATCTGAGAGTCTGGAGGGAGAGTGGAGAGGCGCAGAATCCAAGTTATGGTCCAGTGTGAAGCCTCTACAGCAGAAAAAGTGTTACACGTTTATCACCTGCGCTGCCGGAAATTGTTGACAGGGAGGGGGTTGAAGGTTGAAAACTGTTCAAGATGTGTGTTCATCTGCTCTACCGCTAGCAAGCAACCGTACTGATTAAATAACATAAAAGTCAAGCAGTTCCCTAAAAGTCCAACAGATGGAAGCAATGCGCCGTGCAAAACAAAACACCCACAGTTTACAGGACGCACTTCCTGCTAAAGAGCCCCCTGGTGGTTGAAGAAAAATCCACATATAAACCGGAAAATTCTTCTTCTTGAGATTTCAACAGCAACTTGCATCCATTATTGTTGCACTACTGCCATCTACTGGATTCTAATACCTATACCTCAAAATCTCATAATGATCCCAGTATTATTTAAAAAAAAAGAAAAATCTTCTTTTTCCTCTCAATGCCATTTAACTGATCAACAACATTCTCAAATTTCAATTCCCTATTAAAATCTAATTCCGTTTTAATGGGTGCTTTCTTCTTTTATTTCCAATTTTGACTTCCAATGATTAACTTCCCGCTAAAGAGCCCCCTAGTGGTTGAAGAAAAATCCACTTATAAGCGGCTCATAGTCCGAAAAATGGTATATGAAAAAAAAAATCTGAATGCTCTCTGGTATTGTTCAGGGGGCCGGACCAAATGTGGAGGTGGGCCGGATCCGGCCCACGGGCCGTAGTTTGGGGACCACTGCTCTACAGTAACCGATGATTTGGAAAGACAGATGGTCTGTACAACCATCTAATACAAAATCTTTGAGCACGCCACACATTTCTCTGGTGACCAACTTTATGGCGATGCCGATTTTGTTTTCCAGCGGGTCTTTGCACCCGCCCACATTGATAAAGGTACCAGGCTTTAGTAACCATAGTATTACTGTGCAAAGTCAATCTGTCAATCATTGAACACAATGAGAGACACCAGACCCAACAGTGTAGAATTTTTAAAAAATTATTATTGAATTACAGAAAAAAATGGTAACATTTCTGTGATATTCCAATTTATTGACATGCACCTGTAGTTTCTTCCTTCATTCTGTTCAGTTAACCTCAGTGATCCACTGTTTCTGCTCTCTTCCTGCCCACATTGTGCTGCTGGCTTGCTATATGACTTTTATTTAATGGCTATCTGTGTGAAACATTTCAAGCTGTCAGTATCATTCCACATCAAGACTAGCCTATCTCAGGTAGCACTAGGTTAAGCACAGACAGTGAAGCTAAACTGGAAACAATGAGAACCATAAAAATAAAAATCCCCCTTTCTTCCTGTGATTTTCACATTTTCCTTTCCTTCCCTTTGGACTTAAAAAAATCTATCTATTTTTCCGGTGGCAGATGTCCCACACCGGGGTGTGATGGAAGTGGTCACTTGACGAGCAATTTCACCTCACATCGAAGGTGTGACTTCCTTTTCTCCTTGTGGATTCTAAGTCTATTTTTCTTTATTGTTTTCAGCTTACCTCGACGATGCTGTCAACCGTCTGTAGGCAGGGCTTCACTGTTTTCTGTTAGCCCTTTGAATATTGAGGTGCAGTAGCAAGACACAAAAAAATAAATAAATAAATATTGAGCAGATGCTTATTTTGGGGTAAAGCCCTGGATTAAGTTTTTTCCTCAGTGGACCACGTTTAAAGCCTTCTAAGCTGATGTTATTTAGTCCTCCAGGCACCTTCTCACAGTCCAGTGCAGACTGTGCATTTACCATTCAAAAGGTTTGAGCAGAACTGCTGAGTGTTGCAGAGTGAGATGAGTCTGCATGGATCCTGAGACTTGTACAACCTCTCAATTCCCAAGAAAGTTCTGACGTGTTAAACATTGTCATTTTATTTTAAAACACAGCTTCAATTTGTTTGCTTTTAGATACTCAGAGGGTTAACATTTCTCTTTTTGTTTTCTCTTAATCAACTCTTTGCACTTGCATCATGGCTTCCTTACATTTCCTGGTTGATATTTTACTCATGCATGTGTTTGTCAGAGTGGCTGCAGTGTCTTTTGTCCATAGTTGTCCATTTAGAGTAATCTGGTATTCTGCTGCTGTATTTTTCAGTCTCTCAGGTTGTCCTTTGGCTGATAAAAGCATTCGAAGCATGCTAGCCAACAATGCACAAGAACTCAAGTAAGGTTTTAGATGACTAATTGATATTTATGTGTTTTGTTTGACTTCTTCTTTTGGATTGATTGATTGATTGATTGATTGATTGATTGATTGATTGATTGATTGATTGATTTTGTATTTCCATACTTATTAATGAAAATACTAATGTAAATTACGTACTTACGTATGGGCATTTGTAGTATAAATAAACACTCAGAAGTTTTTCTTATGTGCAGTGAAACCAAATTTCGAGAGTCGATTTTGGAATTTGTCTCCACAGACCTGAGTGATCGATTTTGTTGCATTGGAAAACTAATTGCTATACTACTGGCAATGTTTTTTTGTTGTTGTTTTTTTATTCATTTGCACAATGTAGTACATGGGATATCAGGTAAATAATATTATGTATGCTATCGTGTGATTATTTCCCCAACTACAAATGTATTCAAATTGAAGGTTGGACATTTTTTAATATGTGGTTATACAACTGCAATAAAAAGACTGTTTATTTTAAGACGTTTTCCATATCTTAACAATGACTGTTGGATAAAATTATTCTTACCAAGGGCTGATTTAGATTTAAAATTGTATTCATTTAACCAAGAAATTTATAAAATGGGACATAACAGTAAAATGGAAATGTGTAGGCAGAGGCACCAATTAAAAAATGTGGTCTGTTTTAATTTACATCCAGAGAAAAAAAAAGGTATGTATGCCATTCCCAAAAGTTGGAAAGTCATTAATGCTGGGAATACCAGCAATTGTACTGTGTGCACATTGTCGACTAGCTTCTTGTAAGTTTCCAATTTATTTTGATTTATCTTTTACAGTGAGTTGCACAACTTAGAGTGACCTCCTTTCCATTATTCTAATCTCTAGCTACGTCAATAGATTTGTTATCAAATTCAAGTTGGGCCATTCCAAAACATTAACATTACGAGCAATAAAAAGAAATGTGACGGTATTATTAAAAGATTACTCTAAGTGCAAATCTGTCAGAGGTTTTAATATACTGGCCTGACAGTTTTTTTTTTTGTTTTTTTTTAAATAAGCATCATTACGACACTACAGATCTGTGTTAGGCCCTGAGCCCTCTATATGTTTTGTGCCCCAGGTGTCCGACACCAGGGTGTGATGGTTCGGGACATATCACTGGTAACTACGCTTCCCACAGAAGGTACAGCAGTCAGTCTGCAGATACATCTCGACAAACCCTTCTCTCTTCCTGACCATTTCAGCCTTGTAACCCTGTCGTTTGTCTGCAGTCTTTCAGGGTGTCCGCGGGCCAGGAAAAGTGGGATAAAGATCATCCACAGTAAAGAGAATAAGGAGGACCAGGAGCCCATCAGGTAGCGTGCAGGCACAGATCATAAGTCTTTTGTCCGACCGCTAAACCCCGAGGCTGGAGCTTCCTCCTGCCACCATCGCTGCTCACCGTCCACTCCCTGTGACATATGACTTTTCATTTCCTGCTTCAAAACGGACTCCATGCGATTCCTAATCAGTCCCACCACATCTCGTGCAGTCCATGCTTATCCTCCCGTTCGACCGCACACATCCCCGTAAGCAGGAATGAATCAGTATTAGTTCTGACAAGACAAATGTACCAAGAGTATAAAGTTTTAACACTGGTATCAAGGTGTAGGAGGAACTTCAGAAGTGCAAGGTTGTAGGAGTTTACAGAGAGGTGGTTCTGTGGTCCCTGGCGAACTCCTGCAGACCCTCATGTAGGTAAAGAGACGCGCGAGCAGAAGTGGAGATGGAGGCAGAGAGAGAGAGATTGATTGACTCTGCCTAAATCCCACAATGGGCTTCTGTGGCCTCATCCCTGCAGCTGCATTGATTTCTCTGGTGGCGCAGAGCACAAACAACACACACTGTTCATTCGTAAGCTTGTCATTCTGTTGGCTTCGGTTTGTCATAGCGAACCCTCTTTGGATGCAGTTTTCATATAAAGATAGGCATCTGGAAATATAACGACAACAATCTAAAACAGACCGCTGCTGAAAGCAAATTATTTGTTAAAATATTTTAAAGGTTTTGTGGGAATGAAAGCACATAAATATATTTCGGTGAAGGCTGGCCGAAAGATATAAATCAAGAACTCTGGTTCAAAATGTCACGCGCTGCTTTACAAACAGCCAACCTTTTGGATGGTAAAGGGAAGATTTCTGAGTCTCGCTCCATCCGCTCTCAGGTGTCCGGTCCCAGGTTGTGACGGTCAGGGACACGTGACGGGGAAATATGCATCCCACAGAAGTGCTTCAGGTTGCCCCATCGCAGCCAAGAGACAAAAAGATGGCTACCTGAACGGGATCCAGTTCACATGGAAGTCTGGAAAAACGGAGGGCATGTCCTGCCCGACACCAGGCTGCGACGGCTCGGGACACGTCAGCGGCAGCTTCCTGACACACAGGAGGTAAGTCATAGAGCTGTGGATCAGGTACAGCTGCATGAGCTTTGTTAGATTTAATAAAACAACATTGGATAGTTTTCTTCAGTAAATTCAAATCTGTTTTTGTTCTTAAATGAATCCGTTTATGATCAATTCTTCATGATATTGCAGCTTTCGGACCGATGTAGTGCTGGATTTATTTTGGTGTCTAATCTTTTATGAATTAATGATTATTTTTTTATTTTCTTTATCATTATTGTGCATTTAGCAAATATAAGTAGCTTAGGTAATCCCGACTGACATATAAGACAAGAAAATTTGGACTGAAACTCTTTTTATTTGGTGTATGTATATTCTGGTTTCATCTTTGCACTGCATGAAACCAGCCAATGACAGTTTGAATTTTTTTCAATGTCAAAGCATAATATGTGATCAAACATTTCCTGTTTTTAGGTCATTTTCCAGATGCAGAATTTATTTATTTATTTTTTTTCATTCACTGCAAACATAATCATCAAAATTACAGTCTTGAACATTTCCACTTTACTTATAACCAACTATGACACAATACAGGTGAAGAGAAAAAAAATAGAAGTATATACAACAAACATTTTTTTTTTTTTTTTTTTACTCTTAGAACAAAACTCTTCTATTTAAAAAAAAAAGTTGCTGTTTTTCCAAACGCCAGTGACAAATGTCTCTTTAAATACATGTAAAGTACAATCTAGGCAGTCTACGTTAACACTTTTCAGTGTATTTTGACGTGGAACAACATATGAAACAAAGCTTGCTTCTGGTTGCTGCCTGCAGTCTGTCGGGTTGTCCACGCGCCACCTCCGCCATGAGGAAAGCCAGGCTCTCGGGAGTGGAAATGCTAACAATAAAGCACCAACGTGCCAGCAACGGTAAGCTCAGCCACACAATGCAGCCAATCAGGAACAAGGAATATGGAAGGGTTTACAGAGCGGAGTTCCAATTACAGATAATAAACCAATCAGAGTGGTGTGTGTGTGTGGGGTGAAGGGTGGGGGGGGAAGCAAATGAACGGCCACTCAGGGGGTAATAATTCGAATGGCTCCAATCTGGAGGAACAGGTTGAAAAAAATCGTGCAGATTTGAGAGACGCTATAACATTATCATCCAGTTGCGTCACACACTTATCAATAACACCTCCCCCCCCCAAAAAAAAAACGTAACCACATTTGTCATTTGTAAAGACTTTAAAATCTGACGATAAGGTTGGGATTAATACCGCTCATCGCCTCCAGGGCTGGATCATGACGAAGAGATCAAGCAGCTGGACGATGAAATCAAAGATTTAAGTGAATCGAATTCACAAGTGGAGGCTGACATGATCAAACTCAGAACACAGGTGAGTCACCCGCCCGCTACCCGTCTTCCACGTTGAAGTCTGGGTTTTTTGTTGTTGTTTTTTTTTGTTGTTGTTTTTTAATCGGCAAGTGGAAACATGTAACGCACCGTGACCCCACCCTCCTCTCTGCAGATCACAACAATGGAGACCAACTTGAAGTGCATAGAGGAGGAAAACAAGGTGATTGAACAGCAAAATGAATCTCTGCTGCATGAGCTGGCCAACCTCAGCCACTCACTGATTAACAGTTTAGCTAATGTCCAGCTCCCTCATATGGTAAGGGCCACCAGGAAACGGGCGAGCCAGAAAGTCACAGAACGTAGTGAACCGTAGCGTTTATCTGTGGTACATTTGCCCACGGCTTTCTGTGCATGCTTACTCTAAAGTGTGGAGCATCGCTTGTCTTCCCAAAGGCTGAGGGGGAGTTGTGAAATGAGTTGCAGCAACTGTGAGAACTGAAATTCAGCATAAACAAAACAATATGTTGAGGTTTTGTTTACAGGGGAGCTATGATTAAAGGACTATTATAGTAGCGGGGTGAATTCTTAGAATCTGCCTTTGCAGACATTTTATTTCACGCCAAAGATGTTTCTGAAAGATTTGGTCCCAACTTTTCTATCTCCTTTGAAACCTTGTTCTGTTCTCTCTCGTTCGATTTTTTTTTGTTGCTCATTTTGTTGCAGAGTTTTTATAGTAATCACAGACAATTTTGTCCTGCTTTGTCCCTTACGCTGCCATTCTTTTTACGATCATCTCTTGCGTAATAGATCTATCACTGACAAAGTACACATTCAAACGCTGTTTGAAATGTGCCGGCCGTTTATCTTATTTTATGTTTAGATCTCTGGAGGTGTGCAGATGAAAGAAGTAAAAAAAAAAGTATTTTTAATCTCCCTTAAATCACTATAAGGCTTTGTCCTGATTTCTCGCACGGCTTTTTGTCTATGTTCCGGTTACATTTTTTTCTTTTTTTTAGATCTTATAGCATTTGGCTGGTTAATAGATACTGCCATCTAGTGTTTGATTTTAGGAATAGCATCTTGTTTGAACTTGTCCTGCTTAAAGAAATCTCTCTTTTTTGACTGCCTGCAGAAACCCCTGACAGAAAAAGAGCTTCCTCTGAGGAATAACAGCTGCTTACAGATGCACCAGCAAGTAAGTCTCTCGTGTGGCCGTGTAAGAAGCTTTTTCCTGTTGTGAAATTGAATGTGCTACTTTGTATCTTTTTCTTCAACAGAAACCAAGAACACATGAAGATGTATTCGTAGTCCATGAGCATTTTCACATTTTGTCCTGTTAAGAACCACAAACTTTAAAGTATTTTTGGGGGTTCTTTAGTGATGAAACAAAATATGACTGTCAACTAAGTGCTAGTGCAGGCCACACTTTTCAGATTTCCATTTGTAAATGAAAACCATTCACTTCCTGTGGGTGCACAGAGCCCCAGCTGGTTACCTTGCAACAAGTTGGTTCTGGGTTCGAACCTCCACTTGGGGTCTTTCGAACCCCAAGTGGAGGTTCGAAAGACCGTAGTCTCACACCGTAGAATGATGGATTTCAGTTTATTATTCTGTTGTTGATAGAAGTGGAGACAGGATTCATTCCCAATCAAAAAGCGGCAACAACTGTGAGGTCATTGCTGATAACTAAAGGGGCCTGGTAAACGCCACAATATTTATTTTATATTTCTGGTTTGTAAAACCCTGGAACTGCAAAAAAAAGGGTGTTTTTTTTTTTGTTTTTTTTTTTTTAAATCCGACGAAACCTTTAGAGTCACTAACCATTTTTTTGTGTGTGTGTGTTTGGTCATGCAGGAGTCATTAAGTGAGCAGAACTTTGACGCCTACGTCACCACTCTTACGGATATCTACACAAACCAAGACCAGTACCAGAGTGCGGAAAATAAAGCTTTGCTGGAAAACATCAAGCAAGCAGTACAAGGGATTCAAGTGTAACGTCTCAGCAAAGGAACACGTTGGTTCTCCGCAACAGAAAGAGACACAGGCAGTGACGGTTTGACCTCCTCGGTTCAGTGCAGTAATTTGATATAGTGTTATATATATTCTGAATTCTGTTCTTTGGAGAATTAAAAAAAAAAAGAGGTATTACGCTTAAAAAGACCTCGAGATGATTTCTTTTTTCTCTTTTTTTTTGTTTTGTTTTTGAGTCTTGCTTTTGAGGAAGAGCATAAAGGAGTAAATCGCAAAATAGTTTTTGAGGACATTTACATTTTGTACGTTTTCATATGAGCTGACATAGTGTCATGTAATGTTTCTAGCTGCTCATGTATGCACATTTTTAGTGTATATTTCTGAACAGTAAGCTAACGAAAACAGAGGTTCTTTTTATTGCTCGAGAAAACAGCATTTCAGACTTAAAAAAAAAAGAAAAAAAAAAGAGTAACGACAAGAAACAAGAAAAAACTACAAGCAAGGAAGAAGCTTTTTATTTCCAGTGGATGATTCTGGACTTAATGAACTGAGATGATTCCCCCCCGCCCTTCCTTCTTTATCTTCTTCTTCTTCTTCTTCCTGCGCGTAGATTGTCAAATAGCAAGAACTGGTTTGCGAATTGCTTTATTTTCTAAACAATGCTTGAGAATCATTTGTGCTTTGTTATGACGAAGAGTAAAGATGTGTCACTGTAGGTGGGGCCATTTTTAATCGGTGCTGTAAATGAATTCTGGGAAAGAGAATTACCTGATGTCTGTATGAATGTATGAAGTTATATTGTAAACATCATTACACGGAAACCCGATGGTGGAAATCCCCTCCCCCCCCCCCCTTCATTACTGTATCTAGCAGAGCCAATTTGCATGTTCTCATGCTCATTCCTAAATTAGTTTGAGGTAGAAAAGATGTGTAAAGACAATGACCTTTAGAGAGGCAAGATTTTAGCCTTTTTTAAGAATCAGATCTGATCGGTGGTATGTTGCTAGGATCATGAAATGTCTCAGCAATATTTAAAAGATGAAAAAAAACAAACAAAATCATTTGTTTAAAAAGAGGTATATGCGATGCAATCTGCAAAAGAGGAAAAAAAAAAGGTTGGGTATATGCAATCTCTTGTTTATAAGCATAGCGGGGTAACATGAATCTTTTTAATATAGCCTATGTAAAATATTGATTTTTATACAAATCTTTTAATACAAAATGTCTTTTTAAAAAAGGAGGAGGGAACCTGGACATTGAGTTTTAGGAGCAAAAAGTATATGAGTTGAACTTTTTTTTTTTTTTTTTTTTTTTCTGTACGACTTTGCACAGGGACACCTTCGTTTCCATGTTTTGATGTTCTTACAGAAGCTAAACGCAGTTACTCGAGAGCCGGAGGAGAAAAGGTTTTGTAGAGAGTATTTATAGAGAGCGGGACTTACAGGGTCGCTGTCCCCACTTATGTGCCAGTAAGACTATTTGCACTTCTCCTTGAAAATATTATCCTTACATATGGCGCCGTGCAATTTTTCCAGGTGACCTCTTCGGCACACGATTGGAGCAACCAACCGCTTGGAGCCACTGCAGGTGTGGATTTCCTCCCACTGAGAGCAAAAAAAAAAAAAAAAAAAAGAGAGAGAAGGAACAGGGACTCTGAAATCTGAACAGAAGGATTATAACCTTAGCAGTTATATTTTAGGCTGTTATCAATTGTAAAAACATTAAAAGTCTTTCATTTCTTTGCTACGTTTTAGGAAGATGAAGTTATCCCCCCCCCCCCTCAGCAGCACTTTATATCTAATCACTGTACAAAGAATTAAATAGTCAATCAGTTCAAGGTTTGAAAAAGAAAAACAAAAAAAAGCAAGAGGAGGTGAACGCTTGGAGACCTTCACAGACTAAAAGTAGGCAGCCCTCCCATTCCGTCACCGTAGTTCTTAGCGATCATGTTCAGAATTTGCCTTTTCGAGAGCTAATGCAAAAAGGTGCTCGTGGTTCACCTGATTGAATCTCATCTATTGTACTTTACGGGTCCTCGCTCAGGACTCTACTACCCATCGTCCATGACTGCATACGCCTTTTTCTCCACAGCATCGTGTCTGCAGCTTTTGCCAATATAGTAATGCTTCAGTAGAGTTATAGCTAGTACCAGTTTTTGAATTAATTCTCATTAACGGTGAAAAACGGACAAAGGGACTTTAAAGCACAAGCCAGCTGCTCATCAGACGTTGGTGCATAAATAATAAATCTGAAAAGAGTTATCTGTGACTATCTATAGGGACACACAAAGAGGTTTGTCACTTATTTAGAATGCTGAATTTTCATATAAATTATTGTGAATTCTTTAGAGTTTATTACGTTCTTCAAGCCGGTTCATTTTGAGGTTGAGTTCAGTCGCCATTAACAAAGACAGGATTTTGTATAAACTATTGTGCTCTCTCTGTGGAACTGAAGTTTGATTTATTTTTGTACTACACAGCATGGATTTGTTGACATTTTAATTTTGCTATAAATGTGTGAGATCACAAGTTGCTGTGATATTTCATTTATAAATTGTGAACTTTGTACAATTTTTGTCATGCTGGATGTTGACACATCTTACTCAGAATAAAGAAAAAAAAATGTGTTGCCAGAGGCCTGTAAAATACTTTCCTTTGCGTCTTCATTATGAAAAGTCATTGTAAGGGCGTCCAAATACTGTTATTGACTATTGAACTGCTGTAATTTGAAGAAGGTTTGTAAAAGGATCTTACTGTACTTACTGTACATGAAAATCAGGAGAAAGTGATTTAAAAAATCTCACCGTGTTCTATACATATACAATGGCACAGAGCTAATTATATTTGGAGAAAATATGTTAAATCGACATTAATAAGCTGGACATTTCTGCAAAACTGAGTAAAGACGTCACAGAGGCCAGCGGTATTTCTGAAGGGAAGCCAGCAGAGTTTCTGACAAGAACCGGCTGTGTTCGACTCCAGACAACAACAATATGTCTGGTTTTCTCACTACGGTCTCGCAACAAAAGCTAATAACAGCTTCATTTCTCATCGGTTCAGTACATCTAAGCATAATTCACTTCACCAGAAGAAAATCAAAGCTGTGTGATGGCCTAGCCAAACTTACAGATGATAGAAAAATGTGTGAAATCACTTTAAAAACACTGTGGACAAAAGGAGTGTTTTATAACATCTGTGATTAGAGCGGGCAGAGTCCACGTTGAGATGTGGGATGCTGACAATACTACCGTCAAAGAAGAATGATTTACATTTTCAAATGATTAGCTGCTATTTTAAAGTATTAGCATTATTGCGTTTGCTTACACATTTGGGTTGTTACATGTTTTAATTTTTCCTATTTTTCTTTCAATGATTTTCTTTTTCAATAGAGTTGAGAAGGATATGTGCCAAAATTAAAATGGGGATTTTTTTTTTTCAATATTTTTAATAAAACTTTCATAGCTACAAAAAACAAAAAAAAACATGCAAAATAAATTAAAACTTTGAACCATCTTATTATTTTTTTTTCATTTGAATATGGGGTTCAACTGGTGGTTCACTCGCAAATATTTGTGAGATGTGTACTCTATTCCACCTCACTCACAAATCCACCCGTCTTCGGTGCTGTCCAGTTAAATCTATCTACAGAGATAAACATTAGCTGGATCTATTGGATGAATTAAAATCAATCACATCCTATTAATCTGCCATTTTTCTTCAGTGCAGTCAAAGTTTCAGTGAGAAGGGCACTCGGTTTAGCTACAATCTGCTCATTTACCACTAGATGCCACCATTGTGCAAGTTTTAATTAATTATGCCCCGAGCTGAAGGCAGATGGAAAAGCAGTTGCTTTCTTTTTACACACGTTTTTATCTTTTTATCATGAGCTGTTAAAAAAACAAGGAAAAAAAAAACTGGAAAGCAAGCACAAACCAATTCTGTATTCTATGTTTTTGTTTGTTTTTGATATGCTAAAGATTGAATCTGTGTTAGACTGAAGTCGTAATGTTTCAGAAGAAATGCTCCTAGTACTCACAGTACATGATGGTGGCAGTGTGAAACTGGAATTCCTCGTCTTTAATTATCACCCTCCTGTGTTTGAGGCATAGAGACTAATCGGTTTGACCAAATATGATTAGCTCAACAATCTTTGAAGATAATTTGAAGTATAAAAAAGAGACATAGATCACAATTTAAACCTGTAATATAAATCACAAATGGATTTTTATTACCATATCTTCATTTATCACTGTGTGAAAAATGAAGATACGGTTATCAGGAACTGGCATCCTGAACAAGATGCCAGTTCATCACAGGAAAAATTTTATGGATGTAGTATTTTATGTATTTTGTTGAGTTGGGTTTTTGTAGGTGTCATATTTCTCACTGTATTTGTTTCTTTTGTTACCATACAAAGTACCTGCCAGAAGGTTGAGCTGAACTGATATGTTGGACTCACTATTGTCTCAATTTTCTGTACTGCTGCTAGACTCTCTTTGCTTAGGTAGCAGCATGATTTGAACTAATGAAGCAATTGGTGTTTTATACCCAATTAGCTAAAAATAAATGTCACCTCTGACAGAACAGGGAGGAGATGGGCAGTGATGTAGACAACAGCTCATTTGGTTTTGGGTGCACTGTTGACTATTAAGCCAGGAAAGTTGACTTCCTGCTGCCTAAATAGCACATGGCTTCTCTATTTAATTGGCAACAAAGAGCAGTCATAAATTTTGTTCCAGGGCTTATGCTGAAACCACGAGGAGCTCAAACAAAGCCGACTCTAATCAGTGCAGTGCCTGTAGTCCGTCAGCAAAAGGAAGTTGAAACAATAACGAATGGAAATGTATTGTTGGTAGGAAAAGCTGATAATGACAGCTTGGCTTGCCAACAACAACATACACAACTGCCTCTGACCCATAAAACACCAAAACAACAACAAAGAGGATGCATGACTCCAGTTTGAGACAGAAGTTGACCGAAGATCAACTAACGAACGTAACCTGGAAGGATTTTGTTTTTTTAAAGTGAAGAGTGAGCGGAGATGGCCAAAGCCACATTTAGTCGGTGCACTAACCCTTACTCGTTTAATGTCCTTGAAAATTACGACAGTATATTTAAAATTATTTATAAATTAGATGTTATGTTATTTGTACTCAAAGGGCCTGATCTTTAAAGGTTTGCGTGTACAAAAACAGGAGCAAACTCAATATCACGTGCAAAATCTGATCTACAAACAACACGCAAACAGGATTGCATCAACGAAATGAGGAGAACAGCTGGCACAAAAAAATGAAGTGCCTATCTTGATGAATATGCAAATACATGTGCTTATAGTCAGGATACAAAATTCTGAGAGGAGGATATGCAAATGTAATGACCTGCAATGCAAATTAATCAACCAGAACCAGATTGCTGGTGCTGTTTTGGCTTCTACATTTAGCACATTTGAAATGCATCAAGACATAACAGTGTGTTATGGTACGGAGAAACAATGATGTTTCTCTGTACATCTGCTTATCTATCTATAAGCAGATAGATTTATCTGCTTATTGTTCAACAAAATTGAACAGACAACAATCAATTAAACTTGCAAGTTTTGCAGATTGCGTGGGAGATTTATGCTTTTTGCTCATGCATTTTTGCGCTCCTTATTTGGAATCTTTGTAGATCAGGCCCAAACTATGACAGCATAGATATTTGGCTAAGATCCATGCTTCTGCTGGAAGATGTTATTTTCATGTCTTCCAGCAGATGGCAGCAAGTCCAAACTTTGAAAACATTAAAGTCTGTGACGCAAAGAATCAAGGAAGGGTCCACGCTTCTTCTCTTTTTAAAGTGTTGACCAATTATGAGACCTCATTTATATTTTATTGTCTTTTGGAACTAGAAAATTGTGTTAATTTAATTTAATTGAACAAATGCCTCTTTCAGTTAGAAGTCAGAAATGTTCATTACCACCATATTTTCTGTTGGAGGGACTGCTGTTAAGTCAGCTGCTTGATGCGCTTGGTTTGCTTTGGCAACAACTGCCATCAAGTGTTTGTGTAAACGGGTAATATGTGTTTTATGTTTTCTGTGGAGAAATGATACCACACATTTCTTACAGAGCTGGTTTAGTCCAGCCACAACAGAGGTTTTGAAGCTTGAACAACTTAGTCAAGGTCATTGCAACCCAATTGACATAAAGTGCACAGAACCACTCCCCCAAACCTTCTTGTTTTTGTGCTTCATATCATTGTCCAAGATAACCCAAGAGTGCCTAATGTTAAGGTAGCGAATTGATGACAAATTGTCCTTCAAGATTTTTTTCTACGTTGTGATAGCTGAATCTAAGGGTCCATTAATTACTGCAGGTTTTTAGGTTAAATGTTTGTGGTTTTTGGAATGTTGCTATGGTTCCCATTATGTCCACACTCATTCTTATTGTAGAATCATGAACTTTTATCTAAACCAAAGCACGAGTTTTAGATGTTATTCTGAGTTCTTTTATGACCCCCTGTGCAAGTCATCAAATGACTCTTGGAGAACTTTTGGTAAGCCAGGCACAGCTGTGAAAGTTCACCACCGTTTCATGTTTTTAAAGAGTCGATGATGGTTCTCCAGAACCTCAGAGGTTATGTAATACTTTTTTTTTTAGAATGATTGATATCAACGAGTTTATGTATTTCTATTTTCTAGATTGGGGCACATGCTCCTTTTGGCCAACTTTGTGTTATCAGACAGGTTTGATATGACTGATATCTGATTCTACTGCTCTGCTCCAGTGAAGTGGAAGTCAACTTCCCATAAAATGTGATGAATCAAAGTTTACTTATAATTTTACACCAGTGTCGGGACTCCGCCACGGTTGTTTGGAAATTGTAAAGTGGTAAACCTTTGCTATTGAAGATAGATAGATAGATAGATAGATAGATAGATAGATAGATAGATAGATAGATAGATAGATAGATAGATAGATAGATAGATAGATAGATAGATAGATAGATAGATAGATAGATAGATAGATAGATAGATAGATAGATAGATAGATAGATAGATAAAAGTAAAGCATTCGCTTTGTGTCTTCAGAAAGCTGTAGCTAATATGAATTAACTTCAGCAATCTACATTTTTTTCCGTGCAGCTTTCGGGTGGACTTTGTCAGGACTGTAACCCTGCCCCACTTGCTGCGTGTCTCGGTGTGCGCGCGCGTGAGTCCGCCTCTCCCACAGTGTCTGTGTGTGGGGGTGTGTATGTGTGTGTGTGTGTGTGCGTGTGTGTGTGTGTGTATCTGCGAGCGACAGAGCATGTGTGTGTGTGTGTGTGTGTGTTGGAGCGGGGCAGCTGGCGCTCTCAGCTCTCTGCTCGGCTCTCACTGCTGGAAATGGCGATCCGGGCTGGCCAGCTCTGTTCTCCGCGTCGCCTGCTGGCGCTTCTCGCGCTTCTCGTCTTCGGACCGCAGTCTGCGCTTTGCTGTCCGAGCCGCTGCTTGTGTTTCCGAACCACGGTGAGATGTATGCATTTGAACCTGGAAGCCGTGCCGGCTGTGTCTCCGCAGACAACCATTCTGTAAGTAGCGTTTTATTGTTCCCCCCCACCCCCTCCTTTCCCCTCCTTCGCTCCACTAACTAACGGGAAACCACCACCGGATAAACCGAGAATCTAATGCATACGTGGGGGGTAAAAAAAAATGGACCCTGGGGACTTCTGGTATTCTGTCACATTGATTTATAAAGAATTGCAGTAAGGTGGGTCCTAACACAAACATTTACCACGCAGAAAAGGCACGTGGGGATCTTAGAACAGAGGTTAATAAAATGTTAAGATGTTTTCACCTGCTTGTTGGAGTTCATGAAGGAGGAGCAGAGCTGCAAAAATAAGGTTCCTCAACTGAGTTCAGCATAAGCCAATAGCATTTCACTCGTGCACATATGATTTCATTAGCAATTCTTGTACAGCCAAATAATACGTTACTTACTGGACAAAATTTCCAGCATGAATATGTGTTGAACGTGTAGACATAAACCCTGGATTAGTTTGGTTGTCTGAGTTTGACCTTCTCAGATGAAAGGAAGGAAATTCTTCTACCTCAACAAGCACTTGTGAATGGCTCCTCCTTGTCACGAGTGTGCTAAACGGTTTCCTTTCACAGACTGTCTGGACACAAAGCTCAACATCTGGCCAATCCCTCCAGATATGTGCCAGTATGAAATCTCCAGAATGCAGTCTATAAAAACATGGCCCTATAAATAGCCACATTCTATGGCAGCAAATGGACAAGTTACCCTTGCCACACACTCAGAATGCGTTCTGTCCTCTAATATCTGTGGTCAGCCCACAGCCGTGGACAGAGCTTTGCCCGGATTCCCCTCAAAGGGAAGATGAAAGTCCTACGACAGGAAGGGTCTGTATTTTACAGGGATGATCAGCACAGGAGAGCAAACTGGTTTCCCACCAGCTTTTATGTCTGTGGGCTTTGAAGCTGCAGCCACTTGTTGCTCCCCCCACTCTTCTCTCCACTTCGCTGGGCCGTCATGTCAGGACGTGACTTCTTTTAGTCTGCCATTTGAAATGTTCCTTGAGCTACCCGGAACTGCAGTTCTCCTGGGTGAGACTGCGAGGAAGCCTCTTTATGTGCTGCAATTTATGGAATCACATTACAAAGCTGTGTGTTTTTGACGCTTGTAGTCAAAGAGAAAATGCAGTGTCTGAAATCCTGCGGCTTTAGGTTCTTTCAAACTTTTGTGCTACAGTGACACTTGACCTGGGATGTTCGCCGAAAAGATCAGGACTGTTTTCAATTTTCCGACAAACGGGACGTCGTTGTGGAGATTCTCGAAGAAAACTAAAGATAGTCGTTATTTTCCTTCACTGTTAAACCTAAAGTATTTCACTCTTTGGGTGCTAAATTATAGCTTCAATATAATTAGCTCCACTTTTAGATTTT
The DNA here is from genome assembly GCF_904066995.2 of Poecilia reticulata. NCBI lineage: Eukaryota > Metazoa > Chordata > Actinopteri > Cyprinodontiformes > Poeciliidae > Poecilia > Poecilia reticulata. The sequence goes on along the minus strand of NC_088851.1, from coordinate 14,684,485 downwards.
TTTGCATCTTTTCCGTTACGCATGTTAAACTCTTAAAACTCAGTGTTTCATTGTTTTGTGGCACAAAAACATTAAAAACAATGAATACGTTTTGTGCCAAGAGCTCGTTTAAAGCCCCCCTCCTCCACCCTTTGCATTACTTCGGGCCTACATCATAATGATTCAGCTGTTTTCTCTTTGGACTGTCTGTTTGAGGGGCGACAGAATATTACGTTCCCTCTCTGTAATGCTGTAATGACCCCGCCGTATTCCTTCTCACAGATTTGTTAACAGTTCAGGCAAGGTTCGGTAGATTGTTTTTGTCAGCGTATGCTTTGAACCCTTTCTGTCACTTGCTTTGCATCTTGGAAATGGTAGGCTTGAAAAGATCTGGAGTTCATTTTTGTGATCTCATGCACTGTGCACATTGTGAATCGGATTTTTCTCATGGCACTCTAAAAGGGACAAAATGAAGACTACTGAGCCATAGGCACCATAGCCAATACTTCTATAAATAATCAGCCTTTTGTTATAATTTGGGAATTGATAGTAGCCAGTGACAGAGCGCAGTTTGTGAAACGCTTGTGTTTGCGTATTCAAAAATGAGATGAGTAAATAACCAGAATCAGAAAAAAAAGTATATATTGTTTGTTACTGGGCCACAGTCTCCTTGTTCTGGCCAGTATCCAGCACTCCGTTTATGGCCGACTTAAGAAAAAGCCTTCAATAGTCCTCTCTGCCTACACCACAGGACAGCATGTCACAAACTACTTGGAAAAAATAAACATTTTAAAATGGGCACACGTTAATTGCCTGTAAAGAAGACTATTACAGGCTGGTTTCAAAGACTAACTAGCTAGTCAGCTAATACCCACATAGTAACTTGTGTTACTATAAACATCAGAAAAACAAATGGGTGTGTCAGATTTAACAGGTTCTTATTTTAATACTTTTGCTTCAATGACTATATATATATATATATATATATATATATATATATATATATATAAGAAACCATTTTTACTCAATGTTATTGCGCCTTGAGGACTCTGCTCTACCCCTACACCAGGAGTTTAAATATGGATTAAGTACTAATGTTCCATTACTTCAGGTCAACCATTCATTTCCACTAATTTATCCTAAACGTTGGCCTGGTGTTCCTGAGAGACAGACAGGGTGAATCAGTAAGAGTCGTTGGTGTCTGTTCTGCTGGAATTTGCTGCAGTCAGGTTGTATGAGGAGGTCAGTCTCTGCAGCTTTATGGAATGCAAGGGCAGAAATCCCCAAAGCTTTACTCACTTGCACACAGCAATAGGACCCAAGACAGTTGTTGATGGGAGATCCATTGGCCTTACTCCCACGAATTGCTAAAGCAGAACAGCTGGGGAGTTCTCAGAAAGAGTTTTTGTCACTCAGCCAGTCTACAAGAGCTTGGGAGTTGAATCATTTATGCTGCATTAGTTTTATTTCTCATTGCCTATTGTAAGATTATTTATTTTTCAATGCTAAATATATTAATTCTCAAGAAGCAGTGCTTTCTGCACTGAATCCTTAACAGCAGTAAGCTGTTTTTACTTAGAAATCAGCAGCTTGCTGCTCAGCTTTCTTGTAAAACATTACCATAAATATTGGGTTTGTCTGTAACAACTGCTGGACATAGACACTAGCCCCTACAAGACCTTGCAAGGATAAGTATCTGTTGACAATGTATTCATGGATGTATGGATGGATGAATAGTTTGAGTATTCTGATTAGCAAAAGGTCAAGATCCTTGCTCATCACCCCTCTATTTTTTGACATGGTGGATCATCCTTTTGATCAGTCACTCCATTATGAGGGGAATTTGGCAGATTCTCAGTTGCTGAAAGTAGGTCTTCCACTTCAACAGTTTACATTACTACAGCACAACTCTCTGAATCGGCTGCTGCTGCCAGCTTAGGGGTTCACTGGGTTCTGCGGATCTACGGACTTCTTACTGTTGTGCTGTTGGTCAAGCCTTATGAGGAATCACTTACTTCAGTCTGTAACCATTACATCATTTGAGCTGGAAGTGATTACACACAATATAATCCTTTATTTATACAGGAAAATCTCTTGAGACTTGTCATATTTACAAGAGAGACCTGAGAGAGAGACAAGACAGCCATGGCAACAACATAAAAACCATAGGTAAATTCATAAACTCTTTACAAGAAATAGTGACAGTGTCATTTTGGCAACTTTTGAATTTCTATTGGGTGATTACCATTCTCGTTTAACACTAGAAAAACTTCATGTAACTCCTGGTCCATCTCTTAAAGCCACGTCTTCATAGACAGGTCATTTTTTCTTCACGTAAGATCTTAAACAAAACCAAAAGCAGTGTCATACTCTTTGGCTACGTTTACACGAGATCGCTGCCTGGAAATTGCTGGTATTTTCAGATGATGACACCTTGAGTCAGCTTTGGTTGTCATGCCAGGCCGCTATATGGTGCTGTGACTTTAATATGTTGTCAAACACACATGCGCTTTTAACCCTTAGCTTAGACCTCACTAGCTTCCACCTCATGGTAAACAGTAACCCATCTCCATCGTCGATGAACGAAGTGCTCAGTGTGAAACAAAAAAGAAAAATCAGCTGGATCACAACAAAAATGTTGCAGTTTATTAATTGAGGAGCAGCTCTGTGTAAACAGGGCTTTTGTGTATCTGTTTGGTGTAAAAGCAAGTTTATTGGGGCAGTAGTCAGATTACTAATCAGCTGTATACACTTGGCTTGAGAATAAGCTGATTAACATCATAAAGTTTGGTCATTTTCTACTGTCATGTATTAGTGTAGCATCTTCCATCAAAAGATTGTTGATTTTGAACATTTTAACAGAATTTTAGGTTTCTCAACACAGGTCATCAGGAACCTCAGCTGTTTAGATGTGTGCCTGCTCCAGCACATCTGAATCAAATGGCTGATTTACATCCTTAATATGTCATAAAGTTTGCGAGTAAATTAATGGATCATGTTTAATGATCCATTAATTGTAAAACAAGTAAGGCATTAGGCCTTGGGGAATAACTTTAGGAGACAGTGGTTTTGGTAAAAATAAAAAAAGATACAACACTAACATGGACAGACGGACGGATGGATGGACAGACAGCTTTTCAAATTCAAGTTAAAAAAAACAACAACTTGGAATATTGACAAGAAAGGTCTGTGGCAAACAGCATATAATCACTCTATCACCCAAACAATTCACCGTCATGAACTTAGTTTGTGTCAAAATCCCAAGTAAACAAAATCACTTCTTGGGAAAAATGTCAAAGTTTAGTGCAAAACCATACGGGGGAGTTTAACTTCAGGCTTTGTTTTTATCAGCTTGAATTATGGGTCTATCTTCCTGTGTGGGTAATTGAGCCTGGTAGGCTGTTCATTTTCCAGCCATGTGTTTAGGCAAAGCCAGAACGGGGTCCGTCAACCCTTTCACAGGGTTGTTAGCATTAATTTTTTAAACTTCCCTCTGGTTTTCTTGCTGTCAAACCTCGTTACTGCGGGTTAACATACTTCTTTAATGAGTTCCACAACAAATCTAATGAAATTGTTGGAATTTTCTAAAACAACACTACGGCATTCCTTGGCCACTTAATTTGCTGAATGAGTTTAAAATGTTTTGCTTGCTAAATGTCCCTGACATAGTTTATTCTATGTTTTTGCTGGCTATGAGGTGAGTCATTTCCTCTCTAATTTCCAGTTTTTCCTAAACAAAGACTAAGTAAGATGACAGACTGCCATAACAGTGGATAATCTTTAGTCACTGAAACGTGGAATTAACCTTTTTTTTTTTTGCATGCTTGCAAGAAGAGAGTTAACATGGCTTTAGCTAAGACAAATTGTCCTTAAAATGTATTTTATAGTGATCAACATTTAACACGAATGCAAATGTTCATTTTTCTTTACAAAATCTAAGATCAAGGCACCTTAATGTCACTGTGCCACTTAAACATTCCACACATAATCCAGAGTCTGTTTTCAGTGTCGCTTGTAGACTCTCAGGACTTTCTAATCAGTTGAGCATTTCCTTCCCTTCAGACAACAGCTGAGCCAATCTTGTCCTTTCTGCCTGACCTTATTTAGCCTTCTGCAGAAAGAAACAGAGTTGTTTGAATACAATCTGAAAAGTCAGAAGTGCCGTTAACCACCTAATGTCCTGCTATTATCTCTTACAGCTGTAATATGTGAAACCGAGTCGTTTTTTTCAAATCATTAAAAACATTATAAGAATGACCTCACCAAAAATCTGTTGCACTTATGTGTGCTATGTGCGATAGGTGCTGCCTGAATTAGCACGTAGCCTTGTTCATTTATCCTGCTCCTCATCCCTCAGGCCCAGAGGAGGCAAGACAGTGTGTCTGCCTCAGCATGTCTGCGAAATGCGTCCTGCAATGCTACCTTGCAGAGAATGTTACCTTAACTTGCTGCTGTGAGAGTATCTCATTTCCAAGGAAGACAACTCACTCTGAATGTGCTCGTCTCTTTCTAATTCACAGACTGGCTTAAGCTTTCTTGATTTTAAAGATTGTACAAGTCCAACAAAAAAAAAAAATACTGCTAACGGGTGACTGTGATCCTGACAGACAACTTCAGCTAAAGTGGGTTAAGATGACACTAGACTCAGGAGCATTTAAGTGGGAATTTAATTCCAAAAAAGTGTGTTCATCCTTGTTTGCTGATGTCACATTGGAGATTTAAATTGTACGGTGTGTCTTCCACCAAAGTCTACAACCAAGCTGTGTCAATAAACGTGCCAAACAATTGGAGGAAGCGTTTGTAACTGACCTGGTTCATTGTGATACAGACTTTAGGATTTGTAAAGGTCTTCTGTTGTTTGTTTGTGAAACACTCACTGGTCAAAAATAAACTCTAGGATCCTGGTGAGACCACTTCACTTGTTTTTAGTATATATTTTAAATATTTTTCTGCTTTGTCTCTTAAGGTTTACCTACTCGGAGATGGTATACTATTTGCTATTTAGCAGCAAAGTTAAGCCTCAGACTCATGCTTTCTTTCATCACTAAAAGTCAAAACAAGGTGACTTAGTGTTGCGTAAGTTTTTCCTTTTTTTATAATTGTTATTTATTAAGTTAACTAAAAGCATGCAGAATCAAGAAACATTAAATACCCCATTGAGAAAAACAACTTCAATATTTTTTTTGCAGGAACAAAACACAAAAGCAAAAGAAAAAGTGTTTTTCTACAAAACCTAGAACATTTTAATCTCAAGCCTTCCGTCGAGCTGATGTCTTGACAGTTTTGCAAGATAGCGAAAGTATGTTATGTCTTTCTGAACCAGGCAGAGATTGTTTACAGTGAAAAGTCAGCACTTTGAGGCAGGCTGAACTCTTACAGGGTCAAGTGAGCTTTCTAGAAGAACGCCCAGGCCTGGAAACTGTAGTCAGTTTCTCAGATCCATCTGAACATTTTGGTCTGGTTCAGTTTACACAGGATTGACAACATTAATCTTTTGAAAGTGATCTAATATTTGGTTAGATATCTCACAATATGTGTTTAATTACCAGCTTGCATCCCTGATATATAAAGCAGAACTGTTTTTGTCCAAAATGTTAGAAAGTCATCATTCTGCTGAGGCAGTCATTATATACAAGTGAAAAACATTGAAGACAGCTCGCAGTGTTTACAGCCGCGAAGGTCCCAGCAAGTTCATTCTGATCCTCAAAAAAAAAAACAACAACAAACCCAGGAGCGTTTTCAGTCTCTTCAGGTCTCAGTTAATATAACCAATGTCAAAGTTCATGATGGGACACTTAGAGAGTTTTTGTCTGTTTAATGCTGTGAAATTAAAGTTCGGTCTGCAACCCAACTGAAAAACTTTGGTTGAGTTTGAATTAAGCTGTTCAGTAAAATGCTATAATATGATGAAATACATTTTTTTATACTTTCTTTAAATTAATAAGTCTGCATATAGTAAAATTAAGAGGGAAGGTGTATTTTTTTTTATCTTTGATGAACATCCATTTTTCCTCTTACCTTAACTTGCTGCTGTGAAAAAAGGCCACTAGTACCACAAAAGCCTTAAAAGAAAAAAAAGTACATTTTTTTCTATGCTGCTAATGTCACATAATAAAGAGTGATTTTACTTCGGTTTCTAAAAGATAAGATGCAAAGTCATTATATGTCGGCTTTGTGTTCCATTTTTGCTGACTCATTCAATTAGAGAGAAACAGGAGACAGATTCTAAAGCCTGCTGACTGCAGCAAACAACCCTGTGCTTGTTATCTTTAAGGCAAACGTTATTGAAATCCCCCAAGAAGATTAAAGCCCTAACAAAGAAATACTTGTGAGATGAGCATCCTGTAATACTTTGGGATTTTCCTGACAGTGATTGGGTATCACTTATCGTACTAACATAATGAAATATCCTCAACGATTAACACATTCTTTTTGTTTTTTTTTTCTTTCAGAGACCTGAGATTCAACAAAATCAAGGATTTACAACCAGGCTCCTTCAGGCGATTAACAAACCTCAACACACTGTAAGTCGCCCTGTCTCTGTATGAGAGGCAAGAACATTTCCAAGCTCTTCTTCTGTGGTTTCACAAACTGGGTTCAGAATATAATTTTAGTAGAATTCCTCTTTTTTTTTTTTTTACTTCCCCCTGCATTTGTGTTTTTTCTCTTATATTTTGCACTAACACACATATTTAGCATACTCATATTCATAAGAAATGTTTTTTTGTCATGCTTCCTTTTTTAGTTATCTTTCCAGTTTTCAGGTGATTTCATAAGCTCCACCTTATCTAAATATTTGCTGAAGGGGTTGAGCTGTTTCTTCATCTGTTCTTGAAGAATGCTGTGAAGTAAAAGAAATACGCCCAAAAGAAAGCAAAACATGCACTGTAAAATTTAAACAATTTTCTTTCCATGTACACCTTGGGTAAAACCAGTACTGAACACACCAGCATTTCTTTTGTCAGTAAATATATTTCATAAGCAAACAAAATCACAACACACGCATAAAGTTGTCCACACATACAAATACATTTATTGCAAATTATTAAATAAATGCGATAGAGTAAGTATTTACAAAAAGGATGTGCAAAAGCCTTAGAAAGTCAAGAAACCAGCTGAAATCTGTTTGTTTTAAATTACTGCACAGAGTTTGATTACTGAAAAGAAAAAACAACCTTCACGAAAAAGTCTTAGTGTAGCACAGTGTAGTAATGACAAAGGTTACGGCTGCATTTCTAAACGTCTGGATGTTCCTGTCAGTACCATTGCAGCCATAATTCTGAATTTCAGAACATTATTTCACCATAAGGCAGCTACACTGAGGCGCCTCTCATTGGACTTCTGGTAGAGAAGTCAAAGAAACGATCAGAGGACTTCTCCAAGAACCAATAGGTACATTTGTGACTTTTTCAGAAGATTCCTGGGGTGGGCTGTCTGGCAGCATGTCATACTGGCTGAATTTGTATAACTGAAGGAAGGATGAATAGAGACATCCCTGATTAAAATGTAAAGAGAACAGCTCTGAATTTTCAAGAATATTAGTCCCAAACACTTTACCATGAAAATTATTAATTGGTTTCAGTACAAATTCCACCAAAGGAATCCTAGTCCGTGGGAGAAAACCCAGACTGTGAAGCGAGATGTGCATTGAGTGTATGATTCTCCTAAACAAAATTCATAATACCACTTTCCCTTCAGAGGTGACCCATTTAATGCAGCTTGAATATTGTAAGTTAAGTATGAATGCAGCATATTGGGGAGGTCACAGAGGTCGGTTAGACAACATTATTGACAGATCAGGAGCAATGTCATGGTGAAGCTTTAAACACTTAAAAGCAGTAGTAATAATAACTCTAGAAAAACATCTGCTCCTTTGCCAGATAATTATTTTTCAATAATTTTATTTTGTGTGTTATAAATAGAATCTTTACCGGCAGATCAGGTCTTCATTGCAACAATCCTGTAAAAGCTCCATATAGTATTTTTTTCCCCTGAAAAGGCAGGAAGTAGATTAAGTTGTTGGAGCACAGCCATTTTCCACTCTTAGCAGATATACCTCACCTGCAGGATTCCCCAGACTGTTTTGCTTCAGTGGGCCTGTTCAGAGCTAACACTTGACGGAAAGTAGATAGCACTGAGTGAATGTGTCCAAACCTAGTAGTACAATGCACCCCTCAAAAACTATCAAAACATATTTGTATAGCCACTGTAAAGACAGAACAGCTCTATTTTGCTCTTTTTTCCGACTTCTTCCGCTTGCTCTGTTGAGTTCTGTAATGGCTCCTCATGGGAGTCGGCCCTGCTCTGCGTCAAGGGTTTGTCCCTCAACAGGACAAAACAAAACTCTGTCTCCAACTACCAAGATAAGTTCCTCATATGGAACACTGGTTGTGTCTCCCCCCTAACTATTGTTACTTTCCTTGACTTTTCTGTATCTGTCGTTTAAGTGTTTCACTTTTCTTTGGTAGCGATATTTCTTCACAGATGCTGTGATTGTGTAAGGACTCAAACACAACATGTTGTCCGAGACTATTGAACCTAACAAGTTCATTTGACATTGCTCAAAAGTGAATTGGAAATGAAACAATTGCGACACCAAGATAATCTGCAGCTTACTAACTTTCGCTCCCTGTCCTTCTTTCACAGTCTCCTCAACAACAATCATATACGAAGGATTCCCAGGGGAGCGTTTGAAGACCTAGAAAACCTCAAGTATCTGTAAGTTTTGCTGCATTTAATTTTGTTCCCTTATATGTTTAAGAGGGATGTTAATCATTGGTTCTCAAATGATGCAAAACCAATTTTTGCTTAACCTTTTGAGTATTTCTTATCCAATCTTACAGCTAAAGTAACTCCTGGGAGAATCTGGTGATCATTGCGCCTGACTCTTTTTCATATTTTTTTATTTATTTTTTTATGTGTGTTTGTGAAGGAGGGTATTGTTATGAATCATGCAGAATGTCATTTGGGAAATTATATGCCCACAGTGAAGCAAAATTCTTGCAGTGAGGACTCCAGGGTATTGCTAGAGGGAGGAGTAGCTTTATGAAAATAGTTTTTTTTTTCAAAGTATTCTTATGCCAGCTGTGTCCTGAGCATGTTATCTATCCTTTTTATGCATGTGCAGTCAATGGGGTGGTAGCATCTTCTGCTTGGGGCAAAGAATGAGGAGAGTATCTTGCATGCATGTTGTTGTGAAAAGCAGCACTCCAGGACCCCAGGATCTCATTTTCTCATTTTAATTGGTTGCGGGCAGCAGAAGGAGGGGCTCGCACAGAGCTCCATTCATCCACGAATCTCCATTGGGTACCAGACAGAAGGTTTTTATTTATAAGCATTCTGGAGTGAAAGCTGGTCACAGATAATTTTTTTTTATATGTAGCCTAATCTGATCTTGAAACAAATTCTATGTTATATTAAGGAAAAAAACAGTCTTGCATATATATATATATATATATATATATAACACTTCTATATGGATGTCTATGGATGTTGGAAGAACATGGGCTATATTAAGGTCAAGGAAGTGCTAACAATGTAACATCCTACTTAAAACTGAAATAGCTATTCACTTTAGCTGCTATAGCAAAAAGCTAGACCTTGTAGCCATTTTCTAATTCTACTGCTTGTTGTTTGGGACCTGACTTTTCTTTGTGTGTTAGCAGACATTTGAACATACCAAAGAAAATTCTAGTTTTTCTCGTCACCACACATAGATTGTTGTTTAACACTAGTAATTTTTAGCAGCGCTAATTGTGATGATCACTAGCCTAAGATGTTGATGAGAGTTTAAAATGCAAGCCCTAAATTAAGTTGTCTTTGCTTTTGGATATTTGTAAAATTGTTTGTGCAGCCACTGCACTTTCACCCAAGAAGAGTGTGTGACTTTGAAACTGCTTCTAATATAAAATGGTATTGAAAGCTTACTGTAGGAAATCAACACAATGCTGTTATCACTCTTCATAAATCGACTAATGCATTTCCATCTGGACCCAGATCTCTGTGTGTCAACTATGTGGTCATATTCAATTGATTAGAGTAGCATTGAAAGTCCATTTATTCCAGTAACTCAATTCACTAAGTCAAACCAATTTAAAGGATTAATTACACACAAACTGTTATTTTTAAGCATTTGTTTATGTTATGTTTTATGTTACTTAGAATTTTTCACATATAGCTGATGAAAACCCAACATTTAACATTTATTACAAAAGACCAATTGAAAACACTTTAAACCAAAAAATGTGTGCCTAATAAATAGTATTATTAAGCTCTAGGTAGCTATTTGGAGTAACTTAACCTGACAAATAAGCCTCATTGGAATACTTATTCTAATTTACTAAATATGACCGTATGCTGGAAAAGTTGATCTGAGTCATACATCAGCTTTTTAGTAACAAGAAGTGGTTGTTACTTCTTTTTGGGTGTGTTTCACTGAAAACACTTAGAACTCTGTATATAAATTAGTTATTTGCCTTAGCGGTGTGCAGAAAAGTGCTCTGACTCTGGTGGGAGACTGTTACTGGAACCAAGTGGCTGTGCCTCTTTACTGATCAGTGCAAGCTGAGTTATTTACCAAGATGAAAAGAACTTCAGAGGACAAAGTCTGTCCCCCACTAAGTCTGTTTCCATTGACGTGAACAAATAAGTAAAGTTTCTCTTAATCAAAACAATTCCAAAGCAAAAGTCAAGAACAGAATGTTTTTAATTGGAGTCGGCGTTCTTTGTGGGGTTTTTTATTTTAAAAATTTCAGTTTATGTCCTCTCAGAAGGTTTCAGCTTGTTTATTTAAAGGATATTTTTAGATAACCCTTAATAGTATTGTCCTGTCAAAGGGAGGTAAATACAATACTTTGGATTACCGCCAAACTAGCTAACTTTCTGGACTTCTTGTTAAATCTGTGAAATTAAAGAAACAGCAATTGTAAAAGTGAAAAATATTCACTTTTTTGCAAAACTGATTTCTTTGTTTTGTTTTGGCTCCAAAGCAGACCACATTTAGGTCTACAATCACACCATGGTTCAGTCCATTTGACCTAAAACAACTGAAATTAGATGTAATTACTGTTTCCCGAAAATGTTTGAGTCCAACTTCACAGCAGGTAGGAACAAAGAGGCTTGAGACAAGAGCAATTCAGCTTTTTTGTTTTCCTCTCCACTGGATTCCAAACAAGAGCCTTCAGATTCCTTACGGTCTTCCCTCATGTTTGTAATTAAATCCTGCAGCTGTTTTAGTCACTTTTAGGGAGCCCCTCCCCATCAAAACGCAGCTGATCTGAGGACTGTACCGCTGCAGGAACCTTAGTGATTGTTGAAGGTTACATCTTCCTGCTAGTCAGAGCTTAAAGCCGGAAGTTCCCATCTAACCTCTTCACTTTCTTCGAAGCACAGTGTAGCTTTCTCTGATTCATCTGCAATGCAGTAAAAGCTTAATGGTGAGCTTTCTTTTCTCTGTAAGAACCAGCTCAATAAACAGATCAGACTGATGTAAACATGCAAAGAGTTTTCTGGTTGTTTTCTTAAACAGATGCTGTTTCTTGTTAGAGAATCAAAAAGTTTTCTTTTTTTTTCACATTGCAGCAGTGTGTTGTGTTTGCATCCATTTTTGGATGGTTATGTTTTCGTAGTGTATCAAAATATATTATCTAAAAACAATTGAAAATGAAAAGTTAAACATCTCAAAAATAACATTTTGAAAACAATTACTTTACTGATGGAACAATTTTGTGAAAGGTAATCTGCCTTCTGATTTAATGTTGGTGAAGGAACAAATTTCATCAGAGTTGTTGAAACATTCTCCAGACATTTCAATCTGATCTATTTGAGCAAGACGCTTTTGGCTAATTTATTAGTTAAGTTTACCTGTAGCAAAGAGGGAAAGGGCGTAAGAGTCAGAAGCGGTGGAAAGGCAGATTAATTGAATGACATGCAAGGCCATTTTTCACACTAAGTATCTTTGTATTCTTGCTGTTGCTGGGTAACATTAGGTTTTTTGACGTTAAAGTGTCTCATCACACTTTAAGTTCAGTCTCCCTATTTTCTTTATGTATTTTGAAGTTAGATGTTGTTCATTTATTGGTCTAAACAATACGGTTGAAGTCTGTTGAATGTGCTGGACAGATGGAGTAAACGTGGCTTTAAGTGCTTTTCAAAGTTGTAAGTTTAAGTCACAAAAATGGCTCATTTAATCCAAAATGGACATCTTGCTATTTAGTCTACCCACAGAAGGTTAAACTTACCAATGGCGCTGCAGTCTGGGTGGCACTGTGGCTGCTGCTTGAATGACAGGCATTTTCACAATTTCTAGTGTCTATCTCAGATTTATGAACTTTGGGATAATTTCCTGCTGACTCATTCAAAAACATGACATAGTGGTCCTTTATCTTACTATTATGTCTCTATTTAACTATTTTGTTTGATTTTAATTACAGAGCGATTCTGTTCAACCAAAGTTTAACTCAAATTGTCTTGGTGGTTTCCTGTTCTATAAAAGAACTCAGCATTTTGTAATCTTCTTGTTTCAATGTTTTGTTTTTTTTTTTTTTGTTTTTTTTTTTGCTTTTTTTTTTATTCTTGTTCTGGTGGAGATCTGGATTTCTCATTATGTCCCGGGTTAAAATCATGAAGTGTGTAATGGGAGATGAAAGGATGCACAGCTGGAAGCTATTGCTTTTCTAGGCTCACATTTCTTTGACATGTATTGTGGAAGAATAACACACATGAGGAGGGCGGTTTGCCTTTCAGGGGCGCCTGGTGATCCTGAACATTGCGTTTATGATTCCAGCCTGTTGTACATTACTACATGGGACTTGCAGCAAAACATTTCACCCACGGACATTTTTTATGTTTTTTTTATTTTTTATTACTTTGATCATTTCCCACATTTTTATTTGTTTTTGGCATTTTGGTAACTATTTAGATCACTGAAAAGACAGCAAATGGTTTTCTTATGGTGTGGGTATAGCAACTTACTACTTATTCTGAGTGAGCCTGTTGAGCAACTCTGAGACTATTGACTTTTCACTTCAAACTATTCTTATGGAAGGTGATTGATACTGAGCAAAGAAGTTGCTGTTTAATGAAACACATTGAAATGTCTATATAATATATACCTTAAATGTTTGTTGTATTAATTTGCAAGCAAGAAAAATGAGCAATTGGTCAACAACTACTATGGACAGCTCTTAGGCATTCACTTTGTACGATATCCCTTTATTCCTTAGTTGTATGCTTTGCATGTTTACAGAAAGATAGTGGCTTTTTTATTGTAGGCAGAAAACATTGAGTTAGATGAATTTGTTTATAGGTTTTTAATTCATCACCAGGAACAAAAAAATATTGTGAAAGTTGCCCTACTTAATTTTTTGGGGCAAATTAAGTTATTTTTATAAAATGCTATAGGGACTCTGTGCTTTTTCTCTATAATTAGGGAAAATTAAGATGTGTGAGTGTTACTAATGTCACTGATTATCTCTCCTTTCAGCTATTTGTACAAGAATGAAATCCAATCAATTGACAGACAAGCATTTAAGGGCCTTGTCTCTCTTGAGCAACTGTAAGTGACCGAGTTCTTCATTCACCTTTTCTATTTGCTCGCAGCGTTCTGCCTTCTTCTACCCATTTGTACATGGCTTGACCCCTCTCCCCTCTCCTGAGGATCTCTGTAAAGAAATCCCAAAGCCTGGCAAAGCTGACATGCTTATGAGTCGTACAATGCATACATCAAAGCATGCTCTTTACTTCTTAGGTAGTAGATGGGCATCATGCTGCTGCATGCGTCGGCCCTTTCCCCGTTTTTGTTGCCACTATGCATGCCATTTGTGCACCTGACCTTTGCTGCGCTGTGACCCACTTTGACTCCCTCTGCATGAGTCGCATGGTGATCATGGCAGCTTTGCCCCGCCCGACACCATTGAAGCTTTAAAACTTAACATGTTGCAGTGTTGTGCTGCAGCCAGGAGTATTATAGAACAAAGCTTTGACCTACGTCTGTCTTCTTGCTGCAAAAATCACACCTCCCCTAAGATTTGCTGTAATCTTGTGTGTGTGTGTGTTTTATTTTTTCTAGATAACGGTGCATAATGTGTGTGCTTTGTTTGTGATAAAGTTCAACTGCTTCCCATAAGTACTGAACATTGTGCAGTTTTGTAGCGATGCACCAATCCACTTTTTTCTCTTTTGATACTAATACAGATATCTGAGGCTCAGTATCGTCCAATACCGATCCGATACTGAAAAACAGCTCAGGCATATTGTCACCATACCCGATCTAGAACTTCTTTCAGTATCGGGACCGATACGGTTGTTAATATCGGATCGGTGCATCTCTACAATTTGGGGATTTGGAGACCCTTGGACTAATGTTTGGCGCCTGCTGTAAAAGAAAAGTAACTAGAAGTTCAAACTGGAATGTTGCTTGGAAAAACATTATAAATTTTACATTTTATTCAATTTTTATGTTGTCTGCAGTCAGTGGGAACCTGAGATTGTATGTTTTTATTAATGTTTCAGTATGAATTGTGACTCCATGCATTAATAATAATTAAAACACATCCTAACCAACTCGGCCCATTGTTTGGCTACAATGTGAAATCATGATTGAACTTTAAATCCCCTTGGATAGATGAGTTCAAATTAATTCACCACACCTGATTACTGATTACTGTTTTGAGACGCAAAAATGCATGAATGAATAAATTTTAACCCCCTTTGAGACAAAACAGAAGATGAGTTTGTTTTTATTATATTTGCAGTAAAACACAATAATCCATTTAATTTAGTCGCAAACAAATTTAACTCAGTATAAATGCATTATATATTTTAGTGGGTCATCTTAACGACAATTTTTTATGTGCTGTCCTCTTTCTTAACTCAATCACCAACAAATAACCTATGTGATAAAATTCATTTTCAGAGTCAGACCAAGCAGCTGGGCTGAATTTCCCCCCAATAAGGTCATGCTTTATGTGTTGGTGGCAAGTTGTAAATCCCAGTAATTCTATTAAAACAGATGCCAAGGCATGAAGTCTCATTGTGACATTGTTCTGGCTGAGGAGAATCCCAAACCAGTGGTTGATGATCCTCCTGTGATTCATGAGTGTCTAAGCCTCATGTCTGAGTTGCTGTCAGTAAATGCAGTGGCTTTGGTTTGAATCAGCCTAACCTGATGATTTATAGCCACTAATGAGGTAGGCCTAAAATAAATTCATCATGGCTTTACTCTCTGATCTCTGACATTTAAAAGGTTCTTTGTTGTTTTAGCTTGTTTTACCACGGCATTAGTGGGGACTCTCAGGTGAAAGCAATCCCAATTTGAAACCTTATTGATTATTTTTATCCAACTGTCTGATTTTTTTTCTGCATTTATATTTTGTGCCTCCAATCTGAGAAAATGCAAATGCAATGCTGATTTTAGTATATTGTAGTTCTCTAAACAAAACCCTTTTTTTCCCTTTTCTACATATGTTTTTAAGTCACATTTTACTAATTAGCATTACAAAAGAACTGAATTTAATTCTATTGCATTTTAATTGGGACAAACTGGACTGTATGATATTGGATCTGAATCCAATAATCTGACGTTATTATTGGATTGTATTAGGTGATCTGGGCAGATTTTAATATAATTTGGTCAAATCGGATTTCATATCATATGAAAAAACTCGTCATGTAAAGTACCCTTAGTTGCCATTTGTGTTTGTAATATGCAAAACAAAAATGTCTTGATCTTTTTTCTCTTGCATCTTGTTTATATAAAACATGATTCTCGTGCTTTATTAATAACTGCTTTATACTACTGAATTGGCTGAAATTAGACATAATTATGAATTTACCCATTTGTCTGCTTGACTCATCTGGGGGGTATGAATGCAGTAACAATAACCAAAGCTGAAGTTTGCTAAAAAGGCACTTGAGTTACTTTAGGGTGAGAAGAAATAGGCTTCTGTGATCTAATTGAAAAAGTAGTTTCCCTTTACCAATAACATTTACAGTAACTGGGTACCGAGCGTAACTATTTAAATATTACTCACACTAATAAAAAATAGAAAGCACCCAGAATTAGTTGCTTTGACCTCATCTCAAGTGTTTGTCAGAATCTTTGCATACATCGCATACTTCAGTGATTTTCTCTTGAAAGTGTTTCTCGTGTACTTCCTTGAATTTAAAACTGCACCCTTAAATTTTAAACTTAAATATGTCATAAATGCCTACATGTAGACTCCTGCAGTCTGCCAAGATCCACAGTGCCGTTTTCTCGATAGTTATTTCTGACACACTATTGTCCAAATCCCATCCTGTTCACACCACCCCCTCCCATTCAATTCCATAGAATAATGTAACGTTTCATAATCATGAAACCTGAAATACCTATTTGTACATTTTGTTCTGTTTCAGCTACCTGCATTTCAACAGCATCGATTCTCTGGAACCGGAATCCTTCAGCCATCTGCCGAAGTTGGAACGACTGTAGGTGTACTCTGTGTCACCTTTTTGCCAAAATTCATAAAATATCTTTAGTTCAGACACAATACAGTTAAAATCTGCTCTTATGAAGCAGTAAACTGTTATATAACTGTGACTAGGTTTATAAGATTTTGTTTATTTAGCTAGCTGCAATAATTAGCATGGTTTTCTGAAGCTCCCTCCTTCTCTTGTCTCTCATAGACTTAATGATATGTTAGGTTCTTGTTTCATTTTTTTTAAACCTGCTGTATTTGTACTTGCAGCCTTTAGTCTGTGCAAATAGATGGAACACCTGCAGGAAAGAAAAAAAAGGAATAGGGGAAGGAAGGAATTCCCAGGTGCGCAGGCTAGCCGTTGTTGGGGAAGATTTCCATGGACACAGTCAAAGCAGAGACAAGAAAGATCTTTGAATCAGTTTCCTGAAAGGAAGGATACAGAAATGTGTGTCAAATTGATCAAAAAGTCTCGCATATACAGGAAAATGCTTTGTTGTGTCTACAGTGGAAAAAGATGTGCTATGCCATTATTTGGAAGGACAATGATATTTGTCCTCTTTTAAAAAACGGAAAATTAAGTCACCAAAAACAACATCCTGTCTCCACACTACTACCTGTTTTATTGGTCACTTGTTCATTTTCCCGTTTCTATCTCCCTGTCAGGTTTTTGCACAATAACAGAATAACACAGCTCATCCCAGGAACCTTCGCTCATCTTCAGTCCATGAAACGATTGTAAGTGCAAAGAATCCTAAATAAAAACACATCTTTAGAGCAGCATTGAAATGCATCGTTAAAATGACAGCATCTCGCTGATTACATTCTCCTGAAATATGGCATTTTTTAATCTTGACGTCAGATTTTTTTATGACAGTTTTATCTTCTGAGGAAAAATCAGCCCTTGTTTAAGTGTTCTTGTTCCTCTTTTCCAACTCATAAATTTACTTCTAATGTTTGAACACGAGTTCGAGAAGAGAGTCAAAAGCCTATTTAATCACACTGACTTTGCTGTGATTTTGGCTTTTTATATAGAAACATATGAACAATATTATACTGTGAAAAATCATTAAAGCATTGTAAAGCGTCTTTTTTAGGTGACACATTGTAGTAAAGCTGAACCAGAAAAGGAGTGCAGGCTGTGAGACCAGTTCCCACAGTGAGAACAATCTGTCCCAGTCTCTTTCTGGTGGGCCCCACTGTTTGCACTGAGCTGGATTTGGTGGTGCCAGACACACTGTAGTTCATGAACTGTCACAAAGGAGTGTTTTTAACGGTGCTGCTGCTACACAGCTAATGTGATTGCAGGTCGACAGCTCTGAGGTGCATGTGTGACTGGATTGAAATCAAAACCTACTCAGGCTGCATTTCCACACGTGATGTTATTTCCACACCTGTAAAACCAACGCAGTCCTGAACTGAATGAGCAGATTTTCTTTTACTAGGTGACAAGGTTTCCACTCTGATTTTTTTATTTTTTGGGATTGTGTCTATGAAGCCTGATTGGTTACGATGCAGTAGAAGTAAAACATTTGGTTTTGTGTCCCGCTGAGCAACATACCTGAAGCTAATCATATACCATATTTTCCACACTATAAGGCGCACCGGATTATGAGGCGCACCTTCAATGAATGGCCTATTTTAAAACTTTTTTAAAATATATATAAGGCGCACCGCATTATAAGGCGCATAGAATAGATGCTACAGTAGAGGCTGTAGTTACATTATGCATCCACTATATGGAGCTGCACGAAATTTTGCACTGTTGCTGCATTGTTTTGTTTGGAATGTCAACAAAACACTCCAACTCCGGTCAGCGACAAGAGCCTTCCGCGACTGGGCCGGGGCGTGGCCGGACGATGGTGACCCCTCTCTGTTCGCGCATAGCATGTTTGTGGAGAACGTGGTGCTAAATGACCTGCAAACGACCTGATTCTAGACGGTCAGTTGGTAGAGAGGTCAGTCAAACTTTATTAACAAACCAGCGTTCTGACAACTATCCTAGCATGCACCGCGCGCTTCTTCTTCTACGGGCGAAAATGAAGTTGGCGGCTGCTTACCGCAGTTGCTAGACCTGTTATGGCTCAATATTGGTCCATATATAAGGCGCACAGGATTATAAGGTGCATTGTCTGCTTTTGAAGAAATTGAAGGTTTTTAGGTGCGCCTTAAAGTGCGGAAAATACGGTACCTCTTTAGACTTCAATCGGTATTAATGATATGCATAACCCCGATTTAGGCCTAAACCTAAATTATATAGGCATGTTTGCCTGTCCTTTAAACAGGCAAACAACCTGATCTAGTTTTTGTTTCTAGTGGGCCCCATTGTGTTTGGAAATCAGGCAAACAGCCTGCCCTAACAGTGATCTAAACCTCAGGCTCTAGCATATATTGTCAAGCCGAAGTCGAACTATCGATGCATGGTCACATTCATTTTCAACCACATCCTTCAAAGACGAGCTCCTATGAAACCCCTCCTGCTGCAGTACATGTCATGGTGTTTTTGTCATGTGTGATTTGCAATGTGTAGTAAACACAACGATCAAGACATAGACGAACAACTATCACGAGTTGACAACTTCAGATGAGGAGGAAATAATGACTGATGAGCTGCAACATCTTATTTTACTTTTAATTTTGTCGAAGCCTAAAAAAAAAAAAATAATAGAAGGTGTTGATGGGATGTTCTCCTGCTGCATCGTACCAGAAGTGACATGGGGGAGTTTATTGTTTTGGTTCATGAGGACATACTGATGAACCAAAATGGCCCTCGGACCATTGCTCGTCCAAAATATCCATGCTGCTCTCACGCTGAAG
Organism: Poecilia reticulata; assembly: GCF_904066995.2. NCBI lineage: Eukaryota > Metazoa > Chordata > Actinopteri > Cyprinodontiformes > Poeciliidae > Poecilia > Poecilia reticulata. Next base: position 14,665,232 of record NC_088851.1, on the reverse strand, counting down.
AAGTCTATTATGATCTTAGAACTTTCAACCGTTTTGATTTTATTGATAATTAGGGTCTAACAGCATTAGTTTCCGCAAACAATTCAACTGAAATTAGATAATAATGAGCACAAAACTCCTACATATGTTTGAGTCACATAAAGATGTGTACACATTTTTCAGTGATGTTTCCAGAGGCCCTTTTACGTCTTCTGATTTGCTCTTTGCCTCTGTCCATGTTTGCAGGCGGCTGGACTCTAACGCTTTAAGCTGTGACTGTGAGCTGCTGTGGCTGGCCGACCTGCTGAAGCAGTACGCCGAGTCAGGAAACGCCCAGGCTGCTGCCACCTGCGAGCATCCCAGTCGACTCCAGGGCCGATCAGTGGCCACCCTCACTGCTGAGGAGCTCAATTGCGGTACAGACAGAAGAAAAAAATAAACACTTTATTTTGATTTGTCTTCATGTTGCTTCTTCAAACCAGCTTTTAGCCCTTTGTAGCAGTAATGTTTTCACCTCAGTGGTATTTTATAGCACCTGGGAAAAGTATTCATAGTCCTGGAACTTTGTGACATTTCATTATGGTACAACCAAACAATAGTGTATTTTTACAAAATAAAAAAAAAATATCTAGATTTCCAAAGGTAGGAGAGAAAGAGTGCCAATAGTAGTCAACAGTGTTTGTTTAATTTTGAAACTGAGAAAAAAAAATTAAATCTGGTAAGTGAAGTCATGCACACAAACAAAGATATTCTCCTGTGTACTGTTCAAAAAATATTTACCTTATATGTAAGCACTGTTGCTCTGTGGGTCCCAAATACCACTGTTCCACAGAAAGTTATTGGGTCTATGCTAACTCAACTTCTCATGCAAAGTTTCATTGCAACTTCCATCCAATTTGTTTTTTTCTTTCTTTAGCATTTGATAAAGTCATTGTTAAAACATACAGACAATAGCTTAGCCTTCCTTCCTGCTAGCAGCACCTGTGTTGAATCAGGTATAAACTGCTTAATCTAACCACACACTGCAGATGTACACACAGGTGCATGTTTCGGTTCTTTGTCTTAGCTCTGCAGCTGTTTTGCTCCTGGAAAAATCTACCCATCTGGAGGAAATGTCAATCTGTGGTCACTGCAACAACAAGCAGATGTTCACTTTATCAGTGAGAGGGGATAAAAGTTGATCTTATTTTGCATCTTAAGTAGAAAGGATGTTTACAGCACAAATATTAAATTTAATAAGCCTATGCAATGTTCTCACTATCATGAGAAGTTTGGAACAGCATGGACTGTGCTTATGTTTTTTTTTTTTTTAAAGTTTGTCAAAGAAAGAAATGGAAACATATCCAAAATGTTATAAAAGAGATCAAAAATATTTAATAATTTAAAGTCTGAAGAAGTCAGTCATTTTGAATTTTAAAATGTGTAGAAACCCTTGACATAGAGAAACATCTGCATTCGTACTTGTGACAGAAGTCCTCCTGGTTCTACCTGTGCTGCAGTCTATGCATTAGAAAAGCTCTTTCATTTGAACCTTTCAATCGACTTGCATAAGTTTTACACTTACAAAAGAAATGTCAAATTATTTGCTGAGTAGGGATGGTTTTTGCTTTTATGTAAAAGCAATAATTATTTATACTGCTGCTAATTTATTGCGCATTGAAGTTATTTAATAATAATCTCTACCATTTCTTTTCTATTTAATTTTAATTCTCAAACTTAAGCAAAGACGAGAATTAACTTTCACAGCATTGAGTATTTTTTCAAGTGCTAATTTTGCAGAATATTACACATTTTTGATGTGCTGTTCTTTCTAGAATTGACAATGGAAGTATGACAAGCTATTGGATGGTTAATAATCCGTTCTCTAATTTATCTGTTTTGGATGAGATAATAACAGTAAGTTTATTCACACTTGTTTGCGACAAAAGTGGAAGAGAAAATGCAGATAATTCCATAATCAGTCTGATTCCATGCGGGCTCCAGAACTAAATCCACTTGTTGTAAACCTGTATTTTCTCCAGCTCCCTCTGAATCCCTCAGTCTGAACCAGGCAACTGTATCTTAACCGCAGTTTAATCACAGAAGCTAACTTTAATGGCCTTAACGTGCCCACTCCTGCCTGCTGTATCCCTCCCATTCCCTAAAATCCAGGAGAAGAATGTCTTCCTGAAAACATGGTGAAAGTCATTCTATACCTCCTTCCATCTGTCTTTTCCTTCATGGTCCACTTCAGACCCTATATGCAGGGTGGTACGCTGCCTAGTAAGAGCTGCAGTCCAACTTCCATCCCCTTAGATTTGAGATGTTATGGTGTTTGTACTGATTGACTTGCTGGTGGATGCGAAACAGTCGTCATCGCAGCGGTTGCTTGTGTGAGAACTTTGGAGGAAATTGCTTAGAGGAGTTGCTTCTGACCTGAATTGGTGAGCAGACACTGTGAAAGTGGGAGGCTGAATCTCCCTTTGGGACATGGGAACTGTTCCTGTTTGTTGCTTCTGTGTGTCTTAGATTTCACATGCTTGTGGTGACCATTAATCTAGATCACCACCGAGTACAGGAAGTACATCCTGTTGGAAACTTCTGGAATTTGGCATCTGAATTAGCTAAGAGATTCTTCCAGCATGGATGTAAGAACAGGTCTGGTTCGGCAGAGGCCCCGTACAGTTGTGGTAAGAAATAAGTTTACCATCTGTTGTTATGGAAAACTAATTCGAGATACATTATCTCCTGTTGACACAATAACATCTATCATCTTGGGGATGCGGTTGTTCCTGCCCCCTCACCCTACGAATGGTTATGAGGCTGTTTCCAAACAATTTGGGTTTGTCAATCTGCACTTAGGAATTAGTCTTAGCAAATGTAGAAAATGGCGAGAAAAGACCTGAGCTGCACACAACTGTGAGCACAATGTCCTTCAGATGGGAGAGCTTAAAGCAGAGATGTTTGGCTGGACTGCAGATTTATATATATGAAGAAAACCCAACACAGAATATCAGCACAAACGCTCCCACGCCAACTTTGTGGTTTGGTTTGGAGACACAAGACCTGTGCAGGCTAAAGCCATTAAACTGACTCTGAACTTTTCTGTATATTACTGTATTATTAGGGTTATAGAAATGTGAAATTAAAGCATGGGCTTTGATTAGTGTGATTGTCATTCATTTTTCTTGTTGAATTTTCTTGTTGCAGAGGTACCGAGGATCACCTCAGAGCCCCGGGATGTCGATGTTACATCAGGAAACACTGTTTACTTCACCTGTAGGGCTGAGGGAAACCCCAAACCTCAGATTATCTGGCTCAGGAACAAGTAAGATTTATCAAAACCTTAAAAAGATGAATTAAGAAAACTGAGACCAATAGTTAGTTTTTAAAAGAAAATGTACTCTATCCTAGTGATTTATGTATTTTCTATGGATTATTGCAATTTTGAGGTGTTGGCTTCTCGCAAACCTTTCTGTTATTTACATGTTGTCTAAGATTTTATTGCACTTTTAGCTTGGCAGAAGGATGAGAAGAAAAAGGAGTTATGTAACGAACAACCTGGAGTTGGGAATAAAACTCAGGACAGCTGCAAAGAAAAATATGGCGTCTGAAAACGTTGTTCTACCTTTGAGCCATGTGATGGCTTCATCTGTGTTTAGCACAATAATCTACAACTGAAACTAGATGTAAATAACTCTGTAAATTGACAATGACCATATTATTTAGATGTTTACATCAAAGAATTAACACATATTATATGTTATGTTTACCATATCCAATACTTGATTAGTTTTACTTCCCTCAACTGTGTCTTTTATCTTTTGTTCCATTGAGAATAACGAAGATTTTTTGGAATATTTTTTTAAATCAAATAATATTACAAGAACACAGAAAATACACTATAAAACCCATCCATCCATTTAGAACAGGGGTCCCCACATTTTTTCCTGTGAGGGCCACATAACTTCCCCCTTCTCTGGTGGGGGGCCGGAGTCAGTTTGTAACAGAAAAGGTGTGACGATTGCAGGAGTGCCTAAATGTAAAAATGTATTGTTTTCCAGAAAACACAATCAAATAACATTCTCTGGGTTCTTCACAGAACAAAAGTCAGGAAATAAATAATAACACTATTAATGAAATAAATGATAACCAAATAACCCTCTCTGGGTTCTTCACAGAAAAAAATCCAGGAAGGATTATAGTCCGTATTTTCCGCACTATGAGGCACACCGGACTATAAGCCACAACCCCAAAGTAAAAAAAACAGTAAACATACACATATAAGCCACTCCAGGTTTTCCACAGCGATGCAGCATCAGCAGAGGAGGGCAGACACCCAACATTTGAGTAATAACAGGTCAATTGAATAACACATTTATTACAGTTGAAAAAGAAAAAGTTGCCAAGTTTAGATTTAACTGAACTGATTACGGTAGTTTCCGAACGGTAACTGTAACAGTAAAAGTGCTGATCCTTCGGGTCTGCTGCTAGCATGTGCTAAATGAAAATAGGCACTTTCCTTCTTCTTCTTCTTCTTTAGATTTCAACAGCAACTTGCATCCATTATTGTTGCACTACTGCCATCTACTGGATCCTAATGCCTCTACCTCAAATTCTCATAATGATCCCAGTATTATTTAAAAAAAATGAAAAATCTTCTTTTTCCCCTCAATGCTATTTAACTGATCAACAACATTCTCAAATTTCAATTCCCTATTAAAATGTAATTCAGTTTTAATGGGTGCTTTCCTCTTTTATTTCCAATTTTGACTTCCAATGATTCACTTCCCGCTAAAGAGCCCCCTAGTGGTTGAAGAAAAATCCACTTATAAGCGGCTCATAGTCCGAAAAATGGTATATGAAAAAAAAATCTGAATGCTCTCTGGTATTGTTCAGGGTACCGGACCAAATGTGGAGGCGGGCCGGATCCGGCCCGCAAGCCGTAGTTTGGGGACTACTGATTTAGAATAAACAATATTTGCATGTTTTGTTTTGTTTGTTTGCAGCAATGCTTTAAATATGCGAGATGACAATCGTCTGAATCTCCTGGAAGATGGGACACTGATGATTCAAGACACCAGAGAGACTGACCAGGGAGTTTACCAGTGCATGGCCAAAAATGTAGCCGGGGAAGTCAAGACTTCAGAGGTCACGCTTCGATACTTTGGAGCCCCCTGTAAGTGCACTACTTTCCTTTCTCTACCAGGTTATTATGCAATTGTAATATAAAAAAAACAACAACAAGCACTTTTCTGTTTTCTTATCAAGAGCAAAGTGAGCCAATCAAGTCAGATGACATAGACAAACTGGAAACCACTGTCCCTGTCCTGTGAATGTAATTATGAAAAGTGAAGAAGGCTTGGCTTGGAAGCAAAAAATACAAAAAAAAACAGATTTGATTAATAAGCAGCATAAAATGTAGGTCGTCCACATGGGCCAATACTTAGGATGCAATCAATAGATTTTTATAAAAATTTTGTGCATTTTTATAAAAATGTACCTGTTGTGTTTTTTAAGGAAGGCATCTAAAATCGTCTTACCAATAAAAGTCTGATTGATCTCTAAATAATCCTTAACTATAGATAAAGACAATGCAGTGTCTTTCAAAGTATGCATAACAGTTTTTCTTTTACTTTATGTAAACTTATTGTGTCAAAAAAACAAATATGAAGCAAAAAAACTGATAACAGAATATTTTTGTGCATGTTTTGGTTGAAACTGAGCCCATCAGAAGTTTCTGAGAACTGATGTGCATTTCCTGTCTCTGTGATGGTAAACCACACATCCCTTGCTGCAAACATATTTTCTTCATTCCACTGTAATCACTGACCAAATAAGGACACATATCCACTCCATTTTCTTTCAATAAACATTGAAAACTGTTTGGTATTGGTCAAGCTGTTTTCAGTTTTGAGTCAATGAACACAAAGGTGGTCTTTGTAACTGAGCTACAATACGGTTTTCTAGAACTTTTAAAGTTGTTGCCAACAACAAATACATCACTCTGTTTTGGTTGCTTAAAATGTTTCATGTTGCCTTTCAAAACTTGAACTCTAAGTTTGTTTTTGTTTTGCTTCTGTTGGATTTTATATATATATTTTTTGGACATACTGTGGAGTTAAGTTCTGGCAGTAATTTAGGTACTTGATATTGATACCCTAAACACTGACGCATGTTGAAATCTGAAAATTGTACTAAAGTTCAAGCTCAATGCAGGCCAATATTATCTGATACTCATATTGTGGCTGATATCATGAGGATTTCCGATATCAATATTGGATCAGGACACCCCTATTTATAAAGCTGTCTGATTCTATATTTAGCTTGCTATTTAGCTTTGTGAAGTAACAGGTTGTCATAATTTGGATTTGTATTGATTTTTGTAGCATTTGGAACAGAAAAAACTTTGCCCTAACAAAACATAATGGTGTCATCTGCAAAGAAGAAAATATATTCTAATGTTGACGAAGTTTGTAGAAGTTATCTTGATCCTCGTTTCAACTTTCCTCCACCTTCTTCTCTTGTTCTTCCAGCCCGGCCAAGTTTTGTCATTCAACCCCAGAACACGGAGGTGCTGGTGGGTGAGAGCGTGACCCTGGAATGCAGCGCCACCGGTCAGCCACAGCCAAGAGTCACGTGGACGAAGGGTGACCGCACGCCGCTGCCCAGTGACACTCGCATCAACATCACTCCATCTGGGGGGCTTTACATCCAGAATGTTGTCCGAGAGGATGGAGGACTATACACGTGCTTCGCCTCCAATAATGTGGATACCATACATGCTACAGCACGCATCATTGTCCAAGGTAAAGCTTTTAGATTTAGATTTCTACTAGTGTAAATGTTTTTTTTCTTTTTTTACTATATAAATCCTAAATGTTTTCTGTTGTGTTATTCATATAAAAACATTCATCAGTCTCACAAAAACTAAGCTAAATTTAATTAGAGTCAATCACAATGCGTACAAAAATAAACACGGGATAAACTTGAATTCATTCCAAATATTCATCACAGTCTAAACACAACATAGCTGGGTCATCTTGACAGATTAGTAGTTTTTGTACATTTTTTTAAAAAATATTTGGAAAATCTTATTTGTGTTAACAGATAAGATTTAATTGTGTTAATAGATAACCTTCATGAAAATGTCATATTGTTGTCTTATTTTTTTTCTCCTATTCTGAACAGCGACTCCCCAGTTTACCGTCACGCCACAGGACCAGTCAGTTTTGGAGGGTAACACCGTGGATATTCCCTGCGAGGCGAGCGGTTACCCAGAGCCAGTGATTGTCTGGACTCGAGGTGGAAACGTACTGCCTTCTGACCGACGACATGCCATTCTGCCTGCCGGTACCCTCCGTATAACTCGTGTTGCGACCCAGGACGAGGGCCAGTATGAGTGTGAGGCAGTGAGCCCAGTGGGGACCGTGCGTGCAACTGTGCAGCTCAGCATTGAGCAAAGAGGTAAGAGACTAAAGGGATCAGATCACTGAATAACGTGATAATGTTCCCAGAGCTCATAGTACTTTGGCACAGTGCCATATCACCGGTGTACATGCAAAATAGAAATGTGGTTTGCTCAGAGATTTATCAAACATTTCACTGAATCTAACAGAGGTGCAGCTTTCACTCTCAAGCACACTACTGACCTACTAACCACTAAGGGGTGTGCAGGGCCTGGGTCTTGGCAAAACTTTGATTCAGACCCAGGAGTCGTTCTGTTAAATGTTCCATCCACTGTTGATAGCCATGTTTACTTTGACGTAATTAATCAGAATAAACAGCTGATCTGAATAAAAATGTGCCATGTAAATTCCTCCATCAGAACATTCTGATTGGATTCATGCCAACCCTCTCATTTTTTTGCCCTGGGGCCTAAGAACTTAGGGGGCCCTAGGCCTGGGGCTCTCCTCAAAGAATTTGTTGTAAAAAAAAAAAAAAAAAAAAAAAGTCATACATTGGTTTACTTAATCTCCTTTCTGAATCTCGGTTATTTGTATCCACAAATTACAAAATGGCTGTTTTTGTCTAATTTTTGTCCCATCTCGACAATGATGGATGGATGACAAGCATAATGCACAAGACGTATCTGGGCAACAAGATCATAAACCACCCAAGGAGCTAAAAGGGTTATTTTTATATAACATTATATGTTACGTGTTAAAAGTGTGTTGCAAAAACCTGTCAAAAGTTCACATTGTTTTCATTAATGAGGTTGTTGCTATGTTATCATTTCAGACAAGAGGAGAGTTGAGCACTGAGTGTTTGGAAGCTGGCAGTGGTGCATCCCATTTATTGCTAATTTGTTGTTTGCCCTGGTCAGTGCACTCCTAAGCTTTTCTCATTAAAAAAAAATCTCTTTTGGGGTGGAATTAGAGGAAATAAACATTTATTTAATATAATAAGTTAAAAGGCAGTAAAGTTCTGCTACAAGTAAATACAATTTTCTAAAGTTTACCTGCTTTATTAAGTAAATCAGTAACTGATGTATCCAAACATTCCTCCTGCATGGTTCCCTCAGTAATCAGTAGTAGCAGCCAAATGTTTTCAATATCTATCTGAAATAACCATATGCCATTGACTGGAGCTGCTGTCTGAGTATTCACCTTGAATTGACTTTTTAAGGGCCAAATACCATTTTGGGCTAAACTGTCTGACTGACAGAGTTTAGTTAGCGAAAACGGACCATTTGGGGAATTAAAACACAAGTGAAACATTGAGTGATTATCCATAGAAATGTGAGGCTTGCACAATTATGGCAAAGTTTTCTAAGATAAAGTCCTTTGGTGAACGTTGTTGGAAAAAAATTGTTGATTAAACCTGAGTGTGAACAGAGCAACACACTCTGGTACCTATGCTTGCCAAAAAGGAACAAAAATTACAATGTCTACCTCAATTTGACCAACTTTATGAGTCATGTTTTTGTAAATTAGGCACTGGCTCCCCTGTGACACTTCAATTAGAAACAGTTATTGACAATGGGTGGGTTGATCTTTTTGTGAAATTAGTTTTTGTAACACTGGTAGGCTATGCTCACCACAGAATACCTGTACTTTTAATCCATCTTGCTAGATCTCTGAGCATTTCTCCTGACTTTCTCCTGCTTGTCGATAAATCCCCATGAAAGTCTTTACTGTATGACAATTTAAGGTGGATTTACTGTTGTTGCTACTTTCCCTTCAGTTGGCCATTGTGTTATGCCTGGGTTAGATGTTCCAAACATTATGTAATCACTCTTTGGAAACTTTTGGCTGCATTCTCGACTGTCTTGTACTCACTTTTTCTCTTTCATGCTTTTTTCCCCCGATACTTCTCAATTTTGAGGCATAGAAAGGAATTCAACTATTGTGAGCTACGAGCCTGTGCACAATTGAAATCATGTCTTTTTACGGTTGGCTTAAGAAGTTTGTGTGCTGGTTAAAAAAAAACAAACTCAGCTGAAGTGATGGACTTGATTGCTCAGTACTACAATGCCTTCTATGTTTGCATGGCTTTTTCCTCGCAGTGTAAGCCATTCAGTTTTATGTGTAGCGGAGCTTTATTGCCTCCTGTGAACATGATTTCATTGAGTGTGCAGCTGAAATTACAGGCCTGACATAACACAGGAAAGCGTGGCAGCCTGTAATCCTGAGATGACACCATGTTTTTCCATGTAGTAATGGCTGTTAACATGGCTTAAAGTACATGCTGCATAATGGCTCCTCAGTGTTTTAGGCGGTGTGTTGGACCACAACCCTGGTGGCAGAGTATGACAGCTGTGCAGCTCCAAACAATGCTCAGAGATCAACAGTACGACGAGAAAGTGAATCTCATGGGGATTATCACAGAATTTCACATCTTGATTTTCTCATTACACTTCTATCAGCTCTCAACAGTTTGAGTGCAGCTGTGCTCTGCAAATCAAATAAAAACATTCCCAGCTGCAGAAATGTTGGGTTCTTTTCGTTTTTAGTGAGTCATATGTTTCAGCTAATTAGAGTCAGGCTTGTACGAAATGTCATCTGTGTGTGTGTGCGTGTGTACGTGTGTGTGTGTTTTTTTTTCTCTTGCTGAAATATGAGAGAAGTAAAAGGGAGGATGATGAAGACAGTTTAGATTATGAAAAATTAGACAGTACTCCATGACACAAAGACTAACAATGCTCTACAGTCTCCAGTGGTGAGTGAGCCACTGATATACAGCCTTGTGCAAAAGTCACAATCTCTCTCCCGTTCTCTAGGGAACCAGATTTTCAAGAATCATCTAAACGTTTTGCATCTACAACATGAATATTGTTAAATATAATATATTCTTCCATTCTTCTCTCTTATGCAGCAACCCCCCAGTTCACCGTAACGCCACAGGACCAGTCAGTCTTGGAGGGTCATACGGTGGATTTTCCCTGTGAGGCAAGCGGCTATCCAACGCCACTGATCATATGGACTCGAGGTGGAAGTCCTCTTCCCTCGGACCGCCGCCACGTCATCCTGGCCTCCGGTACGCTCCGCATCACTCGGGTTGCTGCACACGATGAGGGCCAGTACGAGTGTGAGGCTGTGAGCACGGTGGGAACGGTCCGCACCGCTGTGCAGCTTATCATCGAGCAAAGAGGTGAGAAACTTTAAAAAAAAAAAAAATGTATTACTTCTATTTAAAAAAAAATAAAATAAAAATTGTAGGATTGCCTCAACACAGGTCTTTTGAGATGCAGAAGCCATCTGTTGGAACACCACCCTGAAATAAAGTTGAATAATGTGTCAAAAGATGGTTATAAATGAAACAAAAGTACAACTTTAATTAATATGGCCTGTGGCCGCGAAACCCTGTTTTCTTCCTTGTGGTGGTTCATTGCAAAATGCTCTGTATATACGTATATATACTTTCTATGTTGGGCTTTGGTGCAAAAGTATTAACTTGCATGTGTGTGTGTATGTTTTAACTTATTCAGTAACGCCTGTTTTCACAAATGCTCCAAGGGACCTGACTGTGGAGTCTGGTCAGGATGTGCAGATTCCCTGCAGTGCTCGGGGCCAGCCGCGGCCGGTCCTCACCTGGAACAAGGTTAGAATTATTCAGACAGTTTCTTAGTTATCACAACTGAATTCGGGCAAAGTCATCCCTCAGCACATTGAGGTTGGACTCAAGGAGTGTCAGTTTTTTATAACAGCCATCTTGATAATTACCGAGGGAATTAGAAAGGGGGGGCGCACAAACACCAGATATTAAAAAAAAAAAAAAAAAAGACTCATCCATCATTTACGCTTGGACCAGTTTTCTTTTGCTTTTATGCCATTGGAGTTAATTCAGTGTTGGTGCCCGGTTTCTGCTGAGAATAGGGAAACTATTTTACATGCCTTGTGCACCACTGCCCTGCATTTTTGCCCTGCCCCAAGAAATAGATAATGTCGTGTTTTATTGGTTAAGGGACAGCAGGAGCAAGGGAAGGAAGACATTAACACAAGAGCCACCACTTCTCCTAACACTATGAATTTATTTTACCTTGGAGCTCTCAGATCCCTGAACTTCTCAGTTGCTGTGTCTTTTAGGATGGTGTTCAGATAACAGAGAGCGGAAAGTTCCACATCAGAGAAGAAGGTTACCTGGAGGTGAAAGATGTTGGCACTGCAGATGCTGGACGCTATGAATGTGTTGCCCGCAACCCTATTGGATACCAGGCTGCTCGAATGGTGCTTACAGTCACAGGTACAAAAAAAAACAAACAAAAAAAAACATCTGAAGCTTCAAAGTCAACAGAACTACGTTTTTGTCGGTCAAAGTTACTTTCTAAATGTGTTTACAAGAAGAAAACCAGAAGACAAAAGAAACACTCCTGTTATATTTTCTTCTCTTTGTTTAAAATTCTACATTAATCTGTTCATCTTTTTCTGTCAGTGCCTGCTATCAGCCGAGAGGGAGACACATTTGTGAGCACATCCATAGAGCAGGCCATCCGTACTGTGGACAGTGCAATTGAGTCCACAAGGAGACGACTCTTTGACGGGTAGGACATAACAAACTTGCACCGCAAACATATTACAACACACAGTGTCGCACAAACACATGCATACTACTTGTTTCCATTTTGGTATGTTAACAATCCCAAAACTCAAGACAGCATAAGGATTTTATGTGACAGAGCAACAAAAAGAAGGGCATAACAGTGAAGAGGAGTGAAAACCATGTATTGTTTTCAAATATTATAAATAAGTACAAATCTGAAAAGTTTGTAGGCTTAAACATGGACTTTGGTGTTGTGTATTGAAGCTCTGGCTGCATGTTTAGGGTTCCTTTCCTTCCAGGTTATCTCATCTCAACTTTGAACAGCTCTCCCTTGTAAAAATGCACCATCCCCACAGCATAATGCTACCACCCACATGTCTCACAATGTAGATTATGTGTTCAGGACGATCTGCGATGTTAGTTTTATGCCAGAGGGCGTTTTGTTTGTATTTCAAACAGTTCAGTTTTGGTCTGATCTGAGCAAAGCCCTTTCTTTCACATGATTTTCATGTTCCCCACATGGCTTATGGTTGATTTTTACAAGTTTTTGTTTTTTAAACATTTATTTTCCTCAGGATATTAAAAAGCCACAGGTATACTCAAAGATGTTTTATGTTGCTTCAAAGGGATTGAAATTAATATCAAGACTTGTAACTGTGGCCTGATTCATGAATCATCTTGAGGCCCCAAAACCATGGCTGTCAGAGATGTTAGCCTAAGCTAATTGACGTTGGGCTAAAAAAATGTGTCAAATGTTTTCAGATCCTCAAAACTCCAAGCTTTATAGGTTATCATAGTGACATATTAAGGTAGTAAATCAAGCAAAACAATATTTTCTAAAACAGCTGCACTGTAAGGAGTTGGAGTATATGTAAATAGTTAAATAAAACCACATGTCTCAATATTTCAGATGATGCAGACCGACATGATTGTGGGGTGTAAAGTAAAAGTTTGCCCCAGTTCATGTTGGCACTTGACTTTTTCGCATAAAAACTGAGCATGTAAAACTAAACCCAAGTCATCCAGATGACTTAAATGTTGCTTCGTGGATGAGGAATCACGTTTTTCACCTTTCAAATGCCTCCACCAAGCATATTTGTCTAGAAATAAATTTCTGTTTCATTGCTTTTCTTTGTCCTACTTGAACTTGTCTCTTATTCGTTTTCCCTCCTATCTGTGTGAAGCTCTTATTAGAGTCAAAAGGTGATAACAAAGGCTTGGAAGTTTGTCACTGTGAGCAATGGAGATGACCTCAGGTCACCTTTTAGAAGTTTCCATCCTGTTGAATGATGTGGTTAGCAGTTGTGCTTTTCTTGGCATGCTCACACGTACACTCCTGCCCACCCAGGCGCGCGCACGCAAACATACACACATGAAAATGATAAATTCACACCGCTACACAGCACAGCCATAGCTGCTGTTGCGATGAGGGGGGATTTCCAGCTTTGTTAAATCGCAATCACAGAATAGGATGCAGCTTTCTCCTCGGCTGAGTCAGTCGTCTAGAAACAAAGAGGAATTCCTGCGGGAATTCGGAGCGAGTGCTGCTTCTTCGTCTGACTCAACAACATAGGCTGCTGGAAAACACAAGACAGATCCTGGTTATTTTAACAGTGGTGCGCACTGCTACCCAAAAACTTAAACCATTGATATATTTTTTGTATTTATTTATTTATTCAGTCATCAAATAATTGACCCATGTTTTAGAATTTAAACAACATGACTGAAAAAATACAGACAGAAGGGCAATGCTTATATGTATACCTGGGTGTTCTGAGTACAGAATAAACATCATTTGCTGCACCGCGACACAAGTGGAGGATGTGAGGAGTATCTGTTTTGGAATTGTTGCTATACAAAGGTACTTTAGGGCCGCCATCTTGGGCCGCCATCGTCCCAAGATCTCCCCAGTTGAGAGCACACACTATGGAGGAGCTGCAGAGATCCACAGCTCAGCTAGAAGGATTTGTTGACAGAAAAGCTACAAGTTGAGCAATCCACAAATCTGGTCTTGAGGAAGTAGTAAATAAAGTTTATTGTTGAAATAAAACCATAACTCCCATTTTCTGTTTGCAACAATGCCATGTAGTGACACAGCAAATAGTGTGGAAGAAAGTGCTTTATTATATGTGTGGTGGAATAGTATCATAACCCATAATGCATGCACATGACATTATGCTTTCGGGATGCTTTTCTTTAGGAAAGGTCAGGGAAGTTAATCAGAGTTTTTTGGAAGATGGATTGATCTAAAAGAGCTCCAAAAGATTTGAGAAAAACGCCAGTATCCACTTTTGAGTGAGTGGAAACTGCAGAAACTCAATGACTGGCTTTTCATAAGCTGTGTGAAGCGACTCACATGTGCATGCAAGGTTCTGTTTGGATTCCTCTTGTTGAAACGCTTCAAAGGAGAAACTAGAGCAAGCTCTGTCTTCTTCTGATACCTCAAAAGTTTGAGGAGAAGATACGTTTCCTGATCTGTTTTGTTTGTTATTTTAACATATGCTTCTCATCTCCTGCCTTCCCAACAATCTTCATGCCCCTCATCTCTCCAGTCAGCCTCGTACTCCAGGAGAGCTGCTCGCTCTTTTCCGATATCCACGTGATCCCTACACGGTGGAGCAGGCCCGTGCCGGGGAGATCTTTGAGCAGACTCTCCTTCTCATCCAAAACCACGTCAACCAGGGTCTCATGGTGGACACCAACGGTACCGGTAAGGCTGATTGCAAACTTCACCACTACTTCATAAAAGTTGTTTCTATATGCTGGAGAGAGTACTGTCTTTGTAAAAAATTATTTGAAATGCATGTATATCCTTCCACTTTGCCCTACTTGTGTTGTCAGTGACATAAAACACAATAAAGTTTTGTGTTGCGACGTGACTTAACGTAGAAGAATTCAAGAGCTATACAAACTTTTGCAAAGCAGTGAAGTTGTGTGTTTGGTAAGTAAGACATTTCCATCCAGTCTCATTTTGTATTAAGCCCAATTTTCTCATCTCCCCTGACTGTGACTCTGTGACTTTTTGTTGTTGTGAGCAACAGTCGACTCTGTCACAGCTTTCGGTCTGTCTGCCGTTTCCCCCTGTAGTTTAACCTGAGAGAGTGTCGTAACTGTGGAGCAGTTGACAAGTAGCCTTTAAACTGGTTTATTGGCCTCTTGACATGCTGTGAAACACTTAAAACTGTAATCGCTGCAGAGCACTGGACAAAGTTTAACACGATGCGTTGCACATTTAATTAGGACTGTGTGTAGGCGTGTGTGTGTGGGTAGACTTGGGCGGAGCAGGGCGGTAACTGACTATTTACCACATAAATATCTACATTTTTGTTGCTCTTCTCTAGTTAGTGTGAAGGAAAACTGGAGCAGCGTTGTGTGCCTGGGAACAAAACCAACCAGCTAAGAGAGGAATACATTTTAGAGAACAGAGTCAAAGGCGAAATGCAGTGAAAACAAAGCATGTATCAAATTTATTATCTTGGGGTTTTTTTGTAATACATTTCATGGACAAGCAGATATACATTATTTTCTTTCAGAAAAGAATAGAGGTAATAGCTCATTATGGAAATGGTAATGGTACGAGATGCATTTTAAATGCTGTAAGTGTAAGATGATGACTCCAGACTAAATGAATGCAATGATTTCAGCAGAAACAAATCAGTATTTTTCCTTTACTTTACTTTGATCTCATCCTATAGATCAGCAATACAGTTTCTCCTATCTTTCTTTTACAAAAGTGCACATAGTACACAGACAATGCCCAGGAACATCATATATGAAGGAACTCTCACCCAGAGCTTGGTTGCATTTAGCCTCTCTTCTTAGTGAATTTATTTTTGTGTTTTTGCAGCATTTCGCTACAACGATCTAGTATCACCCCGGTTTCTGGAGATGATTGCTAATCTCTCTGGCTGCACAGCCCATCGCCGCAACAACAACTGCTCAGACATTTGCTTCCACCAGAAGTACCGCAGCCACGATGGGACCTGCAACAACCTGCAACACCCCATGTGGGGTGCCTCGCTCACTGCGTTTGAACGTCTCCTGAAGCCAGTCTACGACAATGGCTTCAACCTGCCCAGAGGAACCATAGACAGGGTTCATAACGGTTACCGACTGCCCCTGCCTAGGCTGGTGTCCACCACAATGATCGAAACAGAGACCATCACTCCTGATAGTCGCTACACTCACATGCTGATGCAGTGGGGTCAGTTCCTGGACCACGACTTGGACTCCACAGTAGTGGCCCTGAGTCAGGCTCGGTTTTCTGATGGCCAGCTGTGTGCTCAGGTCTGCACAAATGACCCGCCGTGCTTTCCAATCCAGTTCCCACCCAATGACCAGCGGCAACTGCGAAGCGGCGCTCGCTGCATGTTCTTTGTCCGTTCCAGCCCAGTGTGCGGTAGCGGGATGACGTCTCTGCTCATGAACAGCGTTTATCCGAGAGAACAGATCAACCAGATCACCTCCTACATTGACGCCTCCAATGTCTATGGCAGCTCACGACATGAATCTGAGCAGATTCGCGACATGGCCAGCCACAGGGGGCTTCTTCGTCAAGGCATCATACAACGGACAGGGAAGGCACTTCTTCCATTTGCCACAGGACCGCCTACTGAGTGCATGAGGGATGAGAACGAGAGTCCAATCCCTTGCTTCTTGGCTGGAGATCACCGTGCTAATGAACAACTTGCCTTGACTTCTATGCACACTGTGTGGTTCAGGGAGCACAACCGCATCGCTACAGAACTGCTGAGACTGAATCCCCACTGGGACGGCGACACCATCTACCACGAGACCAGAAAAATAGTGGGGGCCCAGATGCAACACATCACCTACAATCACTGGTTACCAAAGGTAACTGCTCTGACCTTAAGCTTTTATTTTGACATTTTCATCACATTTATGGATATCTCCATATTTTCTTGGTAACCAGTCAGATGACACTGACAAGATAATAAGTTTTTTGTTTGTTTTCCTTCCCTATAGATACTCGGTGAAGCAGGCATGAGGATTTTAGGGCCGTACGCCGGTTACGACCCCAATGTTAACGCTGGCATCTTCAATTCGTTCGCCACAGCAGCTTTCCGCTTTGGACACACCCTCATCAACCCAATACTCTACAGGTTAAATGAGCACTTTGAACCTATCACCCAGGGTCACATCTCACTGCACCGGGCCTTCTTCTCACCTTTCCGCATCGTAAATGAGGGAGGCATCGACCCGCTCCTTCGCGGACTGTTTGGTGTTGCTGGAAAGATGCGCGTTTCCTCCCAACTGCTGAACACTGAGCTGACGGAGAAGTTATTTTCCATGGCTCATGCTGTGGCACTGGATCTGGCTGCCATGAATGTTCAGAGAGGAAGGGATCATGGCATACCACCATACAATGACTACAGGACCTTTTGTAACCTGACCTCAGCTCAGACGTTTGATGACCTGAAGAATGAAATCAAAAACCCTGATGTCAGAGAAAAACTGCGAAGGTAACTGTGAACTAACTGCTGCTTATGATTGTTGTCTATTCTATGTTATGTTATATTTGGAATATTTATTGACTGAGAGGTTCTGAGTGGCAGGAACATGGTTTGGCTTTTGTTTAGGAATCTATCGCAAAATGAAGCTAGGTTCCAGCATTACAAAAAAAAATAAAAATTATGACTATTTTTAAGTTGTTGTTTTTCCCCCCTTCTTCTACTTGTTAAGTTTGTATTAATTATATTTTTAACTCAGAAATATTATGAATTGGCAAACAAAACGAAATATTTTTTTCAAAAATAATCTTTTGGTATAATTATGATATCTACCAGAGCCACATAATATCTATACTGGGACCAGAGATGACATTGTTAATATGTGTGAAAGAGCAGCTAATGATGCAAAGCTCTCCGGTAAACATAATTTCACTAATGTTTGAAAAAAAATGAATACAAAGCTCACAACTTACACTATCTTTAGGGTCTATAGTAACAATTTACAAATAAACAGTGCAAGCAGTTAACTGAGTTGTCTTCACTCACCACTTATAAATTGTGCATTTACTGAATGCAGTTTCTTAGTACAAGATAAAATATTGAGTTGCTGAGCAGCCTTTCAATGGTCAGAGCCAGTCAAGCATAATAATCTTGAGTATTTCAATTTAACAACATCAGATTTCTCTGCATCCATAGTTTTGTCTTATGATGTGTGAGGATGCACTTTCTAAGTATCTAAGTTGATTTTAAACATTCCTTTAAACTCAGAATCCACAGAAATGTCCTAATTATGTGGTGAGAGTGGCTTCAGTTTTTTTTTTTTTTTCACTGGCACCTTTCCTTGTATGACAGGCTATACGGTACGCCTCTCAACATTGACTTGTTCCCAGCCCTGATGGCTGAAGATCTGGTCCCTGGCAGTAGATTGGGTCCCACCCTCATGTGTCTGCTCGCAACGCAATTCAAGCGTGTCCGAGATGGAGACCGGTAAGGAAGTATCATCCACACATCACCAGATATATACAAATATGACCAGATTTTTCTTCATCACTTTCGTCGTGTCCCGCATCATGTCTTTGGGTCTCGATTAGGTTCTGGTATGAAAACCCAGGTGTCTTCGCTCCTGCACAGCTGACACAACTTAAGCAAGCGTCCTTAGCTCGAGTCGTGTGTGACAATGGAGACAACATCACCCGGGTGCAGCGGGACGTGTTCGCAGTGGCCGACCTGCCCCACGGATACGGAAGCTGTGATGATGTTCCTCAGATCGACTTGCGGATGTGGCAGGACTGCTGTGAAGGTAAGACCAGCAAAACCAATTTTACGCTGTTTCTTTGATTACGTTTCAAAAAAAAAAAAAAGCCAATCAATCCTGGTAAAAACGGCCAGATTTACTCCGTGCTGGCATGTACCGTAAAATATATTATGGACGCTGACTGCAGGATGCAGTCAATAAAGCTTTGTAATTCTCACAGACTTTTGAAATCCACGCTTAAGTAGAGCACACAGATTGTTGTGACATGTTATAGCAATGCTATTGAAGTCCAACAGGATTCTTTCAATTTAAGCTTTTTCAGTAATTGTTTGTGCTGGAAAAATAAATTTTATGTAGCAACAAGAACCAAATGGCAAGTTCATTCATGCTTTATTTTTTTAGGACACTTTGATTTCTGCAATGTATAAAACACAGATGGAATCACTCAATTCGAGGTTCAAAAGCATAAACCGTTTCAAACTTGTAATTTGTGGATAAGACCTTAGAAATCTGAGGTTTTCTGGGCATAATCTTTGTCTCAGTTTAACTTTTACAATTTACTTTAAAAGAGAGCCACTGGAGACACCCAAAGCCGCTCCTTCAATGCTAGCAATTCATAATTGTAGCTTCAAAGCTTAGTTATTGAAGGTCATTATGAAAAAAATTGAGTGTTAAATAAACTTCACTGTGAAACTGTTAACACCTTAATAAGAACACAAACAATTTCTAAAAACGGATCCATCATTTCTTTAGCTTGTAAACTGTAAGAAGACTTAATTAAAGGTATTTACTCACTGCAAGTTGTATAACTTTGATGTTATCTGGAGATCAGATTTGGACTTTTTAACATGAAGCTTGAAAACCTCAGACGTAGGACATTTTTTTACAAAGATTTTAGTGTATCAGACGCCTTCAGGGTGTTTGGTTTGGAAATGTTTTTGGGGGCCAATGAGGATTATATTATTTATAATGCATTGCATATTGGTGCATAAATAGAATCGAAAAACTGGACTTGTCTGTTCAGCTTCTGATTGCTGGTTGAACCTGTTCTCCATCAGACTGCAGAACCAAGGGTCAGTTCAATGCCCTGTCATACCACTTCAGGGGACGGAGATCAGCTGAGCACAGCTACCAGGAGGAGAAACCTGACAGCAGCATCCAAGATACAAGGTAGCAAACACTGAATCTTCTTCATTGAATATTTTTCAATCATAGCCAGAATATCACTGATATGTATAACCTATGTGAGCTTATGACTTTTTAATGTGTTTACAATCGTCTTTCCAGCCCTCTGGAAGAAACTCAAAACAGTCTTTCAAATGTCACTTTGAGCTCCAAGTTGAGCAGTGAACCTTCAGCTGGTGACTTCCAGGAGTTTGTCTCAGACATGCAGAAGACCATCACAAGCTTAAGGAAACAGGTGCGTTTGGACACACACTGACACTATTTGAGCTATCAGTCTGGCAACAAATGCAACAAGCCTCCTTAATGCAGAAAATCCAACAAGAGCTCAACAGCTTTTTGCTTACGAAAATCAGATATGAACACATAGAGCTTTTCTTCCTGACTTATTGGTTTGCACTCTTTATGTAAGATGTTGCTGTCTTTAATGAGAACATAAAAGAATCTTACATGAAAATCACAATTAATATTACCTGAAATGTTTGTCTTCCCTGCCCTGCTAATAAAAGCAAAAAAAGAAACTAACATGAAAAATGACTTCAATAATGCCTGAACTAAAATGGAGTGATGAGGATGTGGACTCTAATTCCAAACAGATGTCACAAGACAGCCTCAACTTTGAGCCTTTATCTGGGACAAGTATGGTAACAAATAAGGTTTTAGACTGACTTCTTCTAACTTTACCAAGTATTCTCCAGTAATAGCTCAGTCATCACTGGTTTATAAATCTGTCAGATTTTTAACTGCCGATGTCATGTTTGCGTTGCATTTTGCCTCATTTTAAACCTCTGAAACCTCCAAGAGAAAGAAACTCTTTCTTTTATTACTTCCCCATGGGATTATTAAAAAGTTACACATGAAAACAATATGCCTGCGTATTCAGAACTGAATTGGCTATTACATACATTGCATTTCCTGGAATGCACAGCAGAAAGGGATCATGGATTTTCCTGCAGCAGACATTTGTTCACTTTTGCCGTCTGCAAAGAAAATCTGTTCTGATGCACGAGAGCGTTTTATCCATTAGTTGCAGGTTTTGATTTACTACTTTCATTTTTGTCCCGCAAAAAATTCTCACATTGGTAAATTGCAGCTGTCTCTCGGGTTTTTGCAGATTAAAAAACTGGAAGCTCGTCTACACAAGTCCACCTGCGCAGACGGCGAGGGGCGCGAGCGGACAGATGGAGAGCGCTGGCGAAAGGACTCATGCTCGACGTGCGAATGCAGAGTAGGTGCACACTGATGTGCAGTAGGCAGAACACACCCCACACCAGATCTCGTTACACTGTTTCTGTGTTTCTCACAGATGATGGGATGTCTATTCTATTTTTAAAGCACCTTCTGCCTCTTGCACTTTCCTGCCACCGGTCCACAGTTTCTTGCCACGTTTCTGTCTTTCATTCCTTGTCTGTTTCCAGCTAACCGTAACTTCACACACCTCTAATGCGCCTCCCTCATGATAAATCTTACTGCTACTGATCTCTTTATAGTTTCGTCTTTTCAGTTCATTTTTGCATTACACAGCTGACGAACACACCAGTAAGTCTTCTTGTTTACAAATGGAGATCTTAAAAGTCGAGCCGAGTCAATACTCAAAAAAAAACAACCTTTGCTTTGATTACAGCTTTAAGTCTTTTGGAGCATGTCTCTACCAGCTTTCCCCATGTAGGGACTGAGATGTTTACCCATTCTTTGCAGTTGAAGGTCAGTCTAATTAGATGGTCTATGAGCATACATTTACAAGTCATGCCTTAAATTTTCAACTGTATTCAGGTTTCTACTTTGACTGTCCCATTCCGTCACATGGGTATGCTCTCATCTAAACCATACGATTGTAGCTCTTGTTGTTTGTTTCAGGTTTTTTTTTGTCTTGTTTGATGGTTAAAGAGGGTCCAACTCCAGAAAGTGAGAGGCTTGAATGCCTGCGATGTTGATTGGTCGTGTGAACGCAGATGGGACTATGAGGGGAACATGTGGAGGAAGCTGAGGGAAAATGACTACTATAAGCAAACCTAAAGGGAAGCAAAATGGAGAATAGAAGGTTGCAAAAGAAAAGCTAAAGATGAAATACAAATAAGAATGTAAATATGGAGCACCGTGCATGACAGGACCAAAAATAATCAGAGAATTGAAAAAGATCACGGCATTATAGTCCTACTTGGAAGATGAACCTCCACCCAGTCTGAAATCTCCTCCAGGGTTGAGCGTAATTCATCTTCCCACCAACTCTGAGTGATTCCTCCACAGCATGATGCTGCCACTACCTTAACGTAACCATGACGATGGTATGGTCAGAGTGATGTGCACTATTAACTGACTCTTAACCTCAGCTGGCTTTATACTGATAACAAACTGGACTCTATGTACTTATCAGGTGATGTGCAAACATTTGATTGCAATGATTTTTCTGATTTTTATTTATTTTTTTAACATTTATTACTATTTCATTACTATCCCCTCCACTCAGGATGCCCAGGTGACCTGCTTCATCGAGTCGTGTCCAACTGCAGAGTGCAAACAGCCCATCAAGCTAAAAGGTGCCTGCTGCCCAGTGTGCCTCCAGGAGGACGATGACAACAAGAGGCAAAAAGCTGACACCCACCACAAGTAACTTTCAGGACCCTCCCCAACAACCTCACACCCTGACAATCTAGTGTCTGGAACCCACAGGAAATCAGACAAATCAAAAGAGGAGATGGGACTGACTCATAGCCACGGTTGACCTCGACAAACTCAACAGCCTCTCAGTGTTTTTTGTTTTTTTTAAATCAGGGGAGCAATTTTTGTTTTTTTTCTTGTTTTCCTATTTGCCCCGGCGTTCAGTTTGAAATTGTTCAGCAATAACTCAACAGGCACTCCATGGGTTTACTTCTGTAGCAGTGAATAGATTAATGGATTATATAAACAGGATGGACAAAAAGCTGTCCTCGGGCACTGAGGTGCTGTTTGCTCTCAATGGGAAAATGCAAGACCAGTTGCCGTTGACAAAGCAGGAAAGGGAAGTGGATGGAAAGGCGGCAGTTGTCTCAAAAATGTCTTTCTCAGGTTAGCAATACCGAAAAACTGGTGCTATTTCCCTGTTTTTACTCCAAGATAATCTCTAAATATGAACCTTAAAGTATTATCGTTTGTATACAAAGCCACCTATATACACGCAATATGTCTTTTATTGATGCATCAGACTTGAGTGGATTATTTTATTCAAGGACTTTTATTGAATAATTGTCGGGTGCTTTATATTGTTGCTTTTTACCCGTTTTTTTTCTATGTAAATGCTTACATGTGAAAATAATGTGAAGCCCTGCGAAAATGTTTGTAATGCAAAAGAAACATGTCTACTGATACCTACTCTTCTGTTCGTGGGATGGCTTTTTCGTCTCTCCTGGGCCTCAGGTGAGGTGGTGCAGGGAGGCACTCATCTATGGAGGAAACCCAATGCAACTCCTGCAGCACTGTCCTCTTCGACTCTACGGGTCTGTCTCAATAAATTAGATTAGCATCAAAGAGTAAATTCATATCAGTAGGGAAGCTTTTTATCTCTGATCATTTTTATGATCCTGGGGTAATAAAAACCCATAATTCTGTTCCTCGGAAAAAATCGAATCTTACCTGATTTTGATGTTCAGTGTATATGCACCGGGACTCAGTTTGCATGAGTTATTATCGATGTGGTGTGATATGGAGGAGATCGATCTGTGGTTCTACCGAGGTGTTTAGGAAGCTCAGGTTGCTTTCAGAGTGGCCTTCAAATTGTTTGCATTTTTAGATCTGGTGTCTCTCATCTTCTGCTTGAGAATGTCATATGGATCTCTATGAGGTTTAAATCAGATGAGTCAGCAGGCTAATCAATGACATTGATATCATGATCACGAGCTTTTGACTTTGTTACTGGTTCTGGAGTGGCTTAGAACAAGGAATACATTACTGTCAGTTTATGCATCTTTTCCTATCATATGTTTTTCTTCCAGCCAATGTTCAAAAAAATATTATTGGATAACAGCCTTTACGAACATCCAGCTTGTTTAGCAATGGCCTTTTTGTCGCTAATCATCTTTGTGAGTGTGTACTGACACCTGTCAGGTCAACCATCTTCACAATGATTGTGAAGCCAGGGTTTTTTCAAAGAGTGACAAAGTTTGGTAACACTTTATTTGAAGGGGGTGAATAAGACTGTCATGACACTTTCATAAACATGACAGAACACTTGTCATGAACATGAATAAGCCTTCATGAATATTTATGACTGTTGTCATAAAGCGTCATTCGGTAAATGATGACACTTAATAGTTAAAAGTTGACATTATTCAAAATGTCTATGTTATGACAACTTGACATTAACCAAGAAATCATTACTGATATAAATTCGTTATAAAAGTATTACTGATTGCAATTTAAAAATTAGGTATCTTTATGTTATTAAAGATAAAGTTCAAACAGTATTCTATTCTTTTTAATTGAGGAATAGAAATTTTTTAGCTTATGAGTAGTATTCTAATTCTTTGAGATGCACCTGTTTCTGTGCTTCTGGGAAGCACCGAACCAATATATATGCTTGTACATCTGTAAAGTTGTGAACTTCCTCTCAATGTCTTTTCCTCAACTTCTAAAGCCAAAAATAGTATTGCAGAATTCCTTACATTATGTAATTAGCATATATGAAACTATGTATGGATGTTGCAAAAAATCTGGATGCAGCCTTTGGTACTGCTAAGTTTACCGTGGCAGTATTCACTTTTCAGCTGCTTATGGTTTTATTTTCTTACACATTCAGTCTTTATTCATAATTACACAGCTCTGTCTGTTTCTCTGGTGCGCCAGTTTTTACAAGGACGTGCTTGCATACATTCTTTAGTCTTTAACTTCAACTCCTCCTTTCTTTTAGTTTTTTTTCTCTCTCTCTCTCATTTTTCTCCAAGGACAGATTTCAGTGTATGGAATGCTGACCCCGCTCTTGTTTTCTTGCCATATTGAAGATTGGAGTCTGAACTGACGTCACTTCGTAGAGTGCAGACTCTCTCTTCCTCCAGCCCTCTGACCCTCATTCCACTGTAATAGAAGCCATATGAGAGGAGGAGTGAGGGTGATGATGGGGGAGGGGCACATTTCATGATTGGACCTTACGTATGTACTGTACATATAAAAATACCACTCATCATTCATCATGCACTGGCTTGCATTGTCTGATTGTGTTGTACTTCCAGGTGCCTCTTCATATTGGTTCTATTTGAAGCAAGCATCTGTCACTGAGAACAAATAGTACTCACCAGTATTTTAATGGTTTCAGATGACTTGGTGGCTTCAGTCACACTGGTATCATATGCTTGCACATTTTTATATGTTTACAGTTTTTGTTTCTGCAGCAACAGACTAAATGCATGTTTTTGGCAAGGGGGCCAAAGCACTCCTTCACCAGTCTGCATTGTATTATATCTGGCTCATTTTGGTCGTTTTTATTTTTCCCCTTTGAAAAACTTCCAGGCGTCGATGGAATGCACTGCCCTGCAAGACTGGACATGCTTTACCTACACACTGTCCCAGCACCCAGCGGTCAACGAGGACGTACTAGAAACCATCGTGACAGCTGTATTGTACTTTTGCCAAAGAATGGTTTGCACTGTAATGTATGCCTTTCAACAGTGATAATAAAAAAAAGCCACGTTTCCATTACACTGCGGACATGTCACCGCTTGTTCTTTTCCCTGTGCTCTGCAGGAGCCTAGAGCTGGAAAACAAATGAGATCATTGGTTTAAATTTGAGACTTGTCATTCTAAACTCGTCCATCACACATGAGACTCATTTTGGTTGTTCTTTACAAAAATTTGGAAAAGTTTTTTTGATAAGTGCTTCTATAAATCTTCCGAAGATTTTTTTTTGTGTGTGTCTGTGTGGGAATTGTCTAATATTCCCACACACACAATAGTGTTATAGTGTTAAATCTTGTTGTGTAAATCCATCAGATTATTTTGCACCTTAGCTATTTCTTTGTCATTTTTGTTGGGGTTTTTTTGTCTTAGGGAATTTTAGCTTTAAGACTAATGAATAATACCTACAATAAGTAGAAAATTTATAGTTATAATGGTTTGACCAAGCTGCTTCAATCATCTTTTAAGCAAGTCAGTTGGCCCGGTATAAATGGGCTGCAATTTGAAATTATCAAAAAGGAAACAGTGCTGCAAAAACGTTTTTGCCTCTGTTCAGCTTGCTTTTGTTTTTGTCTTTTTTTTTGTCACGCTAGAATATCTCAGAGCATCAACATACATGGTTATCAAAAACAGACCCTGAGTAAATATAAAAAGGATACAAAATATCAACTGATACCAAATTCTTGGACAAAAGAAGTTAACCCTAACACTAAACTTAAAGGCTGGTTATATCACAACATACTTCCAAATTAGTTTGTTACACTGTTTATTTTTTGGTGCACACATATAAAAAGTCGGTTGTAATAAATTAGGACACTGCAGAAAACATGAAATTCATATTACATATAAACATTGTATCTAGATATTTAAAGTAGTTAAGTTAGGTTTGACTTGCAGCTAATGAAAACCACAAAATCTGATTCTCTGGAAAGCACAATATTACGTAAATCTGTTGACCTAATAGTTGTCTGCCCTTCAGTCACTGACACTTGCTATAAGTAAGTCACAAAAGATCATTTTCTATTGATCCTGGATGTTAACAGAGTTCTGTATCCATACATAATAATGGAAAGGGAGTGGGGCGAAAATCTGGCAGCAAAGGGGGCACAAAAAACGGGTACAAGCGAAGTTTAAATCTGTTTTCATGAGGCATAATCAACAAAATTAACATACAATAAATGTGATATCAATTTGATTGGATTGTAATGCATTTATTTCATTTGTAGGATTCACGTCTGGATAACAACCACTGCTGCATAATGCTGTGAATTATTCACTTTTCGGTTTTCCTGCACCCTTTTCTGTTTGATTTGCAGTCCTGATCATTCTTCTGCTTCCCAGCTGTTTGTTATGTTAATGCACTTTGAAGACTTTGCAGTTTGCCAAATGTCTGCTTCAGCTCTTTCAGTCCAGACTGAAGTATGTCTCTGACATCTGGGCAGATTTCTTAAAATTTCATCCTGGTTAGCTCATGCGGATAAAACACAACTCATATTTTAGACATGCCCTCATTTTTACCCTTAGATGTAATGAGGTCAAAATGTTTTCTTTGTCATAGGTGCTTTTCATCATACTGTTAAAGATTTAGTTCGGGTTTCTTTTCTTCCATAGTAGCTCTTGAGGCGAAATCATGTACTGAATCATCTCTGATCAAATGTGACACTATTGTCAAATGTAAATATGTAAAGCACGACTGCTTTCTACTTATTTATTATTTTAACAAATATTTTAGTTTAGAAAGAGACTATGTTCAGAACTACAAAGTTGGTGTCATGTTATTTACAGTAGGTTCACTTGGGAACCTACTGTATTTATCTTACAACACGTGAAACGTAAAAAAAAAAGCTACAACTTAAATATTTTTCACATTTTACATGTGGAAAATATTGAATGTGGTAATATGTGAAACACTGCAAACCCCCCAGAGGTTCAGTGTTTTGTCTGAGTTTTTGTGTGTGGAATTACCAACATGTTCAACATGTGAGAGGAAACTATAATATGTGAATTATTTTTCCCACAATTCACGTGGAAAATATTTAACAAATGTGGGGAAATTAAATATTTTTTCTGGGTTTTGACATCTTGAAAATATATGCTGTCACACATGATTCATGGATGGTGAAACCATCTAAATGTGAATATTTTTCACACATTTCACTTGTAGAAATTTTATTATATAATAATATATAAGATGTAGGGGTTT
The DNA here is from genome assembly GCF_904066995.2 of Poecilia reticulata. Taxonomy (NCBI): domain Eukaryota; kingdom Metazoa; phylum Chordata; class Actinopteri; order Cyprinodontiformes; family Poeciliidae; genus Poecilia; species Poecilia reticulata. The sequence continues at coordinate 14,637,538 of NC_088851.1, read as the reverse complement.
TTTTTCTCATCTTTTGACATTTGCAAATTATTTTATGTAGTAACTTAGGAAACAAATGTGGAAAGCTCAACATATAGAAGCATTCCCTAGACACATTAGTGTGGAAATCGTATTATGCAGCAACAAAGACACATGAGGAATCATTTTTACTGACATCTGAAATGTTTCCCCACATTTGCAATTTTATACTATGCATAAACATATGGGAAAACCATCGACATGTGGGACATTTGACCCTGTTTCACTTTTGGAAATGATAACGTAGTCACCTAAGACAATCATCAGAAAATGTCCAAAGTAAACCGTATTTCACAAATAGAGTACATGTTGAGTAAAATAACATGTTGAGGAACATGCTGAGGAGCAACATGTTCCTTTAAGGGATAATATGGACAGACCAGCTGGATGGAAAACTGGTCCAGCAAATGAAATTTCCAGAGACAGCACAAATAAAGGGGCTTTAATCTTTCTAGAGAGCAGAAAAGATCACCATAGTCCCCACAACATAGAACCTGCCTTAACATCTAGACTAGAGCATGTGCTCTTTGTTTGTAGCTGATTTGAGAACTTTTTCTTTTACACTTATATTAGTGAAATAGTGCAAACAAACCAACAATGTTGGCAAAATTAGACTAAAATATCTGTCTAATAGATATCTATTTCTTACAGTAAAAAGACAGAGTATTGTGGTTTTCAAAGTCTTGACAAAACCCGGCTGAAATTGCACAAGCCTCTCTCTATTTCTTCCCACTCATCACATGTTGGAATTTCATTTAGTCAATTGGCTCTCCGCATTGAAGCTCTCGCTCGCCAATGTGGGGGATTCTTTCCCCTCGCTAATGGAACGTCACTCTCATTTCCAGAGGAAGGCGGATGAAAGGGAGAGAACTGGAGCACCGCTGAGGGGAAATAAGGTTTAGCAGTGCAGGAGACAAAGGGGGGCGGCACAGAGTTGTGACCCTCACCAAGAGGTAAATGTCATGAGATGGATTCCTGCTATTGTTTTTGATTCAGACATATGCAAAACATTTTTTTTTTAGCTTTTACAGTTCAAGTGTCTGCAAAAGCAATTGAAGGATGGGTGTGAGAGTTTCAGGAAGGGTCTGCTTAAAAATCACAATGGATGCGTTCACTGGGTAAACTCTGCAGTACAGTACTGCTCGTTTTATACAGATAATATGAAAATGGAAGAATATGTAAATGATTTTGAAAAATATGTTGAATTGGTCCTTCCTGACCGGCTGGGGATCGTTCACCATGTGGATGCTATGGAGGCAGTGATCCTGCTGCGATTCTCCCTGGAGCATATTCCTGTGCTTGGTGGGGGTGACCTCCTGTCTGCAATCATCTCCTGATTTTTCATTTCAACAAGATGATGATATTTAAATTACTTATTTATTTTTGAGTCTTTGCGGAACGCCTTGATTATTTTGGTTTTTCAGTTACTCATTCAAAAAATCGAAAGCTGTCTCACAGCTTTTAGGGCCCTTAGATCTTTTTAGATTGAAGTCTAAGACCTGACCTGTGGTTTGAAGTTTCTTAATGTTTGTTTGGCTCACACTGAGTAAACGTTAGACATATGCTAAAAATGTCTTAAGGAATTCTGTTTTATTTATATTAAAGGAAAAGAAAAGATCCCAAAACTGTGATAACACAATAACCCCTGACTCAGATGAATCACTGGTGCCATGGATTTACTGTAAACCCTTTCCACTGGTTTTAGGAAAGTGAATCACACTCAATTGTGGTTTCACAGTAAAAACAGTGACTTCATCTTGGACTTACAGATGGTTTAATGGGAATAAATATCCTTTATTGACAAGGCTCTGTGGTCTGCTTTAGGTACACTTATCCTCCCGCCTGCTTTCCTTCAAGGGCATCCAGCGCAGCCTTGTTGCAAAATGTGTAGGTAAAACTGGAAGAAGGTTTTCTGGAATGAGCCTGTGGCCATGAGGGCTTTAAATCAGCAATGCAAATATTATTTTACAGATTTGTTTTCCCTCATGAAGATGAAGGCTCATATTTTACCAAAATTCCTGAACGGTGGTCACGGGTCAAAATCAGGGCAGGTAGTGTTGCTTTACCGGGTTGTTTAATCCCAAATTTTTCAAACAGCAACAAGAACAATTCTTGAAATCTGCTGCAGTTGGGCTTTAGGTAGCAAACCCGTTTATGTTATATTTGGGTCATTTAATTGGTAAAAAAGAAAGAAATTCTTGATTTTACCTTGCTAATTATCTCTCTGGAGACTGTCCTAAAATGCACAAATTAGAATTTATAAATCACATTAAATTTACAACTGGAAAACCTGAACTGCTGGAATGTTTTTTACCCCCCACGCCCCAAATTGGAACCAGAGTTGCAAATGCAAAAGGGTTGAGTCATTGTCTGATGAACCCCATTCCTGTGTAGATTTAATCAAAATTATGGTATCAGTATTCCCCAGAAACACTTTGTGGTGAGCAGTTTTTACTGGCAGAATCCAGTAAATTAAATGATGGCATGATACAATCATGAACTTTAACAAGTATTACAGAACCTTGGAAAGGAATCCAGGCCTTTCCGAGGTTAGCATCACAGATTGTCCGCCATACCTATCAATAGGTGCTAGTATGTGACCTAGTTACACATTTTAAACAGTTAGTTTTTTATCTTTGAAGAAAGTCAACAAAAATTCTCTCATTATTCTGGTATTTTGAAATAGACAATAATTAAAAATCAAGCCATCAAAATGTATTATATGTGGTTTAAATGAGTGTATTTAAACATTTGGCTTCAAAATGCTGGAAAACTGCTGAAAGTGAGATTCAAGCTATCTACAAATATTGAATCTAAATGGTTGAAAAATAGTTATGACCTAAATTAAAAGCAGCTCTCTGAGGGCCTCCAGTGGACGAGGATAGAGGAACAGGCCTGTCTAAGTATTTCATACCACTTTCTTTTTACCTTCGAAGAATTAGACTTCCGGTGATTTCAATATCTACATTGTTCAAAAGGATTGCGGTTGTATTTTCAGGAAGCTGCATCATAAATTTAAAGATGCTATGTGGGTGGAAGGAAAGTGCCAACCAAGGGAATGTGTGGTTGTGAAGTGAAAGTACCCACATGTGCCCAAAGTGTTCAAGACATAATACCTGTATTGACGGCATGGTGCTCTGCTGATTCTGACTGGAAGTCCCCGTTTCAATATTACATATTTTGGTTCGCTTTACGAAAGGTTTTACCAGCTTCACACTAAAAAGCAGGAGGCGTGAGAAACAGTGTACCTTTCCACAGCGAGTGCACCACACAAAAGTCATGACCTGGAACTGTGCTGGGGCTTACTTCTGCTTTCTTTGTAATCTCTGCGTGTGTTTTATTTAGGACATCAGATAAAAGGTATTTTGCATGCTGTCAGCAAAGGTTAATCTATTTAGGTAAAGAGCTTTTAAATGGTGAAGGATTTTTAACCACTTAATCTGTGAACATCCATTGTAAAATAATAATAATAATTTTTTAAAAAGATGTTAAATGTTCCCGGTTTTCACAGGAAATTTTTGGATGTAATTGAAGCATTACAGGCTTTGGCAGTAAATTAAAAGACACAATTTTTGGTTGCTGAATAAAATATGCCATCCATTCCTTCATTGGTTTCATTCAAGAAGGAAAGTATTTGCATCCTTTTTGCAGTGTTATATAGAAAGTGCAAATATGTAGATGTTTAAGATATTTTTTTTGATAATGCAGAGTTTTGAAGAAACTCCTAAGGGGTCCCAGACTTATTCATGTCAAAATGAATTTGGCTAGATAGCACAAGGAAATCTAAACATGTTTATTACTGACAAGTTTTTAAAATGTGTGTAAAATGCAATTTAACAATATTTTTTAAAAAATTATGATGATCATCATTTGAAGTCTAGTGCACAAGACATTGTGGCCAAAAGAGATTGTGTCATAAAAACTAGACGCTGTTAAAAAATGTGTATCATTGTCCTTTTATTTGGACATGTTCATTTAAATTCTGTTGTGGATTACTTATAACTTAATTCACTCATTCATTAACACAGTTTTTTTAAGAATAATTTTTATTTATAGAAAGTTATTGCAATATTACAAACAGAGAGAAGTCACCAAAACAAAAACAACAACAAAAACTGAGTAGCAGTCATTTACAAAAGGCACATTATTATCTGGCACCATGAGAAAATGAACTTTAAACAGTTTCAAACATAATTTGATAAAATCTTAGTTACGATATTAGGTTTGCAGGCTTGATATTTATTTTTGCGATCATTAATAAGCCTCCCTGAACACAGCTGTGGTTGATTACTTAATTTTAAATTGTGGAACTGTAGCTTTTATCAAGTACAGTAACAAATATGAAAAAATGAAGAGCACTATATAATGCAAAGATAACATAAGAATGGTTATTGCTAAAGTAAGAGAAAAGCTAAAAAATATATTGTTTTCAGCAATTATATACAGAAAAACACTTTATTTTCCATTAAAAAAAACTACCATCCACAGGCCTTGTTGTATTATCCCTTATGTGCTAAGAGCATAATAGATGGAGCCTCTAGACTTTTTCAGTTTGATAGAAAACAACTTCAAAAAGACCAATGACATTATCTGAGTAATGTTAAGCTGAGTAAAAACAAAACTAGCTGTGGATTTACAGGTTTTCAACAAAGGGTTTCGTAACTGTTTTAGTTAAACAGGGATGAACTCCTTCTAGGTCAGTAAAGCGCTGTAATTGTTTTCAATTACTTCAAAACTCTAAGAAAAAAAATATTCTGAACGTTTCTTGTTTTCATACTTGTCAGTTCATGAACATCATATTCAATAACACAGAATATCATTTGTAATAACTTGCAGTATTTGCTGTCATTTCACCTGTTAAACTTTTAAGTTTTCTCACAGTTTTTTGTTTTGTCCGTAGAAGCTATACCTGGTCTGGGGTTCTGCTTTGGCTGTGGTTCCTTCTTGGAGGAGGGCAGCAGCTGAAATATTGTTGACAACAATAACCCTTTCGTTCAATTATCCTTTTATTTTTCATTAACATAGAAAGTACTCTTATATCTTCTTGTCCATTCTGCTGTGCTGACCCAGTCGGTCGTTGTAGATGGAGGCTTGTACTGAGTCAGGTTCTACTGGAGGTTTCTTCCTGTTAAACGGGAGCTTTTCCTCTCCTCTGTCACTACAGGCATCCTCGATATGAGGGACTGCAGTAAAGGCAACAGCACAGCACAAGCAATTTTTTTTGCATATGCTGGTCCAGAAGGAACGAATTCTGCCAGTCAATGATTTGATGCGATCTGCTAGGTTTTCTTAAACATAAAAGTTTTAAAACTAATTTGAATATTAAACTGAGCTTAACGAACCGTTTGATAACAACGTAATGGGTACGTGACTCTTAGGGAGGGTGCAGAATAAAGAGAAGATAAAAGGGGACCTCGTACTACAGCACCCTATAGGTATGCTGAGTGGAGCCTAGCACCGGATGGTGAATGTCACTTTGTATCAGTTCCATTTCTATGACTTGTAACATTTGATCATTTCTTGGCATTAAGGCCTGCTTTAAATGTCATTATTTCTCAAGGAAATACCATTTTTAGCCTTGAGACATTTATTGAGAATCGACCCTATATAACTACACTAAATTGAAATTAAACTGAATGTATTTAGGATCTTAATATCCAATTGATGCCCTGGTAAGATCTGCTTAGTTTGAGCTCAGGCCCACTTATTATCCATCCAGCCAAAACAAAATCCTCATGGGGCTCACATTCACATTCGCTGACTGATAAAAAAAGTCCTGTTACCATACGACAGGTAATAATTTTTATGATAAATTGAATATAATTTCTTTTTGTTATTGACACGTGTGGAACTACACTGAAATAACTGGATAAGACAAATCAGAAGTTACTTGAATGGCTGTCAGGCACTGAAGGATGACACGTTGTTTGACGCCTCCGAGTTTCTTAGGCCGGAAATGCAAACTTCAGATGTTCCACGTGACAAGCGAGCAGAGTAGAGGTACCTTTTACCAAAGCACCAAAGGTCAGACAATATTTTCCTGAAGTGGCTCCTGAACTTCACTCCAATAAACGCATAGAGGATGGGATTGAGGCAGCAGTGGAGGTAAGCTATGCTCCTGGAAGTGGCCAAAACCGTGAGTTTGGTCTTTTCCTCCTCGCAGGGTTTCTCCTTAAATAGAGACGCCGTGTGGATCAGGAGAGTCACATTGTAAGGAAAATGGCAGATGATGAAGACCACAACAACTGCCCAAACCACTCGGATGGCCTTGTGCCTGTGGCTGTTGTGGGCTTTGAGCAAGGTGCACATAATGCTTGAGTAGCAGAAAATCATAACCACAAGAGGGAGAAGGAAGCCGACACCCATCTGCAGGCTCGGCACCATGACTTTCATCAGCTCTGCGGTCTTTCTGTGTTCGAAAGTGAGCTCACAGGTTAAAGTCGAATTAGACTCCATCAGGTCATGTTCTTCGAAGATCTCAGTGTAGATAAGTGTAGGCAAAGTCAAAAACAGCGCAAACACCCAAACTGCGGCGCAGGTCAGCCGGCCGTACAGGACAGCGCGGGAGCGGGAACCGAAGGAGCGCCTTGCTTTAACAATAGCAACGTATCGATCACCGCTAATGCAGGCGAGCAACAGCATGCCGCTGTATAAATTGATGCTGTAGGCTGAGCGCAACATCTTACAAGCCACAGAACCCATGGGCCACCCATTCTGCTCATTATGGGCGATAAGAGGCAACGCCACCACAAAGATCAGGTCTGCCACAGCCACATTGAACAGATAAACATCTGTCATCGCCTTGGTCCGCTTGTAGAAACCGTAGGTGATCATCACGAGAACGTTGCCAATCAGGCCGAAGGCGCAGATGATGGAGTGGATGTAAGTGTGGGAGAGGACCTCTTCAGGGGAAAGGCTGAAGCTGCAGAGCTCATCTGGATCATTTGGTGTCCAGGTTCCATAGTAGTCAGAAGTTACATTATCCATAACTTCAAGCTGAAGAAAAAGAAAGAAAATAGCATTCCAATGTTAATGTTTTTTTTACTTTCATTTTGGCCTGAAAAGCCCAATTACATCATCATCAGCTTTATTGAAGGCACAATTAGGTCCTCATGAAAATTACAAATTTTGATGTAATGTATTCACATTTTAAATTAGAAACCAACACAAAGTTGTGCATAGTTGTGAAGTGGAAGGAATAGGACAGATGATTTTTTTTTTTCTAATGATTTTTTTTTTTTTTACAAGTTATACTTTTTAGATTTGTATTCAACCCCTTCACACTGAACCCTCCAATAAAATCTTGCAATCAATAGTACATTGGCTCCACTTGTGTGTGGTGCAATATCAACAAAAATCGATCTGTTCTCTGAAAGCCTCAGCAAATTGTTAAAGAACATTAGCAAATAACACATTGAAAAGAGCAATCAATGCACGTTATGGGGCTAAATATAAATTCCCAACACAAGTTGTAGATTTTTATATGTAAGAAATATTGAAAAACATCTATAATTTTTCTTCAACTTGTACTACTTTGCATCGATCCATCATTTCATTTCATTTTCATTTATTTATTTATTTCGAACAGACATTAAAACATTCAAAAAAAGAACAAGAAAACAAAATAGAATGAGACAAACTCAAAAAATAAAATATAAAACAAATCATTCTGCCCATGTGACATGCAATTCCACATTCTCTGTTCGAAAAGGAGCAGGTAGAAGATACATCTTATAATATCCTGCCCCCCTCATACTTGTCGATAAATTTATCATTTGACTTTCAGAACCTCAACAAGAGACAACTTGTTTCCACTTTTCACTATGTTTGACTATGTATAATTATTTTAAGTACTATCTATATAATCATCTACACCATAAACCATCAAACATGTTATATAGCATATTTAGAAATTAGTTCTGCTTTAATCAATTTTTTAAACTGGTTTACATTTGTAATTTTTTTTATCTCATCATTCAATTCATTCCACACATTTACTCCACACACAGATAAACAAAAACTCTTCCTGGTTGTTCTAATATGTTGTTTTTTAAAATACCCTTCACCTCTTAAATCATAACCACCCTCTCTGTCACCAAACATTTCCTGTATATTGTGTGGAAGTTTTTTATTTCGGACCTTAAACATGAATTGTGTAGTTTTAAATTTGACCAGGTCCCAGAATTTCAGTGTATTTGATTTAATAAATAGCTGGTTTGTGTGTTCCCCGTATTCCACTTTATGTAGTATACGGATTGATTTTTTTTGTAAGACGTGTAATGGCTGTAAATTTGTTTTGTATGTATTCCCCCAAACTTCCACACAATATGTTAACTGTGGTACAATGAGTGTGTTATATAGAATAAACAAAGATTTATAGTCCAGGACGAAACTAATTTTTCTAATAACAGCTACATTTTTGGCTATTTTAGATTTTACTAGGCTGATCTGTGGTTTCCAGTTGATTTTATCGTCTAACATGACACCCAAGAATTTTATGTCATGTACTTGTTCTAGATCAACACTATCAATTGATATTTTAATTGGATTATTTTCTTGTTTTTTATTGTTTCCGAATATCATGAATTTAGTTTTATCTAAATTTACAGCTAGTTTATTATTTTTGAGCCAATGCTGTAATTTTTCCATTTCTGTGTTGACCACTTCTGAAAGTTGTTGAATATTTTCTCCAGTACAGAAGATACTGGTGTCGTCTGCAAATATAATGTATTTTATAAGGTGTGATATGGTGACTATGTCATTTATGTACAAATTGAACAATTTGGGTCCCAAGACTGATCCCTGTGGAACTCCACAAGTTATATTTAGTATATCTGACCTCTGACCATCTAATTCTACAAACTGTTTCCTTTCTCCAATGTAGCTCCTAATCCAATTTAATGCCACCCCTCTAATGCCATATCTTTCTAGTTTTTTTAACAACATGTCATGGTTAATGGTATCAAAAGCTTTTTTGAGATCATCAAACATAACGTTTGCCAACCTAGCAATGTGTAACTAATTTTACTCGATTCTCAATTGATATTTTATATTGAGCCAAGTATATTCTTTTAATATAAACATATTTTTGCATTTTTGTCAGCAAAAACTTTGAATGTACTTTACTAAATTATCTTGATTTCAAAGTAATAGTAGAGTTCACACATCTGCGAGAAGTAAACCAAAAGCTGTAAATTGAGGAAGCAATAACAAGAGAAAACAGCTTAAACAGCTTCCTGCAGAAAAGCACGTAATTATTTGACTAAACCTGCATAGACTTGGTAAATACTCATCATTTCTGTTGCTTTTTCATGTTTTCACAAGATAAAAAAACAACCGACGCTCTACTTCCGTTCTTCCTTTCTCTTTCACTGACCCAATTTTGGCCCAATAAGACATTCAGGACTGCACACAAAGGATGAAGCTCTCTGCTTCATCTGATCTCAGAAAAAGATAACAATGGTTATCACACAGGTTCTGTGATCTTTTACAGTAAGTTTATCAGAATGTCGTGTAGGTAGATCAACAAAATGTGGAACATTCTGCAGATCAGAAAATTCCACATCTAAAGCTAAAAAAGCTGAGTTTATGACTGGGGGAGCGCAGGAAACCTTAGAAAAGACTGAAAATCTTCAATAGACGGCAATAGGAAAGGTTATGTTTACTAAGGTGTTACTGATTGCTTCTTTTATGCATATTTTCTTGAAATTTGCATGGTTTATTTTGATGATTGAGTTTTATATATATATATATATATATATATATATATATATATATATATATATATATATATATATATATATATATATATATATATATATATATATATATATACTACTGTTTTATAGTCTGATTTATAACCAAAATAGAGATAGCAATGTGAAACCTACTGTTTTCAATGTCAGGTATTGGGTATATTTTGTGCCTTTATTATAAATTATTATGGCTTTCTGCATAAAATAAACTCTTAACATATATCTCTCCGTGTCTAACATACATTTCATGTATCTAGGCATGTTGCGATAAACGATAAATCAATTAATCGCACGATAAATTAAACCTATCGACCTCATTTTAATTATCGGCTTTATCGTCTCCTCCTGCCTTTTTTCTTTCTGTTGATGACACTGATAGAAAAAAGGCTCAGCTCCGATGCTCTGCACAGACCCTCCCTTCCTATTTCCTTAGTGTAATGTCCAGCGCACACACGACAAGAGTTGTCGGCCGACTGTCGGCCCATTTTCAAAACCTGAGAGACACAATAGCCGACAGAAATCCTAGGTATAACGGTTTGATCGGGTTCGTTGTGCCGTGTGGTGTCCAACCACATCGGCACAAAATAATGTCTACAAGTCCAGTTAACCAATTTTAAAATCAGGCATTAATCAATGCTTTACTAGAATCTCCCTGTGATGCATGTGGCTAAAGTCAGCATAAAGTCCTGACTGAATGAAAATCATTATAACCTATTTATGTCACGTTAACGAAGAACAGCTGAAAAGTTACGGGGTTTATCAACTGCGGTAGCAATTTGGCTCCAACTCCTCACCTTGTCATTTCTATATTCTTTGTACAAAATGTTGAATAAATATTAATGTTGTTTCTACATATCATCTCCAATGTCCGCTGGACTTCGGGTTGCGCCGTGTCAGCTGAGCGTCGCTCCTTCACCCTGCACCCTGACGTTCCTTCCCTCGGGGGAGGGGGGTGCCGATCTATGTTTTCGCATCCACCTGAATAATGTGTAGTTGCGCCACTGGACAGGTCTACGTGTATCTATGTAATATATGAGTCAGTCTTTTTAAAATAAATGAAAACAAATATTTTCAGTGGCATAATTTATTCACATTCACCTATCTTTGATCTCATCCATTTCTAACTCTGATCACGCTTCTTGTTTAAATCGTTGTTAAATATATTTTGAATTGCAAAATCAAATTATATTTTCAATATGGAAACCAAAACCTATTTTATGTATTTTACTATTATATGGGATGGCTTTCAATTCTACCTATATGTTATGTACTTTTCAGGCACTCAATCAAGTAAGTATTTTTGGTAACACTTTATTGAAGAGGTGTGCATAAGACTGATATGACACTGTCATAAACATGACATAACATCTGTCATGAACATAAAGAAGTCTTTATGAATGTTGACAGTTGTCATGAAGTGTCATTTGGTAAATAATGACACTTTTAATGCAAAGTTGCTCTAAAAGTTGCGTTAAAAGTCCATTAAAAGTGCCAACTTTGCATGATTTTGTAAATAATGACAATTTAATGCAAAGTCGGCATTTTTAATCTACTTTTAATTCAACATTTAGAGCAACTTTGCATTAAAAGTGTGATTATTTACCGAATGACACTTCATGAAAACTGTCATAAACATTCATAAAGACTTCTTTATGTTCATGACAGGTGTTATGTCATGTTTATGACAGTGTCACGTCAGTCTTATGCAAACCCCTTCAAAGTGTTAACATATTTTTCTCCAGTTAAGATTTTTTTTCAATTTCTTTTTCTTTTTAACCTTTTTTTTTCTTTCTTTTCTTTTTAAAAAAATCTCTTTGTCTTTCTGTTTATTCACTGTCACATGCTGTTTTTATTTTAATTATGTAAAGCACTTTGAAATGCCTTGCTGCTGAAATGTGCTATACAAATAAAATTTGATTGATTGATTATAAAAATGCTGTGTATATCAAAATTGAAATTTGACTTTGTAAATTGAACCCTTTGGACTGTCTTTGTGAAAGGAAGTGTTTAGGCAGGCCGAATGTCTGCCACGGGAGACTCAAGGATTTCTCAAAAACGTGAAAAACTCCATGCAACACTTTAGGTATGTTTTGATGAGGTAATAATAATTTAACATGATATAAAGTTCAAAATAGTCAATTTTACATAGTAACCACCTGCATGTCTGACTGGATGTCTATGTCATGAAGTATATAGAATTTTTTGTACCATTCTTCTATCTCCAAACTTTTTCCTGTGCATTATTTTGATGTGTCATCACCTTTTAGCAAACAATCAATTTAACTGAAAGATGCAAATGATCCAATATATATTATGGTTTTATTTTCTGTATTGTAAGAAAATGGGTGTGTGAGATTTTTAGAGCTACTCTCACCTGAGTGATTGCCAGGGATTTTCTCGCACAAAATCTTTTGTTGCAGTTCTAATTTACCAAATGAAAATCAATAAAGGTATCACTGATGCAGCCAGTGGGTTATTGCAGTTTTAAATTAAAAAATTCTTACTTGTTTTATTAGTAGCATGTGATTTTTTTCCCCCCCAATCATGTCTTGAGGCAGAGACCTGATAAAGTAAAGCATCTTCATGTCTCAGTTAACGCAACATAAAACATGGATTGCAGCAGAAAGCAGGTCTATGAAAATACATTTGTGTTTTTTTCTGAAACCGAAAAGGGAAGTATAGTCGTGTGTCTATGTTTGACAGATTACCAGATTTGATAATTTCAAGTTCTCCAAATGCTGTTTTTGACAAAACTGGCAGTTTTACTAAATGATTCCAGTTTTATTTCTTTAGCTCTTGTGGCTTTCCAAAATTTTACTCATAAGAAAAGCAAAACATAATACATTTTTAAAATGTGATGTTACGCAACAAGTTCCTGTACTTAAAACCTGCAAAACTATCCATTTGGTCAAACATGTTTACTTAAACCATCACTTATCAAATAAAATGTATTTAATAAACGTCACACCTCAACTTAAGTTACTTTAGTTAGCAAAATCATCAGAAAAACATGAACTAAAACGTTGAGCCCTGATTTTTAAAGTGAAAAGGTTTTGTTATTTGTGAGGACCTACCTTCTGAAATGGTGATGTTCAATGTTCAACTTTGTTGCCTCAAAGGAGTAAGAAAATGACAATGCAGGTGCAGAAACAGCTGCTGGTGAAGACAGTTTTCAGTCAAGAGTCGGTTTTATGCTAAAGAGCACAGAAACAGAAACAAAATCTTAAAAGCAAAAGAAGCAGAAGAAATCTTAAAAGCAGAAGAAGCTGAAGCTAAAACCACATTCTCACCTCCCCTGCTTCTGTCTGAAATACTTCACTGATTTGCACCTTTTCTTCTTTAACTCTAGCTGCTGCCCCAAACTGCACTGCTCTTATCTGATGGCTCCAATAACAAACCACAATTATGTCTTATTCTACACCCCCTGTCAGTATTTCCTGTGTGATTTTTATGTTTTTATTTTGTATCTTCTAAACAAACTTCAGTTTTCTAAAGTTTGCTTATTGTTACACAGATTACATTTGCCGTCCTCTCATAGGTACAGTTAAGAGGAACCTAAACGTTGTAATTTTTGAGAATTGTGAGAATAAAATTGGTTGAGATACGGTTGTGGAAACTGTGGCAAAGAGCTGCTGCCTCCTCTTGATCTCATTTTCAGTCTTTGAACGTGTTTTGCCATGTGCAAAAGCATGTTTCATTCTCTTCAGACCTCAAACCGCCGACTTGATTTGCACTAGATATTTTGTACATGAAAGTTAGTTTAATATTTTGACATTCTAATTCATTTCATTACTTATGAATATTTTTTTTATTTAGTTTATTTGGACAGTTTTGTTGAATCAGCTTGCGTCAGGCTAAGGAGTTAAAAGAAAAGCATGAAAAATTGATAAAATTATTGCTTTTGGAACAGCCAAGCTTATCTGTGTGCTATCTCATCCTGACCAGCAGATAGAGCTGTCATTTCAAGTATTTATGTCAAAGTTTTTCTGAAAGTAAGTAAGTAAGTAAATTTCTAGTGGGCCTGTTGACATTAAACCCCAGCAGATGTCTGTCACAATCCAAACACTCAAAAATGGTAAATGGTCTGTTCTTGTGTCGCGCCTTTCCTAGTCCAGACGACCCCAAACGCTTCACTACATTCAGTCATTCACACATTCAAGCACAGTCACCCACTGATGGTGGAAAGCCATATGTTTAATAAAGTGAAATGGCACAAGGAATAAATACTGAACTCAAAGGTATTTAGTAGAAGTCAGTCAGTAACAAGGCTTTTGTTTCTAATGACAATGACAAGAATATATTTTTCTGCAACTATGTAAAAATTCTGGTGGAGGTTTTACATAGTTATCCAAACGAGCTGTTTAATTCAAGCTGATATTTGGTTCTGACTTTAGATTTTCAATTGGACTCAAGTTGGGTGATTTACTCAACCATTTTACAAACTTTATTTTCTTTGTGATAAACTGAGACTTTTGTGGGGTTTGGCTTCGGATTATTATCTTGCTTGGGAAACCCCCCGCCCCCCAAAAAAACTTCTTATCTCTTTTTATTAATGTATTAAATGTTGCTCATTTTGACCATGAGAAAATAATCAGCCATTACTGCTGATTGACTCCTTTCACCATCATGTTGCCCTTTACATTTCCTGTATGTAGGTCTGTCATGATAACAAATTTTGCTGGACGATTAATTGTCTAAAAAATTATTGCGATAAACGATAATTTTGTTTCAAGACCTTTTGACACCTATTTAACGGAAATGACGTAATAATGCATGCAATTTCCTGCCATAGATAGGTACACTTTATTTTCAAAAGAACACATAACACTGGAACTGATAAACTAAACAAACAAAACAACCAAAAATAAAATGGATTCTCAGTCTCCATTAACAAAAAACATACTTGAATAAAAACTAAACAATATAAATCCAAAGTGGAAATAAATACTGCATTCAACCAAAAGAGTGCAGATTATGAAGTCTGTATACTTTAGTATAAGTCTGTATACTTCAGGTTGTATACCCTTCAGTAATCACTAGATTTAAATAGAGAAGATGGGCTCATCCGACTACCTAATGCAATAGTTTTTGCCCCTATTTTCCTTTATGACAATCTTAAATCTCTGGCCGATCTAAGATTGTCGCTTGTGGTTTCGTAACCGATCATCCTGTAGTTTGTGATGTGTTACTGTAGATCGTCGTGGCAGCTCCGATCTAAATCAGGGGTTTTCCCCGACTGGGAGCTTAGCGCTGAATGTGACAGGTAGCCAATCAGAAAGCGCGGATTCTCCTCCGCGCTTTCTGAGGGTAAATTACGGAGGGGAATCCCAAACAGCTGACATTGCGCAACACTAAGTCCAGCGGACATCGGATATGATATGTGGAAACAACATTAATATTTATTCAACATTTTGAGCAAAGAATATAGAAATGACAAGGTGAGGAGTTGGAGCCAAATTGCTACCGCAGTTGATAAACCCATAAGTTTTCAGCTGTTCTTCGTTAACGTGACATAAATAGGTTATAATGATTTTCATTCAGTCAGGACTTTACGCTGACTCTAGCCACATGCATCTCAGATTCTAGTAAAGCATTGAATAATGCCTGATTTTAAAATTAGTTAACTGGACTTGTAGCCATTATTTTGTGCCCAGATGGCTGGACACCACCTGACACGACCAACCCGATCAAACCGTTGTACCTAAGATTTGACCAAATGGGTCTCTCAGGTTTTGAAAATGGGCCGACAACTCGTGTAATGTGCGCTGAACATTACTAAGGAAATGAGGAAGGGAGGGTCAGTGAAGAGCACCGGAGCTGAGCCTTTTTTCTATCAGTGTCATCAACAGAAAGAAAAAAGGCAGGAAGAGACGATAAAGCCGATAATTAAAATGAGGTCGATAGGTTTAATTTATCGTGTGATTAATTGATTTATCGTTTATCGTGACAGGCCTACCTTTATGTTGTTTTTGGGGTGATATGCAGTGCTATTCATCATCAAAATATGGTTTGTGTAATTTGTAGACAAATCTCTACAAATGTTCTGCAGCATACTTTAAACAATTTTTTCCCTGTCCAATGAAGTCTCATATACGGAGAAGTTTCTGAGATATCTTCATTTTGATTTTCCTTGAAATAGGCATTCTTGTTAATTATATGTCTTTCTGGCATATAACTCACTGCAAGTAGTTCTTTGCTCTTGAACAACTCTTAGAAGCCATTTTGGGTATTTGATCAGAAGTCTTATAACAAACACCTGTTTGTTGCCAAAAAGTGAAGAAATGTATTTCCAGGTTTGGATTGTGGCCCCAATCAAACAACCAGAACTTGAGAAACACGTCTGTAATCAACACAGTTTCTATGTTTAACAGCAATAAGAATTTTTGTTCTTTAATCCATGAGGAGATTCTTCTGGCACAAAACCTTGGCAATTAAGCAACTGTTTATACATAACCAATTACAATATAGCCAACATGTTATAACACATGTTATGACATGTTGTATAGATATGAAGACGTATCCCATTGAACATTCAGTTATTGTAATCATTCTAATATGTTTTTCACATATTAGAATGAAAATATTAAGACAGCAAATGTCTCATGTATGCAATTTAAAATGAATCTTTCACATAAATTAACGTGTTTCTTCCTATAAAGACTTTATGGTTAGTCCGTTTATTTAAAAAAACGTATGCCAATTAGTCAATTATGTATTTCAGATGGAAATCAAGAGTGGAGAAGTTGCTCGATTTCCAGTGTGACGTTTCCACAACTGTTATGGTTTGAAGAGCTGTGTTATCTGCTATTGTGGTTTATGAAGTCCAAAGTCAGCATTTCCAGACACAATTGTATAACACTTCATGTGTAGGTCTGCTGATAGGTTTTATGGAGATGTTGCTGAGCTCATTTTCAGGTGAACTCATCAACTACATCGGCTGCACTAGAATATGTGGAGACACCAGAACCAGATGAGCTGAAGGCCACCGCAACCTGAGTTTCCTTGGCATCTCACAGATTTTTAGCCCACAATTGGGCACTGATTCTCAGAAAATGACTCAAAAGGTGTACTGAGTATAAATTCTGTAAGGTACATGGGCATGCTTTCTGAGAAGGAATAAATTAACCAAAAATAAACCCTTGAAATAAGTCACATTTTGCAAAATATGTTTATGCAAAGGATACATTTTGCATGTTCACTCAAAGTAATAAAATAATTAATTTTTTCAATAATATTCTAAGTTGTTAAGATGTGTCTTCAAATTATTTTGTAAGAAGGCGATCTCCTGCTTATCTGCGTCTCCTTCACACACACACAAAAATACAAATAAAATAAAATAAACAATTGGAATCCTGACAGTTATAAATAAATATCAGGCTAAATAAAATGCGATGGTGTTTGTACTGAAATCGGAAGTTGTGTCGCATCTTTTAATCTCCCCAGATACGGCTGCGCTTCTTCACCTGTTGGCGCGCGCCACTGGCTTTGTGGGCAGGTCCTTGGCGCTCGCGCCAACCCGCTCTGCAGGTTATCCCGGTGAGTCAGTCCCCCAGGTCGCTTTAAGACAAACTGCTCTCCTCATGTTTACACCTTCGTGCTGTCGGTCCCTGGCTGCACCATGAGCAAGTCCGGCACGCTGAAGGGTTTATTCAAACAAAAATCCACCGAGAAGGAGAACAAGGAGCTGAAACGCTCCGCGACCATCCACCGGGATGATCCGAGCTCTCTGCGACTCCACGACCCGGGCCCCGTCAGCCCCGGAGACGGCAGGACGCCTCCCCTGGATGGGGTCCTTAGTTCCCCGAAAGAAAAGAAACCAAAGCGGTTCTTGTCTCTGAGGCTCAAGAAGAAAAAGCGAAAGGATGAAGGGGGAGAAGCGTTCGAGGAACTGGACAGTTTCAGCAGCCGCATGTAAGCTGAAAACAGTTTATGACTTCATGATTAAATTAATTGTCAGGTGTTATGATTATTATTATTATTATTTTTTTTTTTTACTAAATACAGACCTGGGCACAGAAATCACAAATGATTTAATCAATTTGAATATGAAACACAGCTCACAATAAAACAAACTTTTTGCAATTCTTATAATTCATTAATATTCATGTTACGTTATTAAATATCAGTCTTTGTAGATATACTGCAAATCAGAAAATGATTGAGACATTTGTGATATAAGAGATAACATTTTTTTAACTATAGTTGTTAAAAGTGAGTGATAAACAAGGCTATTAGTTGCTGCTCATAGTTGTGACCATGATGCTGTATATTACTCTATATACTTTTAATAAATCATCACCTCATTATCATCCTCTTCATTAACGTTCTGCATGTAAATGATTCTAAACAGAAGTTGTAAAAACAGTGGAAAGTTCCCGAGTGGGTCCTGGCAGTCTATGTTGGAAAACGTTCCAAATAGTGAAGGAAGCGCCGCATCTAAAGCATCTCACTCAGAGTCTGTTTTCCCCCCTGGCAGTTTGTGGAATCGAAAAGCTTTGCCTTGGTGTTGAACTAGTTTGGTCACGCATCTTGTTGAGTCATTATATTTTAAAAATGTTGAAGTGGAGGGCCATGAAGGTGTCGTTTACATTCTGCATTTGTTGCAAGGTCAAAAAGTATCTGTCTTTTGAACTTGATAATGAATCAGCATTGACTTTGTGTCTGGTATGAGTCTTGTAGGCTTGTAGGACATAATTACTAAATACTGCTGACCTGATAATAGAGTCTTGAGGAATCCCACATGCAATCATTGTTTCATCGCACATGGGATTCCTTAGTGTTGCAGATCTGCCACATCAGATCTGAAGCTGTCGAGCACAGAACCATACAATTTTACCCACTTTTGTAATTTGTCATGATCAACTGCAGCACCAAGATCCAGATGGCACTGAGAATTTCAATCTTTATAGTTTTTGGGATCAACATAAAAATAAATAGCATCGACCAGCTGCTTAGCTTAGAAGTGGTCTGGATCCAGGAATATCTTCATCATCCTTGGCCGAGATCTTGGTCTTGCTTTTGTTGTCATGTTCAACTGTGTCGACACAAGCAACAACTGCAGATCATTGGAAAGAAAGAAAACCTGCTGCACAGGATGGGACACATTTCCTTATTCAGTTCAATTATATGTGACTCAGGCAGGATGGAAATGTGTCAGGTGATCTGGGTAAATACGACTAATGCAAGTGACAGGAGTGATAAAAACAACAACATATGCAAACAGGTCATATTCAGCCATGACATACTCACTTGGCTATTAACAAGAAAAACAAACTACAGAGTCAATTGTAGGACGGCTTATTCAGGTTGAAAGAACTCGACAGGATGTTTTTGACAAGGTATCTGTGTGGATTTACTTTCTTTTTTGTTCCAAATTCCCCTTAATCCAAAGAAATATGTTTGGTTTGTGATGCTTTTTAGAAATCCCATATGCAACAAAATATTTACAGACGCACATTTGTGAGGTCAAGGCCATATTTCAGTAGCATTAAAAGGTTTTAAACATTCCTCTTGCTTAGAGTTTGATTGTTTGATATTTGGAAGTGAAGCCAACATGAACTCAGTGGCTTCTTTCACTTCCTCCACTGCCATTCTAAAACAGTGCAGACAATTAATGCAATTGTTCAAAACTCCTCCCTCTGTTCACTAATTGGCCAGGTTGAAATTCAACTGGAGAAATCCCAGATGGAGCATTGAAGGGAGATGAGAATTGCATCAGAAGGACATGGACAGGCTATCAGATTAAAATTCCAATGTTTTAAATTATGTTAAATCTTGTAAAAAAAAAGTGATTTATATGAATAAAGTATTTCTTAGTCTCTTAAGGGGACTTCCAATATATTATATTCCAGGTTATATATTGGCTTTTAGGCCCATCCATAATCTAACACGCTTATCCTTTTAGGGTTGTGAGGGGGGCTGGTGCCTTTGTCCATCAGTCAATGGGCAAGAGGCGGGGTACATCATGGACAGGTTACCAGTCCATTGCAGGGTAGCACAGAGTTCACAAGGTGAATAACTACACACTCACTCATAAGTAAGGAGAATTTAGAAAGAACAAGTAAACTAACAGTCATGTTTTTGGACTTTGGGAAGAAGCTCGAGTACCAGGAGAGAACCCACGCATGCACAGGGAGAACATCATTCTCCATCAGATACAAATTGAGACCCTAGCTTAGCTGCTCCAGTCAGAGGCAATATTAGTGGCTCTGACTCGAAGCAAACTAATATTGCTTCTAGTGAGAAGCAACATTTTACTTAATTAAAAAGATTACTTTAAACCAGTAACTTAAAAGTTCACAAAAGACTGTGGAGTTACTCTGTTGTATAGCAATGCTACTCAGTTTGCAGAAAAAAACAAACAAACAATAAAAAAACATTAGCATGTGCAGTAAGGCATGGAATAGCACAGTCTGTTCAAACGACCTGATAAAAGTAAGGGATTGGCAGTGGTTCAGCGTTTGAGTGGTGATGCAGGCCTTCATTCACAGCTGAATATTGAAAACATCCTAAAGATCTCTG
This sequence comes from Poecilia reticulata, assembly GCF_904066995.2. Classification (NCBI taxonomy): domain Eukaryota; kingdom Metazoa; phylum Chordata; class Actinopteri; order Cyprinodontiformes; family Poeciliidae; genus Poecilia; species Poecilia reticulata. The sequence goes on along the minus strand of NC_088851.1, from coordinate 14,617,244 downwards.
AAAGTTTTCAGTATGAAAACTTGCACAGTGTTTCAAAATGAGCCACTAGTAGATCAGATAATGCTGTCATGCTCTTCAGTTATGCTGTTGGTTTTTTAGGTGAGGGTGTGGAGGCTTAATGTTTGTATAAAGCTGAGCCTTTTAGGCAAACATCTCCTGTGGTCTCTCTGTATAACTGACCTAATAAATAATATTCCTTTTTTGCCATTCATATCTGTTTTGTTAATAATGCTAATCTTCTTGGAGATTATCTTTTTTTTCTTTTTTACTTCATTGAGCTCAAATCTGATCTTTCTGACTGTCTGGGTTACCAGGGGAAGATGTTATGAAAGATTTGCTGTAATCTCTCTCTTGAACTCTGGTCCTGTTAGTTTAGTTTAATCCATAAATTCTAAAAAAAATGACAATCGTGCTTTAGGGGAAATTTCCAACTATAAAACCTTTGTTTAATGGATGATGAATCACTGATTTGTCATTCAGAGCTGACAGACAACCTACATATGTTTTTAGGTGGGGAAACCTGTGCTGTGAGCTTCCTGGTGGACATAAAAAATAAGACAGAACAGTTAACACAAAGGAGATGTCAAACATGTCAAGAGTTTCTTGCCTTTTCCAATTATGTAACCAGTTTTGATTTGCTTGGGGTCATTGTTCCTTTTCAGCCAATATTCGTTTCAATTATCTACGAGCTGATTTTATGTGAATTTTATAGCTAATAGGTTATTCTCTATTTTAATTATGCTTTCAGTACTAGCATGTTTAGTTCAGCAGGCCCCAGCATGATGATACCACATCTATGCTTATATCTTCAGAAGGAATTTGGCTTGTGGAAATGCTTGAAGGTGTCGACTATGGAGTTTGACACGTCAAAGTGTTAGAAAAATGTGGCTTTATTAATATTGTCGATGTATAATTCAGCAATAGCGCTATATGTATGCGTTTTATCTTGCAGACTTTGAGCCTGCAAGTAAAACATTGACCCTTATAGACGATCCTAAAACTTTTACAGATAACCATCATCATCAAAGCTGTTTACTGTGTGATCGTTACATGCTGAAAAAAGAAAATTCAATGTAACTTATTAAAAGCCCAATACTAATCTAATGTTAATTCCCATGATAAATATATGTGAGCTAGAAGTAACATGGCTCCATACAGAGAAACGTTGGGTCAAAAACGTGAGCACATTAACTCATTAACTTCAGAGTTCATTCATCAAGACAAATGCTCTTTAACTCTTTCTAATTACTAACTGAAAACAAGACGGTTCCAGTGAAGCCTTTAATGCCACCATTCAGGTTTTGTTAGTTGTCTTCGAACTATGCTGTATGCAAGACATTGTTTAACTCATTTCTAAGGTTGACGAATGAGGAATCACTTAATGTTACTTTTTTGCCCTCTCATCGTCTGTGCATGCAATTGCAGTTGAAGGGATTTGAGAGATCAGCAATGATCTGCCCAAACTAATGCTTATAAATATTTGTATTTTATAAACTACATCTTTTTCCCCCTTTGTTCTTGTGAGGAACAATTTCTTAACAAATGAGTCAACATAGTGTTGCCTTGTGCCAAAAAAGAAAAACAGATCAACAAATATCAAATCCACAAAAGCAGACTGGAAGGCTGGATTAAAAAGGCTCAGGCCATATTTGAATGTGTGTGTGTACAACATGACCTCCGAAGCTTTTGACTGTTGGACCTTAGCCTTTGTTGTATACACACACCTGTTCACACATACTTATCATATTCAAACATTAAAAAAAAAAAATCCACAGATGTAACTATATGTATAGGATATTTTACACAGGACATTTAGTTAACGCACACAATAGTCATTGTTTTTGGTTTTTTTACACACTAAAGTACAGGTTCGGTATGTCATTTGAAGGAGTACAAGTAATTTTGTCCAGAAAATATGTGAAGTACAGCTACCACAATTCATTTTCACCTGTTTGTTTTTCAACACCATTTTGTGTTAAGGATGTCTTGTTTGTGTTTGGTGAAAACGGTGCTCTTTCATTGGTTAATGCTTACATGTTTCACAGTGACGCAGACCTGTTTTTAGTTACTGTGTGTTCTGCTGAACACGTTTTAGATAATTGAAATCTTTTTCAACGATGCTTTGAGGTTTATTTACAAGAGTTTGTTAGAGCTGTGGAAGGGCTTTACAAAGAAAATTGTAGCAGCTTCTTAAATTTGTATCTCTGTGAAGAATTTATAAACAATAACTCCATGTAAAATAGCCTACTATTAAAGCAAGTCCATCCTAAAATCGGACTGAAAGATACTAAAAGAAGTCTTGATGCTGTTGATATTAAAATGCATGTAAGTCCAAGAGATCTGCAAGTGGGATTTAAATAGTTGTTTAATTATTTCGGGACATGCAGATAATGACAACCAAGCATCATTTTGTACATCCAGGCAGAGGCATCATGGTTTGGGGTTGGTTTGCTGCAGCTCAACCTCATAAAAACCACCGTGATTGATAGCATGGATCAGTGTCCTTTGGAAAAAACAAAAGACAATTCACTAAAAAAATAAAAAATAGCAGAAGTAGAGCTGGACAGCTGCAAGTAGAGCACATTTTTTTCTTCTATATAGCCCAAATTGTAATCTGCAGATCAGACTGTGAAAATAATCGAATGGAAATAAATCCCACGTTGGACTTTTTTTTCTCAGAGACAGGAATGTACATAAATCTGTTTGCCATTCCCTAATTCTCACACATCAACAGATCTTTCATTCCCTAAAGCAGCTCCAGTTAATCCACAACCCAATTTCTTGTGTTTTTTTGGCAGTAAACCAACACATTTTTTAAAAACTGTCTTACATATCAGCCCACTGGAGTTTGTTTCTTGAGCAGGAGAAAAACCCTTAGGCATTGCAGATACTACCTCATTTCTAAAAAGGTCTTATGACTTTATGAAACTTTTTTATTTTCTGAGGAAGTTAGGTAGATGGTCACAGGTCCAGGTGTTCTAGAAAAAGTCTAGCTAAAGTATTGCTAATTTCTCTGTTCTTACTGACCAGGAACATAAGGTCAGAGTGACAATTTCCTGCAGAAGGTGAAAACAAATCACTTGAAAACGTGCCTGTCGCTCCAGGGACAGGCCAGAGATTGTGCAACGTAGTGAATGCTTTACAGTGAGATGCTTTGTTTTTTGAAACCTTAAACAGGTTTCAAGGTAAAAAAAAATTCCTCCAGCAGAAATTGCCTCCTGAAAAACTGTATTCAGAGCTTTCACATTGTGTTCAGTCTTCATAATGTCCCATAAGTATTGACTTGTTGTGACATAAAACTACTTGCCTGGAACACTGTGTGCTAAATAGTAAAAAATAATTTAACAAAGCCTCCAAGCAGATAAATTGCCTTAATAAACAAGGTACTCGAATCATTCAATAAATCATTGCAGCCTTACTTATAATAAACCAAAGCATGGATGTACTAAAGCTTTCTTCAGCTTAACAGAAACAAAACTGAAGTTATTATCTTACACTCACAGAAACCGAGCTCAATGCAGCTCTTATAAACATTATCATCTTGTCTAGGTTTAGATTTAGATTTGCATGATATTTGATTATTTTTAAATACAGCATAAGGTTTAGGGGATCAATAACCAACTCCACCTGTTTGATTGTGATGAGTGCTTACACAGTCTGGAAATGTATAGAAGTGGATGAAACTTGATTGAAGTATTTTCCAGGTCTGGATAAGTTTGGATATCACCTTATCTAAATGCTATGTGTTTGCTTCTTCACGTTTTCCCTAATGTCTCTGCTTCTTTTCTTCAGTCTGTCCTCACTCAATTGGTTTGTTGTCGTTCTTTCCTTCGTTCCTTTTCTCCTTCCTTAGTTTGCTCCTTAATTGAGCCCCTCCTTTTTCCACATCATTGGTTTCATTCGCACCCTTTTGTCCTCCCTTCATAAAAAATCTTCTAATTAATATCTATGGTTGTTTTCTTATCCAGACACCAACTGGTTGAAAACATGTTTAAACAGTTCAAGGAAACAATATGTTTTAATTCAGTGTAATTGCTGTCAGCTGATAAAACAAGTCCATCCACACCACCTCCCGGACTGCCTGTGTCACTTTCCTACATCAACAGGAAAGGTTATTACTCAGAAACATTTTAAACCTTCAAAAATGTGAAAATGAAAATGCCTGTGTGCAGAAAGTGGGGAAATTGGACAAGGAAACTTCTTTTAATCTCATCAAATGAGAGATTTGACAAAGGAAACTTTTGTGTCTGACAGGTAGGTTGGAGGAAGTTACTCTGCCTTAGCCGGAATTTCTTGAAACCTTTTTCTGCATTCTCTCAGCTGAGACCAAAAGGTTCAGTGAGCACAATAAGGGTGGTCTGTAAATTCTCAATAATAGTTTGAAGCAGAGTATGCTCATGAATATATGATAAACTGATTGAGTAAAATCCCTTAAAACTACTCATAGACAAGAGGAGATCACTAAATGACTATTCGCCATTGAATTCTTTATAGAGCAGTGAAACATCATTTCATTCTTGGTGTTTCTGCCACTGTTTGAATGATGCAAAGCAAAGTTTTGCAGACGACTCCTGTTCTCCAGGTTTGGGAAGTCTGACCTGTCAGTACAAGTCTTAGCCGGTTCTGGTTTTTCCTTTAGAATATAATCACCAACATCACTTAAATTCTTATTGTGCACATCTAACTGTGAATGACCATTAACCAGCATTTGTATTAGAAGTTGTGAACATTTTAAAACATGTCTTGTGAAATAACAGCCACTGTAAAACAAAGTATTACTTATAAGAAACAAAAAAAGTGTTTGGAACAGACTTTATTTTGCATTCTATATTGGCAGTAGTGACTTTAAAGTGTAAACTGTCTTAATGTGAAAGTGCAGATTCTTATTTAACATGTAAGATTTTCGAAAAGCTGCCAAAGGTATTCAAGGTCATAAAATTTTTTTTTAAACATAATTATTACGACTACATTATAAGTATCTGTGGTTGATGCATTCAATCTTTATTTAATAGCATTGACCACAGTTGTGTAAATTACTTGCATAAATGTGTCACTTTTAGCATAAATCACATATTTTTGTTTTGCATTTTGTTGCTTGCAGTCAGTGTTTGCATCTTGAACACCGCTTCAGTTTTGCAGATTTTGTAGTTGTTAACATAATTTCATTAAAAAGTATATTTTTTTATGCCAGTTATGAATTAATGAGCTTAAAGCTGAGAGATTTTTGTATTGCTTTATCGACAAGAATTGGAACAAAAGACAAAAATAGAAAATCGCAGTAAAGGAGTTTATCTGTGCTTCCAAAATCAACATTCATTACTAGGAGTTTCTTTGTTCATGTGGTATTGTGCAAACTCCCTCACTTCCCAAGGGTGATTGTAAACATGACATACAGCGTGCCTCCGCAGCACCTGACGTTCTGCAGGATGCAGAGCAGACGCTCGTCTCCATGCAGACCAGTTCAGGAGAGGTCGCTGGAACTTGAGCGGACAAATGCTTGGATGCTTTTGCAAACATCTTGGCTTGTTTTGCACTGCGCTCCCTGGTTGCGGTTATTGGTCCAGATGGGAGCGTAACGGCTGCAGCCTACTGGTTGTTGCAGAACCGCCCTCTCTCTCTGGCAAACAGAGCCCTGTAGCAGTCCTTACCGCCGCTCCCTTATGCATCGCCAGGCGCTCTTATGAACAGCAGCTGTTTTCGACTCGCAGTAGAAATCCTTGCAAGGATTATTACTTAACATTTATTTGTGTCGTTGTGTTGCATCAAGCTTGTCTGTGGAGTAAATGTTAGAAAACAAAGTGGCAGATTCTGCCTTTTGCTACATCTCATCCCAGTGTTGAGCAATTTGACCTTGGAGAAAGAATTAACAACAAGCAGAAGTCCAGCCTTTGTTTTGTCTCAGCTTGGATCTTGCTGTGCGCAGCACTGAGTGTGGTTTGGTTTCTTATGATTTCTTGAAACATTCTAACGTCTATCTACAGCTCCCAGTGACTCATTGAGCCTCTGGTCTACCAAAGAGAGTCTGAGTCACTGGTTGAATCTCTTCCATCCCTTGTTTGAGTTTATACAGTGGCTGCAGCAGGTTTACTGAGCTTACTGCAATCGTTTTTGACTAATTTCACCTATTTGTCTCATAAGAAATGAAGGCTGATCATTTCCTTTGCATCAACTTGTTTGATAATTTTTTTTTTTTTTTTTAAATCGATGTAGAGGAATCTGGGTGAATTGTGTTGGTTCTGTGAAAGGCTAGAAGAGGGTCAGATCTGAAACAATTCAAGGTCATGTTAGTTTATTTTCTGTGCTGGTCTCCTCCTTTCTCAGATGGTGGGAGGGAAGAATGCAGCTTTGTCCTCAGATACACGGTTTTATAAGTTCACAGAGGGGATGGCCGCTCCCATCAAAATTCATTCATTCAATTTGCATTAAATTCTTTTCTCTAAAGTTTCTTATCAGTTTACAGTAACACAACATTAGCTTTGATAAGATGATGCTATTTGTAATACTATTTGCTTCATTATAACTAGACTCATTTTTGTATGCTCAACATATATTTTTTGTACGTTGTTTGTGAACAACACAAAAAAGGCAATTTCAGTGCTTTAGAATAATCTAGGATAGGTCAAATTATTTCACATCGATGACAGAGAATGCCTTGCGAAACATGATTTGTGAAATCTTGACTTAAGATTTCTACTTTTGTGAAGAAAGCATTGTTCTTGTGAACCCAGTGTCATTTGTCATTTCATTTCCTGAGCTGATTGTATCGCTACACAGCTATCCTTCACTACCCTTTTAATTAGATCAAACCTGTGAAAGATATATGGTTGAGGAATTGTCCGTTGCCATGGCGTATTAGGGACTTAGAAGCAAACGTTCCTCATTAAAAGTCTCCTTAAAACAGTGGAGCTTTGTCTGCAACTTAGGAGGTTCAGGCGTGTTGGAGCCGGTTTGTGCCTGCAGCCTGATAGACTGAGGTTGACATATTTCACACAAGTCATCCCTTGGTTGAAAAATGCTGGAGGTTATTTTCAGGAGTTTCTGTGCAAAAAAGAAGCGTCAGTCACAATTCCTCTTAGCTGTGTTTTAAAGTTGACATCCGGTTCTCAGCTACAGATACCTGCATATTTTTCCACCCCCTTTACAGACTCAATGGGATGATTGTTGATGATTGGTTGTCAGAAAACATCAACTACTCTTCCAACAATCAGTGAACATTCATTTATTCCATTTTGTTTATTGATTTCTCTGTTTGTTTGTCCAGTTGTTTCTTAATTGCCTCATTGTTTTTCCATCCTTTGGTCTTCTCTTCTACATGTTTGCTCATTGGTTACTACCTGTCTTTTTTTTCTGAGCAGTTAAGACTTTTTTTGTTGTAAATTCAATGGGAACTCTTTTAGTTCTCATTTGATGACCTAAAACGATTTGAGAAATCTAGAAGTTTTATTCTGTAAAAGGAAGTAAATTATAAATGAAGGAACCCTGCAGGATCTATGTGATGACAAGTTTGAGTACAAAGTAAATCAGTTATCAGGTAATAGGTATTTTGGTAATGTATAAACTTATCTTTTATATAGCTTATTATTATTATTATTATTATTATTATTATTATTATTATTATTATTATTATTATTATTATTATTATTATTATTATTATTATTATCTAGTCAGCTAATGTCTATTGATACGGATCATGGGTTTTTCAGTCATTTACATGTTCAAACTTAGCTCATAAACAAATCAAAAATAAAAACATGACAATGGAAGTAGCAAAAGAAAAGCAGTGTTTAACAGAAGTCAAATTTAAGATGCTTATGAAGCATCTGGGACTAGATTAATCGTGTTAAAATGAATTTAAATACTTATATTTCCTTTAGCTAATTCTCCATCATCATCATCAGAAGCGACGTCAAATGTATAAATATGTTAAAATGTCCATTAATTGTATCACTCGAGCTGTAAAATAAAAGAGTAGCGATGTTGTTTTGACATGTGGATTGACAGCGAGTTGTATGTAGATTTAACACGGACACAATTCTGATTTGGGAAAACACCAGGATGTCACAAGACGCAGCTGCACTTCTGCAGGGCATATCCATCCGCTGGTGCACTGAAGGCATGACAGCCAACAGCACACGATAAATCAGCTCTCATGCTGGAGGCACGGACGACAGGACTGTCTCACCTCAAGCAGGGTGACATCAGAGGACCGTGATGACAGTCGTGTACGAGCACGATCAGACTGTGGCGAAATATTCATTCTCTCACGACTGCATTCGATTAGAATTGACTAGTTGATACTTGCTTCACTGGAGAAAGATTAGTCACTTTTAAGAAACACAGGAAATCTGGAGGATTGTGCATTAAAGTGAAAAAAATAAGATTCAAATTTTATCAGGTGTTGTGAAAGTAAAAGGTGTCACTTTGCTCAGCTTGGTCAGGCTGAAAGCAGACAACAGGCATACAACAAAAGCTATATGATTATCAGACATAAAAAAAACTGGAAATAAAGTAAGAAGTGATTATTTTAAAGATTGATTAGTGGAAACTGTATTTTAAAAAGACTTGGAATAACCAGGTCCGTGAGTGACTGATGTGAAATCAGAGTGGAAAAAAGATATATAAATCAGTATTTTGTGCCTGTTGGTGTTTTTTTTCCCCTCCGTCTTCTTGTAAGTTTAAAACACCACACCTTCTTACCTAATGTCTTAGTTCTAAGAAAAGCCTCGGGAAGAGACAGAAGCTGCACAGCTCGATCCTTTCCTGAAGTATTTTGGCATCAGTAACATTTAAAAATGTTGGTGAGGTCTGGATCATTCATGAACTAAAGTTTTATTAATAAGAATCATATGAGGTAATTGTGTGATTAGCAGCTTCTCTATTACATTTGCTGCTTCTGGAATAGGCCACACACAAAAAGAGGACATCTAAAGGAAGCAACTCTTGAAAACACAACAGAAGGCCAGCAACACCTTGCAAAAGTATTTATACTTTAAATTTTATCACTTTACAGCCACAAACCTCTATGCATTTGGGGGGAATACTTGAATTCTTTTGCAGCTAAGTTTTAAATCTTTTATTTTATTCCCCTTTTTCCTCCAGAAACAACAAAAAATAAACATCTGCACAGTCATGTGAATTCATAAATAAAAATACTGATACATGTTCGTATCAGTATGTACATCTTATCCAGGAAATCTGTGTCAGTAGGGAGAACATAAAAATATGATGGTAACAAGTAAGGCGTGGCATGCATGAAGGCATTCATGCAAGCCACATGTCTGCGAGCTCTCTACAACTTCCCTAGTCTTGCTCTCTTACACTTTATTTTACATGGTATGTATTTAGGTTGAGCCACTACAAAGATTTATTAGTACTTTAGCAGTGTATTGGATATGTTTTAGGTCCGCGTTCAACAGATTACTGCTGTTGAGTGTCTGCCAGGGTTCTCTCTCAAAAGCTATGATTCTCTGCCACCTTGTGGAGAAACACGGTATTGCAAAGATGTGGTACTGTGAATGAAGTAAACCTGCTACTACAATGCAACACGTTGCTCTGATGAAGTACCTTTGTATAATTAATGTGTGCAGTATTGTCTTAAATATCAACTGTGATGTGGACATTGTCAGATAAATCTGATCCCAGTTGAGCCGCTGCGTGTTGCGCTTCTTCTGCTGCCAGATAAAGTACGCTAAATGCTCCCTTGCAATGTTGAAATAAGCTGGAATGACTGCTAGGCTTTCAGCCTCGTTATGATTTGCGAAGCAAAAAAGTTGAGCTGCGGCAAAACCACTCCTCAAAAACAGAAGCACCTCCTAATACCCCACACCCGTATTACAATCCTCAGCAAAGCTCTAATTGCTCGGCAGGAGAGTGAACGGTGTCCATTTTCTGCCTCGGGTTTTGTGTGTGTTGTCAACTTTACACCGTGGTGTTAGGAAAACACAACAATTAGAGCTGTCAGTGCCTGAACACACTAAGCTGGAGGTGTTGTTTTTAAGGATTATTAGTTTCTGGGGACAGGCCACGGTCATGCTGCTTGTGGAGCTGAATAAATGTCGCATTTTGCATTAACTGATGCAAGAAGCACATTTTGAGCTATCCCAAAAGTCATGTTGAAAACATAAACTTAACTCTGTACAATGAGAGGGGAAACAAAAGCCAGTGACATAACATCCTTGTTTCTCGGTTCCCCGCCCCCCTCTCCTTCTCTGCCTGCTTCCTGCTTTACTCCACCAGGAGCTACGACCAGAGGAGCATTTCCACAGATATTGGGCCGGGATCCGAGTGTGACCCTCATTCTGAGTACTCCTCTCTGTACAACTTGGATATGAACGCTCCGTCCAGCCCCATGTCCCCCTCCAAACTCAAGGTGGGTTTTTACTACTTTTAAAGTTTACTCGGAAAGCTTAATGTCTGAGAGACTTGTGCAAAAGTGGATTTTGTCACAATGAGCTGGGAACTAGACATTTGTTTTTGAGAAATTTTGATTGCAAAAGGTTTTTTTTATATATTCGCATTTGGTGCCTGCACATATGTGCAAAAATAAGGTGGCTTTTCAGGGCGCTGAGGTCACTTGGACAACAAATTTATGCTTTTGTGTATGTTTAAAGACATTATATAAAAGGCACCTCAAACTAAGGCGTGCTTAGTAAGCTTGTGAGAACAATAAGAAAGGCTTGTTAGACTTTCAAAACCACATTAAAATTGTGTTCAACAAATTATAGAAAAATTTGGCTCCTCACACGCAAGATAGACATTCAATTCAGAGTGGCTCAGCCTATGTAAATAAAATGTTTAAGCATTATCAAATGCATATCTATTTGAGGCTTAAGTGGCTTACTTCTGCAATATACCTCCCTAATGATGCTTAGTCACTTAATTAGCAGCAGGAGCTGTTTTTCCTGAGGTGCTTTACTTCTAGACAGTAGCTGGCACATTTCAGCAACCCTTTGTTGATGGGAGAAATAACAATTTTGTTTCATCAACAAAGAAGGCATGAAAACTAATGTGTGAGGAAATTGAAAACCAAAGTCTCCTGATTATTTGGCCAGTTAGTCAGTAAATCCTAACAGATGTTCTAACAGAAATGCAATCATTATCTGGGATTGGAGACAATCAATAAAATGAAGAATATATATTCCCAACAATGAAGAATGTGGAAATGATGAAATATGTAAAAACATCTGTTAAATTTAATTCAATGATCCTTTCTGAATATCTAATGTCCATCCATCCATCCATCCATCCATCCATCCATCCATCCATCCATCCATCCATCCATCCATCCATCCATCCATCCATCCATCCATCCATCCATCCATCCATCCATCCATCCATCCATCCATCCATCCATCCATCCATCCATCCATCCATCCATCCATCCATCCAAACAGTGAACCATTACTTTAATTAAAGTATATTTAAAAATAGGCTGCATGGTGCCAGAGTTGGCAGTGCTGTTGTCTTGCAGCAAGAATATCTTCAGTTCATATCTGAGCCTGGGGTTTTTCTGCATAGAGTTTGCATGTTCTCCCTCTGCATGCATGGGTGCTCCAGCTCCCTTCAACACTCCAAAAAACATGGCTGTTAGGCTAATTGGTCTTTCTAATTGCCCTTAGATGCGAGTGTGTGCATTCATGGTTGTTTGTCCTGTGTGTTTCTGTGTCACCCTGCGATCAGCTGGCTATCTGTCCAGAGTGTACTTTTCCTTTTCACACAATGACTGCGGCAGATAGGCGCCAGCATCCCCACAGCCCTGCAACGATAAGCAGATATAGACAATAGATGTACAATGGATGGATATTTACAGTAGAAACAGGAAGTCAGGAATCAGTCAAGGAAGCAAAATTACCGTAGTTGAGTTTGATCATCTCTCCTTTCAATCTAACATCCCCTGATGTTCAGATCCTGAAAACATGACATAGTGCTTTTAACTTTCCAACATGACTAACATGTTCTTATAATTGTCATTACTGACAATGATAATTTACAGGATCATTGTCAGTAATTATTTTTTTCCTACTTTGTTATACTGTAATGAATATTGTCTCTGAATCAATTTTAAAGAAGAGCAAACAATAAAGATGGGTTACAAAGAAAACAAAATGAATCATTACAATTCTTGCTTCAGTAATTTGTTAAATGTAGACAACTGAACTACAGGTCGGGTCTTTATATTCATAGTTATACAACTTTCAACTACACAAGCATTCCAAGCAAAGGTTGGAACTTAAAAATATACCAAATACGAAAATATTTCAAACTCACAGGCTTCCACTTTGCAGAGAAGAGCAAAGTTATGTCTGCAGATGCAAAAGCACAAAAACCTGGTACCGGTGGAAAATATAATTAACTTGCGTCTTTGACCAGAGAAAAGAAGCTGCAGAGGCAACAAGGCAAGTAGCAGAATACAAAAGATAAACATTATGGCACTTTTGACACTATGGAGTAGGCAGCCATGACAATATTTACCATGTGATTTAATAATATGCCTATTGAAAACAAAATATATGTTTTTTTATATCAATATAGTTAACTATATATTTTGTATGACTATCAATGTATTTGAAACTTACACAATGCAATTACTGACAAATTTAAGTAACGATCAAAGGATTTGTTGATTCAGTGAACTGTGCCACTTTTAGACCGTCACTTGTTCCTCTAGGCTTGTTTCAGTCTGTCTTCCTTTTTTGGTGGCAGAAAGCTATCATAAATATGTAGTCACACATTTTGCTATTGCTGTCATGTTTAATGACTTGATACTCTTTAAGGTTTGGTACAAATAACTGTATAGGATCTGAATATGCCTGGGCGTGTCCTTTTTTTTTTTTTTTTTTAGAATATTAAACCAGTCAAACCAGTCCTTTGTTCTATTTGTGTCAATGGGAGTGCTTGACAAGAACTCCTGTTATGTGGAAGAGAACAAAGTCCTGAATTTTAGAAATGTATACATTAAAAAAAATCTTCCTTTAACTTTTCAGGTGTTTTTGGATGAAAGTATTACTTTTCAGGGTGATTATTCTTGCGTTACAATCTGACATCGGAACACGAAGCAGAGCTCTGACTCACAGATAAGGAAGTGGAGTATAACACACACAGATGTGGCACACAATCTCCACCTACCTAACATTTCTTTCTGCTTTGGGCAAATAAAAGGTGAATGGTAGCTGGAGAAGGGCTAATACAACACAGCGGCAGCTATTCATTCAGAGACTACTGGTAATGATTGAAAGACCTAAAGGCTCGCTGGATATTTCACTCAGGCTGTTTTCGTTCAACTTCCACGCGGTGGATTTGTGAATCACTTGGAACAATCTGGAGGTAAAGTAGAACAGATTTGATCACATCTTGAAGGCAAAATGAGATGAGATCAGAGTGTCTCATCTCTTTTAATAAGCCCGACAAACTCATGTTTGCCCAGTGGAAATATATACTTTTGACGTCAGTGGTTAGTTTGTTTCAATAAACCTCTTTCAAAGTCTGCTGAATATATTCCCATTTGTCCCTGAGCAGTTTGGCTTAATTCTGGTGGTTAGCTTTTTAACTGTATCATTCATATATAGGCTTTATGACTCCACTGATCAATCCTGATTTGTCCTCTATAATCAGAGCAGCAGATAACAGATGATTGACTTTTATGCAGCTTTAAAAGGGAGCGTTTGCCCTCAGTAGCAATAAACATGTCTATTTGTTATCTGTGGGAATGTGAATGCCCTATAGTTTCCCTTTACTTGTGGAACTGATCACTTAGCTCGGAGTAGAAGACAGAGCTATTTTACTGTTTCTATTCTATTTTTCTTCTGAGAAGACTAACTCTTTTCAAGTTGTCAGCTGGAAATCAGGACAACTACAGGTAGGAAATTAGAAAAAGTATCTGTCCTGTCTACTGCATATAGCAAATATCAAAATCCAGGAAGTCAAATTGATCAGGAACTGGGCTGTTGTTTTGGGCGCCGGTTTCTGCTGTTCTCTCTTTGTGGTCCATGTTTTTCGTCCGAACATGTTGTATTTGCTTTGACATTACCATAGTAGCTTTTGCAATGTAAGCTGTCTTTTCTCTGAGTCATGTTGTTTAGATGCAGTGTCAACATTATGGATCAATTTAGGTTTTCTGTGAATTCTGTCAGAATTTTAAAAAGTTATTGTGAAAGCTACATGAGTAAGATCTTAAAAACAGTTCATTTTTAGAGATAGATCCAAAAATTATTACTTGCAAATCATATAGATTTATTACACACAAAGCAATCATGCAAGCCTTGATGAATATTGTTTTCTTCTAATGAAAACCCCAAATTTTGTTTCTCTGTAAATGTGAATATTACATGAGACTAATAATCTATTTTTAAAAAACAGAAATATTTTTCTATGATCTACTCAATCATGGGGAAGACTGAATGCTTAACAGCTGTTCAGAAATCTGTCATTAACTCCACATTGAGGGTGAGCCTCCAAAGGTCAATTGTAAAAGAGCTGGTTGTTCACAGAATGTAAGGACATTAATGGAACGTTTAGTGAAAGAAAAACATATGGTGGAAACAGGTGCACAAGTAACATATATCCCCTGCCTTGAGAGGGATGTGTAGCAAATCCCATTCAGAGTCACAGGGAGATTCAAAAGGTGTTGATTGCAGCTAAAATGAATGCTACATGTGGCTGATTCTTTGGATCTAAATATTTTACTTCATTTATTGCTTATGGTTAGTATTTAGTAATAAAAAGTGACCCTTGATCTTTGCCTGAAAGGCATTTTTATCAGTTGGTTAGTCATTCAGATTGATATTTTACTATCTTACTATGTCTGCAGCCTTTTAGCCCTTCTATAGCCACAAAAGTGGGGCAAATACATGTTGAAACAGTTTATGTTTGTGCTTTTATATAACAATATTTGTATCTGTTGTTGAGTAGATTTGTTACTGTGATTCTGTTTTATTTTATTTTTTATAGTTTCTGAAGTAAATCTTATTTGCCTTTCTATGTGACTGAAGCTGCAAGTGATGGATTGGGCAGGACACTTTAAGACAACCATACTGAAACTGTATTGTGTTGCCCTTAAATTCAAGTCTTATGATGTACTGTATGTTGAAAGACAGAGACAGAACAAATAGTAAAAGTAACTTGAGGGAATGACTTATTGCTTAGAGTTTGTCATAGTAGTGTTAAATCAAATGTGTATGCCAACTAAAACTAATTTACTATAAATGTTACAGGAAACTTTCATCCCAGCCTGAAACAAAAATAAATATAAATAAATTTAGAGAAGGTGTGCAAACATTATTAATATAAATTCATGTTATTAATAACATGAATTTATGAGCAAACCTAACAATAGTTCATGTTACATGTTATTTCTACATCTAAATTACAAGGCTATGTCAGTTTATTCTCTTTTGCATTCTACATAAGGTTTAACAATGTCCAAAACAAAAAAAAAACTAAATTTGTTTTGAGATTCAGGCAAAGATTTTTGACATTTGGTTTAGTTTACATATAACAAATTATGAAATTTATTAAGTATTGTTTATGTTATTTAAAACTTGCACTTATCAGCTTAAATAATTGCAAAAGAGGAGAGATTTCAAGCTCTGATATTTTTAAAGAGACATGAGCAGCTTGAAGTAGCAGCTAAAACAAATTAAATTGCAGACATTCTTCCGGTTCAGCTTCAGACTTAATGTGCATTCTGGTGTATATCTTTCGTATTTCTTTCCTTTTCATTTTTGGTGAGATCAAACCCAGACGTCTTCCTTATTTTTACATCCTCTTTTGTTCTTCTTCTTCTCAGGGGGAAAAGAAGGGCGTCCTTGGTCGGTTCACCAGCTTTTTCCAGAGAAGAAAGAGCAGCAGCAGCCAGCAACAGTCAAACACCTCCACAAATTCGAGCACACCAACTTCTCCTGTGTCTCCCCGTTTCCCTGTATCCCACGAAGAAGATGGGTTAAAGCCTCAAACAGAGTCACATGATGCATCCCCTAGAACTGAGCTTGATGACTCCCTCAGTCAAAGCTCCAGTCCCAGTGTGGCCTCTCTGATTGTGGATGGGACAGACTTCCCGTTCGCAGACAGCGGCAGCAGCAGCAGGAGCAGCGTGAGGGAGGTGCGTGTGTCCACCGTCAGCGGTGCTTTAGCGCAGAAGAATTCTGGGAATGTGACGCCCACCAGTGCAAAGCTTCCATCTGCCGCTTGTCCAAACTCAGACACAGATTTAGGCTTTGCAGAATCAGTGGTGGAAGAAGTTAGCAAGAGATTGCATGTTAATTTGGACAACATCCAGAACTCCAGTGAGGAGAACGTTGTCACCCCTACCACACCAATGTCAGTTAAATCCCCACTTTCCTTGACGCTGGACACCCCAAAGTCTCCCAACTTAACCTCCATATGTTTGGCATCAAAGAAAACCGTGGTGAAAATTGGAGAGAAAGGCCACAGCACTGTGTTAAAAGGAATAACTTTAAGCTCTCAGTCATCCGTATCACACAGCACCAGCAATCAGCAAGAAAAAAATGACCCAGATGCACAGAGGGGAGGATCCGAAGTCAGGATACCTTCCAGCAGTTTGTCTGAGAAAACTGCAGCTGCGACATGGACCCCTGTGCCTGAGAGAGAGCAAACAGCCGAAAGGGATTCTCCTGTCCTGCTCCATAAAGCTATCTGGGTGGAAACATACCTGGGAGATGAGACGGAGGAGGAGGAGGGAGAGGAGGATGTAATGAAACAGGAGGAGGAGGGCCTTAGGGTGGACTCACCTCCTGTGCTGGCCATACCTGTCAGAGTAATACCTGAGGATGAGGTGGTAACACAGAAGGAAACCCCACCTGCCCCTTTGAAGAGTTTGCTATCCGGTGGCAGCTTGCCAGAGTCCGACATCACCACGGCAGCGACTTCAGAGGAGATTCAAACATTCCCGCAGGAGCCGGGAGAGCCCGACACCAGAACGATCCCAGAACCTGAGTCACTGGGAGAAATCCGCTCGACTCGCAAGACCGTGAGTCTGCCGTCAACCAAGGTTTTTGCCCAGAAAGTAATTATTGAGCCAGAGCTGAGTTTGGAGGACAACGACAAAGATTTAACTACTGATACGTCCAGGACAGCAGAGCTAAAGGGGTGAGTTTATTTTTTCTTTGTTATGGTGTCATTTTCCCCTTTGATCACTGAAAAAGCAGAAGAGAATAAAGGCTGCACGCAACCTGATATCCAAGTTCCCATGTTTCTTTGTAGCCAAGCAAAACAATAAGCTGAGCTGGTTGAGAGGCACTGAATTATTCATTTCCAATAGATAATATCAGTCACATACTGTATGTTCTCTGTAGTGCTGGAAAGAACTGTGCTAAAAATTTACCTAAAGTGAATGCATTGGGGACGTAATGAACAATTCAGATTAATAATTGTAAATTATTGTTACTTTTCTCAAGGATTGTTGAAAAGTGTCCACCTTTCTGAATGTGTCTTTGGCTCACTGCCTTCTAAACAATTTTATAACTAAAAAAAATCAGCTGTTTTAGAGATTCTAACCAAAATTATTTATTTATGTTTTATAAAACAATGTGCCATCCAGACTGAAGTTGGTGATGCATGAACAAGAGTAGTTGAAAACATAAAAAATTGATCTGTTGTGTTTAGTCATTATGCGAGCAGTGTGTTTTACAAATTGTGAGAAATATTACTGTTTTCTTCAAGTAAGAAGGCATTTAGTCTAAATGCCTTTTAGACTAAATGGCATTTAGAGGACAGGATTATTATCACTGGAGTATTTTAAGGCAAATATTATCAGATTCTTTTTTGCTATAGTTTTACATAGATAATCTGAGTTTCTGAAAGAAATCTGATAATTTCTTATCTTTTGAGATGTGATTTCTAAAATACTCTATGGTAATAGTCATATTATCGTTCTTGATGGTATTATGAAGTAAACAAAGAGATAAACACCAAAGCTGGTAAACAGACACCAGTTTCTTTTATAGATTTTTGTCTTTTTAGCTCCCATGGGTCAGTATAAACCAACTCAATCCTCTAGGACATGGTACACTACAACTATCATGTCAGACGGTTGATAGTCTAATTGTACCATTAATTTTATGCCACAATGTCGAAAAAGTTCCATGGCTATCTTGTCAGTCCAACAAACTTTTTCCCCCAAAATCTTGATTCTTTTTGACAAACTCAAAATGTGTCACTGGTTACTCAGCAATGTAGTTTTTTTCACCGTGGAAAATGCCATCTAATTTCTGCCCTATCTCTTACTTAATGTTGAATCTTGAATGCTCACTTTAACTACAGCAAGTGAGGTCTGCAGGGGTATAGATGTTGTTCTTGGTTCTTTTGTGACTTTCTGAATGAGTCATTGTTGCTTTCTTCAAGTAATTTTGGTATGCCAGCCACTCCTGGAGAGGTTCCCCACTGTGTCCTTTATTTGTGGATAATAAATCTCACTGTGGTTCACTGAGCAACAAAGTCTTAGAAATGACTCTTTAACTCTTTCCTGACTGATAAATGCCATCACATTAGTCAAAAATATGCTTTTTAAAGAGACTATATGCTATTTCACGTTTAAACATTTCATTTTTACTAGAATAAACTCTGTACTTTCTATAATTGTTTCACAGATATGCTATAAAACAAGCCTGTTTCTCTTTACTTCTTCTTTGACAGATTGACGAGCTTCCAACAAGACAATGAAACTGAAATCAAAGATAACAAAACCAAAGCACCAAGAACTACAGATGAGCCCTCACTGTTCAACACTAAATATACTACTGAATCCATAGTTAAAGAAGAAACTCAGACCCCTACTTCCGGAGTTACTATTACAGCTTCAGACATGAGCAAACCCAAGTTAAAAGATGAAGACATTGGAATAAAAGCTCAAAGTAGTCACATAGCTGCTGCTAAGCAAGGAATTAAAGGAGCAGTAGACAACTTGCATGCTTCCACAGGAAGTGGAACAAATACCTCTTCATCTGTTGTTGGACTTAAGATGAGGACTGTTCCAAGAAAGACCACAGCAAGCACAAAAACAGAAGGCTCCAGTGATCATCCTTCACTTAAGGAGCGTAGCACTGAGAAACGTGTTTCTGCACTTCCAGTGTTAAAAGATCAAAGTGGTGTTAGTCACCCAAAGCCTAAAACTCTGAAAGTTTCAACATCAGAAACTGATGCGAAATCTCCAGAAGCATCTGATAAAATATCAGAACCTGATGTCTTTGGGTCAGCAGTCGTTTCCAAACTTCCAAAGCAAACTAGACCTAAAGAACCTGTCAAGTCTCCAACCAAATCAGTCAGAAAACCAAGCTTTGAAGAAACCAAAAATGTGAGAGCCACATCAGGAAATATTTCACCTACAAAATCTGTGTATAGAACAGGGATAAAGCTGAACAAGGAAAAGTCAGAGGAGGAGTATGCAGACTTTGTCAATGGAATGGAGCTTGAGCAAAGAACCGGTAAAAAGGTGAGCCATCCTGACAGGGACGCTCTGCAGCAGAACCAACAACAGAGTAGTTCCTTCCTGGCATCAAAAAGTAAGTTGCCAGTTTCATCTCCAACAAGAAAAACAAATATCAGTATCACACCGACAAGCAGCCACAGCTTTAAAAAAGTATTGCCTGGTCAGACTAACTCAGACAAAGGTGAAGCAGTCCAGAAACAGATGCCAGAAGAGCAAGAGGTAACTCCCATCGATGAGAAGCCTGAAAATGAAACACTGATGCCGCAGCCTGGAAGTCCAAAGAAAGGTAAGAGTCCAGTCATGGTCTATCGGCTGAGCTTTTTATTCTTAGTTAGTCTGGGTCAACTTTGAGGCTGTTGAAAATGGTTTGTCAGGTAATTTTATGTTTATTTGAGAAGGTAGTTCTTAAAGTTGTTGAACTTCCTACATTATAGTAAAGTGATTTTTATTTGTTTTTAGTGAACACTGTATTGATTTGTTTCTATTTAAAAAAAAAAAAAAATTAAACCATATAATTTATTTTCTGAATCTTCCAATTTCACTGCATTTATTTGTTTGTTAATTGCAAGTTGTTAAAAACTCTTTTTTAAGTTATTTAAAAAAAAAGTAATTTAAATCTTATTTTATTTTATAGAGGTTTTTTTGTGGATGGCTTTTAGCTTTTGCACCATATTCCGTCACAATAGATAAAATAGCTTCTGTCTACATTACAAAACTGTGATAGCAAACTTGCAAATTCAGCATGTCTGACTGCATAAATAATTAAAACTCAATCACATTTCCACACCAAGGAAGTACTGCAACCTGATGCATGCCATTGCAATAGAATACTTTCCTGATTTTTTTCACCTCAGTTCTCTTGAATACCATTTGTGTTTGTGTTTTTCAGGAACAGGAAGTATGCCACCACTGAAACCATCCAAACCCCTCTCTAAAAGAAGCATGAGTCATGAAGAGAATGACACAGCAGGTCTTTCTTCTTCTCCCACTAAGCAAGAGAAAAACGTGTTCGCAAGGCTCACCAAGCCAAACGAAAACATCAGACAGCATGGGAAATTTCCTGTGAAGGAGCTAACTGAGACTTCATCCTCCGGGAGCAAGCTTCCCACAAGAAATCCGAGAATCCCCAACAAATTAAAGCCCAAAATCCAACAACTCTCATCAAAATATGAGAATTCAAATCTCAGCACAATTAAAGACTCAACTGTGAATGATAAAGATACTGTCTCAATAGATACTAAGAAGGACAGTGACTGTAAGTCTGCAGAGGAACACATTAAAATGGCAGAAAAACAAACTAAAACCCCTCAAACTACTCTGGAAGGAGATGTTAAAGGTGGAGAGATTTTATCTCATTTATCTATTACAGGCGAAACACAGATGATTGTACACCCAGTAAAAATTGTAGACAAAGAAATGCCAGCTAAGTCACTGGTTGCTGGTGGTAATAATGCAGAAACTGAGGAAAGAAATCTGGAAGCCAAAGAACCAAAACCAGAAAATCAAAAAGACAACAGACATAGGCAAAAAACACTCTCATCATTTAAAACGTTCTCCACAGTTAAAGCCAAAGATGTGTCAGAGGAGCTGCCAAGTAAGACTAAATTTAAATTTACCAAAGAAAAAAACTCTGCAGTTCAGGTTTTTGACATTAAACCAACTCCTAAGGATGTAACCAACAAGTCAGTCAAACCTGAGCTGGATGAAGGCATTCATTATGACCCATCAACAGAAACTGGTCAGGAGGAAGTTATGTCTACATCAGAAAATAGAAAGAATATCCCTGCTGAACTTGTCTCAGACTCACAGAGTCTCGCTGTAGGATCAGATGTTGTGAGCTCACTGGACTATTTGGAGGATTCAACTGAAGCTATAAATAACAGAGTATCCCAAACATTAACTGTGGAAGCAGCACAAGGTTTTGATGTAGGGGAGAAAAATAAGGAGGAGGTTGGCTGGAAACCAGCTGAGGCTTTGGATGCAGAAACAGAGACTGTGACTGTTTGCCAATTGCCCAAGAATTTTGAAAAACAGTTACACAAAGAGGCTCTTTTAGGCAAATCTGGAAGCAAGGAAAAAGACTCAAAGCCAGATGAAATGCTTAATCACACTGCAGCAGAAAGCTCTGAGTCACAAAACACTTGTAAAGAGAAGCTCAAAGAAAGACCTGTGGACTTTGCAGGGAGAAGAATTACGAGTTCAGGGAAAGCAGGCCATCTCTCAACAGAAGAGGAAAGCTTGCAGCCTAAGGCTACAAAGAACCAACCGGCAGTAGTTACACATGTCCTGAAAGGAAAGAGAACCAAGAGCGAGGAAACACAGAGCACAATAGTTGAATCTACAGCAAGTATGATTGACACAAAACAACAGAACTTACATGAAACTTCACAAAGCGACTCTATGAATACAGAGAGACCAAAGCCTCAAAATATTGAACCACTAGGGAAAAATGAAAAGGAAGCCAAGGAGCTAATAACCAAAAGTAAAAAGATGAAAGATGACTCCAGAAATCTAATAGGAAAAAATTATGATATTGTAAAGGAAAAACCAAGTCCTGGAATGTCAACAACTAACAGCGAAGTGCTGGAGGCTGAATCTGGAGATGGCTCCAAAGAAAAAGAGGAGATCGTACTTAAAAACCTAACTATGAATAAAACAACAGAACAAAATGCTCAGACATTAACTAATTCTAAAACTGGAGAAGAAGGTGGAAATATAACAAAACAAGGCATATATGAAAATCATATATCAGATAATGGACAAAAGGTTGCAAAAACTGAAGAAGAAAAGACAAAGGAGACTCAAGCTGTAAAACTATCATTAGTGAGCACTCACGTTGAAGACAGTAATGTAAAACCTGAAGTTGAAATCTCAGAGAGCTTTGGGAATGAAATTGTAACAGCTAACAGTGAGGATACAAAACAAAAGCTTCAGACAACCAAAACTGTTCTTGAAAAATTGACTAACAACCAACAGGGTCAAGTGGTGATAGCAACTGGTAATCATGATGGAGTATCATCAGAATCTGAACATCTGAAATCTGAAATTACTGATTCATTGTTGCAAAGTTTGTCAAATGAGGCAGATACTCCAGGACATATTAGTAAAGATAGCAACCAACGGGTCCAGAAAGTGTTAACTGTTGGTGGCCAGGATGGAGTATCTTCAGAATCTGAACAACTAAAGTCTGAAAAAAGTACTTCCTCAATGCAAATTATTGTAAATGAGACAGCATCTCCAGATCGTTCCAGTGAAGTTAGCAACAAACAGGTCCAAAAGCCAATAACTGTTGGTGACTACAAAGGGAAGTCAACGGAATCTGAATTTATAAAATCTGAAATCAGGGTTTCATCATTGCAAAGTCTGACAAATGAGACAGAAGATCTGGATCAGGCAAACAAAATTATCAATCAACGGCACCAGGCAACAAATACTGCTGGAGAACAAGATGGAATATCAACAGAGATTGAAGGTCCAAAATCTGCCAGAAGTGAGACGCCAAGAACAGAAGCACCTGAGGTCACAACAGGAAACCATACTGAACACATACCAATACCAGGCTCTGAAGGAGATAGAGGTGACTCTGCAACAAAAAATACTTTGACAGAATGTTTGGTGAATGAGTTAGAAACTGCTAATATAAGAAATGACCCTGGAAGCCTCCAAGAGTTCAGCCCAATAAGTGATAGAGACGAAGGCACAGATGAATTAAAACAAGCTGAAGATGAATTGGGGGGATCTGAACATTCGAGTCACAAATCAGAAAAACAACCAGATACCGATGCTAAAGTTCAGGATAGAAATGACACCCAAGATGCTTACTCTGATTGCAGTACCACTGCATTTGGAGATTTGGTGAATGAAACAGCAGAGGTTCAGAAGTCAAACACTGGTGTGATTCAAGAAAATGAAATCAAAATATCACATCAAGAATCTAAATACTTAGACATAAACGTCAAGTTAAGACCAGAAATGTTGGAAGACAAAGCTTCAGAAGAGAAAAGAGAAAGTCAAATCCAAGATGTTAAACTTACAACCACCATGGGTCAAAGTGCTAAAGAATCTAAAGACAAGACTACAAGTAAGGACCAATCAAATGACAGTTTAGTAAATGAATCAGTTAATGAAAATGTCACCAGCAAACTTGAAGTCAAGAAAGACACAAAGTCCACTGTCTCTGGTGACTCAAATGAAAGTTTAACAATATCCGATCAAGAAAAGTTAACAGGGTCTGCGTCAGAGACATTAAAAAAGGAAGTTCAAGAGAAGAAAATACAAAACTATGGCATGGATGCAACCCGAGATCCTGACAATCTACTCTCTTATAATGATAGGAAAGAAAAAACAGAACTTCAGGATTTATCTTCTGAAAGTTTGTCGAGTGAAACAGTACCTTTGAAAGACATCAGTGAAGTTGTCAATACAGAAGTCCAAAGATCCAAAACTACTAGAGAAAAAGGTGAAGATTTACCAAACCTAGATCAAAAATCCAAAGATTCAAATTCTGTAACAACTGTAGTTGGCACAAAGGAAACCGGGATGGAGCACAGCATCCAGGATCCTAGCACTGAATATTCTAAAGATGACTGTGGAGCTAAAGTCAAGGAACCACTGCTAGTAGCTACAGAGCAGATCCAGAAGCCATCAACTAATACAGAACAAAATAGTTGTACAACACCAGGTCAAGACAAGTCAGCACAATCTGCCACAAATGCAGACCTAAAAGAAAAACTGGAGTCAGTAATACCAGCAGAGTCAAAGACCGAAATTCAAGAGCTGAATGCCAGAAGTGACAGAATTCAGATTCATGACCATTCTAAAGAAAAAACTGCACCAATTGACCCATCAGTTGATAAGGCAAAGAACATTGAAATTCACAAAGCAGACACTCAAAAAGAACAAAGTATCTCATCTAACAGAGATGGCAAAGTTGAGATTAAATCAGACATACATTCCAATGTTTCTGATGATACCGTTTCAAGAGACCTTCAGAAGAAGACACCAATGGTTTTAGGAAATACAGATAACCTGACTGCTGCCAAAAAAGAACAGGATGCAAACGTCACTGCTGTGGTTCAAAATATACCAAACACAAGTGTTTGCACAGTCCAAAAGAAAGCGTCTTCCATTGGTTCAGTTCAATTATCACTTAGGAATGATGCTCTGAAGACTGATGAGGTCTTTGAAGAAAGTATTCAAAAACCTGAATCAACTGCAGAGAGGTTCACTGCAGGTCGTGGTTTGAAACACGAGGCACACAAAATTTCAAAAAAAGCAACGACTCAACTCTTCGATTTTGACAAGGCTAAGCCTCCAGGGAAACCGATTCCACCCAAACTGACTCCATCCGCCTGGTTGGACGTGGAAGACCGTCACAAAAAGAAAAAGGGACGTAGAAGAAATGAAGATGAAACAGCTAGTGATGATGACTTACTTGAGCCAGAGGAAATTGATTATTTTCTCAGCAGTGTCAGAGAAGGAGGAATACCCTTTTCGCTGCCTCGAAAGAAACATATTCGTAAAAAACTCCAGTGCCCACCTTTTGCTATGCCAGCCATCAGGGAGGACCGCTTTGAGCGGACATTTGATCCAGAGGAATTTCAGTTTGGCTTAAGAAAAAATGAGAGACGCATGGACCTTTCTCCAGCTATGGTAATCAAACAAAAAAATGCTGACAGGAATGGCAGAAGTACTGATTCTCAAGAGAGCGGCACCTCAGCAGATAAACTAACAACTCATAAGGTTGAAGGACAGGACAAGGCCAAAGAGGAGGCTCAAGTCAAAGAGGGAAAACCAGAGGGGCAAAACAATGAGCCGGGGAAGATGACGTCAAGACTCGAGAGGATGTCCATCCTCACAGACTTGCTTAGCTCCCCTCGGAACTCCAGGAAGTCAAGAACTGAAGCTTCCTCTGCCTCAAACAGCACAGTCCCGTCTAACCAGCAGCAAGACGTTGGACCGCAGGGAGTTACTGCCTTGCCTCTGCCTGTTCCCCCTGCTGATAACAGGGGCGTGAAAGGTGCAGATCAAAGCTTGATTTCAGAAGGTGCAATTGTTGCTGTTAGTGAGTCAGCATGTAGCTCCTCCTCCTCTGTTCCTCCTCTGCCGGCGCTCTCTGAGATGAACCTGCCTGATCATTTAGAGAAACAGCTGAAGAAAGACACACCAGAGCTAGAGGCCTCCATGGACTTTACACAGACAACTGACCTAACCCTTCCTGCTATGGAGCAGTTGTCAATTACAAACATATCCATTGTGGATGGGGGCCCGGAGAATCCTACAGTACTGCCTTCTACAACAAACTACAATCATGAGATATCTCAAAATGGACTTCGTACAACTAAAATCAAGGTAGCAGCTTTTTTTGTTTCACTAACATATTTACTAATTGCAACAGGAACATACTGCTTCAACTGAGTACAAATGATTCTGAAAGTCACAGCTGCAAAGCACATATTTGTTTCTGCTTTACTTCCATGGAGACACAAGCCTCAGGTTGGATCTTGTTTGTTTGTGTGTGTGTGTGTGTGTGTGTGTGTGTGGTGAAAGGATGGGGTTTCATACTTCAAGATGCCAAGTTCTGAATCATTTGCAAGAAAGAACAAGGAAAATGAGCACATGTTCAATGTGGCACTCTACACAGGAAATATTTTGCAACATTGGTGCACATGACTTTTCCTGTCTGGGCAAAACATTTGCATCAGTAAGCAAATAACACTGATATGAAAATTAAATGCATTCGTAGTAAAAGGGTAAGACACAACAAGCGACGAGGAATTTGCAAAGAGAAATAATTATTTGAAAGAAGATGGGTTGCTTTTAAATTTGTATGCATTTAGTCAGAGATGGATTAATAAATGTGAAATTAAATACAACATATTAGTGATTCAAGCAACTGCTAGATTTAATGGAAAAAATAGAGTGAAATGTACCCAAAAATCTTACTTTTCTAATACAGTGCTGAACTGTAGGTGGTGTCTTTTTGCAGAACAACTCTACCTATATAGATATATCAAATAACCATAACCTTATCCAAGCTTACCAACCTAAAGTCGAATTTTCCTTGTCGGGTTGACAAAAATAATTAAAGAATTGTCTCTTCACCTGTCTTGCAGAAACCTGTGGTTAGAGGACACCACAGAAGACCTGGAAAGGTAGGATTTGAAATGTTACTAGTTGAATTTTGTGAGACATTGTTTCTTTATCGCACTGATGGTTCTGTTTGTTCATGCAGATAGTCATACACGAGCATGCTCAGTTTGGTGGGGAGGCATTTGAAGTCTATGGTGATGTAGAAGATTCCACCTCGATGAAACTGTCTCCTGTGATATCGATCAAAGTCATCAGAGGATGGTATGGGATTCTGCTAGTAGTTGTAAAAAGAAAATTAACGTTTGTTAATATCAGAGGGGTAGAGAAAGTATCGTTTAACGTATAAAGTTAAACATATAACATGGCATGTTTTATTATGGCTGACTGTTACTATGACATGATGGCATGGCAAGTATAACATGATCACAATACTTTGCCACATCAGAGTTTAATCCGGTCAAAAATAGGATGAGTAGTCAAGACACCTCTTGCTAGAGGTGTTTAGTAACATTGATGAAAATATTTACCTTGGAATCACTTATCGATCGAGTCCATAGAAATGTATTCAGCCCAGTTCAATCTCTGTGTTTATGGTAATTTGTCATCATAACTCATTGAATGATCAACTGAAGTCAGCAGGGTAGGCTACCACTGATCCACCGATTCAGATTTTTTTGGTGGATGTCTTTCTCTTTCTTATGATGTCGTGTCATCTTCTTAATCTGTTTTTAGCTGGCTTCTCTATGAAAAGCCTGGCTTCCAGGGTCGTATCCTTGCCCTGGAAGAGGGTCCCATGGACCAGCTAGTGAACATGTGGGCAGAGGAGGGAATTCCAGAGACGCTAAATGAATTGGGTCAACCTGTTCCAACAGCACCGATGGTTGTAGGTTCCCTTCGGCTGGCAGTCAGAGTGAGTCATGATTAATTTTAGCTCATCCCTTCAGTCTAACTGACTACTTCTGTATTAACATTGTCCCTATATCTATATCGGTGTAAAGTTTGGAATGAAAAGTCAAACTCTAGAACTCACTAAATGTCTGGGAACTTATACTTTTGTCAATAGTTTAGAAATATTCAGTCATCTACATATAAAACAAAAAAAAATCTTTATCATGTTTTGTATGCTGTGACTATGTGCAAAACTCTATAGTCACAACTGTTAGCACTTCTATGTGGTAAACGGTATTAAAACTCATATTTTATTGCAGTAGAAAAATCTCCCAATAAAAATTCAGAAAAAATTTACAATTTAATTGGAGCACTGGTACATTAACTCAGATTTATTTGTTTAAATATTTAACTAAATGAATGGTGGCACTGTTGTAATTCTTTAATAATTTCAGTAGATTTAATTCAATTGATAATTTGATATGATCGATTTGTTAGGGTGTTTCCTGTGACCTATAGTTGAATAGAATTGACTCAAGTTTGGGATAGACCAGATTATGAAAATGTTCCATATTTGAATGAACTCAACTTTGAGTAGGTCTTAAAAAAATGTACCTGATAAATGTTTCTTTTGAACTGGTGACACATGAATAAGCGTATGTGACCTACATGCAAGTTATTGTATTTTATAAACCTTATTTCTTTCTTTCTGTAGGATTACAGCATTCCCAGGATTGACCTGTACTCAGAGGTGAACGGGTTAGGGAGGATGTCATCTTATTGTGATGACACACCAGAGCTCAGTTCCTATGGGATCCCACAGACCACAGGCTCCATTAAGATTCACTCTGGAATGTAAGTTTTGACGACACATATAAACTCACTCTGCTGGGAAAATTTTCATGGGTGTAAATACAGTGCCTTGCATACATTTTTTTAATCAAATTTTAAACCACAGACTTTAATGTATTTAATTTGCCAAATAAAAAGCTGAAAATTGTGGCATGGCTATTTATTCAGCCCCCTTCTCTCCGATACTCATAAATAAAATTATGTGCAAAAACCACCTGGTTAGTAAATTATTCTATGTGAATTATAATCTCAGTTAAACCATAACAGCTCTGTGACGGCCTCAAAGGTTTGTGAGTGAACATTTGAGGACAAAAGATGTGACTGAAGGAACTCAAGGAACTTTTCAGACAGGTCAGAAATAAAGTTCTGGACTATCATTGAAAACCTCCCAAACAGAATCTTGGTATTGCAAAGCTTTTGTTCCGCAGGGATTAGGAGGCTGGGTGGAACTAAATGAAGGGGAATACAGGAAGAAAGGGTGGTGGTTCACCTCTTAGCAGGATAGTGACACAACCAGAGCAGAAATGGAATTGATTAGAACAAAACATATTCATGTGTTAGAATGATCCAAAATCCAGACATAAATCCAACGAAGAATATTTGACAAGATGTGAAAAGACAGTCTCCATTTAATCTGACTAAGCTTCAGCAAATAAAATAGAATATGCACAAATAAAAAAACAAAACGTTTCCCAATGTGCAAATATTGTAGAGACTTATCTCAAATGATTTGCAGTTGCAATGAAAGGTGGTTCTGCAAATCTTTGGCTCAAAGGGGCTGTATATAAATGCATGTCACTCTTTCCAAATTGTTACTTATAAACTTTTGAAAACCGTGCATCATTTTCTTTCCACTTTACAACTATGAACCACTTTGTGTTGATGTGTCAAATAAAAACCCAATAAGAAGACTTTGATGTTAGTGGTGGAAATGGGACATACTGTAATTTGAACAAGTCCAAAGAGGTGTGAATTCTTGTACGGGTATGAATGCAACACTCTACGTTGAATAATCTTTCTTGAGAATTGGAAAAAAGCAAAAGTTTCTGTGAACATCATCTGTGTTGTGTGTGTGAAGGAATGCGAGCAGCAGGCCACAGCTTGTGGTTGTCATAGTTGAACTGCTGTGGATTATTGATGGTTGACGCTGAATCGTGGTTTAAACAGAGAAAGGAACAGAGGCTTTGCTTGGGAGCTTTAAATCAAAATTATATACATTTGTCTGATATAATCTCTGCCTTTATGTGTAGCTGGTTGGTGTACACTGATCCAGGATTTGATGGACTGCTTGAAGTGCTATTGGAGGGAGAGTATCCCCATCCGCAGAGTTGGGGTTTCCCTGAGCCTTTCATTGGCTCTCTCAGACCGCTCCGAATGGTAAAGTGTGTTACATATTTGTAATTCTGTAAAAATGTATTAGTTGTGTTTGGTTAAGATTATATGTCTCAATTTCAGGGACCAATAAGGGTGGAGCACCCAGCTGATGTTAAGGTTTGTCCCGTCACGTCTTACTTATTCGACCTGTTCTTGTTTTACCACAAACATGCAAGTGTTGAGTCTTTGTTAGCTTTTTTTCTGTCAATATGTGAGACAACTCACTTTTAGAGGCAAAGATTGTTGCTGATAGGCAGAATGACTGAAAATCATCCTCTGCATACTTGCCTGATGCTGATGGCCTGGCTCAAAAATCACAGAGTTACAAAACTCTGTGATTTACCGAAGCATGCATAACAGCCTAACAACAACCTAACAATAGAGCATATGATAAAAAACAGGGATTTTCCTGTAAAATTATGATTCCAAACATGTAAAATCAATTGAGAACTTTGAAGTTATAGAAAAAAATTGAAAACAAGAACTTTTTTGTCTCATTAGGCAACAGGTTTTTCAATAAGCTTAACCATAGGTCTGCAATAAATTGACATTGTGCTTAGGATGACTTATAAGTGTATTAGTAATGTTCACAAAGCTTTAGCTCCCTATTCTAATTTTCTCCTCTAGGCTCTTGTGTTTGAAAAGCCAAACTTTGATGGGCAGTGTTTGGAGCTGGATGGTGATGTCTACAACTTGTTGGAGCAACAAAAAACAGATGGGAAGAACACAACTCTTTGTTCAGTTGGCTCTATAAAGATCCTCGGGGGTCTGTAAGTACCGCATTGGAGAGAGCAGCCAATCATTTTATACTTAAAGTTACCAAATAATTTTTAAATAGTGTCTCTAAGATACTCTTGTTTTGTCTTGAAGCTGGGTTGGCTATCAGGAAGCAGACTTTGAAGGTCAGCAGTACATCCTGGAGGAGGGGCAGTATCCTCACTGCAGTGAGTGGGGAGGATCTGAGGACGGCCTACAGTCACTGCGGCCTGTACTTGCAGTAAGCATCTTTTCAAGAATTTCAAGTTTGACACGGATGAATTTTTACTTTTGAGTTGAACCCAGTTGCTATTTCATGTTACGTGATGCTGTCCCCCAGGATTTCCAGTCCCCACACCTGAAACTGTTCAGTGATCCTAATTTTACTGAGCGGGGGGGCCAGATGGACTTGGTGGGTCCCGTCATCAGCATGGAAGATGTTGGCCGCAGCACTAAAACCCAGTCAGTCACAGTCACAGCAGGAGTGTAAGTTGACCGGTTTCTGTTAAACACAGTAAAATTCAGCTCACCAACGCAGTGGGGAAACAGTATCCGTTGGGTACTTCGAAAGATTTGGGCGTGCTTCTCGTCTTACAGCCAAGACTAAGACTTATATCGCACAAAACATACACACTTAGTCGCTCAAAAATACTAATACCAATTTTTTTAAATGGTTTGTTTTAACTAATATGACAGGACATACAAATTATTTTTAAAAAAGACTCAATGATCCTTGAAGGCAGATATTTCTACTGGTGACTCAAGAAATTCTGAATACTTGATGGTACTTCTGTTACATTACCTAAACCTGTGAAATGATGAAAATGATTGAGTATCAGAAAAGTGAAAATTTATTTCTTAATAGCTATTTTGACATAGCTTAATGAATCAATAACTATAGATTGATAACATAACTTTTAGTTCATTTTGGTTATCTTTTCCATTTCTCGTATGCCTCCATCTAAACATAAAGCACCGCATCCAGCTTCTTGGAACAACTTTACGCACTTTTCTCTGACTGCCATCCCTTCTATGGTTATTTGTCTTTTTTAATTAATTGATTAGCTGATTGGCAAGTTGATTGTTTTATATTTGGTTTATCCTTACTATCCAGTAGTGATTTGATGTATTTGATCTACAGTAAATAAGTAAATAACTCGTCAATTTTCAAAATAGATTGGCAGAAGGTAAAGCACTATTTCTCTATCTTCAGCAGTGTTAGGTTTCCAGTGAATGTTTTATATTGTTGGGTTTTTTTAAACTTTGCAATATTTTAACAAACTATCGGCCAGATTGGTGTCACCAATTAAAAGCATAGTGTTTTTTTGCAGAATCTAATTAAAAACAAAGTGTTCACCACAGACATATTAATAGCTATTTTGCACTGCATCGTATATTCAGATAACAAGGTGACGATGTCAAACTAGTCGTTGTCTTACTCAAAGTAAAATCACCCCAATTGAAGTTTGTGCAAAAACTGACTTTTTTTTTACTTTTAACTTGAGGGAACTGTTCCCAAAGCATTTTAACCAGCTCATAACTTTTCTCACATAGTACAATGGGTTACGTATAATGTTATAAATCATTCAAAGTTGCTTATTGTTAACCAGAATGTTGATTTCATTTCGAAACAACCGTTCCCATTAACTCCATGCATCTTGCAGGCCACGCCCGTGTCTGCTTTTGTTCAGCTCTTCTTTTCAAACCCTGGCTTCCTCTCTAAAGCCCTTCCCTGCTTTAGAGAGGAAGCATTTATTTAGCTCCTAGTCTTTCAATTTACATCAACATGAGTCACCTTTCAAGAAAAGATTATCATTAGTTCTATTGTCAGGACTTAAAAGACTAAAATCAAGTCTTAGGCTTTTAAGAGCTGTGTGCTGTTTCTGTGCTATCTCACACTTAGAATGTGGTTAAACTTTAGCTGATTTTATATGACATTTTTCTGTTTGCTTTAAATCTGTCTCACCTGTAGTTTTACAACCTCCTAGTCATGAAGAGGTATTTTTTTATGATGCAGTAAAGGCAGAGATTCATTTGGAGAACCTATCCCTGCAGCTCACAATCCCCCCAAACTGCATCACTACTTAAAATTGATGTTTGTTTTCTGCAAAATCAACATTTTAATCGAATGTGTAAGATTTATAAAGACAAGAAGTTAGTCATCCATTGTGTGTTTGTTCTCTCTGTACAGTTATAACATTGTTATCAATCCTCTGACTCTAAAGTTCCCCATTTGCACATATCATGAAGAAATTTAACACTCTTTTTATCTTGTAGTCATTCCCCTTCAGCCATCAACCTTCAGCCCTAAGCTTTACTTTATTGCAAAAAATAAAGAAAGATCTGCTTATGAATAAGTTATGGTGTAACTGAGTGTGTCTTGTTTGGGGAAAACTGCAGCTGGGTGGCGTTTGAACAACCTGGCTTCAGCGGAGAGCTCTATGTCCTGGAGAAAGGCATGTACTCAAACCCAGAGGACTGGGGAGCACAGAACTTCAAAATTTCCTCCATACAGCCCATCTTCCATGTGAGGATCCGTAACATGTGTAACATCTTTTTCTTGTTCACTATTTTAAACAAAAACCTCTAACAGAGCCCTTTATTTTGTTCTGCAGGACATGCTGATGGGAACAACACGGTTTAAGGTATCATCTCGTCTTTCACAGATTTTTATTAAAAATGGCATCATGACGAGTAGTGATGTGTTTTTTCTGCCTGAGTTGCTAAACCTGTTTGAATGTTTTACAGATCCAGTTGTACTCTGAGCCGGAGTTTCAGGGAAGGCTGCTGGCTCTGGATGACAGTACAGATGCTCTGGATGCTGATTTCACACCCAAGTCATGTAAAGTCCAGGCTGGCAGGTAAATATGCCAGACAGAAGAGACTAACATCATTTTTATATTTTTTTATAATTCCAAAGTGTAACATGCTCTCTACTGTACTCAGGAACAATGTTTTTCCAGTAACAATAGTTTTCTAAATAGTAGGCCCATCTGCACACATCCATCTCTAAGTATATCCCTCGTTTTTTGGCTTGCTTCTAGAAAACCATCAACTTAAATTCACATTTCTTGTTGATATCTCTTCCGTGGCATTTCCTTCAATATGTTATATGTGGCAAAACTAAAAATCAATGTCAAAACTAAAAGAACAAATATTATGTTTCAGCTGGGTGGTGTATGAGGAAGCTAAGTTCAAAGGGAACATGTATGTCCTGGAGCAAGGAGAGTACCCCAACACAGAGGCCATGGGCCTCCTGTCGTCAGACTCCTTCATTCGATCAGTGCAGACAACTGGACATGTGTGTATTGTCTTTAAAGCTGAAGTGAAATGTCTAGTAAATGTTTAACATGCGTCAGTTGTGAAGTAAACTTTTTAATCTTCAGGAGTTCTCCCTGCCCTCCATCGTCTTGTTCAGCAAAGCGGGCTGCAGAGGACGCAGGGTCGCTTTGACGAGCGGAGCAGTAAACCTGCTGCAGACTGGCATGGATTCACGCATACGCTCCCTGCTGGTGGAGGGAGGAATGTACGTAGAATCTGATTTTAGGTTGGGTGTTGGTGTAAATACTAATTGATCCTATACGTTTGTTTGCCAGGTCCAGATAAGTATGGCAATTAAAGATCCATCATTCCCTTTTTTCTTGTACATTTTTCCTTTTTTTTCTCCCTTCCAATAGTCTCTTTTTATTCCTTACATCTGTCTTTTGTACTTCCTTCCTTGTAATTTTTGTTTTTTTTTCCTGGTTCTATATTTCAATCCAGTCCACTAAAGAAATATCTGCTAGAAAGTTATCATGAGCTATATTGATATATTTTATAATGTTTGAAGATTAACATAAAGGACAAATAACTCAGAAAACCGAGTCTTGAAAAGTCTTAAAATAAATACAGAGACTAACCCCCCACATCTAATGGTGTTGTCTGCAGGTGGGTGCTGTATGAAGGAAACAACTACACAGGCCGACAGCTGTTTATCCGTCCGGGTGAAGTGGGCGACTTCTGCAAGCTCAGCAACTGGCAGCGAATAGGGTCCCTCCGTCCACTGATGCAGGTGTGGAAGAAGTGATATGCACCAATCAGAAACCGGCTTTTGCTGACTTCGATAATGTTCAGAACAGCCACAAGTCATGTTTTTGAGATGGAAGTCGTTGGGGGAGGGGATAAGGTTGAGTAATCACTGTGTTCAGATAAATGCGTCCCAGTTATTGTCATGTTTTCTTCCAACAGAAACCGATGTACTTCCGTCTGCGGAACAGGGAGACGGGATGTCTGATGACTCTGACTGGAACGCTGGACGACATCAAACTGATGAGGATCCAAGCTGTGGAGGAGACGGGAGGAGAAGACCAGGTCTGGCTCTACCGAGATGGACAAATATCCTGCAAGGTACACATCTTCATCATCGTCCTCCAGAACGACTGAAATATTGATGAATCCTTTCGCCTACTCATATTAGTGGAAGATTACAGTAAATTCAGTTAAAAAAGAAAAAAAAAGAAAAGAAACAAAGGCGTGTTTTAGTAATTCCACAAATTTAACTATGCCTAATTTTGTGCTGTTTTTAGGCAACACTGCTCTGTATTTTTGCATTTATGCCAAATCCGTCCTCTCTGTCCCCAGCTGATGGAGGAATGCTTCCTGGAGACGGCAGGTAGCGTGGTAATGTCAGGCACACGACTCTGCATCTCTTCAGAGCGAGGCAAAGACAACCAGCAGTGGAGCATCACCCAGGACGGACTGGTCCGCTTCCACCTTAACCCAAATCTCATTGTGGAAGTCAAAGGTCAGACATTTCCATCTCTAGAGTGTTTGATCGAAAAGTTCATAGAATACCCTTTATCTCTCAATAAATAGTTGTACTGTGTGTGCTTAAAACAAAACAAGCTCACCAGAGACCTTTATGTGCTGTTGTAGCAATTTAGATTATGTCTTAATCCAACAGCGCCATCTCCTGGTCTAAAAAAAGCAGTGCAGCCGTGACTAACTACAGCGTCAACCCGTCAGCATTTCAGATTGTGGTTGTAGTTTCACACATATCGCTGTTTGTCTGCAGGAGGTCATCAGTACGACAAGAACCAGATCATCCTGAACGACTTGGATGAAAAGAAGTGGATCCAGAGGTGGATTTTAGAGATTCTGTGATCTGATGAGGACCAAACAATTAGCCGGCTGCTTTTATGCACATCTGTTGTGGATATTTTCACCTGTTCATTCTTTTCGAGAAGGAAAATTATGAGCTGGTGTTTGATGTTTAGAACGTATGATTTACATAAGAAGACACCTTTAAGTTTTTGTCAAGCATTTAGTACCAAAGACTCCACGTTTTTTCTTCATGTTGCAAAAACTCTGCCTTGTTCTGATGCTGCATAATTTATCACCTGTGGTACTTTTCATTGCATGGGTCATAAATCTCTAATTTTCCTGCAGATACGAATGTATATATCTTACTTCAGGATGTTGCAGAAGGCATCAATGGTTTCTTTGCATCGATCAAAATGATCTTGTATAAAGTTTTTATATCTGTTTAGGACTTTTTGACACAAACTGTGCCTTGTTCATTACACTGTACATAATTTGCCTCGATTGTACAGACTGATTTACAATTTTAAACAAAAATGCAATTAGAATATTGCCCCCTAGTGGTTGTAAATATGTGAGAAAACGTTTGTCGTTACAGGCTGTTACAATAAAATAAAAATGATCTTTCACTGTTTTCTTGGACCTGCTGTTAACTTCACATGAAAACTTTAAATTTTAGGAGATTTAAAAAAAAAAAATTGGTGAGAATCTATTTTACAACCTTGTCTAATTTCAAAACTAATTTTTAAAGTGTTTGAAATGGTGTGATAAAAAAACTAAATGTTTAAAATGTCACATTGTGTTAAAAAACACCAACCTAGCTATGGTTTAATTTTTTTCTTTATCACATTTTACTAAAACCTTTGTTTTATTTAAAGTCCAAATAATTTCACATTTGTTAATGAAGCAGAAAGTTAGAGTATGACATTTTATTGAAGTGACAATGGCAAATTTTTTTTAAAAAAAGTGTATTTTCCAGACCCATTTCCTTATCTCTTTGTCCAAATGTCACACTGCAGTAGCAACAAACACAGTAGCCCTGCTTAAGGTTTTGTGTCTTCTGCTATGAAAAAAGTAGCGCAAGCTGCAGCATTTCACTTATTTTCAAGTAGTTAGTGTCATGATTGTTCAAACACATACACACATACACATTCCTGTTGAGAGTCCATTTTAAACATCAAGATCCCCCTTTGCTGATTTCCACCACAGTCTTTCCTCGGGCGTGGCCCTTCTCTACCTTCTCGAAGGCCTGAGGGACCTGGGAGAAGCCGAACGTCTCCTCCACCACGGCCCGGATCTAACAGAAGAGCGGAAAACACACATGCTCATCATGTGTTATTCCGTTTATAACATGAACAAAGCGCGGCCTCATACCTGTCCTGCGTCCACCATTTCTCCTATCTCATCCAGAGCTGGACCGCTCGGTGAAAAGAAACCCCAGCGGTAGTGAACTCCTTTGACTAAATGCTGCAGAAAAACAGAATTGAGTGTTTTTGTTGAAATCCTTATAATGAATCATTAGATAGTCAAGAGTTACCTTTTTAATAAAGCATCTTAATATATTTTTTAAAAATACCTTTACAATTGCATGCATGAAAGGTTTGATGGGCTCAGTTCCTGCTAAAGCTTAGAATATGTACATTTTGATCATGGCTTATGTTTCCCTATATTTACAGTTGCAAAATGTAAACAAGTAAGAAATTTTGAAAAAGCCACATCTTCCTTCAATTTCAATACTATACATGATTTCATCTGACAGACAAAAAAAGTGAAGGTTAAAAAAAAAAACAATGGTGTGGACAGACTTAAAATTAGTAGTTTTGCAAGGCGCCAATGTAGGACAAATCCATATATGTATTGCATACGAGAAAGTACACAATACACAGTACTCAAATATCTGGTGCTCACGACAAATGGGGCTGCACCATTTGTGCAGCCCCATTTGTCGTGAACCACCTGGTGAACCACAGTGTCACCAGGACAAATGACAAAAAGCTGTTTATGAAACTTCCAACACATCTAAGTGAGTTTCAAATGACACACTTGATACTTTGCATTGGAAAAGCAAAACTTTCTAAAAACACCAATATGTCATGGCAGAACTCTTTACGTAAATGCAGCCAAATCACTCTAGATTCAACATGAGAAGAACCAAATGTTTCTGTGGGGCCGTCCCAGGCACCTTGCAACACACGCCGTTTATCACGACACAAAGGTTAATGAGGAAGCAATCCAAAAACGAAGCTCCATTTCAGCGGAAGTCGTGCAGATACTTCTTGGGAGTTTCTACTCCACTCATTTTCAACAGTTCAAGTCATAAATCTAAAAAAAAAAAACAAAAGAGTAGCAACAGTTCATCAGTCTTGTACCTGCATTTATAAAGGTTTTAGTCTGATGTGTAGTTTCCTGTTGAGAACTCCCAGGCAGAAAAAGAAAGCACTTTTCAAATACTGCACAACTTCCTGGTACTAGCTTGTCTTACTTTCAGCTCTGGTCGTCCTTCCTTGTTACCTTATAAAGAAGAATTTACTGTAAATCATTTTAAAGTCATTACACAGAACTTTGTCGGTCTGGAAATGTTTTGTAATAAAAAAATAAACACAGATCTCCGTTGAAAGGTTTGCTGACAACCCAGTATACAATGCCATTACAATTGTTCAGTGACAAAGATAAAACGCAAAACTTCACTTGATTAAAGGACATCTTAGTTATTGTTCCCCATGGATAACTGAGCCTCAGAAATCTGCCCTGTGTAACTTAGTTTAAAAAGAAATAAAAGCAAGGCATTTGGTTTTGTGCTTCTTTGTGCAAAGGAAGTTAGATTATAATACATTCAGAAACTAGTAAAGGCCATATAGAATATATATTTTTTTACATATGTTGTGATAACTCTGAAATTAAAGAGTGTATTTTTTTTCCTCCTATGACAAATTTTCCCTAAAACATCTACTTTCACAAAGAAAAAAAGAAATATTTACTGCTCTTCAGATAGCAGATAAAGAAGTCACTTTTAGCAGAATGACACTTTAGTATGTTTCAGTTCTACTTTACACCTACACACGCGAGACTCGTACCTGACGAGCTTCAAGCGGTGGATTGAGTGGTGCAGCGAGGGAGAAGAAGCAACGGTGGAGCACAGACATGCAAACTGCATGGTTTGATGTTCACCGCAGAGAGCAAACTGACAGGAAGTCACTGTATGTATGTGTGTGTGGGTGTGTGTGTGTGTGCTCCCCACAACGACCGACTGCTTTTTGTCGGGAGCACAAAATGTAGTGCTGTTTTGGGAAATGGTTTAGGTTTAGGACTAACAAATGGACAAAGTTCAAGGTTAGGTTAGGTGAGGCATGCACTTGGTTCTGGGTAAGGGTTAGGCTACGAAAAAGAATAAAAAATGAATAGTAGTCAATGCAAAGTCCTTATGTTAATAGACATTTGGACATATAGATTTGTCCAAAACTGGACAGATAAAATGAAAGATGCTTCCTCTTCAATGTGAAAGGAAATTAACAAAATACTTCCTACAGTTAAAAAAAAAAATTTATACACCATCTGTAAACCGCAATTAATTGCACAATAAATTAAAAATAAACCCGATTTGATGATTAAGATTTTTTGCAGGGCAATTTTGTTTACAAACATCATGATCTGTCTCGGTTATAGTTTCAGTTGTGTGCAATTTTAATTTTAGTTCTATTTTTACTGTTTTTGGTTTGTTGTGTTTTATTTTGGTTATTTAAAATATCTTACAGTCCCAGTGTTAATCCCAAAATTATAGTTTTTTTTTTT
This sequence comes from Poecilia reticulata, assembly GCF_904066995.2. Lineage (NCBI taxonomy): Eukaryota > Metazoa > Chordata > Actinopteri > Cyprinodontiformes > Poeciliidae > Poecilia > Poecilia reticulata. Next base: position 14,577,973 of record NC_088851.1, on the reverse strand, counting down.
TGTTTTGTCTGTCAAGAGGGTGAACTGGACTAATTATGCTTCTATCATAATTGAAAATGAAAATGGTCTCTAAGCAACAGTCACTTATCACAATAATTACTGGGACAATTTATCATCAAGCAATATTTGTTACTGTGACAGGCCTACATATTCAGAATAATCCTAACCGACTTCTCTTTCTCAGTCATGGCTGTTTTTCTGCCAAACATGAGTAGCATCAAGTAGTAGCAGGTCACTAATCTACCGTAGATATATAACTGTAACATTTTTTATATTTTTATGTATTTATTTTCTTCATAGGAAGAAGTACAGTAGTAGTGTGTCAGAAATACCTTGATAGCTTTGGTGGCGATTGTGGCAGCTGTCTGCAGCATGCCGTCAGCTACACCCAGCCGGTCTGTGTTCAGAAGAAAAGGTGTAACAAGAGTGACGTATTTGGCTCCAGTCCACGGTTTAAGCAGGCCCAGGGCCCATCGCTCAGTGTCGCCCCCTATGTTATCGAGGACCAGGTCAAATCTAAGAGTGCAAGAAACGAAAGCAGAGACAATGACTGAATGGGTTCGGATAATCAGAAAATCGAAGGCAGGTTAAAAGTGACTGACTTCTCAAGCGCTCTTAGCGGCTCTTCAACAGGTCCAGCTGTGTAGTCGACCACATGATCGGCCCCGAGTCCTTTTACGAACCGCTCGGCATTGTGGGAGCAGGTAACTGTCACGTGAGCTCCCCACGCCTTCAGCACCTGGACAGAAGTTCAAGCCTCAAATGGGATCGAATTTAGAGGGTCTTTCCAGTCATTCCCATCACTCAAAGCGCTTTTACACTGCATTCAGATTCATTTGCCTTCATCCGGATTAGAAAGCATCGTGAGATCCAAGGACACATCATAGGGGGCAGTGGAGCTTCCTCCACAACTGTATCCACTTAACCAGTCTACCTACGTCATCTATTCATCCATTATCCATCCACCAACTATGAAATAAAAACTTTTCAAAACGCACATTCAAAACCAGTCTACAAACAAAACAAATAAGAAGAAAATGATTATGCCTGTTTCAAAATATTGATAATTTCCTGATGAAAAAAAAAAAAAAAAAAATCCTAAACACTAGGAGTTTAAATTCAGATGCCGATCTGCACATTAGATTATCATCCACACAAAAATGTTCATATTTTGACATAAGAATCAAATTAAAATTAATAAATAAACACTTAGCCGTCATCAACATTTAAATACACACCTGGATTGCAAATGTTCCAACTCCTCCAGATCCTCCAAGGATCAAAATCCTGCAAAAAGGAGAAAGAGTGGACAAAAAACACACATGAAAATGTTGACTAACCAATATCTGACAGGATTTGTAGCCTTTCTGAAGCTTCATTATTAGCAATAACAGTTTTAAATAAGACAAAGGGCTGACTTTGAATAGAGAAGGCTTTAAGGGGAGACATTGTGTATTTTCAACCTTGAAATCTGGTTTTAGCTTTAAGTAACAGAGCTTAACATAGGAACATAGCGCCATTTCATACCACAACCTAATCTATTCAAAAATGCTGCATATATCCCTGAATGGCTGTGTTACGGCCAGTGGCCTTGTGTATGTTTCCTTTTCCTTTTTTGTACATCTGCAGCTTCTAATCAAGTTGACTCCACTTGGAAGTGGATGCAGCCCTGCCTTCCTGTGCCACTCCCTGAGGCCTACAGCGATTGGCTCATCAATTGCCAGCTCCACCAATCCCTGAAGAGGCCTCCCCTTTAAAAACCAAGGACTTCCTGGGAGAAGGTGTGGCTGATTCTTTGTTCAGACAGCTTGCCACTTTGTTTGACTGGTGGACACGTGCTTTGTTAGCTCTGCTAGCTTTTGATAGCTTGTGTAACTCACCTTGTCCCTTTGTTAGAGATTTGTAGTTTGTTTTTGTTTATCCTGGACTTGAAGTCCATTTTTGTTTGGTTAAGATCTTTGGTTTACAACTCTTGATTGTTTTGTAGATTTTGTTTATTTAGTACATTTTGTTGCAAGTCCCTACATTTTGATTATTGTTAGTTTTTTCCTTATTTATTTTTGTTGTCAAAACCCAAACAATAAACCTAAATTGTTAAACCGTACCACCTTGGTTTCTTTAATGTTACTTCCCTTTTCCCCTGGCCGAGCCGGGTCGTAACAGGCTGCCACAAGAAATTCAAGGAAAAATGCATGAAAGAATCAAAGCAATACTCCAGGTATGTTTTTAATGATTGAATAAGAGTACAACATAAAATAAAGCTAAAGAAAAATGCATAATACCCCCCTACCGAGTGAATTTAGTGTTTCATCACTATTTTAGTAACTGTTGTCGTTTTCTCTGGTCCCCACAATACTTAGACAAAGATGACAAAAATTAATGACTCTTTACAATCATCACAGATGACTTTCCGTTGACTGAACCAGATGCATCTGTCTAAGTTAATGAAATCAGCCACACAAGAGAGGTCTGAGTCCACTTTAACTCTGCTACAGATCAAATTTACCCTGACACCATAAGGCAGCCTGACCCACCATTCTGCTTGCCTAACATGCGACAGCCAGGCTTTTGTGTGTGTCCATGTTTCCTCACCGTTTATTGGCACAGTTGTCTTTACTGAGTCCACCTGTGTTCACCAGTGCAGACCAGGCAGTGGACGCCACATAGGGGATGGCTGCTGCCTGTGTGTGACTTATTGACTTTGGTTTACGGGATATCTGAACAGAAGACATGAGAACACTAATTTCAGTGCAGCTTCCCAGGTTAAACTGTCTTTAAAAAGAGACAGCTGTGCTCCACCCATATTTCTGATAAGTTAACATGCTTGAATGATGGCTCATTTATGCCTCCATGAAAAAAAAAAGCAGGGAACTGATTACTCACAAAATTAGACAATATGGCAGAATATCTTAACACTAAGGAAATACATTTATGTCAAGAATACTTCAGGAATTAGATTCATACCTCATTCGCATTAAGAACCACAAACTCCGCTAAACTGCCCTGTTTCCACGGTGGGATTGCCGCCCATACCTGAAAGAGAAAATGACAAGGAAATGCAGCACTGCACATAAGTCTCTGCTCACTGAAAACATCTTTATAATTGGCTTTCAGTAAGTTACTTTTTCTTGTAACCTGTCAAATTAGTCACTAAACTAGTGACTAATTAGTCTAGACTTCACCTGAAGTTTTCCATTCTTCTTTGAGTCCAAGTCAACTAAGATTTGATTTGCATGAGATTGTTTATTCTTTTTTTTTAATGCAAGTGTTTTATGAGATTCTGCTTGCTCCAAAAAATATAATGCATTATTGACTTTTATTACTGCATGTTGTGCAAAAGCTTCCTTTGAGATAATCAATGGAGCAGAAGAATGGTTTCAATTCATGGTGATGTACTTCCAGTAGGAGGCTCATTCCTGCAAAGCATGATGGTGTTGTGATACGATTAAGTGTTACTTCTTTGTCACTCAACTGTATCTCTATCTGTGTTCTCACTAACATCACATCTACCAAAAACTAACTACATAATCAGAAACACAATTTTCCTGTAAAACAAGACATTTTTCCCCAGTTTATAAGTGAAATAATCTGTCAGTGGAACTAGTAATTTTTTAATAATATTGAGGAATTACTGATGAAGTCAGAGTTAAAAACAAACTCCTACTTCTTCCAAGGTAGTTTTGTCTTATTTCAAGTGTACCGAGATATTTGCACTAGAAACCAGACCAAAAATACTTGGTAAGATTTTGTGTTTTTGTAGTAAAGGAATTCTCATGGAGAGCCAAGCTATTGGTGACCATTCAAGAAAAAAAAAAGAAGAAAAGAGTATCACCCCCTTTTCAGATGTACAAGCCAAAAAAAAAAAAAAAACAGTCAAGATATCGGGACAATGGTTACATTTCTGCTATTTTCCATGCCGAACAATAACCTTCACATACATGAGATAAAGCTGCTCATTCTAACTACACATTCAGAACTCTCATAAAAAGTTTTGTTTCTGTCCAAAACACAACGGCTTGTTTTTCTTACCTCATCTCTCTCTCTGAAGTACTTCACATCCAGGCCACATTCCATAATGACACCAGAAACATCTCTTCCCAGAATGAGAGGAAACTCGCTGCCTGTCTGTTTGATATTCAGAGGATCTCTTTTCATAGCCATTGTAGCAGAGCCATAGCCACCTAAATCGGACAACGTTGTTTTATCACTTCAGAGGAAAAAAACTCTTAATCACTACAGTGGAGACATGAAGACAATACCAAAACAATCTGGAACAGGAGGACAGTAGTTCAAAACCACATTTTTTTTTCTATTACCACTGCAAAAATAAAGCCATGCGCTCAGATATAAGCTGTGTATATTTTTCAGTTCAAGGGTGGATTTCAACGATCAACCCCTCAAGTTTAACCACAGCTTCTAATGACAACTTTTGTTTTTGAAAAGTGTCATGCCTGTGGGCTAAACTGAGAGAATAATCAGATTGAGTGGTTAAAATGTTTACATTCGGGGGTTTTTTTTACCTTGTTTTTTGATTATTACTTTTTTAAGAGACGTGTTTTAATTTTTTTTTTTTATTGTGACGGCAGTCATGCAAAAGAAGAATTACTCTGATGTACAGTTTTTAAAAAATGCTTTGTTGTTTATGGCGGCCTACGTGCCTTGCAGAAGAAATTTACTTGTTGCTGTATTCTATTTGTGGAATAACTTATGTTCATTTTTGTGTCTGAATTCAGGGGTATTTTAACTAGGGTTGCCACCCGTCCCGTAATTGGCTGTTAAATGTAGCGTCCCGATAGCGAACCGATACGGGACAAGATTTGTTCCGTATTCTGCAAATGTGGATGTATAACAATAAGGAAGTGGTCCGCAAGTACTTTATATAGTAGGCTGCCCCAGTCATTGTTTGACCCCCCCACACACACACACATACAGGGACTGGTCCCTTATTTTAATTTCTGAAAGGTGGCAGCCCTTTGCTTAACTGAAAAGACAAATACAACCACAGAAAACATATGACACACAGTTCTGAATGTGTCCTTCTCTCTAAAACAGAACACTAGTTAAGGAAGTCCTCCAAGTATTCATTTCCATCGGTCTCGATTTTAAACTGACCTCTCATGCTGACGTCAAGCGGGTTCAGTCCAGCTGCAAACACCTTTACAATCACCTCATTGGGGTAGTTGATGACGGGCAAGCTGGCGTTATTTGTGAAACGCAGTACATCATTATTTCCATATTGATCAATAACCCAAGCAGGCATGATGGTCATGGCTTTGCTGGAGGTCCGGATGAGTCTGCTCTGGTTTCTTAGCCAGCCATGGAATCTCTGTTCACACACGGACTTACTGGGGTGTCGAAACAACCTTCTGTGCAATCTAACACAACTCATGTTTACCGTGTCGATACAAACAAAATGTTCGTCTATTAAACTGACAGCTAAAGAAGTTAATCTGTGCAGCGGTAAACTACTCTACGTTCTTACCTAACACACTGTATGTTATTACAAAACATGCATATTGAACCACTTCAAAACCACGTTCTATCTGAACATGCATATAATCCGTAACTTTCTTTCTGCTACCTGACACGGCGAGTAACTCCACCAATCAGAATACTGTTTCTTCAGCAGCCAGCCAATCACAGACAGCGCTGTTAGACGTTGATCCCAGACGCAGACATGGCGGCCTACAGGTAGAATACACTGTGCTAATGTTGATGTTAATCCGGGTGACCGGAGAAAATCAGCAGATATGCTCGGACTGACATTGAAGGAGGTTAGTTGCTCATTTACCGATTCATCTTTTTATATTGAAATAGGCATTTATTCAATGTTACGTTAGTAAGAAAGAGAGATGAGAGATAAAGAGAGATATCTGGTTGTAATGCACAGCACAAAAACAGCTTCATGGGATGGGTTTCGTGGACATAGCCAAAGAAAGAATTTGTTAAACTGGATTAAATACTGATTGTCATTGAGACACAGATCTCCAAGTCCTGATTAGTAAATTCCCTGAAGCATGAGGTTTGCGTACACAATCTCACCAATACATTTGGGAAGATTAAATACAATTTGTTAAATTCATGAATTAAAATGGAACAACGCATGAGCTATATTTTTTTTACATTTAAAAATAGGTAAATTAATTTTCTATCACAAAAAAACAATTTAAATACATAATCTTAATTTATTTGATTCAAGCTAACTTGCAAAATAGCAGTGGGAAGTTTTGCTCCCTTAGCTTCAACTTTGTTACGGTTTGGAATTTTTTTAAGACAAGAAACGTTTCCAAATGTTGTCTTTTCTTTGAGAAAACTTTTTTAAAACATTGGGAAATTATTTAACACACCTAGTGTAGCAATTATTCATATATGTCGTGTTTCTGTTACATATACAAGAAAATTGTAGACATGTAAACAAAACACCACAGTATAGAAATTAAATGTTTACTTGTGTAACGCCCTACTTTAAGCTGTGTTGATGTCTTTTTTTCCAGGTGTCTTTGGCGTTCAGGGAGGGGAGAATCTCCCCAACTGAGCTCTGTAGGAAGTGTTTGAATCGTATCAAAAAAACTCAGCGCCTGAACGCTTACATCACTGTGACAGAGGAATTTGCTCTGAAACAGGCTCGACAGTCGGAAGCAAGGCTGCTTCAAGGTGTGTGGATTCCATGAGTTTTTGTCTCATTTTGATTTCGGTGGAGTCACAGGTGTTGACGCATTAATGTATTTTCTTCCAGGCGTCCCCAAAGGACCCCTGGATGGGATCCCCTTTGCAGTCAAGGACAATTTCTGCACTGCCAACATCAGGACAACATGTGCCTCCAAGATGCTGAAAGGTTAGAGCATAACATTTTTCTTTTATATAGTCAGAATCAGTGCAGGTATGTAAAAATATTACTCTTTTTATAGACTACACTCCGCCCTACAATGCTACAGTTGTACAAAAGCTTCTTGACCAAGGGGCCGTGCTGATGGGGAAGACTAACATGGACGAGTTTGCGATGGGGTAAATCTAAATCTAAATGCGGAAAATATTTTAGAAATGTCTGGTTTTACTTTTAAGTTAAATTAGTGTGGATGTGTTGTCCTCTCAGGGCAGGCAGTACCGACGGGGCGTTCGGTCCGGTCAGAAACCCGTGGAGCTACGCAGCTTCGTACAGAACACAGGCGGGAGCAGCTTCTGACTCTGACTGGGTCATCACTGGAGGAAGTTCTGGGGGAAGTGCCGCAGCCGTCGCCTCATGCACAAGCTACCTGTGAGGACGCGCAGTGGTGCTAACAGTGAAGAAAAAGTCAAAAAATATTCACTGATGTTTGCAAATGTCTTGGCAGGGCTTTGGGTTCAGACACAGGCGGTTCAACCCGTAATCCCGGAGCGCTGTGTGGAGTTGTCGCCCTGAAGCCCACTTACGGCCTGGTGTCAAGGCATGGCCTCATTCCCTTAGTTAATTCCATGGATGTCCCTGGAATAATTACACGCAGCGTCAGTGACGCAGCTGTCGCCCTAGGTAGGGGACACGTGTCTCTTTCTTTTTTTTTTGGATGATGACATATTCTGAAAATAAAATAACATTGCATCCACTTTTTACAAAAATAGGTGTGATCTTATTAAATCTGAGAAGAAGTTGTAGCAAATAATGACCTCCAATGTTTTTCAGGAATATTTTTTTCCAGGCTTCTCTGACGTGACAAAAACACCAAAGCCAAGTTGGTGTTCGCATAGCTATAAATCCATATAAAGTTGTGAAATTGATGGTACATTAACAAGAAACAAAAGAAAAAAACTCTAATGAAATGCTATCATTTCAGCAGCAGGAACAAAATAGAGCAGGTGTAACCTGGAACTGTGTTTACATGTCAAACAGGTGTCCTCCAAGGTGCTGATGTTAGAGACTCGACCACAGTTCCTGCCCCATCAGCACTAACAGAGCTTCCTGAAGACTTTGATGTCAGGAACATCTGTGTTGGCATCCCCAAGGTGAGTTAATATACTCAATTAAAGACTTTTATCTACGTCGGCTGCACTGGGTATGATGCCTTTACACACCTTTTACCAACACAGACCTAATTTTAAGAGGATCTGTTTTTTTCTCTTGACACCTGGATCATGGGAAAGACAAACTCAGAGAGACAAATGTGTGGTACATTATGCTTAAACCTCAAGCTCAAATATTATATTAGAAAAAAGTTCCACTTTACAGCTTTTAGAGAAGTTGAAGAGCCACTTCGGCTGACTATAGTCATTTTTCCATTCATTCATTCATTCATTCATTCATTCATTCATTCATTCATTCATCAAGCTTTCCATTTTTGCATGTTCAATTTTAGTACCTAAAATGTAGCTATAAACAAACGAGGTGTAAAAAAGAAAGAAAAAAAATGTTTAGGAACCCTGAGCTTGTAACTTTGTTTGGTGTCTGCCATCCTCTGTCAGGAGTACCATGCCCCTGGCCTGTCTGAGGAGACCTGGGCTCAGTGGAGTCGTGTTGCAGACTTGTTTGAGAAAGCGGGAGCCCGGGTGGAGCAGGTTTCCCTCCCACACACTCAGCACTCCATCGTCTGCTACCACGTCCTTTGCCACGCCGAGGTGGCGTCAAACATGGCCCGATTTGATGGGCTGGAATACGGTACATACGTGACTGTGTGGAGTTAAATCGGATGCGGGCAGATCATGTGACGGTGGTAAAGGTTTGAGGGTTTTGGTGTTTTTCTCCTCTACCAGGACACCGGAGTGAGATGAAGAGCTCCACGGAGGTGATGTATGCTTCAACCCGACACGAGGGCTTCAACGATGTAGTCAGAGGGAGGATTCTTTCCGGGAACTACTTCCTGCTTAAACAGTAAGGCTGCAAACTGTCTCCATAGGCAGCCTTAGGCGCCTCCAGTGTCTGGCATCAGTACTTTACTCACAAAGTGACCATGGACGTGTCACACCTTTCAGGAACTACCAGCACTACTTTGTTAAGGCCCAAAAAGTCCGTCGGCTGATCGCCAACGACTTCCGGGATGTTTTTGGCTCAGGGGTCGATGTGCTGCTGACTCCCACGACTCTTTCTGATGCGGCCTGTTACCATGACTTCACACAGGAAGACAACCGCACTCGCAGCGCACAGGAAGATGTTTTCACCCAACCTGCAAACATGGCTGGTATGGAGTCATACCTTCTCTTTAGACTAGAGAAGTGGCAGCATATGTGGGATGTGTGGGAGGATTTAAAACCTTAGAATTTATGCACACACACACACACGGGTGGGATTTTTTTTTTCAGCATTGGGGAGATTTTATGTGATAAACCGCATTACAATTGCACTTAATTGTGAAGTGGAAGAAAAGACATACATAGTTACACATTTAATTTTGAAATTCTGAAAATGCGACATGCATTGGGGTTCCGCGACCTTTTTACAAATACTCTGTCATCCAAAACTAGAAGTGGTATGGGATAAAATCAAACCTATGCAAGTATAGCCATCCTACATTTCCTGTTTGCAGAGCAAACATGTGGAAGAAGCTGCTCCTCTTCCATATGTTCCATATTTTCAATGAGACTGAGATGAAACTATTTAGCCAATGTGCAATACAATGTCCATAGCAGAAAATAAACACTGCACATCATTGACACCCCATAACCACAGTGGCAGCATCATGCTAATTGGATACTTTTCTTGAGCAGGGCCATGAAAAATAATCTGAGTTGAAGAGAATTTCAGCTGATGGGAACATCTGCAATTGCAGAAAAAGGTGGTTCCACACACAGCATTGACTCAGGCGGCTGAATACAAATGCTTGACAAACTGTTAACCTTTCATTTTGTAAGAAAATTTGGTAAGTTTGCTTCTCTTTTCTTCCACTTTACACCAACGTTTTGCTTTGTGGTAGAATTCTGAGAAAATGTGGAGAAATTTAAGGCATGTGAATACTTTTGCAATAAACAGTGGACACCCACACTTGTGGCTGGAAATGTAACGCCGTTGCAAAATCATAAATGGGAAATGACCCCGTTGTTTTTAATGTTTTAACACAGGCCTCCCTGCTGTCTCTGTGCCGACTGCCTTATCACAGCGGGGTCTGCCCATTGGCTTACAGCTCATCGGCCCCGCCCTGGAAGACAAGAAGCTGCTTTGTGTCGCTCGGTGGGTGGAGCAGAGTGTGGGCTTCCCATCCATCAGTGACTGCGAAAACACACAGGAGAGCAGGAAGGATCCAGGAGCGACCAGGAGGGAGCAGGCTTCAGCTGTCTGAGGACCGCTTTTGATGCTATCAAAACTAAAACAACTCCTGATATCCGTATAGGAAGCTCTATACGGAGTTATCGGATCACAAATTGCAGATAGTGATAAAGTATAACTACAGAATGTTGAAACCTGACTATTGTTTAACTGGGATGTTGTATCACATCCTGTTAAATAGACATAATGTAAAAGCCGACCTTTCTCATTAAACTTGTATGCATTTACAGAGCCAAAGCTCTTCCACACTGTCCATACTGTCCATCTTTAGAGCTCTTTTCTTTGTCGTTGACTATGAAATTCATTTTGAGAAACTCAATTTTTCTCCTTTTCATGTATGGTCTGTTTGTTTTTGGACTCAAAAAAGTCACCCTTCACTTATATCGTACATAGAGAATGTAGATTTTAATCCTAAATACTTCTTTTTTAGGCACAATTTAGTCGGGAATCACATCTAATTTTTAAAACACAGCAATGTGAATAGAAACTGAATTTAAAATCTCTTGTTTTGATAAGGCATTCAGTCATTTTACAAAAAATAGTAAAATGTAGCAGAACATTTATAGCTCATTTACTAATATTTAGCCACATTACAAGCATTAAAATCAAAAGGAAGATTAAAAAAAAGTGTTTCCTCTTCTAGGTAGAAATCAGACTTGCACTATTAAACATTAACACATTATATTAACATCTTCGTTATAGATTTCTGGTTTATTCTTTCAGGAAGTCCCATCAGTCAATACAAAGATCAAACCACACCTAAAACTGGAGATATGTTCATCATGGAAATAAACTTGACTTCTATGAGGTAAAAGCAAATAAGGATGCTAATTTTAGAAAACAACACATCCAGTGTTGCACTTGTCATGTCACTGTTAGCAGCATCAATGCTTTTGGGTTTCTACCATATAAGCTCAAAGCAGAGGTTTGTGACCTTCCTGTCTTCATAGGTACGGTCTCAACCACAGTTTGTCTTTACGAACATCTTTCTCGTACATATAAAAGCACCTCGTCCTCGTTATTTTTTTGAGTTATAAGCTGTAAGCTACAAGACATTATTTCTCGTAAAGACAACCGTTTATTTTTATAGAAAATGAAAAGCAAGAATACTGAAAAGATTTTCTTCACAATTATATCGTTCAAGCCGGTTCTGAAGTCTCCTGTTGGTGTTGTGCAACACTTTAAGTGTGACAAATTCAAACTATGTTCTCTTATTTGTTCAGAAGCCAGAGGTTAAAAAAAACAAACATTTAACAATAATTTCAGCTTACAGTCTTCTCTGTGTTATGCATCTGCAACAGTTTGAAACAATAAATGAAAAGGCTTTTGTTTCTAGGCAACATAATAGAGCGCCTTTTTAAATGGTAGCCCACATAAGGGCTAAGTTGCAGTTATTGTGGGGATGAAACGTGGTGAGCGGTCTACACTATAACTGTCATCTTCTAAGGTTCTGATAAGAACATTTTTTGTTTTTTACTGGTAAACAGACAGCACGTAGTGTATTTTATAGATACCAAAAGTGCAAGTCCACTCTGTGTATATTGTTGTGTGGACTATTAGTTTGAAGACCCCGAGGTTTATATGAGTACAGCACAATGATATGTTTGGGGGCAGAAGTGACTATATTTATGATCCCAAAAACAAAGGGGAGCTTCTTGAAAGCTGATTGGACAGAAGTATAGTCCTCTAATGGCTTCTGTTGTAACTCATTTGTTGAACTAATTATTTTTCTAATTTTAGTTGGCAGTGCCTTGCAGTAATGTGCATACCTCTTTAGCTTTTATTTTTTTAAGGCACAAACTTTAATGTATCTTTTAGGGATTTCATGAGATAATTGCTGTGATGTGGGACCAAAACATTTTTCAAGGAAACATTTTAAAAGTATGAAGCCCATACTCACAAATGCCCATGACAGAGAGCATTTGTGAAAAACATCTCTGGCTGTATGTAGTGTGTATATGGTGTGTATTATGTTGTCCTGCCTCAGTTTTAAGTCTTTTGCACCAATGAGTTAAAGCATGATACCGCCACCACCGTGTTTCATAATAAGGATGGTGTGTTTAAGGGCATGTTTAATACACAGCATTTTCTTTTTGATAAAAAAAACAAACTATACAGTCTTCTTTTCACAAGAGCACTTAATATTGTCTCCAAAATGTAGAATTATACACTGCTTTGTTGGCACTTAACTTCCACAGAAAAGCCTGTGGTTGCGGCGTGGCGTGATGCAAAAAAAGAGACATGCAAAATATTCTCTCTGTGCATGTTGTCTGGGTTTCCTGTTGGTTTCCACCCATCATCCAAAAAATAGAAGCTTCCCTAATTGCACATTTTAAGCTGACATTAGTCGCACATGTGCATGGTCACTAGTGATCAATTTTGACTGCCTTCCTTCCCACAGTATAGCCTTGGAATCCATAACCCTGAAGAGAAAAACATATTTATTTATGTAACTTAAACACTTCCTGTTTTCCACTTCTTACATAAACCAGGATGTTGTCATAGTTTGACCATGGTATATGTAAATGATGGCTAGAGCTTTAGATAAGCTGATGACTGGCGCTTTGTGCTAGCGATGAGAATTTTACATAATTTTCATGGCACTTCCTAAGAAAAAGATCCCATGTTCATTTGCGAACATGGGATTGCGTGCGAAAGCTGGTTTGACATGTAAATATGTAGTCTTTTTTTTAAAATCTTTTTTTAGTCTCAGTTCTGTCTAAATATGAATACAGTAGTACTGTATTTCCAGCAGTTGAGTTCTAGACGATAATCTCTGATCAATGCAAACGTTGGGTCAATTTTGAAAAGAAAAGTGAAATACTCAGAGTAATGCCAGCTTTAGTGCAACTTACTTGTTACCCTGGTCACCAGGAGTATGAAATTGATTTTTCTTTTCTACATCAAATTTTTCTTTTTTACATCAAATTAGAGTGTAATGTCATTCCCTGAATCAAGTTTAATCTACAGAGAAAAAACATCACAAGTCACCAAAACCACTTGGTCCTGTGTTGCTATTGTCTACTTCATTATAAACAAATATTTATTTAATATCCTTAAATAAAGAAAAGAGAAGAGGCAAATAACTGCATGAAATTCCTCCTATTTAAATCTGAATAATTTTTCAACTACTGACCTGCAGAGTTGTATATTCACACTGCAAATAAGTGGTACAAATATTTCTCATTTAGCACCACAAAAGACAATCGAGGGACCACCATCTGTACTTGTACCGCAGTTTGAGAAACGTGTTTTAGCACAGGAGATCCCATTAGAAATATGTTTTTTTTTTCACGTCACAATGATGTACCTCTTATTGCTGGTCTTTCTCAAAAATCCCTGAAGAGTTAATCAAGGTTCGTGTGTGTAAAGCAGCATCATGTTCATCAAATGAAACCCAATTCTATTTCTGCATGCTAACAAATCTTGTTAGTATGTGCTTGTTGGTTTGGGACCTGTGTGAACAATACTTTGTGCTTATTAAGATACAGTAATTAATACCATGGCTGATTAATATCTATAAATTTGCCACTGAACAGGAGACATTGCGTGTTTTTAGGAAGGTTATGATGTTAAATAAAGAAAAGAGAAGCAGGAAATACCTGCATGAACTTCCCCCTATTTAAATCTAATGGATTTTTTACAACTGCTGATCTGCAGAGTTGTATATTTTTCACATACATACTTTGTTCCTTTATTTCTTTTTGAACATTAAGGGGTAAATTATATTTAAAAGAGAGATTATGTTCCTCATTGGAAAACAGGCGTCACTGTGCATTGTTTCATTGTCCGTGAATGAGTAAATAGAAATCTGCAAGGAAAGATTAACTCTAGTACTTTTTGTACATTGTAAGTCAAATATTTATTGATATTCAAACTGTGGGCAGAAACGTCAAAGGCTGTTATTGTTGTGCCAAGCAAGACTGTGGTCAGGTGCGTCCTGTTTTCTTCAGCTTAAGTTTTCATTTTATGCAGCTCATTTTTTAAATTCTAATGCACAATAAAGTACACGAACAATCCAGACAAACCAGAAACAGCAAATATATAGCTTTACAACTTTTCCTTTTTTTTTTTTTTTTTTTACAAATAATGGGAGTTATTAAAATTCAGGTACTATTGCTGAGGTGTGTGTAATATAATGCCAACAAGAAACACTACCAGCAGTGATCTTAATGAAACAACTTTTGCGGCCCATCACTCTAAACCCATTTCAAAACAGTTTAAAATCCATCAATGCACATGAAATACCAAGGAAATCCAGTCGATCATAGATAACCAAATGAAATCAGTCGGTCCCTCTTGCAAAAATCAATTTAACTGAATAAAATCGAAGAAGCTGCAAAGCAGGAAGTGAAAAACAGGAATCTGAAACCTAACAAAGCAGAAACAAAACCTGCATGAGGTACAGCAAGGATGTGGCAAAGCGAGCAATGAGCTGAAGAAAACACAGCACAGGTGTCCTGATCAGCAAACCAAGGATTAAGAACCAACACAATCTAGATTAAAACAAAAGTCACACAAGAGCACAAAAAAAGTTAAATTATAGAGAAAGACTAAAACCGAGGTGAAATCAACAAACCTAAACACAAATAAGGAAAACAATAGAAGATAAAACACGTCATTTATCTTATTTCATGTAATGTGAACATATTTTCTAGATAAATCCCCTCAAGGAGCAACTTACTGCATACATCCTCCTTATTGTTAAACTTGGAAAAGATGAGTAAAACTCTTAAAAGGATATTTTTCTTCTATAACAGTTCATTGGATAATGACCCACAGGATCATAAAAAATAATCTGGTGATTGGAGTCAGGCCATTATCCTGTAGCATATGGCCAATTCACAGAAAATTTAGTAGAAAAATTGTGTGGTGAACCAAAGGTCATAAGAGAAGAGCCAGCCCCAGGTTGATGGGGCACCATATGTTGCTGCTTCTTCACCATTTAACATCAGATGATTTTGGTTGAAAAATGCCTGACTGCATTTAATAGCACTGTGTATTTAAAAATTGTAATCAAGTAAAGCCACTTGATTACAATTTAACCCTTGTGTCTAGAAATGGGGTTCAACCGACCCCACCCACGTAAAACTTGTATCATTTGCCACAGTCCTCTACGTTTGCCTCGGTCCTCTCACACACAAGGCTTAAGCAAAATTTTCAGTACTGAATAGGAAACGTCTAAATGTGATTTATCCACTGTCACTTGAAGTTACTTTTCACAGTAGTTAGATTAGAAGACATACATATATTGCCTAATAATATAAAAGCATCCACCTTCCTGGTAGACCTATCTCTTTGCTCCATTGTTTCCCTTTTCATAAAAAACGAAACTGTGCAGACTGATTGCTTACCTAACACTTGAATTGCAAAACAGATTTTTACATAATCTATACAAGTTTGTACTGGACAGTTGTTAGAGATGTTTTGTAATAAACAAGGTTGGATTCTTGGTGTATTTGTTCTAAATGCAATTTTATGCTAATACACAGATGGTGTGAAAGTTATTACTGAGCAACGAAGCAGAAAAATCATCCAAAGTTTTACCTAATTTGAGCATACAGCACCCAATTGTTAGTTGTGTGCTGAAATATTCAAATAAATAGTTTTTTGTGTGTGCACTCATTTTACTTTGCGTGTTGTGACAGACTCGACTTCTGCTTTGCAATTCTTCCTGTGCATTTGTATGCCTCGGCACTCGCAGTTCGCAGTTCCCACACAGCGACTCGAAGCAAGCGCGGGGAATATTTTTAGAAAACTAACGGCATGTTTCAAAAATATTCACAATTTCATCACTGTGTCATGGATCTGGTAAAACTGGTTGTTCTGACACCACTTCAACCGGACTTCACATAAACCTTTCAACAAAACAAGTTGGCAGAATAAATACACAACTTAATGTTTTAAACGTGCAAAAGCATCAATCATTCTAATTCACAAGATCGCACGTAGGCCTGACAGCTCAACACAAGGATGTGGTTGTGTGATCTACATTTGAAAGAAGTTCCCAAAAGTTCAATCGCGATAGAAAATGAAGTGAAGCATAGGAACGAGAAAGAAACTGACAAAAAAAAGTCACACATATCATTAGAGAACCCATGTTTTTTTTTCCCTTTATTTTCTTGTGAAGATGGGTGTAGAAATAATTCCACGAGTACAAGATTATGGCCATAGTCTTTGTTCTCATTTAACTATTTCATGAGTTCTGTCCTATTTGTACAGGATGTGGTGATAGAACTTCCTCAATGTGAGTATTGTTGCCAAAACACTGCAATGATGCTGATCACTGATATAGTACAAACTTTATCGCTCTGCTACTGGAGAGCAATAAAGACAACAAAGATCACAGATGATGACTCATGCAACACTTAGAAACCATAGTGAATGCATTGCTTTACATCATTCACTACACACTTAATCTGCAACCCAAAATTCCAAAAACTAAAAGAAGGCTTGCAAAATGTAAGAGTTTGTTAGTTTGTTTATTTATGCGACCGTCTTCTGTGTCTGTACAGGAAATACTGATAACGTCATGAATAATAGGCTGGGGCACGGACCTCTTGGAAAGAAGAAGTCCCTCCTGCTTATGTTTTTTTTTCCAGCTTTTTGAATTTTTGTGTCTGTGTTTATGGACAGAAATAAAGAACACATAAAACAATAATGTGTTTTGTGGCTGTACCACCCAGGATTGACCAAAAGAGCACACTAAGCTCGGTAGACGAAGATTTCTCAATTGAATTTTGTTCTATTATGTACTTCTTCATGTCACTAGGCTTGGATCCACTTTTGTACTCAGAACTGCCACAAATCTTTGATGCCCAGGCTCAGCAATGTACCTTAACCATTCCTATGAGATTCCGTATTCAAATGTTTGCATCATACAGTTGTGGGAAATTTGTTGGCTGCACAATATCCTGTTCCACCATATTCCATGTGTGCTTTATCAGACTGATATCTGGTTCACAGTACCACATTGGAGTACTGTGAACTCATCCCAGTTTAAAGTACTTAAGAAAGAATGACTCCATAGTTTTCATGCTATAAAGACTTGGACAATAATTCTGCAACCTGTTATTTTCAGTTTTGAAGATGTGTTGTGAAATTTACCTGTGTGGTCTTATGCTTTCATTGGATAGATTCTCTCTTTCAGAGCTTTGTGTGTACACCTAAGAAATGGTCTGAAAATTAAGAAATGTATTACAACAAAATGGAAATCAGACTCCCTCCTCCCAATTAAAATGTGGCTTTGTGAGATTAATAGCTGTGTGACACTAGAAAAAATAACCTATTGGATGCAGAATAGAACATAAAATATGGCAGCCTTTTTCAAGTTATATGCAAAATCTACCAACACATTTAATTGATTGATGATCCTGTAATCGAGCTGGACTCGACAGGATTTATGAGCGAATCTAATACCATCTGTCTCTCAATCTATTTCCGATTCATATAGATTTTATTTCATCCCTATAGATTACCCACCCTACCCACCCCCGTCCAGTCCTTCTTGTTATTTGGTTGTTGTGTTATATTATTGTAAATGTATTTTAGTTTCAATATGTCTCATTGTTTGAACTGTGCTTCATTGTGTACCAGTTTTGTCCTGTCAGTTAATACCTGTGATGTTACTACTAAAACTCGAAAATATTCTAAAAAAATTAATAAATAAATAAAAAATGGTCTGAAAATACTCAGACCAGCTCGTCTGGCACCAAAAAAACATGTAACAATATTTAAACCAACTTTCATGCCTGACTGGTGTCAAACAGTTCTCCATTCTTACTTCATCTTACTTACCTCATTCAACCAGAACGACGATACAGTAAACGCTGGTCCTCAGTTCTTTGAATAGCTGGTAACCGGTAATGAAACTGACGTCAGTGTGTCTCTTCCTTCCCTAAAAGTGTTAAAGTAGACTACAATAGATGTCAGAGTGCAAGTGGAAGGCTTATGTTGGCTTCCTTCAGTTTTAAATCAGCCGTGTTTGTGAAGATAAATAGCTCACACTGGTTCCAAACCAACAAATGATCAGTAAAAGTAAGTGTGCAGTTTGTGCCAAAAAACTGACTTCATAATAATTTTGTGGTCTGTACATATGTTTAATGTTTTCTGATGAAAGTCTAAAATTATAATAAACTTATTAAAATAACAACCTTCTGATGTAGGTTGTCTGGGCTTACCGACCCATTTGTAAACCTTTCCAGAAATTAGCACACCTAATTTCTGGAAATTAGGTGTGCTAATTTCCAGAAATTAGCACACCTAATTAGCACAGAAATTAGCTGTCCAGTAGCTGTTTTAAGCTACTGGACCAATTTAGGGTTAACCAAAACCCATAGAACTTGTAACCCACTGATAATTTCCATGTTGACTCTGAATAATTAATATACCATTAGCTATAGAATAGAAAAGACATATAATTTTAATACTGGTGTGGATCATAAAACAATCCATGAAAATCTCAAATGTTTCCAATTAGTTCTACAATTAATAGAACGTGATCTATAATTAGTACAACCGTGAAAAATGAATGGCTCTAATACATTTTTGAAAGCTCCTGAATAACAAGTGAGCTCACACATCTGCTTCTTGTTTTAAGATGTAACTGTAGAATAGAACTCAATTTCAGAAACAGGATGAGTTGAACGCTAATAAGTTTTAAATAGGATCAAATAAGAACTTTGATTAACTTTTTAGAAAGAAATACAAGAGATGTCAGTATTACCTATCTTCTTAACTGCATTGGAAATGTAGTAAACATTTTGCAGAGCCTTTGTAATTTTTTTTACTATTAAGGCAACTGTATTTCTACTGTCTTGTTTTCCAAAATCAGTCTAAAATTATAATAAACTTATTAAAATAAATTATTGCATGGTTGCTTCTTCAGAACATATTTAATGACCATACAAACATGGTTTTAATCATTTACGATAGAGCTAATCTTAAATGTGAGGCATTCATGCAAAGTAACAGTGACTGAAGTGCTTGGTGTTAAGTAGCTCTTTTTTGAGACCAAAGAGAAATCAAGTCAGTGCTGAAAGCTCAGGAGTGTCCTTCATCTGTCCTCCACTGCATTTCATGAGCTCACATCTACCCTATTAAAAGAGAAATGAGGAAGAAGAGGTGATGCTTTCAGTGGTGACACTCTAACCAAACACAAACACCTGAATACACTCCGAGTTAAATGACTCTGGTGCAGGAACGTGACTGCGCCTTCAGCAATTCTCTTTTTCTTTAACTATGTGTAACTTCAGAGGGAGAAACAGAAATTCAAGATGAACACAAACATCTGTTCAAAAGGTCTCTACGGTTTCTGATTTGGAACTGAGGATTGGGTAAGGTAGGGGGCTTATGGATCACGAAGCACGGGCCCTGATAGGAATCCAACAGATAAGACGAGGTGGAGAATAGAGCCTTTGTGTGGTGATCAGAGCAGGATACAATTCCCACCCAGATTGGGAGTGGGTGCTGGGAGGAGGTGGGACAAAGAAAAGGTGAATTCCAGCATTCTTTCAAAGATAGAGAGACCCTTTGATGGCAAGGGCCCCCTCGACAGGTGAAGGGGGAGGAATGGTTCAGCAGCCTCATTATTGGGAGTATTGCGAAGATGACTTCAAATACAAACTAAATTCTCATTGTTTTCAAGTCACAAAATGTAAATGATGTAGGAAGGAATACCCCAAAATTGAAAAATCAAACTGAGAAACACTAATTAAGCTGGAAATTTCAAAAGATGCAAGATAATTTGATGTATCTGGGAGATACAACAACATTCATTCGTATTATAATTTGTATGCAAATCCCAACCATTGAAAGGGAAAGACTGGTTTAAAAGCATTATTTTAATACATGGCAAACCCAGGGAGTCCCAGGGGAACAGAAACTAAAGATCACATATCTTCATATCTTTCACTGGAAGCTTATTTAATGGATGATGCATCCCACCTATGTCTTATAATAAATCAGCAAGAAAACAATTGTTATTACGGTTTTATTCAATTGAAAGAATTTAAGGCACACCATTTAAAATTTGAAAGCAAATTAAAGCGTTTAGACATTTTGACCCACCAACACACAGAAATATGAGAATTTTCTGGAATAAGAAAATCTTAAAGTCCATGACAGCACCAAGTGAAAATCAGGACTTGTGTAGAACAACTAGAATTGCCGGATTGCTGTAGTCCATTAAAGGTTTGATGTAGTTCCCTCCACAAAATAAAATAGGCAAACTTATTGAAAGATTTCCATTGAGCATAATGTTATATGAGCAGATGACAACTTTCCAAACTGATTGTGGCATCAGATATAAAGACAGGAAGCTGATAAAGAAAGAGGGAGAAGCACTAGTAGAAATTTGAAGGTCGAGGCTGAAAATGCAGTGCCTTTTGAAGTGGTTGTTGTGGAAGAGGTCTTGGTTGGAGCAGCGGTGTTGGTTGGAGCAGAGATGTTGGTTGGAGCAGAGGTGTTGGTTGGAGAAGAGATGTTGGTTGGAGCAGAGATGTTGGTTGGAGAAGAGATGTTGGTTGGAGCAGAGATGTTGGTTGGAGCAGAGATGTTGGTTGGAGCAGAGATGTTGGTTGAAGCAGAGGTGTTGGTTGGAGCAGAGATGTTGGTTGGAGCAGCGGAGGTTGTTGGAGCAGAGTTGGCTGAGACTGATTGCATCCAAACCACCTGCAATACACCATTACGGTTTATATGCAAATTAATATTTTCCCATGAACACTGGGCTCTACTCAGGATTAAACATTAGTTTGAATGGATACATTAGACTGTGTCCTGTTTCATTGTTTTAATACCTCTTTTGACCTAACTGCCTTCTGTTAAACTTGATGAATTACAAAGCATATAGGACTTTTATGAAAAAATGTGCTGGAGGTAGGAAACATGTAAAGAATATAAGGTACTGAGCACTATGTAAAAACACTATAAGGCAGTAGGTCACTAATTTAAAACTCACAAAACACAAATGCAACAGGAGCTTAAATTAAGAATACATAAACTTTGAGGAAAATATTGCAATATTGAGAAGTGCCTAATCAAGTTTGTCTAATAATAATAAACAATGAAATGTGAACTAACCTGTGATGACAGATGGAAAGTGAACAGAGCAGCTGCAAAGAAACTGAACAACATCTTGTTGCTCAGTTTGATGATTCCAGTAGGATTCTGTGTTCTCAAGTGACCAATGGAGTGGACCCTGAAATGTTTCAATGGCTGTGGGATCTTTAGAAGCTGGAGACCACGCCTGTTTTTTCATGCATTATTCAAGCCCATTTGGATGAATGTATGTTTGTATTTTAATGAGAAAGCCTTCTTTTTCATACTTGACTGGGGCGTGTTCCTATGTAGCCTGGACAAGGAAATATTCTGCATATTCCAGAATTGGGTCAATATCATCAATAAGCAAACAAAAAAAACAATGTCACATTTTTCAAATGTGTATTTAATTGGATACATGGCATTGAAAATCAGAAAATTGAAAAACAAAGATTTTACTCAAACATACTTCAGATTCACTTTGCAGGCTTGCTCAAGCCCACTTGAGGCTCATGATGAGTTTGAGAACTCGTCATGTTAGTGTGTGTTTTATCAGTGGAGCCACAAACTCTGCTCTCTACCAGAAAGGAAATGGAATATGAAAAGTGGTAAGTTTGTGACCCTAAGCTTAACGCTACTGCAAACAATGATCCAAACCACACCAGCAAGTCCACTCCAAAATCAGAAACACACCATTCATGGTCAAAAACAATGAAAACCATGAATGGTAAGTTTTCAACTACCAAGGAAGAGTTAAGCCATAGCAATTGTTGCACCCATGAATGGCACAACCAGCGCAACAGTAAGTGCAATTAGTTTTTTCATATCTAGCTCCCACTAGCTCAGGTTACAACAATAAATAAGATTAATTACCATAACCACACATATGAAGCACAGCTTTACATTATGATGTCACCAGGTGACTCTGAACCCATCCAATCACTGAACATGTGCTTAGAACAGATAAATGTGTTGATGTGCCAAAACTTTCTCCAATTGAACAAAAACAAAACTGAAGTTATTATCTTTGGACCCAAAGAGGAACAATCTAGAGCCAATGCACAGCTTCAGTTATTACAACTAAAAACTAGCAATCTGGCCCGAAACCTGGGAGTAGTGATGGACTCTGACCTGAACCTTCAGAGCCACATAAAGGCAATTAAAAAGTCGGCCTTCTATCACTTGAAGAACATTTCCCGAATTAGAGGACTAATCTCTCAGCAAGATTTAGAGAATCTCATGCGTTTATCTTTGTTTGCATTGATTACTGCAACAGCGTCTTCACAGGTCTGCCTAACAAATCAGACAGCTGCAGCTGATACAGAGCACTGCTGCCCGTGTTCTCTCTAAAACTAAGGAGATACATCACACCAGTCCTACAGTCCCTACAATGGCTCCCTGTAGCTCAGAGAATAGACTTTAAAATACTGTTAGTTTATAAATCACTGAACAGTTTAGCGCCACAATACATTAAAGATCTGCTGTTGTTGTATCAACCTTCCAGACCTCTAAGGCCCTCTGGTTCTGGTCTGCTCTGCTTCCACAGAACCAGAACCAAATGAGGAGAATGAGCATCCAGCTTCTTTGCACCACAAATCTGGAACAAACTTCTAGAAATCTGCAAAACTACCGAAGCACTGAGTGCCTTTAAATTTAAACTAAAAACTCACCTGTTTAAGAGTCACCTTTGAAGCATAATCAAGAATTTAAAGATGGCACTTGAGTAAATGTAATGTTTCAACTGTTGATTCTATGTTGCGTGACTTTGTGTTTTTTCTGTTTTTATTATGTAAAGCACTTTGAAATGCCTTGCTGCAGAAATGTGCTATACAAATAAAAGTTGATTGACTTTGATTTGATTTTACTCATGCTCCAAGTTGACTTGGACCATGAAATCATTGAAAAACAGTTTTGTTTATGGTGATGTTATCTTTGGTATTGAACCCTGCCCCTCAACACCCTAACAGCAGTTAATGCTGTCATTTGAATCATGTGTGCTGGAGCAGAAATGCACCTAAAACATGAAGGACAGTGAACAACTGATAACCAGGAAGAGGAAACACTGCTAATAATGATGCTCTGAGCTCTGTCTTTTAGTTTCATTTTTACCTCTGTCTCTGTTTATCTAGTTATTCCCTATTTCAGCCTCCCTCGTAGAGTTTTTAGTTTTTTAGTTCTTCTTTTAGGTTTAGTTCTTCTTTTATGTTTGTATCCATGCCCATCTTTCTTTGGTGTTTCTAGTTAGGTTATTTTTTTGCTTAGTCCTTCTAGTTGTTCCAGCTCTTATTATTTTTATAGCAACCTTATTTCTGTCTTGGTCCTTTTATAGTTTCCCCTCTCTTTTGAGTTTATCATGTTTTCTTTTAGTGTTGGAATTAGTTCCAGCTCCTTTATATTCCTTTCCTCACTCTTTTGTGTTCCCCTAGTTGCCCTGTGCCACTTTCTCCCCACCCCTCAGTCTGGCTCCTGCTTATCACACTTTGTTGCGGTCACTGACCTCTAGGGGCTCTCTTTCTGAGAGAGCTCTGTGTTTTCTGTTTCAGTTCTACCTGATTGCTGCAGGTGAAGTGTATTGGGGCTCGTCAACCACCCTCTAAGAAGCAGCAAGCTGGAGATGCCAGATCCCCTTCTGTTTGTCCCGGGCCTTGACTTGTGATCCTGTTGAGAGCTCACTGGGTGCGTGAGAAGTGAACTGAGCTTGCTGTGAGCATCTGTGTGAACAATTGTCCAAGACATGTTTTTGTTCAGAGGTGGAAGTTGGTAGGGGTTCTCTGCCATTTTTGTTGTGAACTGTTTTGTCCTGTTTTTTGGTTAGTAAGGGAATTTAGGTTTTGTATTTTCTTTTAGTTCTTCTTCAGAAAGTGGTTGTTTCATTTTATAGTTGTAAGGGGGTGTTTTGTTTATTATTTTGGCCTTAGAGACCCTGAAGCTTAAAGCTCCCCTGTGTGTTTTTTCCCCTCCTGTAGTTTTAGCAGAATAGCAAAATAAATTATATTTCAGTTACTCATCAACTGTTCGGATTACTTTGTATTTTATGTTAAAGCCCAGTGCCAGAATTTACTTTAGGGATGTTAGGGTCGGGTTGTAACACACTCACCTACAGTCAATTAGCTCATCAGTCCTGGTTTTGTCTAGGTTTCTACCTCCCTGTATTTTAGCCTCTCATCCTCTCCGATTACTCATCTGATTCTTATGTCTACTCGCTTCAGTCCTACCCCATGTCTCCTAGCTAGAAGTTCTTTTGGTTAAATTTTTGCTGTTACCTATGATCTTCTATCTTTTGTAAGTGTTCAGCATTTTTTCATCAAATCATCTAACTCAGTTGCTGCCTCCGCCTCTCTGCTTTTGGATCCACACTTCAACAACATCATGAAAGTCTCTCTCCTAATCAAAGCTTTTGGCAGAGATTTTACTGCCTCTAACTCTATACATTAACTGCTCTTTTTCGTCCATTATACTTGAAGACCGTCTCAGCTTATCTGTTTAGCTGTTTTTCTCTCCTAGATGAAGCTACTAGAGGTGTAACTCTTGCCACTAACTATTTACTTTTCTTGGTACTCATGTGCTTCTGTGTCTCTTAGTGTATCTGCTCTGTCTTATGAAAAACCTCTGGTTGGTCGCTCACACTGAACCAGGTTCTGCTGGAGGTTTCTTCTAGTTAAAGGGAACTTTTCCCTCTCCACTCTCACTGCATGCATGAACAAGACTTGCGGCCAAGTCAGCGACTTAATGCAAGAAACTGTCCACTGTAGATGCGACTGCAACTCAATGACTACGCAGCTAACTGGATTTTCTGAGACAGAAAAGCTCTTAACCAATTTGAATAATTCACTGAACTTGACTGCACTGATTGATAATTAGGATTATTTGGAATGTATGTACTTGACTAGAAATCTGTGATTGTGCCTCGAGATGACATGTGTTGTGGATTTAATCTGGCAGCCATGAAGTGCATATTAAAGATCAACCAGTCATTCCACATTTACAAAACTGAAGAACACATAAGCTGGAAGTTTCCAATAATGGTAATAATGATGCATTTTATTTCACAGCGCCTTTCAAAACACCCAAGGACATTTTACAACATTAAAAACACAAATTAAACAGTAAAGAAATGGCTACAAAGACACAAAACCACAAAATAACTACACAATTAAAGTGAGATGACTAATTTGAACAGATGAGATTTGCAAAGTGCTTTGGAGGTCAGAAGAGAGTCAATTTTACAGATGTCAGGGGGAAGAATGTTCCAGGGTTGGGAAGCAGAATAAGAGAAGGCTCTTTTCCCCATGGTGCTGTAACGGACAAGAGGCACACTGAAGTGGATGGAAGAGGAAGAACGAAGGGAACGTGAATGGGTGATGACATGCAGAAGATCAGACAAGTAAGGAGGGGTAAGGTTGTAAACTGCCTTGAATGTGAACAAGATTTTAAATTGAATTATGAATGTGACGGGAAGCCCATGAAGTCGTTTCCAACAATGCAAAGTTTCCAAAAATGCAAGATAAATGTAATCTCACTTGGAGATTAAACACGATTCATCCATATTACAGCTTGTTTGCAAATCCCAACCAAAGAATGGAAGGACTAGTTTAAAAGCATTATTTTGACATATGGCAAATCAGTGTTTTAAAGAAAGGGTCACTTGTGTTTTGGAAACCTTAAATGCTAATGTCTCTCATGCCACACAATTGTCACTTCAGCGCACAGTATTGAATGAAAGGTTTGTTCACGTTACAACAGTTGAAGCAAACCCAGGTGCAACAGAAGCTAAACATCACAGCCTTCATATCTTTCACTGGCAGCTTATTTAATGGTTGATGCATCCCACCTACAGTATGTCCTATAATAAATCAGTAAGAAAACAATTATTACAGTTTTATTCAGCTGAAAGAATTTAAGGCACACCATTTAAAATTTTAAAGCAAATTAAAATGTTAAGACATTTTGACCCACCAACACACAGAAATATAAGAATAAGAAAATCTTAAAGTCCATGACAGCACCAAGTGAAAATCAGGACTTGTGCAGAACAACTAGAATTGCCGGATTGCTGTAATCCATTAAAAGCTTGATGTAGTTCCCTCCACAAAATAAAATAGGCAGACTTATTGAAAGATTTCCATTGAGCGTAATGTTGGATGAGCAGATGACAACTTTCCAAACTGTCTGATTGTGGCATCAGACATAAAGGCAGGAAGCTGATAGAGCCAGAGGGAGAAGCACTGGTGGAAATTTGAAGGTTGAGGCTGAAGATGCGGTGCCATTCGAAGCCGTGCCATTGGATGAAGTGAGGGTTGTTGGAGCAGAGGTGGTTGTAGTAGAGGTGGTTGTTGGAGCAGTGGTGGAATCTGATTGTACCCAAACCATCTGCAATAAATCATTACGGTTTAAATGCAAATTAAAATGTTCCTTCAAGTAGCACTTTTATGAATAAATTGTGCTGAAGTTGGGAAACATCTAAATAACACAAGGTACTGAGCAGTATAGAAGGTCACTATCAGGTGGTAGTCCACTCATTTCAGCCTCATAAACACAATGGGAGATTAAGTGCTTATGAGCTTTGAGGAACATATTTCAGATCTAAGTTTACAAATTCTATTTAGAACAAGGTAGTCTTTTTTCATAACTGAGAGTTAAAATTTCATGAAAGTTACCAGTCCCAGAAAAAAGAGAAGCACCTAATCAAGTTTGCTTAATAATAATAATAATAAACACTGAAATGTAAACTAACCTGTGATGACAGATAGAAAGTGAACAGAGCAGCTGCAAAGAAACTGAACATCTTGATCAGCTTGATGATTCCAGTAGGATTCTGTGTTCTCAAGTGAAGAATGAAGGGGACCCTGGAATGATTAAATAGCTGTGGGAACTTTCCAAGCTGGAGACCACGCCTGTTTTTCCATGTATTATTCAAGCCCATTTGGATGAATGTATGTATTTTTGTTTCAATGTGAAAACCCTCATTTCCATATTTGACAGAGTGATGTTTCTATGTAGCCTGGATATGGAAATGTTCTGCATCTATTCCAGGATTGGGTTGATATTATCAATAAACAAACAAAAAAAATAATGTCTGGGGTTTTTTTTCTTTTTTTTTTTTTCTTTTTTTTCAAATATGTATTTAACTGGATAGATGGCATTGCAAGCTGCCTGCCGTAATGAAGAAAGTAAAACAAAGATTTTACTTAAACAGACTTCAGATATACTTTGCAAGCCTCAAGGGGGCACAGTGGACATTATGTTAGTGTGTGTTATATCTGTGGAGCCACAAATTCTGCTCTCTAACAGAAAGGAGATGGAATATATTTGTGCCATAAGTTTGTGACCCTAAGCTTAACGGTGCTACAAACAATGATCCGAACAACATCAGGAAGTTCACCCTAAAATTAGAAACACGCCATTCGTGGTCAAAAAGCCTCCAGTGTGGTTGCCACATTGGATGATTATTCAACTACCAAGGAAGAATTAAGTCTTACTACTATAACAATTGTTGCATCCACAAATGGCACAACCAGGGCAGCAGTAGCATGTGCAATTAATTGTGTAGCCAACGGTCCAAGTTGAATTGGACAGCTTTGTTCCCCTTAAATAAAATCTTTGAAAAACTCTTTTGTCTATAGCAGTCTTATTCAAATTGTGGTCCCTGGGTTCTGCTGGAGATTTCTTCCTGTTAAAGAGCAGATTTTCTTCTCCACTCTCACTGCATGAATGCACAGTATGAAGGCTTGCAGCCACGTCAACAACTTAAAGGTAAACCCCCATTCCACATTCACAAACTAATTTGGTGTCAATAAACTTTGCTTTCTTTGTGCTGGTCTATAAGCAAACCAGTACAATTTTTAAGTCTTTAATTAAAAATGTTTTCAGAAGTCATCAGAGATTAACCTGTCACCCTACATTGGCAAAATCCAATGGTATCAGCCAACTGTGCTACGTTTGTGCAGCTAAAAATTTTTGTAGCACAGTTGATTTGTTTGATTTGAAAATGTTGGGGGCTGGTTGACCCTTAAAACATTTATTAATATCTTTAAAATTACAACAGTGCAAGCAATTTGTATGCTGCACAGGCCAGGGCAAACATTTGGCACTAATTTAATTTGATTTAGAGAAGATGGAGGGGGCAAATTGCACTCAGGTTATATATACAATGCACCAGCGACATTCACAAACAACAGCAACGGTTGACAACGCTGGTGTACTTGGCCCTTTGGTGATTCACTTTTGCTTTCAAAAAAATGAGTGAAGGAAGACGGAATGCTGGAAAAGACTATTTTTGTGTGCATGTCGTTCAAAAAGGAGTTTGCCCACCACTGAAGCTACTCAAGTCTGAAACACCATACCAGCACAAAATGTCCCCAACGCTATTCTTAGCATCCACAATCCACATTTTTATTGAAGTATTTCTTCAAAGAAGGTACATCAAAGATGAGCACTTTCTGAAACACTCAAAAGCCGAATTGGAGCAATAACATTTGCTCCAACCTGATGGTTGAATAACTTAAATAACAGATTAAAAATAAATATATTTGCTGAACTCGTATGTCTATTTCTTCAAAAATGCAGCAAAAAGGGTCTGGATTTTTAATTATAAACCATGCTTATTTTACATATATATATATATATATATATATTATTATTTTTTGACTAAAATGTGATTGCTGACCCAGCAATTAACTTGATTAAAAATTTTAAGTTTTGTTTAAAAAAATAGGAATCCTCATTTAAAGTACAAAGCTGAAGATGTTTTAGAATCTGCTTTCACTGTATTATAACCCAGTTCCCATTTGACCAGTCTATGCAATGCAGTTTTCATGTCATTGTCTTGTGGTTCCTTTGTCAGAGTGACAAGACAAGTTTCACCATTGAAGTAAACTCCTTTTCTGTGGCAGTTGTTTGCATGACTACTGCTCAATCAAACCCCTCCTGCTCAACAACTAAATTACAGAGAATTAAATTCTGGGATGGAATAAAATTCAATGCAGTCCATCAAGCAGCACAAAAGAAAAACACTTTTTCACAAGCAATGAGCACTAGTTATCAAGGCTGACAGTTTTAACCTGCACACCAAATTCTACTGCAACCCTGGATAACTTCCAGTACCGCCCTCAGAAACTGTCACTTTTTTCTGTGCCTCTGATTTAATCTCTTGTGCAAAGAGCCATCAGTGCGGATTCTGTCAGTTGCTGTCAAGATTGGGGGTTGGGGAAGTTTGTCGAGTGACTCTCGTAAAAGTAAAGTTAATGTCAGACTTTTCGTAATGTTTGCACATTGTCCACTCCCAACAATACGCAAGAGTATCAGCTAAAATTTTCATGGGCACGCTGGGTTAAATGAAACTGAATCAGATGGACTGCAAGTTGACCAGATCTAAAACTTTATCATAAATGTTGAGTTTCAGTGCCTAATGGGTGTGCCTCAACCACAAACACCATGGCAATTTGACCATATTAGTCAAACATTTCAATTAGTGCTTTGGCAGATTTGCTTTATATGACGGTTAGCAGAGATTCAGACAAGCAAACTGTAATAGAGTCAGGTTAGAGGGGCCCAAGGCATTCAGTGGCAATTTTAGCCAGCAGGATTTGAGCCTGCCAAATCCTGAGTTTGAGTTTAGCAACATGACCTGAAATGTCTAATTTAATATCAGTGAATAAAGGCAGACATTTTACAGCTTTATTTACCTCAAGTTTCACAGCACTTAAATAGATACAAATATTTGCAATGAGGTTGATCAGAACTACTTCATTTTAAAATCTTCTTAACAGATACATTTTCTCCCACACCCATACACATTTCTACAGAGATTCAGTGTTCTTCCCGAATAAGATTCATTTATAAACACCCAGCAAGGATCAGGACGTGCAGAGAAAAGAAGGGCGAGTCCTGTTTTGGTAAAACGGATGAAAAAAAAAGTTCTTTAGGGAACTTCATCTTGAGGCGGTAGACTTTTGCATCCTCTGTCCATCTGGGTCGACAGGACGGGTGGAGTTAGTCCCAACACCGGGACCAGTCGTGGAGGAGGACCACCGCTAAGGTCAAAGGGAGCAGGAGTAGCGGGACGGTGGTGGTCATTCCACTCATGCTGGCAGTGCTGCTGGCTGTGACAGGGGTTTTCATGGTGGTGCTGTTGGTGACTGCCTGGACCATCTGCAAGAACAGCAGCAAGTCCGTCAGGTTTTACCCCGTGCAAATCACAGCTTCAAATAGTTAAAACAGAAACCAAAACACCGATCGATTGGAGATTAATGCGGAAAAAAATATCTCTATTTAAATCCAGCGTTAAATCAGCAGAGAAAGGTCTGATGCAACTACTGGCACATTAAAAACAGGATGACACCGTTAAAATAATAAAGTTTGAAAAAAAAAAAATCAATGCCACGCAAACATTCCCGCCAGAATAAGAACGCCAATAAAAATAGAAGAAATGTTTTCAAGGAGAAAAAAACAAAACAAAAACTAACCTGGAATGAGATGCAAAAAGCCAGCAGCAGAGCTGACAGCAAGGCGACGGACAGCTTATTCATCTTGCTGGTTGATGTGCAGGCAGCGCTCACAGATTGCGCGTAAGTGATTCAAACAGGAGATGCTGCTGAACTTTTTATACTGCAAGTGACATCAGCACCATCATCATCAACACGACCCTCTGCGTAACCCTAACCCATGCTGCGTTCAAGGTTTGCATGGAAATTATGAAATCAAGACTGGCGACCTGTCCAGGGTGTATCCCGCCTCTCGCCCGGAACGTTAGTTGGAGATAGGCACCAGGAACCCTCCCGACCCCACTAAGGGACAAGGGTGTAAGAAAATGGATGGATGGATGGATGGTATTATTAATCATAATATATATTTAGCCGCATCTTTAAGGCTTTCAAGTTTAAATATGTTGATAAAACCCAAAGAGTTAATAATGCTCGTGTCTGTGAATGAGCTGCGTCTTCCTAATCCAAACCAGCTTAATAATGACCATCACAAATGCAGAAAAAGTGTCCTACAAAATCTTCAGTAAAACAATAAATGTTTAGAGTGTATTCATTAAATACACACAGATTACTGGGAGGCAGAGTAGGGGAGGGTCACATGAAACACACAAAGTGCAGGTGCTTTCGCTAAATTCATCAGTAAATAGCTTTAATTTAAGAAGTAAAACATATTTTATGTTACACTCGGGACTATATAGTCCAGATGTTCATTTTTATTAATTTTGAATAATTGTATTAGTGGTGCACTGATTTATCGACCAGCCAATTTATCAGCACCAATTTCCTTCATTTATAGGGGCAATAAATAAAATTATATATGGTTTGGTGCATTTCTTCCCCCCCCCCCACACTTTTCAGATTTGTAAGAAAATGTTCACAACCATACATTTTCTTCCCAATTGAAAAGGTGGTACTCCTTTTGTTCTGATAATTTAAAATATCTTTCAATTTATTTTTTCCTTTACCCCAAAATGAAATGCTTAGGATTCAAACTGCAAGTTGCACATGGCCATTTCAACTGGCACTAAAAAGCTAGTGTGTGTGGGTTTAAGAACTTTGAATGTAAACACGCTGGCACCATATTGTGAAATGTAGGTTTGCCCACACATATTTAAAAAGCTGTGAGTGAGATGAGGTCTGTCTTTGAAAGAACAGGTTGGCTCATGTGGTTCACAAAAAAAGTTATGCGAAGCATACTGGAGTATTTTTGCAGCACTGAAAGTCGTTGCTAGAACTAAAGGCGAGTTTGTAGTCTTTCAAATTGAAATGCTATAAAGACAGTATCCAACTTGCTCTCATTAACCCAGTATATCAACTCTGGATATTTCACAAGTACTGCGTTTGTTTTAAAATTTTAGTCTCTTCAGCAAGAAGTGCACACTTTCATTTTTGTCCCATTGCCCTGGTGGACTGCATTGTTTTGCATTGAGGGTTTCTAGTACACTGGTCACATAGGTTGCCTAGTCAATAGCACCAATTTTAAAACTGAAAACCCTGAATATCAGAGCCTGGTTTATTTAAAGTACCGTATAATTTGTTAGTCCTGCCAAGCACAGGTCATTATAATAATGTGGCCTACCTACTTTGCAGGATTAGCCCATGGAGATGTTTTGTAGAGTCTGTCCAAACACATTCAGCTTCTATGGTAGGCCATGTTAAAAAAAATAAAAAAAAAAAAAATATATATATATATATATATATATATATATACACACACACACACACACAAACAAAACACTACCCACTGGAAAGTCACAACATCTATGAGCATGCAAGGATGAATAAATGGGTGTAAAGAATAGTTGGACCTGCACTAGTTTGACATTAAAGTCAATTCACAGCTATTGAATGGTCCGGTTACTGAAAAAGAGGAAGCCACTTTAGCCTTGGGACCATTTCAAAGCAGCTTTGCTGGTTACCAAGGTAAAGGTCCTTAAATTGGAAGACAAAACTCAAAGCAAAGCTAATGTTATGGCAAAGCCACAGCCTTCAGTCATTGATTTCTATAGTCTAGATAGAATCTATTGCAGTTACCATGGACTCAAGTTAAATATTTTCAATATACAGCCAGTCTAAAAGTCAGAAACTTAATATACAAAGTTTATTAAATGAAGCATTTCACAACAAAGCTTCCAAAGATTCAGTTAAATCTTGTAGCCAGTACAATTTCAAATATCACCTCCCTCCCTCATAACTTCCATGATACAAGCTGAACCAGGACATTAGAAAGGGACTGGTTTGGTGTATACACTGAAAACCCAACACAAGATAGAAAGTGGAAATCCAAGTGTGATCAAGATTGTCCAGCTTTGAAGAGCTGCAGCTTAAACTGATGGCAAGAGTCCAGCCACTTCACTGGCACAAAGCATAAACAGGAACCACCAAGAGCAGAGCGAGGAGCAGCAAAGGATTGTCTGCAGTCTTCCCAGGAGTACTTCCAGAGGTAGGGTTGAAGGTGGAATTGGTTACAGATGCAGTACTGCCTATAGTTGGGGCAACACTGTCAGAGACCGAGCTGCCAACAGTTGGGGCAACACTGATTAAGTCCGTCCCATCAGTAGGTGGGGCAATACTGCTGGCAGTAAGCATATTTGGATCATCTTGTGCCCAGACCATCTGCAATAGTCAGAGCTTTCATTACTGAAAAATAAGCCTGCATGCAAGTTCTCAAATGTGATTTAAAACTTGTTCTCCAAACTCACAAAATACCATGCCAAAGAATTTCCGATTAACAAACCTGAGTTGAAATTTGAAAGGCCAGTAGGACAGCTGTAAGGACCACACCAAACACCCGATTCATCTTGGCAGCAGGACACCAGACCAATGTCTGCTGCGCTTTTCTGATCAGTCCTGAAATGAATGTCCAAAAAGCCCATTCCCAGGTTTTTATACCAACCAGTGATACTATCAACTAATAGAGGACACCTGTTGTCTGTGTGAGGCCTTCAATGGCCATCAGGGAATTAAATTTTGATTTAAATGTGAACCAAGTTATAGAGCTGTTGCAAAAAGTAATGTTTTTAATCTGAGGAGGCATCTAAAACTGCTTTTAAAAAACATATTAATGGGTTTTATATACCTTTAAACTGTAATTTTGGAACTTAAATGTAAAAATGATGTCTTGTAATAGAGTTAAGAGTCATCTAGAAAGTAAACACCATTTCGCCACTGAAAGTACTTTATTCAGACATGTTCATACATTAAGTGTTGATTTCATGAGTTTTATATTAAAAAATAAAATTGATGTGGAAAAGTGTTTTTTTCTGTCTTAATTTGTTATTTTGCAATGATGTTATTTATTTATATGTTTTTATAGTCTTCATCTTTAAAATATCAAAATCAGAGAAAAGGAGCAAACGATTGCCTGAAGTCCTCCTATCAGTCCTAAACCCAACCCAAGTGTTTACAAAATGCATGTCCAAGCAGTTTTGTAGGAAACAGTTTGTATCTTTCAAAAAGACCATGATTTTTCTTTTTTTTTTGCAGTTGATGCTACACAAAAAGTTGATTGTTACATCAAGAATCTGATGGAGGTCCTGGTGACCATTACTGAAAATACCATTGACTGAATTACCTTTTTTTTAATGAACTGTCAGAATTTATTTTTATTTTTTTTGTAAATTTTATATTATGGCGCAGAAACTTCAATAGTTTTCGGCTTTCCGACAACACAACAGCGCACTCTAGCGTGTAATATGGATGAAATATGTCCCAACAGGGACACCGTAGTTGTCCTTTGTGCAATTTCTTCCGGAAGAAACATAGTCAACCAGAAGGACGAAACAAAACATGACAACACATTGACCAAACTCAGCAGCAAGCCGACAGAGACACTTTTATTTTATTTTATTTTGTCCTCCGAGTTACCTCGCCTTTCCATGCTGCTGACTCGGGTGTCGCCAGTGTACCAGACGCTGGCGAGATGGGGACGGAGGTCACAGCGGGGAGGTGGCCTCCTTCTCAGCCGCGCGGTCGGCTGCAGCTCCAGCCGCCGTCATGGTGTCAGTCCCGGGGAAGGCAGCGCTCAGCCCGCAGAGGCTGGTTCCGCCCACGCTATGTACCGGGACACAGTGCTTCTTCCTCGGACTGAGTTTCCCATGAAACTGACCGGACAAAAGCTGCTGGACCGGGAACTTCAGATCCAGCAGGTACAGCAATTGTTAAATGTAGACACACCCCTGATTAAATGCGAGATTTTTGTGACGTAAAACTAGACCATAATACACAATTCCATGCTTTTTTCATTCAAAATCATACTTAAGAGGGACCAAGACTGAACAGCTCAGTTAGCCTGGCTGGAGTACCCAGGGAGAACCATATTATACTGTAAATCTCTGTGACAGTTAATCAATTAAAATCCACAAAAGATGCATGTTTTTGATTGTAAAGTGGTGAAATATGGAACAATGAAAGAGGTATTAATACATTTGCAAGATAACTCAATTTGAAATAACTTGTATTTGGGATTAGTACCTTGAGGATCTTTGTCCTGTCATCTTTCATAGCAAGTATTAACACAAACATTTACCATAACCTAAAGCAGTTACTGTGTTTTTGTTAAATGCACTAATTACTTTATTGCATAATCTGTTTTTGCAGGAATGTGGTTTTGCAGAGTTGTATTCATGGCAGAGAGAAAGGAAAGCCACGAAAAAGTTCTGCCTTCATGACGGACCACCTTATGCAAACGGGGACCCTCACGTTGGACATGCACTCAACAAAGTAAATATTATAATTCTGTCTTAGGTGTTACCTGCTTGCATTGCACCTTTTTGTAAATGCTGCTGCAAAAAATTAGTATTTTTTTAAAATATATTTTACTTACCGATAGGTCTTTCAACCTTAAAGCTCTTTTACTAATCTTGTTCAGATCCTGAAAGACATCCGTAACCGTTTTGAGATGCTAAGAGGATGTCAGGTCCACTACATCCCTGGCTGGGACTGCCACGGCCTGCCCATAGAGCTCAAAGCTTTGGGAGAACTAGGCACCAGTGGGCTCAGTCCACTGGAGATAAGACAGAAAGGTGAGGATGAAGAGGTTGATGCCTGTTTTTCATAGAGGTTTCCAGCTGCTATAGAAAGGTTTTTGTGCTTTGCTCCTTCCAGCCCGGGAGTTCGCTGAAGGGGCTATAGCTCGGCAGAAAGCCGCCTTCCAGCGCTGGGGGGTGATGGCTGACTGGGAGCAGTGCTACTACACGTTTGACGGAGCTTATGAGGCTGCTCAGTTAAAGGTCTTCCAGGAGATGCATGGCAAGGTGGGCTCTCTTTAAAATTAAAGTGTCAGACAAAGTTTTAACCAGGAATTGCCCTCAAACTTTCCTTAAATTTAGACTTTTAGGATTTGCCGGTCACTCTTGCAGCATGAAACAGTGTGTTTATTAAATACACAGACACATAAAAAAAAACTGATTAAAAGCACAGTATTTATGCAAATTAGTGCAGATTTTAGCTACTTTGCTCTTAAAAAATGTAAAAAAAAAATATATGATTTGGTTCATTTAAAACTTTTTAGGGGTTCAGGTTGTGAGCTATGAGGACAAACAAGTTCATTTTGTGTGATAAAGACTTAAACTATACCTGGTTTTGAATTGCATTATTTTAATTAACTTTTTCTGGTACTGCCGTCCTCTGTTGCTCTTCAGGGTCTGGTATATCAGGACTACAAACCCATCTTCTGGTCTCCTTCATCCAGGTACGGGACCAACACGCAGCCCCTGACTTTAGACATGTAAACTTCGTCTTGGCAACCTTCCCTCTGCTCCTGCTTTCTTTGCAGAACGGCCCTGGCTGAGGCAGAGCTGGAATACAACCCTGAGCATGTGAGCAGAGCCATCTACGCCACCTTCCCTCTGGCGATGCTGCCGCCAAAGATTTCCTCAGATGAAGGTGAGTCAGTCATCCTCAAAAAAGTTATGATCAATCCTGGAGGGATGTTCTGACTCTCTTTGTGGGTTTCAGCAGGTCTGGAGAATGTTTCGGTGTTGGTTTGGACCACCCAGCCTTGGACCATCCCTGCCAACCAGGCCGTGTGCTACATGCCCAACGCCCAGTAAGTTCACCTGTGAAAGGAAAACTTTCAGTTTGGAAAGTTCTCAGCAGACCCTTCAAATCAAATGGGGTTTATTTTATGACTTTATTAGTTCTGGTTCAATTTTGCTACACATTGTTGAGCTGAAACTGATATTTTTTTGCCATTAGGCTAAGAGAAAAAATCAAACCCAAAAGTATTGATTTAGATGATCTCACCTTCACTGTAGGAAGGATGATGTTCAGTCCTTCTAAAACACGCATTTTTGAAGCGTGAACTTTCTTTAAGCTCATTTTACATATAAGATGGTATGAAATGGCTTTTGTGAATTACAGTACAACCCCAACAGAAAATGTTTTTATCAAAACTTTGTCACCACCAGATATAATAAAGCGATCCTTTCTGAGTGGCTCTTTTTTGTAGATGCAGTCATGTTACTAATCCCGAGTAGATGGCAACATATGGGCTATAGTTTGCTGTGAACCAATAAAAGTCCATCAGATTTGTTGTCGTATTCCGTTTTGAACTTATATTTGGCTGCACCTCCTGTAGGTTCTTTGCGCCCTAATAATTGACAGCTGGTACCAGTAGCAGCATCGTTTTCTTGTTTCTGGTTTGCAGGTACTCTGTGGTGAAGAGGGCCGACTCTTCCCAGCTGCTGCTGCTGGCGACTGAACGCACAGCGAGCCTCGCCGCGCTGCTGGGCACAGAGCTGCAGACTGTTGCCACCTTCACAGGTACTGCTCTGGTATGCATTTAGAAGGATAGGCTGTTTTTTTGGCCATTCACTTACCTAAGCATGGCTACTTCCCCTTTCTTTCTTTTTCTTTTTTTTTCTTTGTCAAGGTTCACAACTTGAAGGTGGAATCTGCAAACATCCTACCATTCCTGACAAGCAAGTCCCGTTGTTGCCAGCCAGTCATGTGACAATGGGGAAAGGGACGGGATTGGTCCACACTGCACCTGCTCACGGCATGGACGACTACAGCGTAGCGTCACAGTTTAAACTGCCTGTGGTGTGTAATTTATTTATTTACTTATTCATTTACACTTAGTTTTAACTCATGCACTGCTGCATTATGGACTCAATAAAGCTTTTATGAACATTTAAATGTGACATTCACAAATGTATTTTGGTTGAAGGAGTGTATGGTGGATGAAGATGGCAGGTTCACAGAGCTGGCAGGACCCAAGCTGCAGAACCTCTTGGTGATGACTGAAGGAACTGATGCAGGTAGACGGAGTCGGAGTTAACCTTAATGTTTCTGTATTTTTAAATTTTTTGTATCTTTTGCAACCTACATTGCTGCTTGTTTTAGTGATTTCCATGCTGAACGAGAGCGGCGCTCTGGTTCTGGAGGAGCAGTGCGTCCACAGTTACCTGTATGACTGGCGGACGAAGCAGCCTGTGGTCATCATGCCCAGTAAACAGTGGTTCATCAACACTGCATCACTGAAAGACAAGGCAAAGGTAATGTCACCGCTTTCTGCCGCAATCTGTTCAGGTGATGTCTAGATTTGTGTTTCAACAAAGTCTGCCTCTGTGCCTGTAGGAGGCGCTGCAGAAGGTTCGCGTTCTACCGGAGTCGGCGAGAGGCAGCCTGCTGACCATGCTGGACAGACGGACGTACTGGTGCATCTCCAGGCAGCGGAGCTGGGGTGTCCCAATCCCAGTCTTCTACCATAAAGAGAGCGGCGAACCTCTCATTAACAAGTATGCTGAACTGCAACGTCATTACTGTGTTATTGTCAAGTTGTTTGTTTTCACTAAGCTCTGGTTTTAAATAATTTAATGTTGATTCTTAGGTCTGTAGTGCATCAGTGCATGTTCTTTGATGGAGGAGGTTTTGAATCCAACAGGAAATGAAGGATTTAGAACATTGTCCCCATTTATGCATCGTAGCATGTTCCGAAAGTTACAGATTTTTAAGATTTTTGACCTGGAGATCTCTGGTTTATTGGCTCACGTCTTAACTTTTTTGCTTTCTGGTGTTAAAAAATTACAAACGTAAAAGGAAGTTAAAAATAAAGTAGTACTGGAGTGTTTAGGAAAACTGGTTATTTGTTATTTGCTGACTTTTATGTAGAAAGTTCAAATAATATTCTATCCTGCATTGCTTGACTTTTGTTTGAAGTATGACAAACTAGATCTAACATCCCTGGTTCTTATGCAGATACACAATCGCCCACATAGCGAAACTCTTCAAAGAAAACGGCAGCGACTGTTGGTGGGAGCTTCCCATCGAGGCTCTTCTGCCCCCAGAGGTTCTCAAGAAGGTGAGAGTGAATATTATTTTAAATAAAGAGAAAATTTAGGTCCAACCTTCCAGAATCACTGCAGCTAAACTGTGTTTGTCCACGTTACATCACCCCGAGGTAGAAAAATGTAACATGGCAAGAAAAAAAAAAAAAAATTTTTTAATTGGATTGGGCTTTTATTTAATGGTAGAATTTAATCATCAGGTTATTTATGCGCCCTTGACAGTAGAGTTGGGAAATGAGAAGTTGTTCTTAGGATGTTTTTTGCTTCGTCAGAGTAAAGCAGGACCGGTGAGCGACTACGTTCGAGGTGAGGATGTTCTGGACATCTGGTTTGACAGTGGAGCGTCATGGGCAGCTGTGCTGGAAGGTATGAGGGAATATTCCAGTTTGACCAAGTGCAAGAAGTAGTTTCAGAGAAAACCTTTTATTCGGTTCTCAGTGGCAACACTTGGATTTGAGGACAAACACTGCAGGAGAGGCATCTGGCACAGACCTTACAGACGTCCAGCTGACAAATTAACCACTTTTTTTTTTCTTTTTTATGACGAACTGACTTTTTTTTGCCATCAGCAGCCGAAAGCTACAATAATTTTCTTTTTCAGTTTCTTGGAACGTAAATAAAAGCAAATGTAGCCTCTAATCTGTTCACTTCATTTTCAGTGAAGCCGCTCACACTGCTTTTAATCAACTCTCCTTTCATTAACTTAAATGTACAGAAAGCTGCTTAGAGCCACTTTATTTATCCCCCTCAACCAGTAAGCTGCTTTGCTGAGGTGCGATTAGCTGCAGTAGCCGTTGTTACCATCCAGGATTATGGAGTCAGGCTCCGTCAGCGCTCCTGGAGCTCTGGAAAAAGACAGGTTGACTGTGTGACCCAGAAACGGTTTAGGAATTTAACATTTAAACATTATTAGATGCTTTCTCAGTTTCTTGTCCCTCCATATCCTTTGTCCTCTGTCTGTGAAGCTGCATGTGCAGCTCTGCTCCAGTACATTTGGACAAAATCAATGTTTTATTTTTTATTACAATTTCTGTGAAATAGGATGCAAATTATACAATAACGTGTATTTTAAATTGAGCAGTAAAACATGGTTTTAGTTGGTTTTAAACACAGCTGAAAGAGAAGGATTGTGATTCCTTGCAAATGTATTTATATTCACTGAACGTATTTAGGGCACCAGTCCATCACAGGGCGTAGCAATACATGCTAATACATACATAATACATGTGTAACTAAATGCTTTTCACAGCTAAAAATACAGAGCAGAAGGAAAATATACTGTTGTCTTTCTTGCAGGATTGGAGTGTTTAAGCTGCATCCATCTTCCATAACCCTTCTGACTGTCACACTGTGTGATAGTCCATCTAATCAAATCTTAATAAAACTCATTGGTGTATGTGGCTTTATTCTGGTAAAAGAAGTTCAAGGGGTGTTAATATGTGTATGTTTAAAATGCTAAACAGCGACTAATATGTGTACTTATAGCAAAAATAACAAATTGCTTTCCTTTGACAATGACATTGTCTGTCTGCCTGGATGTGATTTCTAGAAGAGATGGAGGAAGCGTCCGAGGAGCCTGAATCCCGTCTCAGCTGGCTCGCCGGCTCGCTCCGCAAACCTCTAGCCACAGGTTATTCAGACGCTTACCTGCAGGGGGCGCTGCAGGCTGATCCGTTTTATTTTGCCTGCCTGTTTCCTCCTCTTTTTTTGGAGAAAAAAGTTTTTCTTAATGTGCTCGGCATGAATCTGAAGCTCTCACAGCTGTCTGCATGCAGGGCTTTTTTTTTTTTTCTTCTACTTTGCCTCGAAGAGCACTGTGACTGTTCTTTTTCCAGGATTGATCCCAACTACTTCTCTTTGCTGTCACTTTGCTCTGTAGAATGACTCAGGTTGACATTTACCTCCTTAATGACCAACAACAACTGGTGGTCGTCGTCTCTGCAGACCGTTCTGTTGTCCGGGAAACAAACTAACTGCTTCTTTCCTCACTCCATCCTTCTGCCCCCCTGCAGAGTCGGACCCCAGAGCAGATGCATATGTGGAGGGGAAGGACCAGCTTGGAGGCTGGTTTCAGTCCTCGCTGCTCACCAGCGTAGCCGTCAGGAACAAAGCGCCCTATGGGTGAGTCCCAATGAATGAATCTTAAGTAAGAACTCTCACATATTAAGTTTCATCTCTTCTAAATGAAATACACCTGTTGTAGAGCTCTGGTGGTCCATGGCTTTGCGGTCGGTGAGAAAGGAGAAAAGATGTCCAAATCTCTGGGGAACGTTGTGGATCCTGATGAAATCATTAACGGAAAGGAGGTGAGCTGAGAAAAAAACAAAATCAAATTCAACTTTCTGCTGGAATATATTTGGTTCTTTTTCAAATTATTTAAATTTATGATGTTGGTGAATGAAATTATATTTGTGTCAAGATAATGAAAATCAGAAACTGGGATTAATTTTATTTACTAGCATTGATTTGTTTTTTTTATATAGCCACAACTCTGTCCTTCTTCTTTATTCACCCAGTTTATTTTTTTTATTTATTTTTTTTATATTTCTTCTCATTTCTTTGTGTTGATGATGATCAGATTGGATAATCTCTCGTCTCTCTCTCAGGACGGCAGCGTACCGGCGTACGGGGCAGATGTTCTGCGCTGGTGGGTCGCAGAATCAAACGTCTTCTCCGAGGTCCAGATTGGACCCAGCGCCCTTAACTCGGCCCTCGACAGCATCAGCAAGGTACCAGAGGGACATATAACCTTCTCAAAGCCTTCCTTCCTGCGTCTCCTCTTCCTCATTCCTCTGACTGGTTTTATCTTCCAGTTGAGGAACTCGCTCAGGTTTCTGCTCAGCAACCTGCAGGGCTTCGACCAACGCACGCAAGCCGTCGACCCCCAACAGATGTACTATATTGATCAGTACATGCTGCACCTGCTGCGGGAGTACAGCATGAAGGTGCGTTGAGGTCGGACTCTTCTTGACAGTTTGCTTCCATACCAGTGGCTCGCGGCTATTCTAAGTGGCCTTGATGCTTGTTTCTCTGTCCAGATTACAGACGCCTACAGCGAGTTTGATGCCGGCAGAGTGATCCGTATCCTCCAAGCCTTCATCTCCAGAGACTTGTCCAGTTTTTACTTCAGCGTCATAAAGGACAGGTGATTGATTACCTTCCTCGACAGCATAACCGCATGTTTCCACATCTCCGTTCTTGCATCTTTTCTCGATTCCTCCTTTGTTCAGGCTGTACTGCAGTCCAGAGGACTCGCTGGGCAGGCGATCATGTCAGACTGCTTTAGAGGAAATTCTGGATGGCGTGACTCGATCTGTTGCTCCCATCCTGCCTCACCTAGCAGAAGAGGTCTACCTGCACGCTCCAGGACACGACAGTATGTGTGTCGATGGCTTCGTAGCGAAACAGTCTAAAATATTAGCAATCCGTTTGCTTCTAAGCAAGAGCTCTTTTGCTGCAGAAGCGGAGACGTTATTCAGAAGCGGGTGGATCAAAAGCAGCTCTGTGTGGCGGCGCCCGGGTCTGGAGGAGGCTGTGGAAGGAGCCTGCGCCATCCGGGACTCCTTCCTGTCTCTGATTCCTGGTAAACATGCCAGCAAGTATGATCTGACGATTGCCATCGAACCGGGACTCCTGTTTGAGCTCATGGAGGTAAGAATCACTTTTGAGCAACATTTTCCAGGCCTTCCTGCCTTAACAATGTGGGTAAGGAATGAGTTAAAATTCATCTTAATACAAAGTGTGAAAAAAAAATTTCAGTATTCGTTTTCCTTTTGTGTCAGTAAGAAAAAAAGGCACTACTTGTCATTTTTGTCCTCCTTCATGATAAAAAATCAAAGTAGGAACTGCACTTTCGTAAAAGACAAACTCATTGCAATGATGGATGGATAATTAGTGGCCAACATGTTAAAGATTTATGGGGATATTGTAATAAAGAATAAAGAAAACGGTTGGGAAAAAGGTGATCACAGCCAATGTGGCAGATAACATTTTTAGATATGTCATTAATTTTGTTTGAATGTTGTAGAATTTAACATAAAGTGCTTTGATCAAGGACAGCATGCCTTAATCTCTGCAACTTTAGAAACATTTTTAATTAGTTCAAGAGTTGTAAGAAAAAAAAATCTCCCGTACACAAGATGTTTTTATATTGAATAATTATTAAAAAATGGCTTGATTTAACATTTTTAAACCAAGCCTGATCCGCCTGCAGCTTCTGTAAACCGTCTGTATTGGATCAAACTCTCCCATTTCTCATCTTTTTTCTCAGTCTCTCCAGGAAGAGCCCACCTCCAGCGACTCCCAGCTGGCCGAGCTGATGATGGCAGCGCGAGTCAACCTGACCAGCAAACTGCCCCGCGACCTGCATCCCGACGCCCTGCTGAGCCACGGCACCTTCCTCATCAACCTGGAAGGTGAGATGAGTCCAGCATAAAAGTGCTGATAGCTGCGATACCTGTGGTTCTGCATCGCTTTGCGCCTGTAAAGCCGTGTTGATCAATAGAAGTTTCAGGCTTTTCAGTTTTTCTTTGGAAGAAATGAAAATGAAACAAATCTTCCTAACAGGAAGCCAAATATGCAAAAATGAAGACATTTGCACTTTATTGCATAAAGGGAAATTAAAAATGATTTCTCCTGTCGGAGCTTCTGTATCATATTGCGCCTGGCAGTAATGCGGTGTGTATTCTAGGTGGCGTGATTCGTGAGGACAGCCCCTACAGCATCGCCGTGATGCCCACCTCTGCGGCGCGCTGCCCGCGATGCCGCCGCTACACCTCAGAGTCCGCAGACTGTCTGTGTCCGCGGTGCCAGACGGTCGTCTCGCATGCCGGCTGACACGTTTGTTACCAGGACAACCAGCGCACGTCAGGATCAAGAAGTTGCTTTACACTCCCAGTGGGAACTGTCGCTCTGGCTGTTTATAAAAACTTTGACTTCAGACCTTCAGTAAAGGTTTTATGTTAAATAAACAAACCATCATAGCAGATGTAGAATAATCCAAAGTCTCAAGCTGTAGCTATTCAATGTGCTCATGTTTCCTCAATGAACTCAAACCAAAAGTACTGAAGTCTACTGTAAATAGTTGGGAGATAAAATGGACTGGATATGAGCGTAGAAGGGATGCTCTCGTTTAAATTTGTTGTTAAAAATTTCACATGTGTCACTATGTGACTATAGTAGGAATGTATGCTGGAGAGAAGATGGCATGGGGGAGTTCCTGTATAAATTCACCTTTGTATAATAAAATCAGATCCTTCTTTCGCACTATAAATATTTGGATGTGCTACAAAGAGTTTTATTCTTCTTTACGTTCTGTAAGTGAGCTAATCTAGTCCAACTTTTGAGAAATGTTTTTATTCTGCATCAGAGCCCTGCTGGACATCAAACTACAGAACACAGGATGCGGCTAATACAGAACTGTCTGTATATATAAATAAAAATAACATCCTTCTCTTCATTTATGATACACGTGTTGCCTGTGCGAAAGCGGAAATGACCGATTCGGGTCCGAA
Source organism: Poecilia reticulata (assembly GCF_904066995.2). Lineage (NCBI taxonomy): Eukaryota > Metazoa > Chordata > Actinopteri > Cyprinodontiformes > Poeciliidae > Poecilia > Poecilia reticulata. The sequence continues at coordinate 14,533,422 of NC_088851.1, read as the reverse complement.
ATGCCCCACAGGACTGACGATGAGATACAGTAAAACTAACATGCCCCGATCCTCAACATGACTCATCCTGAAAACAATACACAAATATTTAATACCATTTATGTTACATGCACAGAAACCTGATGGGCTAATAAAAGAAACAAAAAGTTAAGAGCCATTTTCTTTAACACTGGACTTAAATCGGAATCAACATGATTTAAATGATGAAACATAGATGATGATAATGATTTCTAATGTTCAGCTGTGGGGTTTTAGTGCCAAGTCAGCGGAAATCAGTCCTCAGTGGACAGAGAGAGGACGTCCACGGCTTCCAGCAGGTGCAGGGCCAGGCTGTACTGGGCGTGGTTCTCTGGCAGCATTTCAATCAGATGGATGACCAGTCGGCTAGTATTGGACAGAGACACCAGGGGGCATCTCAGCTCGCTGGGATCCTGCAGCATACAAGACAATTGTTAGATGTCAAACACAATTACACCCAGCCGAATTTGAGCACTAAAACCAGAAATGAAAGCATTTAGTTTCCTCTTCAACATGTGAAAATTGGTCAACTAGATTTAAAAGTGGCTTTTTTTAAGCTAAATGTTGGGTGGCCTAGTTAAAGGATCTCACAATATGCTGCTTTAGAGTCTTCTACAAGCTGCTGTGACTACATCAGGCAGAAATGACTCCAAATACAAACTACACACCCTGGCGACCTGTGCCGGGTGCACCCCGCCTCTCGCCCACTGAAGCTGGGCAGCTGCACCCCTCGCAACCGTTGCCATTGTCTTACCATAGCCTTCAACCAGGTGCAGAGGGTTGGAGGCAGGCGGGCCAGCAGCTCCATGGCAGCCTGCGTCTGGTTCTGGTTGTGAAGCAGGGAGTAGCTGAGCCTTTGACCGGTCAGAACCAAGAGATGGGAGCCCAGAACTTCCTTATCTTCCACCTGCAGAATCGCCTAGAAGGCAACAGCGAGTGTCAATGCAGAAGTTATTTCTCTATATAGTATTATTGCAGGAACATAGAAAATAAATGCAGAAATTGTCATTGTTTATAGAACTGAAGCTGATCCCAAGCATCCAAAATTCAAATGTTCACCAGGCTCAAATGACCAGGATTCTCAGTCCTTTTGGTCAATTTTTAAAACGTGAATACAAAAGTTCATAATGAATTTAACTCAGATGTTTTTATAACAGTCATACTTGACGTGTATTGAAGGATGGGTTGTGCAGATGGAAGGACGAAATAAAGTTTGGACAGACAAATGATCTTCCGTACTTGCCCTGATCTGGAAAATTCTTCACTGAAGTTTTATACTTTTCCAGTTTTTGTCAAACAGTTTAGGGCCCCTGGTTTTAGATTAATATCAGTGATTTCTCTACAAACCTTTTAAATGTTTTCTGTGGCTCCCTGAACATTAATTTAAACAGATGAAAAGACATTCTTGCCGTTTCAAAGGCAAATGTTTAGAAATATGGCAAGACTCAAAACTGTCACTCACCTCCTCAGCTCGCAGGTCGAGGCCCTGGTTGTAAAGCTCGCAGACGAGGTGCCGGCGCAGGATGTCTGGGTTGACCTGCAGCAGGGATCCCAGGTCCATGCACAGGGAGGGCCACCAGTCCGCTTTCGGCCCATCAGAGGGCAGCGACGTGAACACAGGCGCTGGGGAGGAGCAGGAAGCGTCGTCTGTCGCCTGCACCCATCCAGTCAGCACCCGCAGGAGGAACTTCACCAGAACAGGAAGTATGAATGACGACAGACTTCAAAGATAATTTGAATTTGCATTTCATTCCACCACTCACCTCCTGTCGTAGTGAGACCAAGCCAGGATCCATGTCTCCACTGGGCATCAGCTGGATGGTGGTCAGATCTCTGAAGAAAGCGTTCTTACCCTAAAAAAACCACAAATACAGACTGAGATGCACAAAATCTATGACAACAACCTGCTGCGTTCGTGTGTGCGCTCACCTTGCTGTCGAACAGACTGAGCGGTTTGACTTTAACGCTGAAGCTCATGGCGGCGTGCAGAAGCGTCGCCAGCAGCCAGTGGTGCTGCACCAGAGGGTAGTGAACGCCTCTCTGCTCCAGCGCTAGCTCGGCTATGGAGGCAGGGCCCTCGGCTCCGCTCCACACCTCCTCCACGGAAAGCTCCGGAGCTGGAATCTCCTCCATGGCTGAGTCCGCCTGCAAGCACCCGCCCGCTTCAGTGAACCCAGCGGCTTCACCGGGCCACCCGTACGCATTCACAGCAGAGCGACATGCGCCAAACCCAACACCCCTCCACGTGCATCCTCATTTGTGAGGCCTAATTAATATTCTTATGCCAGGCGTTGTCCACTCTCCATGCTTCGCTCGTGTTCTTTTCATTTACTTACATAGAAAGGTATAAAAGACAAAGAGCTCTGATTCTTAACCAGTAATCCAGTCACCTCCATGAGGATCTGCAGCAGCTGGACGCAGCAGCCCAGGAACGACGTCATGGCTTTGTCTCCGATCCCAACATCCTGACAACAGAAGCACAATTCCTCCGTCTGTGAACCTGAACACTAAACACCGTGTTGCGCTGAGACAAACTTACCCGTCGACATAAGCGATCTTTTGGTGCTTTCCCCACCTTAAGAGACAAAGCGCGTCATTTTGGCTCAAATAACGACCCAAAGTATATCTAGACTACAGCAGCTCGTAAGTTTGTGTCTTACCTTCTCCATGAGGAAAGCAGCTGCAGAGAAACGCTTGACGATGAAGGTACTCCACATCATTGTGGAAATGCCTGGAAAGAATCATTGGATTTACATTAAAGAAGTTTGGAAATATATTTTGCAGGGGACATCAAATGACTGATGAATATCAGGATTTCCTTTGTATTATTGATAAGCAAAAACACTGACCTAGTTGAATGTGAGGACTGGTGATCGACTTCAAATGTTCCACAGCAAAGAATAAATATCGGCCCTCCTAGACAGTGGAAAACATGAAAATATGTATAAATAAAACAAGAGTTATCCTTATTCTTCTGTACTTATTACAGTTGGGAGCCTGACTACACATTTTTATTCCGCTGAACATTTCTGGTTCTCTTCCAGGCAGTGGATTACATTTATTAGGGATGTACTGAGAAGTTAGATGATATGCTTGATCTGCTGACTGGAGACCAGCCAGTCAGAGACTCAAAAACAACCAGGACACGCTGACAATAAGGCTCTTTGTTTTAGACTCTGTTACTGAGTAAAGACGACTCAAAGTTAAACTACTTCCAGGTCCAGTGAGGTGTGAATGAAAGTAAATACTAGAATCAAAGCTTTGTCAGGAAAGAGTTTGGAGTTCTACCATTCAGTGATTTTTAATCATTTGAGGAATACAGGAGGTCATTTTGTGTCACCGTTATAAAAGTGTACGTTTCAAAAATAAAGCTGGTATTCCCTAAAAGCACTAGTGTAAAATCAGAGCAGCCAGTGTATCTGTGCACCTCCGGGTCTTTGTTCCATTGCACCACATATTCCCAGCAGCAGTGGGCGAAGAGCAAGTCGGGAGACAAAGAATCTGGAAACCGCTGACAAACTGCCAGCAACAGCTCTGAGAAACAAGGACAGAAAAAGTGTCATAATGTGAAAATCCATAAGTAATCTAAAATCTATGTGAAATATCTCCTCATTGCCACCTGCTGTCCTGTCTGCCTCCTCCTGGCACTTCTCTGCCTCTTCTCTGTCCTCTCTCTGCTCCTTTTGGTCACCTGTATCTTGAGTTTCTTTCCTCAGGAGAATTTTCTTCAGTTGCTCCGGCGCCATGTTCTGCCTGAACACCCACTTGGAAACACTGTCTGCAATACCACCTTAAAAGACAAATGTAAGGAGGAAAACCCAAGATATAAAAAAAAAAGCAGTTCTGTCCCCTCCCCAGCAGTGAATATTAAAAATAATACATGAAACACTTGTCATTCATAAGGCCATATATCTTCTGAGTTCACATATTCTTATTCTGCATCTGATCTGAGAGCATGAATGAGTGGAATTACTGGAAATCATTCAACAACAAAAATAAAAAAACTCCATCATCCCTTCCTGTGTGTGTCACCTGTGCCTCCCTCCTGCAGCGTTTTGATGGAGCACTGAACTACAGCTCCCCCTGCTGTCCCCTGAGGAGAAGGCACCAACAGAAGAGCTTGCAGGACCAGAACGTCCTCCAGCTGACGGACGCACACCACCCACTGCTCCAGCTCCAAAGACACGGCCTCCCACTCTGACTGCAGCTGTAACACAGCAGAGCAAAGCCCAAACACTGAATATTTCTCTCAACGGCTCATAATCTCACAGCTTCCACATTGGCAGGGCGATGCTGTTACCTTGCTGTCAGCCCTGCTTGTGATGCTCGCCTTGGCGGCGCGATGAGCGACTAAAGCAGCCAGTAAAGCTGCAGCAGCGTTGTGAGACTGGATGCATGTGAATCGGACCTGCTGCCACCAGGGGGAGACAGACTGCGTATCCCAGGACTCCTCGACAGCACCTAAAAACAAAGGAAAGAAAATATATCACCTTTGTTTTCTAAAGCTATTTCCCCTGGACTCATTGATAAGAACACAAACCGTCCATGTTGCTAAGTGCGATGAGCAGCGTGTGCAGGTTTTTGACCGTTTCCACTGGCTTCTGAAGCACTTCCTTCTCCCTTTGCAGCCACACACTCATCAACAAAGACTACAGGTGAGGAAAACAGGCATTACCAAACCCTGGAAAAGTAAATGATATTTACATTTCTAACTTCTCTGTCAGTGGGACGTAATCTTACCAGCAGCTGCTGAGGGCTGATGCCAGCCAGCTGTAACGTGTCACACACTTTATGGGTGGGACTTTTACCACATAAACAGCCCCAAAACATAAAATTTCCTGCAAAGAACAAACAACAAAGGCTGGATTAAAAACACGACTTGAGCAGATCAAGCAGTTTTCACAAACTCACAAAACAGGAAGTCAATCTGATATAAACACCAATAGTTCTTTAGGTCTTTTGAAGTTCTTGTTTGTATTTTTTTTTTTAACACATTTTCATTATTCCTTTATTTTTAATTTTTCAAACTTTAAGTATGGGACCTAGAAACAGAAACCATAGAAAGATGACATTGATAAATGTGACTAATAATAATTAATTAGTAGTAATTTGTCTCGGTTTATTCAAGACAAACGTTATTAGAAATGAAACAAACGTCTAATTTTTTTTTTTAGTAGTGAGATGATTCTACCAGCCTTTCATTACACCGTGTCCGTTCAGGAGTAAAGGCCTCAAACTCTCACCAAGCTGGTTCCACTCAGCATCCGACCTGCGATTCACCTTCACCTCTCCGTCCTCGGCACACTCCAGCTGAGTGAGGAAAGCCTGAGCAGACAGCGGCGTGTCGGGAGAGTCCTGGGCGAAAGACACCGAGGGTTTGGAGCTGAGCTGTGCGTAGCGCTGCAAGGTGGGACCGACACGAGACAACTCCTCCTCTATGCCTTCGAGGGAGTCCTGCTGAAGGGGAAAGGAACCCGAGTTAGAGGGCAGGAACGCCGCGTTTGGTGTCGTTCATGCGTTTTGCCACAGACGTTTCGGGAGCAGGCCTCTGTGTCTGCAGCCGACTGAAGCTGCTGGATGTCCGAGTAGAGCTGAAGCAGCTTCAACTGGGAGGAGCAGAGCTGGAGCAGTGATGCTTCCACTTCATCTGCATCTGTCAGGCAGAAATACAAGCTTTGTTTATTTTAAGCAGATTTTAATTGAGATATGCTTAGTTTTGCCCATTTATTCACAGAAAACTTTCTTCAGAGGTGAAATTATTCGCGCTACCTTGTTGCTTCAAAGCATCATGTAAGGCACTAGTAACGTTAGTCAGACAGGAGGCCGGAGCGTTCCTGTTCGACAGCAGAGACTCCAAAGCCTGTAGGGGATCCAGAGAGAAGATTAAGGATAATAACTATAAAAAGTACAAAGAATCATTTCATTACACTTTGATTTTTTTAATCTACAAACCTGCTTCTTAATGGCAGGGTGTTTGATTTCCAACAAGACACTTCTAGCTTCTCTCTCCAAGGAAACTGCAAACCAACCAGACAGAAACCATGTGAGGAACAGTTCAGCGTCTCTGGGACTTCACTCTGCTGTCAGTCGCGTGTCCATTACCAGGGTCCATGTCTCTGCTCTTCAGCACGGCGCTCAGTCTCTTCAGCAGGTGCATGTCTCTGGCGCGCTCGTTCTTTTTATCACTGAAACAGAGAGACCGAGAAGGCCGACGGGGTAAGCCGTCACAAGCTTAACATTAGAGAAATAAACTCAGTTGTAGATCTTCTTAAGCTGTGATAGCTTGAGAAGACCTCCGACATCATCGACTAATGTGACGGGCACGGGTTCAGATAGAAGCTGATTTCTCTTTGTGGCATCTGATCAACAGCCCTGCTTTGTTCCAACCTGAGGGCCAGATGGAAGGGGATGTTGATGGTCCTCAGAGCTCCTGTGGTGGGATCCAGCAGACACACCTGCTGCGTGTGGAGCTGCCAGCCCTGACTGGTCACACTGTTTACTCCCATCAGATGGTAGCCGGCATAAAGCAGCCTAACAGAAAATCAAGTCCACACATTTAAAAAAAACAACAACTTAGAAACAAATAGATGTCACAGCTACTTTAAGCTCAGATTTGGTTGAAGTAAACAGACGGAGCGTACCTGCAGTGTTTGCCTACGGTGAATGCGCCGACTCGAGGACCCCGCTGCATGGCCCACACCTCCAGGATCCCCCGACGGGGGGCGTAGATGATGAGGAAGAGGGCGTGGCGTCTGGGGAGGGAGGCAGAGGGCGAGAATTCCCGATCCCCACGCTCCTCCTGAACTTGCAGCCACCCCAGCTGGGCGTCTCTGTAGCCTGTCATTCAGACCAAATAAACATCTTTACATGGTCACGTTTGTTCACTTAAAGATGGAATGGAGAACATCTCGATTCACTTCCCCTGATGATGGTGGTTTCCCCTCTCACCTTTCCACATGCGGATGGTGACGCCCCTCGCCAGGTCCAGCAGCGTCACTCTACCGAAGTCATCCGTGACTCCAGCAAGCGTGTTGCAAGGCGACAGACATATGGACTCACCGTGGCGCCGGGAATCTGGCAGACCAAATCTGAAAGTCCAGGATGTCAGGTTTAAGGACAAAGGCAAGAGTTTTGAATATCAATATGACTCAGTTAGCATCCAGATATCATGAACAGTACCTGATCGCTAAGGGGGTCGCCGGCTCCACTTTAGGTTTCTGTTTCTGAGCTGCTTCCTCTTCATTCTTGTTCTTGTTCCACCCCAACCACCCACTGAGAGCAGAACGGCAGGAGAAAAACAAAACAACAAAGAGAGGAGATAATTAAAACATGACTAGAAACAGGAGAAGTGGCAAAACTTATATCATGTATAATTTTGTGTTTCGAAACATGCTCTTTATTTTTTAAATTCATATTCTGGACACTATCTACACTGATTTATTTTTGTCTTGTGCATCATGTTCTCGCTACTTCAGTGTGTTGGGATTCTTTTTGTTCAGTTCTGATGCAAATGTTGCTCGCAGATCTCCGAACCTGGCAGCGTTGAAGAGAGCTGAGGTGAGTTTGCTGGCCACAGCCAGAGCCACGTGGGACAGGAGAGGCTGAGAGTTTCCCTACAGACACACAGAGAGACTGTCGCATACAGCTTTCCACAGAACAGACAATTACACAGCTTTAACACTTATTTACTCTCATCACACACACCTCCACTGCGTAGTAAAATCCAGCGTACGGCCCAGTCCCTACAGTCACAAACTGGCTCATGGCAGGGGGGCTCCCCTTGACTGATGCATGGAACCCCCCCAGGATGGACGCATTCTTCATTTGGTCAAATACACACAGCGTCATCACACCTGCGACCACAGGACAGAAATAATTGTACAGCTAAAGTACAAAGTAGAGCAGAATGCTGAAATGGAGGAAGATTTCATCACTGGAATAGAAGCTGGTCAGATGTGATGGGAAGATAGATGGAGATAAAACCAGATTGATCAAGGAGGAAAACCTGATCGATGAAGGAAAAGACTTAAAACTAGACCGGAATGTCACCTTCTAGGTAAACGACCTTAAGCTTACAGCAAGATCAAATCAGATACAGAATGACTCAGTCAAAGTCCATGCCAAAATCCAATTATGAATCTGTGGCGAGACATGAAATGTGATATTCACAAAGGATTTCCATCAGATGGATCTGAGACTGAACTATTTTTCAGAAAGAAAAAATGACATAAACAGGAAAATATGCCAAAGTACTAACTTCGAAAAGCTAGATACCGAAAGCAGATCGCACTTTTTAGATTTTAATTTAAGATACTGAAATGATTCCTTCAAATTCACATCTCTCTTCTAATTTGTGTTGCTCTGTCCATTAAAATCCTATGAAGTACATTCAGGACTCTAATGTCACAAAATGTGGAAAAGTTCAAGCTTTACCAAGAGGAGAACAATTAAATGAGCCTCTTATGTTTGTAGATAAAATGCTTTAGGAACTCGTTTTAATATTTTGAAGGCACAATAGTCCAGAAAAGAAAGACAGATTGTGAGCAATCAACTCATAACTGCTCTGAAATGTATCTTACCCACACTGCTGTGGTCCACGATGGTGTCCATCTCCTGCAGACCCCACTTCTTGTAGGCCAAAGGAGGAGGGGGGACAACATCACTACCTGCTGCTGCAGCTGCACAGTGAGAGACAGTAACACCTTCAATGTTCAATGTTTTAAACATTTCCATTAACCGACACGGTGTGGTAAACACACTTCCATTTAAAGCCCTCAAAGCTTTATTAAAAAAAAAGACATAATGGAAAAAAACCCACTTCTGCCTTTTAATACAAACACAGAGGAGAATCTCCTTTGCTAGGAGACTCACAGATGCTAACCACTCAGCAGGCGAACACACCCTCATACTTTTTCTGTATTTCATAACTCCAAATGCAAGAATCACTCAAGGCCTTTCTTTCAACATCAAGCTCCTTCTCAATAAATAAAATGATTCCTTCAGTCAGGATGCAAGCTGCCGGAGATAAACTGAGGCCCTAAACATCTGCATTGCAGCTACTAGAAGCACTGATCCTCAGAGCACTATGAGCTAAAATCCCAACAGCAGATCTCTACATAGCAATAAGCTGCTAACCTGAATGCATCAAAAGAACAGGTTATGCCTCAGTTGTACTTGAAAGTCTCATAGCAATCACTACATCCACCCAGCCAGCAAGAGAAAAACACATCTGCGATTATCTCCGAAGAACAATTAGCACCACATGAGAGGCCTCCCTTCCTGCTGTGCATAACAAGTAAAGCAGCTGTACCTCTCGCCACCTGGTTCCTGCAGGCCCGCAGCGACTGAAAGAGGCTGAAGCCGTCGATGGTGACCAGAGCGGCAGGATAAAGGATGCTGAGCTCCTCGTGCTGCAGAGGGAGATTATCCGTTAGCTCATAACTAACACTTCAACCCCGGGTATTGTGAAACGTTTCAGCTGCAACCGATGCATTTGGGTTTCCCTTTTACCTGCTCCGTTACTCCAGGATGGCGAGGGATCTTGTAGGTGCGACATTTGAGCCTCAGAACAGGGTCCACGTGTAGCAGCTGGGCCAGGAGAAGAACCCCGCTCTGATTTGATAACACAACAGGAAAAAAAAACTGTTACCTAGACTGTCTGTGACTACAAGAGTTGAGGACGCAGAAACTAAAGAGTACCTCTGTGTAGAAGCGGACATAACCGGATGTGAAGCCCACAACTATGCAGGTCCAGTCGGGCCTCCCTGTGGAGCTCCTGTAGTCCAGAAACATGCGGTTATGATATGGTCGTAATGTTCTTCTACAACTTGCTAGTAGGTAATTCTCACCTCTTCTGACTGGCCAGGGGGATAGCGATGACACTGCTGACACGCTCTCTGAAGAGAAACACATTACTCTGTGGATTACTGTCACTTCTCCTGTTGTCAGCTGATCTATAGTCAGAGTTTTGACCTTGTCTCACCCTTCTTCTGTGCTGAGGTGTCCACTCCAGGTCACGGCCAAGGTCATCTCCTCTCTGCCACTGTCATCTGTGCGCCACTTTGCTGGAAGAAACCAAAGCTTGCAGTTAAATTACAGCGCTCCCAATACAGAGACTACAGAGAACTGTGTGTGTGTGTGTGTGTGTGTGTGTGTGTGTGTGTGTGTGTGTGTGTGTGTGTGTGCGTGTGATGGTTTTAATTTCTGACCTGAGAGGAAAGCAGCTTTCTGTTCTCGAGCCACAACCAGCAGGTCGGCGCAGGGCGACAAGGACACAACGCAGTCCTGAAGCCATGGCTGGCTCTGCCCCGACGGCTCTTCCTCTGCCTGCAGAGGACAGCCGGTGTTTGGACATGAAGGAGAATTACTACCTGACATTCTGATGCTTGCAGAGATTTGAGACTTGTAAGTGTTTCTGTATGCAATTTCAAACACTTTCAGTTATTTCTCTTTAAATTATTAACATTTACTCCCTCTACGTTTCAGTTTTTCTGGACATTTTGCACCCAAATACATAAGACTGAAACAGAGACAAAAAAAACTCAGACCTTTGTGGAAGAAGCAGAATCTTCCTCCTTATTTTCATCGTTATCCCATCCCGATTCCCAGTCAGAGGTATCCCAGGAAAGCTCGTTTTCTGCTGAGAAACATGAGAGATGATCTCAAGTCTGGATTATCCAGCAATCAATTCAAAGCAATAACTCAACAGTAATAAACAAAAAAAAAAACTCTCAATGGAGTCACATATTCACATTTAGAGCGAGAAAAACTAAAAAGATTACCATGACAGAATAGACGCTTAAAACAATCTACTAGTTTTATAAATTCAATTTGAATGTGTTCTTGATTTACAGCGAAATCTCTCGTTGCATTACATTTCTTTGAAGAACTGCAATCAGTAATAGTTTCTTATATAGAGAATATTAAAAGTCACAGGAATTTGAGACATCTACATAAAGCTCAGACAAAAGGAGGGCCATGTTTTCCTGTTAGGGCGCTGGTAACATATGGATTAACGACACATATAGCACCCTACATTAATTCAAATATTCCTCGGTATTTAACAAAATAATTAAACCTACGTCATTATTTCCATCAGGACAAACATTTCCTTGGGAACATTTCGGATTCTGCATTAAGCTAACATTACTCCATATAACTGTTTCATTGCTGCTGGAGCATCTTCACCAACATTTAGCACAGGTAAAGCTCACCTGTTTGATTCTTCTCTTCTACTGACTCTTTGCTCTGGTTCTGGAACAAGAAGTCCCGGACTGTTTTGAGCTCTTGGAGCCGACAAAACTCAAACAAGCTGCAGGACATCCCTCTCCCGTCCTGTCCTGTCAGGAACCGAAAAGAAGTCGAGGAAGAGAGTCAGTTAGCTTCCCTGCTAGCAGTTCAGAAGAGAAGCGCTGCTTTTGTCAACTTACGTTTCCGAATTTAACTTTATGACAGTCTGTTAACTAAACAATGCTCCTTATTGAACTTGCACAAGCCCTTAGACAAATTTCAATAACTGTCCGCTGGGTTTATTTTGCCCATTATCTACTGCTTCCACCCAAATCTGTTGATGACACATCATTAGCATAACAACACTTTTCTGTTTCCGGGTTGGGCCTGTGCAGGAGATTTTCAAAATAAAACGTTAACGAGAAATGCTTGTCTTTACATGAAATGTCAAAACACACAGGCTGGTCGAGAAAATGTGCAGAACTCAGTGGTAAATAATAAAAACAACTTAATCTTGTTTCAGGTCTGAGGTTTCAAAGTTTTCCAGGTCCATCGATTACGTTCAGTGACTACTAAAATTAGCTATTAATTAATTAAAATAAATTTATTTATTTATTTATTTATTTATTTATTTATTTATTTATTTATTTATTTATTTATTTGTTTGTTTATTTATTTATATTTTCTACTCAGACAAATACAACGAGTTCAGTATAGGAGGTTACCGAGCAGGCCTTCTGTATCTATGAAATTGATTCTTTAGCAAGAATCAATTTTCAAGTAGCAGTAAGTATTATAACTATTTATAAAAGAAAATCTTGCTTCAAAATCGTACTCCAATCGTGTCCATGGAAACTGAAATGGTTTGCGTTTCAGTTCCCATGGACCGAGAGCTTTGCATTTGTCCTCTAGAGGGCAGTAGAACAATGATTTTGCAGGCCTGTAAATTCAATTATTTATGTTTTACTTTTTTTTTTATTTCACGAGACCTCAGGAATTGGAAAATCGTCTATGATGATTTACTATTTTAATTTTGTGTTCATAAATGTGCAAAACAAAAGAAACTTTTTCTCTCCTGGAAATGTTTGGCTAACTATGAATTGTTGCAAGTTCACTGGTAGATTGTTTCCTAATCTTGTGCAGTAAATAAAGGAGCTATTCTTTTATTTCTCGGTGCTGATTTTTGTATTTTGAATGGGTTCTTGCTCGGTTTATGCTTTTTGGTGATGCATTTCCAAATCATGCATTTTCATTAAAAAATTTGTCTCCGATTATCATACATAAGACTAAATATCATTCTAATATTCAGCTGAAAGTCTGCCATCCAATCCTGTGCATAGCACAAAGACATGCATAAAGTCATTTGTATTTTATTTGGTACCATTGACCAATAACAAAAAACATAGCCTTCAATAAGGTTGTATCTGTTAAATCAAAAGACCAAATTAACTCGTGTGCTTTATATTTATCGTCACAATTGAAAATATTTAAAAACTGCAACCATAATTAATGTTAGAGCCTATGCATTCCTGACCAAGCATTACCAATATTACATAATAATAATAATAATAATAATAATAATAATAATAATAATAATAATAATAATAATAATAATAATAATAATAATAATAATAACAATATATTGTATAATACTGACCATTACATCTATGCAGATCACAATGAGACTGGCTAATTTATTCTTGACTTGACTAAAAACATTATCAATCAATCAATATATCAAATTTTATTTGTATAGCACATTTCAGCAGCAAGGCATTTCAAAGTGCTTTACATAATTAAAATAAAAACAGAAATAATCAGTGAGAAAGAGAGAGATTTAAAAAGAAATAAAAAAAACAAAATAAAAATAAAAACAAAAAAACAAAAAACATTACATCATTAAAACGTCGAAAAGAAAGAAGAAGAAATTAAAAACATTAAAGACATAAAAACATGGAAGACATCAAAACCCGCACTCTAACCCTAATTTAGCCATAAGCAACTCTAAACAGGTGGGTTTTAAGTTGAGATTTAAAGGCACCCAGTGTTTCAGCTGTTTTACAGTTTTCTGGAAGTTTGTTCCAAATCTGTGGTGCATAGAAACTGAATGCTGCTTCTCCTCGTCTGGTTCTGGTTCTGGGGATGCAGAGCAGACCAGAACCAGAAGATCTGAGGGGTCTAGACGGTTGGTACAGTAATAACAGATCTTTAAGGAATTGTGGTGCTAAACCGTTCAGTGATTTATAAACTAACATCAGTATTTTAAAGTCTATTAGTTAGTTACTTATGCCTCTGTTTATGTTCACAGAGAAAACTAAGTCTTTATTGACCAGAGTTCAATTCAAAACAAAAGTCAAAATAAAATGAGTAACATGATGGGGGAAAAAAAAGTTATAAAAAAAATTAACCTTTTTCAGAGAATTAGCCACTCAGAAGATTACCTATTGGAACTGTAAAAATTGAGTCATTAATTAATGAACTCAGTTACACCGTTGCTCAACAGTTTGCTTCACACTTTCATGAACCCAACAATCCAACAGACTCCATTTCTAACTTAATAATGACAAATTACATGGGTAAATTAATATAAGAGCCCATATTATTTTTGAAAAAGCTAATAACAAATATTTCTTTTGATTGTCCTATTATGCCACACAACAGTGTGACACTGTTTGGAAGTGTTGAAGCAGGGTTTAAAAAAATATTTTTAACAAACTTGTTTGTTTGGACAATTCAGTTAATCACTTGAGCGTCTTGGCAGCGCTATTTAATGCCAACTTGTTTTAATGAGGACATGCATCTGGAGATGTTGGAGTGCTGGGTCTTTTAATGTTGATCCCATTGGTTGCCTTACCTAATGGTGCATGCTATTTTTTTTTGCAGATGTCTTTGAAGAACACAAAAGAGATCTCCTAATGTGAAGTTTGGACTTTCGTAACCCCACAAAGACATATGTTGCTCTTTGTGATTCAAAGGTCACTGTTACTACTTTCCGTCCTGAGAACCTAATGTTGTAAACATGAGCAGCAGCTTTTGGCATTGTTAAACACTGCTCCACATCTTTCTTTCCCATCCTTTCTTAAAAAAGCAACGGGCAACCTGCCAGTGTATCCCTTATGTATTCATTTACAAACCTACGTTGCTCTCGCATCCAGAGAAAACACACACAAACACACACACACATGCGCTGAGCGTACACATGGCCACACAAACACACCCTCGGGGGGGTGCCCAAAAGTTTCCGATCCGGAAGGCCGGACACAGAAACTCAGGAAATAATTGGGTGTCAGAGAGGTCCTTGGGCTCGTCACGTTTCCTCATCCTGTGCCGCTGCTTATTGAACTGTTGACGTTTCTTCTGTTTTATGGGCCGAGGCAACAACTCTCCATCTGGTTCCCCCTCTTCCTTTGTTGACAAGAGAGCGAGTTGGCGTGCTTGGTTGCAAAATGGACGCATCACTGGTACACAAAAAAGGGATGGCATTGGTTTGGTCAAACTTACTGGGAGTTAAAAGACCTTGGGTTTTGTTTTGCAGGTTTCCAGACAAGAAGATGTGACGTCAGAAGGATCCAGGTAGACTAAAAACACACGGGGCCTCGTAAAGGAATTCACACCCTTCAACGTTTATGCAATTTGTTGCATTTTACCCACAATCTTCAGACCAACATACACTTGCACAATAGTGAAGTGACTGGGGAAAGATAAAGATGTGGACTACTGACATACAGCTTTCCACCCTATAAGAACAGGCCAAGCAAGAAGAACACTCAAGAGGAGCTGCTGAGATTAGGTGGGAGAAACTATTTGTCGTGCACTATACCAATTTGGCTTTTGGAAAAGTATGGTGAAAAAAGAACAAACAAACTCTCCTGTTTGTGTTGTGGGTCTGAGGTATGCAGCAATACAGCAGTTATTTCTGCTGAACAGCTTAAATAAACTGACAGGGCATCGTTATGGTGCTGCTGCATTGGCTGTAAAACGTCTTTATCACTTTAACGAGTTAAATAGCATATTCTTGCTGTTGACTGTAAAGAGTGGCACACCTAAAAAGATAAATATTAAAGCTGAAATGGCAAAGTCCATGAAGACTTAAAGCTTTTCGGGGCTCAAAAACACATCAGCATGCAGGTGGAAATACTTCGTATCACAACACTAACAAACATCGACAAAGATGTGACCACGTCTTTTGTGTCTGCCACGCTCGTATAATTTCACGAGCTGCATGGGGAATTAATGGGACACGCAGAAGAAACAACTCTGGTTAGAAAAAAATAATCTTTGAAATACACTTATGTTGATAGGTGTTCTGTAAAAAAAAAAAATTGAACATTCGAAAGACTTTTGCCTGATAAATCTCTAAAAACAGCGGTGCATACAGTTTGTGATTAAATCCTTCAGGTTATGATTTCAAGTGTCAAAGCAAGCACTGAAGAACACTGTGTCGTCTTCCTACAGTCTTGCAGAAATTTTAAAGGAAGGGGTAGAAAGAGGATGTTTTTCTTTTTAGGTAGCAGCTTACATCATCAGTCCCTGTCAAGCGAAAGGTGCAGACACTCCCCAGTTTGGAGTAAAGCTTTGATGCACCGACAATCAAAAGTAGGAATTTAAAATAAAACCTTCAGGAAGTTTGTTTGTTGGACTACTGTCACATGTGGTCGTGAGATGATGTTCTCCCTTTGGTTCCTGATTATTGGCTGTACTTTCCCGTTCGGCAAGTGCGTGTAATATTTCAGCAGCTCATCACACTTTGGCTCTATTTTCCATGTTGCCCCTACATCGCTGATTTTTATGCTTTCAAGCATAATCTATAATTTATTTGCCTTCCCTATTATCCATTTAGTATTTGTAGTGTTTTTTGTTTTTTTTTCCCCAATATGAAACATTATAATCAGTGTTGTGCTTGGGGTAACATTGTATCCAAAGTGCACATGTAAATGTTTTATGACAAATAAAATCTGATCTCTGATCTTCTTGAAATGACTGCCAGGTCATTTAAGGAACTGACCGATTTTTACATAATATTGTAAAGTTAGCAGATTTTATTGCAGTTTTAGTGACAGACAAGATGGTATCACAAAGAAGAGGAGGAATAGTATCACTAAATCTCTGACCCTTATGTAAATCCTGCAACCAAACAAGGTAATCACTGCTGACATGTTAAATTTGTTGGAAATGTTGTGAAACTGTAGAAACAAGATTGTTTGTTCCTGCTACTTCTGTGGCTGTTGCATAATAATATGAGGCCTTAAAAAGCCAGAAAGGTGAATATCTCTTTTAATCTTCTTTTTTTTATGCAGAAGCTCTCAAGGAATACACAGTAAATGTCAAAAAAGTGAAATGATCTGGTCCCATGTCCGCAGCACTTCTCTGAAGTACCTTCTGACTCAGTTTCAGCATTCAATCTTCTCAGGAGATTATCTGTCCACCTCCCACATCTTAACCTGACAATATTTGATCACTCTGCCTCAGAAAAGTTCTCCAATTCCTTCATTGTGAGAACATCTCCTGTCTCTTTAAATGACTCAACAGATCTGCCAAATTAAGCTGTGGATGCTGGCAAGGGAATTCCTCATGAAACTGAACTAAAATGTGGTTTATTAAAGTCATTTAAGGTTGTGCACATTCATGCTACCAGGTAATTGCAGCTTTTTTTTTATTTTTCTGATATTTTCCCTAATACATTTAGTTATTTTTATATTTGCATACACTAACTAAGACACAGAACCTTATTCCCACTGTCTGATATTGTAAAATCAGACTAAACTTGTCCAGTTTCAGATCAATGACGGAGCAGCAAAAGTGTAAAAGGGTAAATCCTGAGTGTCTTAAATTTATTTTCAGAGAAAATCATCCAAAAATACAGCTTCTTAACTACAGAATTCTTATAAACGTATGATTCAAAATTTCAAAGTCATTTGCTAGTCCCTTTTCTGCACGTAATGCTGCTGAGTGAGGAGAATGAAGACATCACAGATCGCTGATAAATGTTGTGCCTGGAATCCCACAGTAACAGGAGACGTTCTGGTTTCCATCACAGTCAGCACATTTTCAGACTGGGTCCCGTTTTTAGCTCGACTCAGCAGCCATCAAAATCATCATGAGTTCAAATTATTACTTGGAACAAAAGGATCTGATGTATACAGACAATATGACGTACACATTCCAGATCATAATGACCAATTAGGTTTTCTTTTTTATTTCTCTTGATTGGATCATGAACAAAAATGAAATGATTCCCTTTAGCAGTGTTCATTCATAGAGTTTGCATATATTTTTATACATCATACAGCAAATTATTACAATCTCTTAATGATATGACAAATATCTGATGTAAAAACAAAAGCAGATCAGATATTTTTCACCCTGTCTTGTTGTCTGTTCTTTTTTAGCATATGATGCACAACTTTATCACGTATGATAAGGATTCTTTGACTACTTACCAGGTAGCTTTTCACCACTCATAAACACACCAACAGGAGGAAACTATTAATTATCTTGCTTTGATCAAAAGACAAATATTGCCAAATTTCATCCTTCAAGTGTCAGCACATTTAAACATGGGGATAGAACCACAATTAATGAAAGTAGCAGACAACATGAATGTGAATAATATGTAAATTAATGCCAACATGAGATTTTAAACTGTTAGCCATAGAAATAAACTGATATCCATTTGGAAAGGACACAATTACAGAGTGGAAATGTTAATGGGAACGAAATAGAAACAGGTAAACGATCAGAAGTCGCTCTGCCACATTTTTGGAATTTAGCCTACTTAAATATTCAACTGAAAAATTGAACTTGAGAGAATACAATTTTCAGTATCTACACTTGACTTTTTATTTACTAAACTATAATTTTCTTATGGTACTCTTTCATGTCAGGATGCCACTTTAGCAAATACATCTGGATAAAAAAACAAAACAAAAACAAAACTGGGGCAGGAGGAGGACCTTTCACATAGGACTTGGAAGTGTCTTCAAGATTGACCTGCAATATCCATAAAGGCAGATAACAATAACTGTCAGTATGACTAGACAGATCAGATGCATTCCAATAATCGTAATATGGACATAAATTTACAAGGACATGTAATAGAATCCCAAAAATGCAATCATTAACAGTGTATGAACTCATGTTTGAACTTTCAGGTGTTATGTAAAACTGACAGGTCCTCAGTTGCAAAACATTTACAGTTTGACCTGTGATTATGTTCTTTTCTGTGCAATATCCTAGCTCTCCAGATTTAAAAATGCATTTTAATTCATTCCAATACCAATAGTGTATTGATACAGTGTCGTGCAAAAGTTTCCAGACAGTGCAGTCATGTGACACAAATCTTTGTATTTTATAGGGATTTTGTAATATAGACCAAAAGTTGTAACACAAACAACTTTATGTAACACAAATAGTGTAACACCATAATGTTCTTTCTAATAGTGAAGTAGAAAAAACATTATGTTGGCTGCATAATGCTGTGTGGATGCTTTTTGTTTTGTTTTGTTTTTTTAGCAGGGAAAGCTAAGCTATAACTGGAACAACTGCTGTACAATACAAAAGTTTGCCACACTTTTCAGATATTAGAAGTCATATGCTTATTTTATTATTATTGCAAGATTTACTTTCTTTTAATCTTAAAAACAAAAGGCTATCCTGTTCTGGTTCTAAAAATGAAATATGGCGTGCCAACACGAAGACATGGCATCCTGACAACTCCAGTGACTTTGTTTAGATGACAATAGTTGCCAAACACAAGCTCTCTGATGTCTTTAGCAGTTACAGTAAGTGCTGCCAGAATCATGAGTTATTAAGCGTGTTGTCTGAAACTGTTTTCAGATCTCATATAATTTAGAGAATTCAACCCACGCCTTTAAGCAAATCTTCATTTTCAAAGTAAAACGATTGCATAGAAAGGATCATTTGAGATTCCCAGAAGAGAGTCATATTGATGCTTTGATTTATTCAATTAAATTTTTCAGCTTTTAACCCCCACCATTACTCATGAAGGAAGGATGAGTAATCATGATTTCATTTTGTTTTGCTGCAGGCATTTTTATTCGTAATTAATTTCACTTGATCATTCACAGTGTCTCGGCATTCAAACATCTCACCAATGCGAATCTGATCGGCTGCAGTTACAAATGGGCCCTTCAGGCAGAGGCAGTCCTAACCTGTTCAGGGAACACCACGAGTTCCCTAAAATTCTGGGGACCTCACTTTCCCAAAATAGAGTTCCATCTATTTGCATTTCCACTAGAAAGGCATTTACTCTTTAAATAAATGTTCCAGCATGTCTACCAGTTAATTTCAGCATTTTCAAAAACCCTAAAAAAGGCATTCAGTGCCAAGATTTCAGCCTGTTAAAATCATCTTATTTTCCGCTGGTTCTCATTTCTAGATTTATGTCCTTGTGCGGCTAAAATACTTTAAACATTAACTCAGGATGGGCAATAAACAGATTTTAAGATGTGTGCAGAGATCGTCTTCGTTATGCAATATTTTACAGATGGATGAGTTTCTACATATAAACTTGAGTGAAACTTAGGATATATTAAACTGCTGTGAAAATGTGCACCAACGCTGATTATTAAAACATTGCAAGGAAAAAAACATTTTTTGATGCAAGTTTATTTTACAAGAAATATACAGTTTTCATGAAAATTATGTACAAACTTACAAATACAAATAATTTAACCATAAAAAATACACAGAAGTACACAGACAACTATACTGGAGTTTAACACAATGGAGAGAAAAATATCTAATCTTAGATATACTTTTTTGCAATTCAGTCCAAAGCAGTACCTTGCTGCATAGACAACCAGTGAAAAAAAGATTGTTCACATAAGGGAAACAAAAAATGGTGGGACTGTGATGAAATTTACCAGAGAAGGAGAAACAAATGCCACCATGTGTGGAAAAACAACTGTTCAGTGAGTTGCTCAGAATACATTCAAAAGATGTTCCGTTTTGTGCATCCCCTGCTTTGCAGTGGATTTAAGGCTATTCACATAATGAGGCATTAATATTAGTCAGAACGTGCATTTGACGTGTTCACATGGAAAATAAAATCAAACTTGAAATATGACCACTTATTACAAGAATCTTGTTTAACAAATTTGGCTTGAATTCAAAAGAAAAAAGAAAGAAAGAAAAAAAAAAAAAGACTCAAGAACCCCTCATGAGATTGCTGCTTTTTTTAAACCATTTCAACTAACACCATTTTTAATCTTTGTGCAAGACATTGTGTGCAAAAGGCCTGCAAGACTGAAAACTGGAGATGTTTGAGATCTCGGTTTCGTGCTCAAATGACACTTATGGGGAGCACTGATATGAAGGACATACGTCAAGAGTTTATTGATCTGCCACGAGTTAACCTTAGCTGCCTGTCAAGAGCAGCACTTCATTTGTTCACGTTGGTGCAAGCCCCCCCAAAGGCAAACACAAGCAGCAAGGCCACGTCCCAAGCGGGGCTGGCTTTGTGGCTACTGGCGGGCTCTTGGCCAATATTTACATGGCAAACACAATTCAAAGAATGCTACAGAGGCAGCATATAAGAATGTTGTTGCTGTGGAAGCTTGATCCCCTGTTAAGCACCAAAAATTACAAGTGCTGAAGTTGCAAAGCTGTCATCTGAGACGCAGACAGCAGCAGAGCAGAAACAGCTAAAAAAAAGTGTTCAAGGAGGCTCAACTCGGCTTGTATTTTATTACTGTTTATAATCATTTTCTCTCTCGGTTGATGTAAGGGCTCAGATGGAAGACATCACAGTTGGGTTGCTCATAATATAAACACCAATTTCTGACAAGATCAAGAGCTTACCTTAATAAATGAAATACAAAAAAAAGTAAAATTTTTCCTTCACCCCTTAATTTTAAGACAAAAGCTTGGCTCAGGTTGTAAAAGCAAGTCTGCCCTGGAGTGGAATTTCATACACCCTGATCTCACTGAAATTGTGCAACAGCAGATGCATAAACCCACACAGCAACTCAAACGCTACACTGTCCTTCATGTTAATAAATATCTTTAAAAGCACCAATATGGTGAAGAGAAATAGTTGAAACTATGGGAAATCAAACCAATTTCCACATATAACTTCAGGCTATGAGCAGGAATAAAAATCACTCACAAACAACTGCTGCTGGTTTGAATATATCAAAATAACTTGTGATTTTTCTTCAAACCGACTGAAAAAAGAAAGTCATTAATTGAGCAGACGTTGACTCCTCATGAGGTTGCAACTCATGCTCTATTGTTCTTTATTAGTGTTGAGTTTGATTGTCCATTTCAAAGTTGATCTCAGATGTTTGATATGCACTTGGATGCTTCACATTGGAATACAATTACCTCCAGCAAACACTAGAGGCCCAAAGAGATTTCTCGACCAAGTTGGTCAGCTTTCACAGCTCAAGATTCTGTGTTGTCTTCCTTTGCGTATTCCTCCACAAGCTTCTCATAGGAGTGGCCGTGTTCCGAACCATCACTTGTAAAAACGGACCCGTCGCATTCAGAACTCTGATCCTCCCTGGAGTTTGTTTCAATGTTTTCATCACATGTTGTGATGGAAATTTTTGCCTTAGAGTCATCATCTGCGTCCTCATCATCCAGCTCCTCCAGATTACTGCTCAGAAAGTTTTCTTCATCTATGAAAGTTATGTTTGCATTCTGAATGGTTAGAGGATGGTACTCTTTAAAGTCCCACGTCCTCCGACCTCCCGCCCCACAGTCTCCAGCGGCCTTGCTTTCTACATCAACGTCTTTGTCAAGTTGGTTCTCGTACATTTGGTTTTGGTGTCGTTCTGGGTCACCCTCCCCCTGGTCTTCTGTTAGCAATAAACCATTATCTGAGCCCAGCAGGTAGTTTTTGGACTTTGAAAAGGCGACAGTGACACGGTCGCTGAAACTGTAGCGTCTCTTTTGGCGTGGTGAACGGTCCAGGCTGAGAATGGTGTGACCATTGAATTCCGGAGCATCATTGCAACTCTTGGAGCGACCCATGTCTTTGGCTTTCTTGCTGGAGTCACCGGTCCTGTGATTACCTTCGTTTTTACTACCAATCTGCTTTATTAAGTCGTTGTACCCCTCCTTCTTCTTGGACAAGAAGCTGAAAATGTTCACATCATTGGGAGTGGGTGGCAAACGAAGAGAAGCTTTGTGAGATTCTTTGTAATGGCGCATCTCTTCAAGCGATAGCTTGCGCAGCTTGCGACGTTTCTTCAAAGCCTTGTGGGCTTCGATCACCATCCGCACTTTCCAGTTGAAGAACAAGGATAGCCAGGCCAGCCCCAGATAAATCCAGACTTCCACAAAGTAACGGTACAGAGTTGGATACTCTTTATTTGGCTCCACACCTACAGAAATAGAGAACATGTTAATATTTCTCTGTGGTGAAAAAGAACAAAGTTAAGTTAAGTTAAATTTAAATCTATAAGATCTTATTATCTTATGTATGACAGATTAGTTTTCTCACAGCCATTGCTGAACACTTCTAGTAGAGCTCTTAACTTAAGAAAGAGCAATTGATCAAAGAAGTCACGAACGGTCAAACCTTACTGAATGTCATTTACAGCCTACACTTTTAAGGTCTAAAATTAGGGTTACTGTGCATAGGACATTTCATAGACTTTTTTTTTTTTAGGAAACGAAACTCTAATCTATTTTTATTGTTTTAGTTATCTGCTCACCTGCAACCAAGTCCCCAAAACCAATTGTGGTCAAGGTGACGAAAGAGAAGTACAATCCTTCAATGTAGGTCCAGCCCTCCTGGGACATGAAGACAAAAGGCGGAAGGACTAAATGGACCAGCACACCCCAGAGAAGAAAGATGGCTGTGCAGGTAAACTGGGCTTTTCTCTGGAAAATAAAACAAAATATTTATATAGAAATATATATATATATATATATATTATATATATATATAGGAAACCAGATGTTTCCTGAATGATTGAAGAACTAAAAGTAGAAATAACTTACCAATGAAAACCCCTTTTTGGTTAGAAACTGTCCCAGGTGCTTTGCTCTGCCACCAAAAAACTTGCCCAGCTCACTGATCCAGGTAAGACAAAGGGGTACCCCAAAAAGCCCATAGAAGATGCAAAATACCCGGCCTTCTGAGGTTTTAGGGGCAATGTTTCCATATCCTTTAAAGATTGAAATAAAAAATAAAAGGGGCTTAAAACATGGGAGATTAGGCAGACATGTCCAACAGCAGATACCAGAACTCGCAAATTAGATTTTAGTAAAGAAAAAGAGACAAAAAGCCAAGAATGCACTACATTTATCAGGTGGTAAAAATGCCACAAACCAACAAATAAACAACAAACTAATAAATCCATTCTAGAGAATTGGTGATAATTTAATGAGCCAATTTCTGAAATAAAACTTGCATAAAAATTTCAATTCAATAGTCTAACATCTGCGATGGACTGGCGACCTATCCAGGGTGTACCCCCCTCTCGCCCGAAACGTTCGCTGGAGATATGCACCAGCACCCCAACCGACCCAACCGACCCCACTAGGGACAAGGGTGTACAGAAAATGGATGGATGGATGGTCTTAAATTTAATTTGGTTAACCCGGAGAGCGGGTCTATAATACATCCATCAGCCCAAACTATTGATTTTAATGAGAAACACTATAAATTCAAAGTATGCTGTTGAGTGAAACCACAAAGCAACATTAAGATGGCAAGAAAAAATGAGCAGGTGTTACATCTTTAAAAAATATGATAAAAACTTTAAAGACAATTACAGGACATATTTTTTCTACTTCCCACTTCATGATTTGTTGGGAACCAAGAGAGAAGTGGTTAAGCAAAATCTTGTGGTCTTTTTTGACCTTCATTTCTCCTACAGTTTTTTTTAGCATTATGTGCAAATTAGCTACATTTATCATCCTGAAATACCTTTCAGGATGGCAAAGCTGCCTCCATTTTTCTTGTAATACACCCATCCTAGCATTTTTTAAATATCTCGTTCAGTGTAAGCCTGATATCTCTGTTACTCCCCCTTGTGAAATTCTGTCTGAAGCTATAATTGTAAACCACAAGAGACCCAGGTGCCAATCCAAAATTATGCAAATAACGAGAGACAGCATCTCTCGTTATTTGGTGCAAAAAGCTTTTTTGGTGCAAAAAGCTTCTTAAAATTGAAATGTCATTTAATATGCTTCTAAAAAAACTGATTGAATTTTATGATAAATCAGACGTACCGATGGTGGTGATTACTGTAGCAGCAAAGATGACAGCATTTGGCCAGTTCCAGTTGTTAAACGTCTTACTGCCACTTATGGTGACCCCTTGGCCTGCAGCATCAGACACTACCTGAAGACAAAAGAAAACAACATTGTTAAACTGCATACAATATGACCTTTTAGGATTAGATTGAATTAGACTGAATGAGAGTTGGTTTGTAAACATAAGATCATCAACCTCAGCCTTGTAAATAAACATTGGTGAATTTAAAAAGTTTTAATTCAGCTAAGATCAAAGGAGTCTGATAAATCTGATAAGTGAAGATGTAATTTGTTTTATCATATCCTTCCTTCCAGATTGCATCTCCAGAAGATTAACCAACAGAACCATGGGATGCTGCTTATGTCATCAGTAAGAAACAGGAAAGCAAGTGCCACATCCTCTAAACTTCAGTTGCACAATGACGAAAGAAGTCTCAAGAAAGTTGTCTTCAAAACACCCCATGCATGTCATACTTCCATAACCACAGCTTGAGGCGAGCAGCTCCTAATCAATCATTCTTGACCATACACGTCCTTGAGCTGCCAAAACAAAAACTGGACTTTCCCCCTCTTGGGAATAAGCAAACACCGGACCATGTGTGTTGGGACAATGCATTGCCCCGAGCTCTCCCTCTCCTGGTGTTCTGGTAGCTGAGGAAATGTGCACACATTAGCAAAATTCACATAAGCTCCAACATGCTGGATGAAGCTTGGTTGTTTAATAATAACAGGTCTGCGACATCTCTGGTCTGTAATTACCAGACAAAGGGGAGCAATTCTTTGGCATGAAAAACAAAGCTTCTATGTTGGACGGTTGAGGCTTTGAGTTTATCACGTTTATGTTGAGACAGACTTTAACTTAAGAATTTGATGGATTTGCATGTCACAACATCAGTGTTTGCTTTAAAAATATTCATAAGATAAAATAGATTTTGGCACCAGTTAAATGTACACAGACGATGACACGATCAGACACAACTTAAAAGAAAATCCGGGAGCCCACTCAGTACTGTGGAGCAGGTTACATTATATAAACAAGGAGCTAAAGTAAACAGTGATCTGTGTAATGTCATTTGACCTTAAAGTGTTCCAGTTTTAGTATAAATAGTAAAAGAATCTCACTGGATCCGAGGCTGACACAGCTGTGGGACTTAAAACAACTCAAAGTACTGTACAGTAATGATCCAACACAGTTTTCCTTGCATTTTGTGTGGTCTTGTTTAAATGCTTTTCAGGCATTTTGTAGGTCTTAGACACCATTTCTTAGGACAATAATTTTTTAACTGTTATCTGTGGCATCTTTGAAATTTAATAAAATAATTTGGAAATAGTTGAGTGCATGTGAAATTGACCTTCCAGCCTCATCAGTCAAAACATGTGACTGGCCAGTTGACAACACACACAACCAGTGAACCTCCCATGCCAAGGTACTTCCATGTACAACTGGAAAAAATAACTCTTTAGTGAAGATAAAGTGAGCTACTTTCCGTATCAGAAATATTTAATACTGAAGAAGGAGAAAAACGCAGATGTGGGGATCATTCAGACTGCAAAAGACAGCAGGACAATTAGCGGATAAAAGAAAGTTACTCTTGCTTTCCGTACATGTTGGGTTCTTTCTACTGGGAACGTTTTGGGAATATCAAACTCAAGTCAAGGATCGGCATTTTCTACAGCATGCGGTTTAGGTAACGCTAGCCGTGTTATCACATCTGTGGTCTTTCTGTGCTAGTGTGTTTTTAGCTGTGCACCTAATTTTAACCTAATAAGGGAAAGTCAAACATGATGACACTTTTCTTGCCAGATAAGGAAGTGATGATTGTTGACTTCCCGAGAAGAACTGCTGAATTTATAAAACACAGTGGGGGGTTATGCTGGCAGTCAGTCTGCAGCACTTTAAAAGGAGTTTGTGAGCTGACAGGACAAATACCAACAAGAGGTGGTTCTCTTCATAGCTGAGCAGACAAGGGTTGAAATGACCACAAAGAGGTCAGGTCATTTCTTCCTCAACAGAAGAGAAGATCCACACACCTTTATAGTCCATTTGTGTTGCACAGGAGGACATATAAACATGGACAAATAAGCAAAAAAAAAAAAAAAAAAGAAACAAACAAACACCAATGCAATTTTCACACTTATGAGAATCGCGTACCAACCTTACTGTAAATTAACAATATGACTGATTTCCTGAGTACTCAAAGAAAGTTTCAAGCTGAAATTGTAAAGTAGGATTCTCCTATTTATTCTGCAGATTGGTTTTCTGTCACCCTGACTGACTAATCATCCTCTGTCACTATGATAACCCAACACAGTTGGGGGAGATAAAAATGAAACAAAATATAAAGAAAAGGTTACCAAGACAGCTGGTTGCGGAGCAAGCTGCTCCAGTTGCTCAAGTTGCTCCAGTTGCTCTGTACTTTTCCACTTCCAACTGCAACGCAGCAGCAGCTGCTTGTAAGATTTACAGAGTTACAAACAAAAGAGTCACTTAAGCTCCTCCTTGTCAATATGAATTAATTCCCATAATTGGGTTATAAACAGCATCCGAGTGTACATACCACTCAGTGTGCCAACACCAAAAATAATCAGGACTATGGCTTCATTGATTAAGAAAGAAAAACCCTACAGATCTTTTTATTTGACATTATAAAAGAAGAAAGCTGGCTGTCAGTGAAAGGACTTCTTAAAACTGAACATCTGCAGTACTGGTTTAAATTCTTCAGTTTTTATTTTTTAAGACAATCAATACTGTAGTTAAACTAGTTAAACTTTAATTACTGCCCAATCTTTCCAGAAGTTTAAAGGAGGAATTGAGAACCTGATTGAAAAGATTAAATGAACAAATTCCTTTGGGAGAACTTTAACAAATAAATATCTTAAGGGTGGCACCTACATTCATTCTACTTTCAAAAGGAGGAAGGATGCGTTCTCCTGTTAGAAAACAGCAACTCAAGATCCAGGTCACAAGACAAAAAGCTCTTCCTGAAAACACTGCACCACTTCATTCCTGTCTGATCATTCCACCCGTATTTCAGCAAAAAGGATGTTTTGCCACAAACATGTGATTGTTGGGTGTTGAAATCCTGCTTGAATCTTACTTTTGCAGCAAAATGGTTAAACTGAATTATCGGCCTCCTCTTGTGTTTAAAATTAGGGAAGTTAATGAGTCGAAACACAAGCTGAGGCGAAGGAAAATAAGTTTCAGGTTGGTTTTAGAGAGTATTTGCTGCCACATGCTAAATTTCTTTCACTCCCAGCTCTGTTTGACAGTCACTTGAGATGTACCAAGAAATCATCTGTGATCTAAGAAGAGTTTTTAAAAGCATACAATGTTTTTGTGGTTCATTAAAAATGTGGGTGTATGTGTATGTGAGAGAGCAAGAATTTCAGGAGATAGCAAGAAGATTAAACAAATAGCAGCTAACCAGTTATCCTTTGGAGCTTTTTTTGTCTGACATGGGTGATGGCTAGATTTAGAAATGTTGGCTAGCTTCTGGAAATTTCAAAGTTAAATATCTACATCCAGGCAGAGGTGTCAAACTCCAATTCTCTAGAGTCAATGTTCTCTAGCTTTTAGATGTTTCTCTGCTTCAGTTCACCAGAGCATATCAGTTGCAAGACACTGGTCCTTCAGGACTGGAGATTAACTCTCCTGCACAAAGAAATACAAATGGAGACTATTTTTGGGTTGCTGATCACCATTGCAAAAATATTAAAGACTGCTGAAGATGTCAGTTTCAAGTAATTTAATCAGTTATCCGTCAAATATTTTGACTACAATTTTGTTCTTAAAGAAAAATTATACTCTGCTAATGGATTGGAAGTGGGTCACAAGGTTTTTGTGTGCATGTGTACAATTCACAACATCAGAAAAAAGAGTTTCAGATATAGGCTCTATCTTTACCAAAGTTTCTAGTTCATGAAGATGGCACTAAACTCAGAGCAATCAAATGCATAACACATTTTTATAAATGACACACAAATGTGCATACAAGCATTGTACAGGTTGTAGAGGTGTACTTTCATGCTTTAAACTTCCTAATTCTTCAGGCTTTCTTTTTTTGCATTTGTGAAAAATTAGGGAGTAAAAAGAGAAAAAAAGGATTCTAGTGTATAACCCTGAAGAGGGCTTAATGCTTTACCTGTAGCAGAGAGGAAGCCTCTGCCCAGCAGCACCCTCATCGTACTTCATAAACGCCTCTCAAGCACCAACGCTGATGGGCTATAAAACCCAGTCTGTGAACTGTGCCCACTGCAAGGATGCCTATGGTTAATAGTAAACTTCTTGTTAATAAAACAGAGAGGACTGACTTTTACGAGTGTCGCCTTCCTTTGTTGAGCTGCATTATAAGTTTAACAGCTTACAAAGTTTCCATCATGGAAATCTAACAACCTCTGCCAGGGAAACCTAAACCAGCACATTTGCAGCAGGTGTTTTGGCAAATGGCAACTGCTATCTGCACGGCTGTGAAAAAAAACAACAACAAAAACTGAGTAACATGATACGATCTTTTCAATGTGCCGTGAAGCTGCACACGACTTTATGTAGTCCTTTTTGCCGTGCACATGAATAAATTGTTTTAGTTTCCTCCTCCTTTTGGTTGAGTTCAATTGCCAAAATGGGAAATTTCCAAAATCATCCAACCAGATTACTCCGCTGATTTCATTCACAAGCAGATTTGTTATGAATAAGGGGTGGGAGGGAGGTTCATGGGCATATCCCTTTTCAGTCCCCCCACACAAAGAGGAGAGACAGAAGGGGGGATGGGGAGGATAATAAATCCCCCTGACACTGGACCCAAAAAGGGGGCACAGGTTCAGACATGTCTCTGGGATTGGAAAATGAGAGGAAAAGGCAGCACTTTCACCAAATAAATTAGTTAAGCTGCAAAGAGCCTGATAAAGAGAAAGAAAAATTATTGCCATGTTTGAACATCTCAAATAAATGTAAAGTTTTGGGATTTCAAAGAAAAAAAAAAAGTCAACCAGAAATCATGAAAAAAAAAAAAAATCTCTCATAAGTTCAGTCCCTGCCGGCTGAAAGACTCCAACACAGGGCCCACAAAAAACAGAACTAAAACTGTGAGAAGAAGCGTAAACTCCACTGGGTTCTGCAACCTCTTGAACAATGACTCCTCCAGACAAAGGAGAGAAAATTTGCATCAGTCAGCTGAGAGCTGCGTGTCATAAATGACTTATCATTCAGCCACAGGAAGATAAGTCAACGTCTAAAAGTTTTAGTGCGGGAGAGAATTCAGGCCTTGAGGCGCCTCTTTGGAGGGTGTGTTGACCCTCAGCCTCGCACCAGCTCATTCCTCAGGAGTTCTGTTAGTTTTCAGTGAAAGCTTTACAAACCAGCTGAGACTCATCCTGTGTCACCCCTCTATAAGAGCACGCCCATTCATTTTGTTGCAACCAAGCAGAGATAAGTTATAAACAGCTACTTCTCTGATAACCAATATAAATAACATACCTCTAATATTTTATCCAGGTCATCTTTGGACAGGCAAGGGTAGTCCTCAAGTATTTTCTCCTTCTGCTTTCTGTACTGCTTCACGGCCTCTTTCCAGTTGGGCTCCTCCAGGACCTGAAATATCGCTGCCCCAATGGAGAGGTAGAAGATGATGGCTGAAGTCAGCAAGGGGCCTTTATCTACCATACTTCTATGCAGTAGAGCGGGGCAAACACAAGAGGAGGGGGTAGATAACAACCAAAAAAAGTCGACGTTATGCGAAGCTCATTCTCAGAAACTCTAAAAAGTTGGAGCTCACGAGAGTTTCTCCTTCGTTGCGACAGAGCTGGGCGCAGATAGAGGAGCGCGCGGCAGCTGGCAGCATCGGTCTCGAGACAGACAAATAGCGGGGGCAAAAAAAAAAAAGTTTAAAAAGCCGGACCGAGCGCGCGTGCCAACTCATTCACTTGTTGCATATGCTCCCACGTGCACACCCGTCTGCCAAATGCGACCTAAAAAGAGAGCAGCTGAGGGTGGAGTGGCGGAGACCCGCCCCAAGCCGAGGGAGGGCAAACACTGCTGGTTCTGCTACTGCTGCTGTGAAATTTGTCCACAGGTGCACAGCTCGCAGACAACAAAAACACAGTTAACTATGTGGCACTGCTCTAAGCTACATCATAATCAAATTAAATAAATTTAGTATTACGAATTTAGATAGAAAAACAAGTATCTGAATGTTTTCCCTGTCTAAATAAAATATTCACATATAGGTATTTACTGCAGAAAGTAAAAGTGTCTCTTATTGCCCTAATAACACAGTGCACTGTGTTATCTCGCTATAACAACTATCAGGACTAATAAAACAATATTTGCACCATTAGAAATTAGTTAATATCACGGTAGATCCAATGGGAGGAGCTGAATAGACACTGGCCCCGCCTTAAAAACAATTGGCTCCTAAGTTTCTGCTGTTCAGTCACGGTGCGCTCAAACTTTTAAAAAGCTACACATTTCAGCGATTGAAGACGCATTTATTTCTTCAAGTAAATAAGACAAAAGATAACCCAACTTGAATAATAAAACAATGTTTATTTAGTGGAGAGAAAATCTGACAGGCAGCAAAATCCAAAAAGCTCAACACACTGAAGTTTCATGGTAAATTTAAAAGAATAAGAAAACTTGAACAATGAAAGTTTCAAACTGAGCTAACATTTCTTATAATCAAACTGATGCTGTTTTTATCATAAAAGAAAAAATATATAAAAAAGAAAAAATAAGCAAACTCAAAAGGATGATAAAAGGGTTTTTATCAGTAATTTGTTTTATTTTTTGAGAAGATATAAACATGTCAGTTTCATTCATCTGTTTATCACATTTTTATCAGGCTTGTCTTTTTCTTGTTCTACTGTGTTGTAAATTCAAACTTTTAAAATATTTATTTTTTTTATATGGCATTGTTTTCAAATGCATACCTAATGGAATTTTAAGTTTTGTCTATTTGTTTAAGAATTGGTTATAACGCTCTCTGGAGTTTCCTCATTTACAGCTGCTATTGCCACATTTTGTTTTGTGATTGTTTTATAATTCTTATTGTTTCATTTATTTAGTTTCATATTTTTGGTCAGATTGGTGATTGTTGCTTAGAAGCAGATGCATTAGATCATTGAAAGTATAATGTGTGATTGATTGATTGATTGATTGATTGATTGATTGATTGATTGATTGATTGATTGATTGATTGATTGATTGATTGATTGATTGATTGATTGATTGATTGATTGATTGATAGATAGGTTTTGAGACTGTTTATCCATCCTCTTGTCTGTCTGTTTATGATGAAAAATGTGTGCTCTGTTATTACAAATGTACCCAGAAACTCATGCATACATGTGTTTTCTGCAGCATGTTAGGTGTGGAAAGTTACAATAAGATCTGCTAGATTCTTGCAGTTCTGACATCTTACATCATCGCATGTGCCATATGCCATATGCCATGTGCATCAGCTGACTTTTCATGAACCAGGAAACATCTGACCTGGATTCCAAGACAATGAAAAATTCCATATTCTTCCATAATGTAGGACATTACTCCTCCTCCAAACTTCTGGCAACTTGTTCAAAGGGTTGCTTTTACGTGTTAAATAAAAGTAGTGGAAGAGTTAGAATGGTTTAAGGTTGAAATAAGACTTTTTTTTCCATTATGTGAAAGTTCACAAATGCTTTCAGGGTTGACATTTCAGAGACACCTCAGATAAAGATCGCTGGAAGTGAAGGAGTAAAACTTCAAGAAATCCTCCTGAACCTCTCAGACATGTTAAGACCTATACGTGGCCTGTTGTTTGAAAAGTGAGCTTCCACTAGTATGCTTCAGCCTGGATTGAATGAGTTTATTTAGTTGACAATAAAGATGAAACAAAAATATGGATTGGTAAATATAGAGAACCCCAGAACCTCAATGGAGATTATAAAGTGCATCTTTCTGAAGTTGTTTTTGTAGCAGTTCTGTGCTAAACACTCATTAGGTGCTTTAGACAGTCACGCTCACATTTATGCAGTGTTTTTCAATTAATAAACTTTTTATGTTTTCATACATAGAAATCTTGAAACTCCTGGACAACATTTAATGCAATCAGTTATTCCTCAGAAGTTTGTTAGAAAACAAACCTGAAGAGTCTGGCACAACCTCATACCTAACTAGGCATGATTCACAGTTCAAGTAGGAGAATCTGCTTACAGGAAATCTCTAGCTATTGAGATCCAAATCTGCAAACCAGTCCTTCATGAAAATGTGGCAAGAAGAAAGCTATACGAAGTGTGATCTACAGCAAAGGGCAAAAATGTGGCGTAAGGTGCTCTAGACAGATGAGACCAAGTGTGGACTTTTTGGTCTACATGCAAACTGCAATGCATACAGCATGCAAAACAAAAACTGTCACTGACTAAAAGCCTGAAGATATCGTCCCCACAGTGCTTCACTGGCAGCAGCATCATGCATCGTCCATGGCGCCTGATGCTGCTGCCACCGGCATTATGCTATTAATCTGCTGGGACAAGCAGATCTTATCCAGAACCTGTGACAATACTTAAAAAAAACTGATGTTTACAGATGCTCTCCATTAAGTCAGACTGTGCTGGAAAATTGTGGCCAAAGAAAAGAATGGTCGGGAATTTGCCGTTTGTCTGCCATGTGCTGCTTTGATGAGAAATGAAATGCATAGGAAAGATTTGCTGAGTGGACTGAAAGTTAAAAATGAGAGTGGCAGTCGTGCTTACACACACTTTCACTGGGAAAGAACTGCATTTCTGATGATGGGACGTAAAATTAATGGAGCTCTGTGCTACAGGCACCCGAAGTGCAAGTGCTAACTTGTTCTTTGAACATACCAAAGATATTATGAATGTGCAAAAAGGTTGTCTTTATCTCATTCCTTTTTGACTGAATCACCTTCTTCTACAAGTTTGTGTTTTTAATACTGTGGAAAAAGTAGTCACAAAAATGAAAAAAAAAGAATAAAATTCAAGTAAAACCCTTCTGTTAATTACTTAAACATATCAGTAAGGCCATGTTTTAAATGTGATTTTATATTTCATCTGTTGAAATGTCAATTGTATTAAAACCGGAATATGGCATTAGAAAAGCAATTATTAATTGCACTTTCTAAACTAAAATTAACCAATAGTCACAAATGACCTGAAAATAAGATTACCAAAAAAGATCATTCTGTTTAAAAAAGTGTTGAGGAGGTAGTGATCATTTGGACTGTCAGCATGCCCAGCACTTGAAAGCAAATTCCGGATAGGAACATACTGGAATAAAGCGAGCCGCACAGCCGAGATCACAGAGATTCCTGACAGAAAGAAGAATCCCAGGAATGATTGGACTGCTGGTTGATCCTCATGCTGAGTTTTCAAAACCCGAGCAGCACATCCCATTCACAAACCAACTGGTGCTTCACATGGGGAGTATTGGACATGATAAAACAGCTTTAAATCTGGGATTCTCCCATGTTAGACTTGCTTGCAAAGAGCTTTGTGGAAATGAAGCTTTAAGTGGATCTGTTTAGGTTTCCAGGTGTAAAACTTATGTGTATAAAGTTTTATGTGAAAAACAGCCTTTTAGGAAAATTTCAGTGGAAATATTTGCATTAACTTTATCTAACACAAGGTTCATATCAGCACACATTTCATGTAATTTCAACCCATTTTATTTATGTATACAGTTTTGCAGTGTTTTAGCCAAATTATGATTCAGTAATCAAATGTAAATGTCTTCTAGTCTTACCAATTTTAGTTGACATACCCATGTTAGGTGAATGGGAGCCAGACTATTCCTGCATTTTCTGACTAAATAAATGGTAACTGCTCAGTTCTCTCCTAATAATTTTAATAATTCCAGATTCATTAACATTTTCTTTTTTATGTTGTAGCATGGCATACCAAGTGGTGAAAAATCTTGTCAAAATAATTGACTTCCTGCATGTGGTTTTATGCTGGAACAGGACTTCAGTGAGTTAGTATGGCGAGATTGAGCTCATGCTTTTCAATATAAATGCTTTTCACTTTCGGTTTCAGTATCCTCAGTTTTGTTTATCGTCATTTCATGGTTTTTGGTTTCGTTGTCATAGTTCGATATATAATACCGGCTTTTCACCATGTTCATTTTGTTTTTCTTTCTGTCAGTGTTACCCGCAAACATTAAGTTTCTTTTTACCACATTTAAGGCGTGGTTACCTCCTGCGGTAACTTTTCTGCCTGTCTTGTTTTGTTTCTTAATAGCTTATTCATATGTGCTTCATTATGTTTTTCCTGTCAAGGTCAACAGTGTTTTTTTGTTTTTCATTTCCTGTTTATTGGGATTTTTTTCAGGGCATGCCTTGAAAAAAAGTTCCATCTCACCACTTGATCAGGAACAGTAATCGCTCAATTCATGTAATTAATTAATTCACTTATATCTCATTACATATAACGTCCTCTACTGTATGTCCATCAGTGCCATCCTTTCTGAGTTGCATCCAGTGCGTAGTGGCCAAGACAAATACTATTAGCAATGCATGCTAAATCTTAAGCCACTGGTGCATTTTACAGCATTTCATTTAAATTTTATTAATAAGGTAGCAAGTTCTCCTACAGATATTTATGTTCCAACGTTGCAACTCTGTCTCAGCAAGTATTATGACAACTTGTGAAAAACTAAACTACCAACAGTTCTTCCAAGATGCAGTCAGAGCAGGAGATGATCACTGTATGGATCTCGGCTGAAAATAAGTCGCACATGCGTGAAGCTGTTGCCGGCTGGGTTGTTGTTGTTGTTGTAGGCTGTGGATCATAAGGTTAGTAGATCAGAAATGAAGTTAGACATCTGAGCATGTTAAAAAACACAAACATGCTCACAAACAACAACCGTTTCTCCTCTGTAAATCAAAAGGCTTGACTGTGTTCACTTAATATGAGCAGCCAGAAGATAAGATACCGAGAAAATGTCATATTTCCCTAAATATTTACTGAAATACAAGTAATCTTTTCCAAATATTGCAGTACTATTTGTTGCGGTCTAACGGATGTTTAGTGATACCCCGCCGGGCACAACGAAGCTGCTAAGGGACCATGATGGTGGTCTCTTGTGAAAACTCTGTTGGGATTTCCACTTCCGTATTTCTGGGAGTCCAGATAAGACAACGGAAACGGCGCATCTGATAACAGATTAGCCACTGTGGATGCATTAACACATGTTATTTTGTGACCAGCAGTCTCCAAAGACGAGCTGATCTGTAGGGGGATCTTGGAAAGACTTGAACTTGAACTGTTAGATAAATATTGCAAGACTGGAACACAGAAACTCTTTTAGTTTCTGACTGAGATTAACAGATTGTTGGATTTCTTTTTTTTTTTTTTTTACATGAGAGTCATTTCTGTCATAAACAGGAAGTACTCATCTTGTTATTTCAGAGAATTTACTTTAAGCTTTTTAAACCGAATACTCTTAAGTTTTCTTGGAATTGAGAAAACAAACTGACATTTCAGGTAAAAGTAAGTGTATATGTTCCCTTCTTGTATAGATACAGTATGCCATCCCTTTGCGATGGGATATTTTTAGCAAATGTAGGTGTGTACAGCGGTTTGACCATGTGAAACTGAAGATATGCTTCCCTATCCCATTGTATTGTGTTTGTGCTCTGTTTTCATCTTCCCCAACCCACCCAGGCCTCTTGCTGGGAAGGAAACTTGCACAATCAGTCAGTTAATTTTTTCAATGTCTGTCATCATGAGTTTCCAAGTGTACAACCTGGATGACAGAAGACAATAGCGCATGCAACGCTAGAGAGATCCAACTTTTCTTTTAAGTGCAAATTATATAAACACAATTAGTTATGCATATACTCAGATTTTAATAAAAAATCAAAGTATCTAGAAATGAAGTAAGGTTATTACATTTACTCTGACATTTCTGTCTGTTAAAACATTTTGGTAATGAGAAGTTAGTTCCATGTGCCGTCTTGCTCCAGTTTTCCTGCAAACACACAAAGATGCAAGAGATGTTTTATGGTCAAAATCAGAACTCTTTAAATGACACATTTCAGATTTGGGAACACGAATATGGGTAGGTTGCTCTAGTACTTGTTCCCTACTGGAACAATGGATTAAATAATGGATTGGAGTTCGGTTTCAATTCATGTTATCTGTACAGTGCCAATTTACAGTAACAGAATTTTCTGCTAAACACATGGGCATGCCTGGAAAAAAAAGGTTTTAAAGGCAACACACATTGCTCTCTGCCATGTTGCTGCATTCATGCTGTCTTCATCTGAAGGGCTGCGACGCATTATACCATCACAGAGTCTTGCTTTTGAAGTTGTTTCTGACAACAGTTTTGATGCTCCTTTTCATCCAGAACACACAGCTTGGCAAGTGCATACTTTAATTTCAACAGTAAAAGTAACTTCAAGCACTCGACAAAGATTTCCCAGAATGATCATTTGCTCGTTCTTTCTCAGTGCTGTCTCAGAGATGAAAGATTTCAGCTTGTTCAAGCTTATGCTTGCCCAGTGATGTGCTTGAAGGTATTTCTCAAATTGTTAACTGGGATTCTAGCAGGACAAATGTGCAAATCCCTTGAAATCTTCCTTTGATAAACAGTTGTTTCAGATTCCACTTTAGACGCCAAAGGACTCATCGGCATTTGTATTTTTTTGTCGTGATATGGGTGATTATAAGTATCTTGGGCTTAAAATCTGCAATCACATTTAAGTTGGAATGTGTTCTGTCATTGCAAAGGTCTTTCATAAATAATCTATTCAATGATAGATTTAAGGTTTCTATGAACTGGATGAAGAGTAAAACTAAGTTGCAGAACTGGTCAGCTCATAATGCAGATCTTTATTCCTTTTCTTGAAGTGAGACTTGACAAACTCAATGTAGGTTCATTACATGGTAACGATAATATTCCTAAGAATAGGCAAAGCATTTAACCGACAATCAGTCTTTGTCCTGTGCAACAAGGAAGGTCTTGTGTCTGAGTGCTGCTTCTGCGCAGCCATGTAACATAATCACTGTGTTCTGGCTTCAGAGGCACCATTGACAGTTCAGATACAGCAGGAGTTTCCAGAGGCTTTACAGGGACATTGATGGTATCTTTGGCTGTGAATTACACTGAAGCAGTAGAACCAGTTAGTTTGACATATAGAAAAGTCAGTGTCTTAAAAAGACATTCCTAGCTTACTAACAGGATATCATTTTAGGGCTACTAATGTATGTGTATAGATTCTTACAAAGACAATTTTGAGATTAACACGATCATAAAGTCATTTATATTTTAAAGAGTCAAAGCTGGTAATGAGATACAGTTTTTGATGAGATTCGAAAGATCCAGCAATAGTATCTTGGTTGAAAATGGTTCTTACAAATGGAAAGACAAACATGGTGTGCTCTTGTGGATTGCAGATGATTGGATGGAGTGACGTGTAATCCTCCTCTTTATTAGTATTATATGCATCATATTGCATCATCATAAGTGACGGTGCGTTGCCCTGTTACTTATTTTTTCTTGTCCGTTTAGCTCCAACCTGACGATATATTGAACTTTTTGCACATTAATATTTAATTTTTTATTTAAACCATCTTTGGATTTATGTTTATATATCGTAGTGCTTTTGTTTTTCTCCCATTATTGGTGCTCATATTCAAAGTAGTGGCATTAGCTTCATTGCTCTCTGACTCACATCCTATTAAACATCAGTCATGTTCCTTTTCTTCAGAAAATCTAATTTCCACTCTTAGTAACTTGGGTGTCTGAAAATGCATGGACATATAATGTGATTATTTTATTCATTATCAGCAAAATGTTCCATGGAATTACAAAATACAACTATTACAGAAAAGCAAAAGAGCTCTAAGTCAGAATCTGAGTAATAGAGTCACTGAATGCTGAAACGGGTTGCTGCCCTGCAGGCTTTGCTGGAACCCAATCTGAGTTTCTTAATTTTTACTGAGGCGCTCAGACCCCCCAAGGGAGAATGAAACCAAACTGCCAGTAGCTGTTTAGACTGATAAATTGTGTCTGTTACTGCTGTCATCTGTGGGTTGGTTTCTTCTTTTTGTTTTGGAGAAGTTTTGTTCTGTAAAACTGTTTTTATCACTACTTCTGAGCACTGAGCACGTTGCACTTAGCGAACATTAGCGTGTTCACCCAGTGCTAATTCCAGCTGCATCTGGTAAATACAGAACCGCTACTCAAGAAGTAAAAAGGATTTTCAGCTCACTTCCACTTTCATACTGAGTCACTTCACAGAAATGGGTGTTGGAGATAACTACGTTGTGGGAGAAAATAAAAATAACAGGTGTCCGCCTGCCTGGTTGGTAAAGTTGTTTATGAAGTTAGCAAAAGTAAAAAGATAAAAGTCTGTTTGACTAGTTTTTCCATAGATCCCTTAATCACCCAGGGCTGCAGGGGTTGTGCTGGTGCCCAGGTTCAGCAGCCAATGGGCGAGAAGTTGCAATTCATCACAAAGCAACACAGACAGATGAAAAAAACAATCATGCAGACAAACCCAGGGCCTTGCATCGTAAGGAATATGTGTCATATTGATAACTTTTCTGCAATCTGTTAAAGCAAAAGCTAGAACCGTTATCTGCTGGCTAAATGCCAGGGGTTGCTTAAATCTCATGTTCGAGGTTGTCTGCACTGCGGAGAGGCTCTAAGCCAAAGAGGAAACACTGTCGGGTGAGCAAAGGCATGCCATCGACTGGCAGCGCAGTCTGAAATGTCACGATTCATCAGTGTCTTCACTGGATCAACTATTCTAGAAACAAAGATTAGTGTTCCCCGGTGTGCTGGAGCCACTGAAGCCCTGGCACGTCCCTTCCTATCAGGGTTCAAAGTTTGCCCTCGGTATCAGAAATTTTTTTTTATCACTGGGTTCCATCACATTTATCGTCGGGTAGCAATAATAGATAATCAATCTGCAATTGCTCGGAAATAAACAGAACTGTGTCGCCACCGTTAATCAGAATAGCCCACATACATACTTTGATTTAGGTCAAGTGGGATAGCTATTAAACTAGATTCATCCAATACTTGAAAATCTCTCTCGTTGCAACTAAAAACACACTTTCTGTTCCCTTTTAGAACTTGAAAAGCTCATACAAGGCCTTTATTCAGGCATACGCCACAGACACATTAAGCCTTTGACAACAGCCTCTTATGACAACAGTCACAAGTTTACTGGTCAGACAACAGTTACTGTAATTCTGTGTATATTGAGAAATATTTTATCTTTATTCAGTAATAGGCACCAACATGTGAGCCAGTAGCCTGGGGGGAGAGTGTGAGGATGCTTTCTGTCCTGGCTGAGCAGCGAGACAAATTGTCTGAGGTAGCTTTTAAGATTAGAGCAAGGAAACTTGTTAAGGCATCATAATGCTTCTTCTGTCAACTGTTAAGCTGCTTTCTCAATCTCCAGAAGCGCTAGTAAATACGTTTGCAAGTGTATTAACAATAAACTTTTATTCTGTACGCTGTTTAATTCTTATTTAACATTTTGATTGAACTTGTAACCATGAACAGACTCCAGCTTTTCCCCTCGTCTTGTTGGATCTCAAAACCCCAAAGCAGTAAAAGCTGAGAGTCTATGGACACTCTATATAAAAGCAGAATGGCAGCAAACATCACATTCACTGTTGTTTAATGCCTCCTATAAAGTTCAAGTTGCGTCTTGCCAACTGAATT
This sequence comes from Poecilia reticulata, assembly GCF_904066995.2. Classification (NCBI taxonomy): domain Eukaryota; kingdom Metazoa; phylum Chordata; class Actinopteri; order Cyprinodontiformes; family Poeciliidae; genus Poecilia; species Poecilia reticulata. The sequence continues at coordinate 14,493,269 of NC_088851.1, read as the reverse complement.
GTATTTTTTGTCATGCACATCTGTTCCTATGTTTGTGGGTGTGACAAATTCCTAGAAAAACTGGGGTGTGTGTAAGGAGGGAGGCAGCCTTTTTATATGCCTGAATGCTTCACAGGTCAGAGTTAAAGTTTAACAAACGAGAAAGCCTCTTCTGAAAACTGTCAGATTGTGCTTTGAAAATTCGTGTGAAAAATGCTTAAGCTGAAAAAGTTACATAAACCTGCAGCAGGTTTGTGGCTTCAAGTAATTTACACTCTCATGACCCGTGAATATATTTCACAGTTTGTCTACATAAAGAGCATCGCTGTGAAGTAGAAAAAAATGACACACGGTTTTCAAAACGTATGCAAATAAAAACGCTATTCATTGCTATTCCTTTCAATTCTGTAAGCATTAGTCAATACTTTAGATCACATGTGTCAAACTCAAGGCCCGTGGGCCAAATCCAGCCCGTGGTAGCTTTTTACGTGGCCCTCTAAACATTACGTTTGCTTAAGTATTATGTTTTTAATCAAATCAAGTGACTTGCTTGATACTTTACTGCCAAATTATACTAATCAGTCCCTTCAGTTTCTTGCAAATTGTTGTGGAAATTCACGCAAAATTAACAAATCTCCGCACTTTTTTGCGCAAATACATAATGGGGAGTTTGTTGCAGATTTTTCTCAAAAATTGTCAAAAACTTTCTTACTTGTACTAAACAGCTGCCTCAGCCTTAATCGATGTCAGATTATAGTCCATGATCTATACAGCGAGTAATAAAAAGTCGCATTTACCGTCAGAAATATTTCCAAATTAGTACCACAAACACTTTGCAAAAAGAAAATAAAAAATCACAAAAACAATTGCGAAATTCTGGAGGGACTGAAAAGATGTTCAATATTATTAGATTTTAAGAATTCATTGATGTTCTTATACAATTTAACAGGTTTTATTAATACATTATGGCACAATCGGCCTTTAAGAGCGTTTGTGAACTTGATTTGGCCCAAAACGAAAATGAGTTTGACAGCGCTGCTTTAGATCAACCTTCAATTACAGTTATAACTGCACTATTTTGGGCCATGTCTTTACCAGCTTTGGACATCAACATGAGACTTTTTGACAATTCTTCTTTGGTAATTATCTCAACATCAGCTGTATTACAGGGAAGTCTGCAAATACGTTGAAATCTAGTCACAGATTCTCAACAGGATTTAGGTCTGCACTTGGAGTAGAAAATGTAAACACATAGGAAGTCATTCTGGAGGGTTGAGCTTTTCCTGTATTTAGCAATAACCATCTACGTTTGAACCAGCTTCCTTGTTTCTGCTAAAGAAAAGCAACCCCGCAACATTATGCTGTCGCTACCATGGTAGCGTTGGTACAGTTTCATAGTAGGTTTTGCATTTGGGTCGTACTTTTTTGCTGTTTTGGGTGAATGGTTTGTGCATGGCTTTGTGAGATGGACACATGTTTTGATACACTAATGTAGTTGGCAAGGACAGAACACAAAGGAGCGAATAGTTACCAGTTTAGAGTTGCTTGCCTTGGGATTTAAAGGTGTCATATTCTTTGCAGCCTTTTTGAGGACTCATTCCCTTCTTCTAGAGGCAGGGAGTGAGGAGGAGTTCACAAAAGGTCTAATGTTTGTGCTTGACAGAGGAGACGACCCAAAACACAAAGACCACATCGCAGAAAGTCAGACAAACATGTTTAAGGTCCACAGCTACTCAGCTCTGAGGACTGTCAACAAAAGCACACCCAGTTATGAGCTGTCAGGACTTCCAGACTTCACAAAAACATGTTTAGTGTAGTAGCATGGAATCCAGTCATGCACCATCACTGGAGGGTTACACTGTTTTACCATGAGTTAGCTTCAGACTATATGGGATAGTTTGGGGACAGACATGCAAATACACTCACAGTCACAAGCAGAAAAAAATAACAAGGGCAGACAGACTCTGTAAACACACTGACTGGTCCTTTTTGTATGTATATGCTGCTGATGCCTGCAGCCAGTAAGCTGGACTCGCTGTAGTAATAGTGTGTTATCAGGAGGTAAGTAAACTGGCCACTGTTTCAGCTCAAGAAAAAATTTTTGAAATTCATGACTGCAGCCTCACAGGTCAAGTTGAGGTCAACCTTAATGTTTTCTAGTCAATGACTGATGTTTGAATGTCGTTTTCTGTTCTGCAAGCAAAAGGTAACTTTAATAAGTAAAACTTTTATGTGACGTCGGTGATGGAGATAATTTGTTAGTTTGATTCCTCATGGCACCATCACAATTGTTTATTTAATCAAAGAAAAAGTTTGCTTTTGTTTTTGTGTTTTTTTTCTACATTGTAGAAACCTGACAGATTTATTAGCACAAAAATTTAGTCTCTCGGGTTTATAAAATATCCGTGAGATATTGTTACAGAATCCAAAATACATTTAGGTTCATGTAATTCAAGATTTGTATGAATGCATGCTGTCGTGAATGACCGCCAGTGACAAAAACTCTAATTTGGAACAGTACTACTGTGGCAGCATTGATGTTAGATGTTGCAATTACTGCTCCTCTTCTGACCAGCATTATAGGACAACATCACAGGACTAAATACCTTCCCATTACTTCAAACAATTGTTTCTACAATACTTTTCATATTGGGGGAAAAATGTTGTGATTGTAAGCTTCATTGTTTTCCACATCAGTACATATTTTACTTGTGAATGTAAAACTACTGTTCAGTTATGTACGGCCAAACAATTTCAAGGATTCAAACTCCACGAGTCCATTTACTTTTAATTTATGCACAACAGGTTTTTTATGGCCCCATAAAGCATCTTAAAACAAATGCTATGCATGTAGAAGATGTGTTTTTTTATAAACAGACACCATTGGAGCTTATTTATCCTCATTTGCAGTCAATTTGGGATTTCCTTGAGAGATTTTCACATGGTCTCATTAGAGAAGTTCTGCCATCATTCCTATAAGTGAGCGACTCTCAGTATTTGTTGATGTTTGGTTTCAGATATGTTTTGCACTCCACAATGACTGATATGCTTTGAAAATAAATAAAAAGACTGATTATGGTAATTATCTGATTGACAATACATTTTTCCAAACTTTGACAAAACAACAAAAATCCAAATAATCAAGAAGCTGGAAGGAGGTGACGACTTACAACCTGAAAAGATATCCGGTGCGTTTATTCAAGAAACAGGCCAACAGCATAATAGGTCCTCCCTCATGCACAACAGTGGGCTTGTTGGGATTTTTTTTTATGTATTCATCCTTTGATTTTTTTTTTCCTCTTTGTAATTTTTTTCCTCTTTGTAATTTTGGTCTTCATGTAGAAGATAATGAAAGTAGGCAGTCCGAAGGAAGAATCTGAAGCTTACCCATGTCCTCCTCTCTGGACTCCGTGATCCCAGTTAGATGTTGATAAACAAGAATGATGTTTCCTGTCGCCGTTTACTATTGGCATGTCCTGTGCGTCAGTTACTGTAAAAGGAGGATAACCGGCAAAATGCAGCTGTTCAGCGGGGAATGAGGATGTGTGGACAAGAATTTTTTCTTCTGCTAGGAAAGAAAAAAACCAAACAAAAAAAAACAACCTCTGGTTTAATGTTTCTGTCAAGAAGACTGGGAGAATGTCAGCTTTCCAAGTCCCACAAAGGTCCTTTAAAATTTTTTTTAGTTTAAATATTTATTTTTATTGACTGTAGAGAATCAAAGAATCGGAGTCAGTATGACTCAACAAAAACTGAAACAAACCACACAACGTATAAAAATAATTGCTCTTATAATGTTGAATCCAATTAATTATTAACAATAACTGCAATGGAAACCCAGTTCTGTTGCTTTCTAAATTGTCTGTTAGTTGGCTATTCTTCCTTGCAAACTAGTTCCAGCTCCGTAGAATAGTGTTGGTGAACATCAGTGTTTTCTTAAGACCTGCCCAGGACTGGGGTCTACCTATCTTCTCAACAAATCTGGCTAACATCCCTGTCCATACTGAAGGACAATATGCCCACAGCATGACACTACCAACACCATGTGTTACCATGGCAATTCAGTGCTGAGAGTGTTGAGTAGGCAGTTAAAACGTGACAAAATCTAACATTTTGAAGAGGAATGAGTAAATCCATAAAAAGGAGTTATTAGTCTTCTCCCACTGTGACATGCACAGAAGAAATCCTGATAAAAATCACCCGCATTTACTCCTTTCAGAGCAGAGCGGGAAGTCTTCTTTGAACTTTGACCAGTTACTGCTTTTAATTTTGAAACATCAATATCTTGGAAACTCCCATCGCACAAGGTCTGATTGCGTAAGGACCTGGGAGACTTTTATCTTCATATAACTAAAACGGCGGTTCAAAAACTAGCTTAAAGCTGGGGATAGGTTGACATAAGTTGCAAGTCTTTGACTTCACACATAGATACAGACTTGTTTTGCTACTGATGCTGTTAATGAGTGCTTGGAGGAGGGTAGTGAACTTTTGCTGTCATTTGGGCAGGTCACCTCAGTCAGGAGATATTTGTCTGCTCTGTTGTGCTTCCAGTGTTTGAACATGACCTTTGTACTTCTGGGTTTCTTCCAGCCCCCCTTTATTTTTCTGAAGCCAAACATCCTGTTTTTACGTGTTTTCTCACTTTACATGCCTCCAAAAACCCGTACTGACGCAAGGATATAGGTGAAAGCACAGACAAAGAGGCAACCCTCATCTATTTCCACCTCCAGAGGACAAACACATTCAGGTAAAAACATCTCTATGTGATGTTCAAGAGATCCCGCATAAGGAGATCGAAGCTGGCTGGTCCTCATTATCATCCTCCACACTCGTAGCATGTCTTCATTAGCCAACTTTGTCCCCCCCACCATGTGTCCTTAGACTAACATGGGTCTTCATGTGGCTAAAGTTTCCAAAGCAAGGAACACAAGCACTGTGTCACATCAGCCAAGTTGTTAAATAATGCACATAAAGGATAACTTTGACTAACATATTAGGTTTTAATTTGCTAGATTAAAATTGGAGGGAAAAAACAAATTTGACTGTCTTTAAAATATGTTTGATATTAAGGGCTAACGTTACATAATGGAGTTTAATAACTTTAACTAACATTAATTTACAGCAAGGTAGGATTGGCTTGAATTACTCATAGCTAACATTAGAAAGAAAGAGAACATAGTCAATGTTATTTTCTCAAAGAAAAAGTAAAGTTAATAAGACACATACCTCATATGTATTAGGTGTCAAACTTTGGCTACTTTTTAAACAGGAGATCTGGTCGTTATTACTTGTGTTAGGTTGTCCCCACATTATTGATGTTCATGACAGGTGTTATGTCATGTTTATGACAGTGTCATGTCAGTCTTATTCACCCCCCTTCAAATAAAGTGTTACCAAATATATTTTCCCACAGTATTTGCAAAGCGCAGTAACTCCGCGCAAGCATGTCACTCGGCTGATTACAGTAATTGCCGGGATTCGGCAGAGAGCTGCAGCTGATGCTTCGCAAGGGAAAGTAAACAAGAAGCTTGCCCAATCTGTCAGGTTCAAAAATGCACACAAACAGAGGTTTGGTGAGAAATGGGGGAGGATGACGAGGCTTGACGCAGAGAGGTATGTGTCACCAAAACAGGTGAGGCCAGGACACTTTGGAGACAGAGTAGGGAATATTGTCCTTAAAGTGCAACAGAGAGAAACACAAAACAACATTAAACATTAAAGACAAATAGAACTTGTTCAATAAGTCTGAATTTCCACAGGTATTCAAAATGTATCAGTAAGAAGGTGAAGAGAAACTGCTTATTCTGCTTGGAGTGAATCTAAATCACAACAGGTACAGTATAATGAGAAAACTTTTACACGTTTCTGTAAAATATTCTGAAACTTTTAAGCTGCTTCAGGGTTTAAAGTTAGATGCTTGAGTCAGAGTTCGACTTTGACGCCCCACAAGCCAGGATGTGTGTTGACTTGGATGGTGAACCTACTGCAAACTATAACAGTGGCTGTGATTGTCCTCAGAACTCTGACACAAATCTGTTTAGCTTCCTGTCCAAGACTAAGTCATTACTGCATCTTACCAGAACAACTTCTCTCTGTCCTTAATGCGCGAGCACAGTGCCACTTTTTAAATGCATAACATGGGACACAGGTGTCCCGAGTGGGAGGCACGCTTTCTTGCAAAAGAAAACAAACAACAAAAAGCGGAGTCTTCGGTAAACATGAGGGAGGCACATTTGTTTTGTGTGGACTCTAAGCACTGTACTTTAAGAAAATATGAAGAGACACTACTGACTGGTATTAAAGTAACTCATGTGAAGTTTGTGTTCATTACTACACTCAATCTGGTCTGCATTAGATCAGATCTAATTTCAGTTCTAAATCACCAACAAGTCAGACCTGAACGGAGACGTGAAGAATGACTATTCCTGAAAACGTTCTTCTTTTTGTAAAATCCCCTAAAAGATTTTACAGTCTTTTAAAATATTTTATTGTGATTTCATATTTGGTTTGACACAAATATGAAATACAGGTCCTTCTAAAAAAATTAGCATATTGTGATAAAGTTCATTATTTTCCATAATGTAATGATAAAAATTAAACTGTCATATATTTTAGATTCATTGCACACCAACTGAAATATTTCAGGTCTTTTATTGTGTTAATACTGATGATTTTGGCATACAGCTCATGAAAACCCAAAATCCCTGTCTCAAAAATTAGCATATCATGAAAAGGTTCTCTGAACGAGTAATTAACCTCATCATCTGAATCAACAAAGTAACTCTAAACACATGCAAAAGATTCCTGAGGCTTTTAAAAACTCCCAGCAGTAAGACTGCAGACCTGACTGTTGTCCAGAAGGCCATCATTGACGCCCTCAAGCAAGAGGGTGAGACACAGAAAGAAATCTCTGAACGAACAGGGTGTTCCCAGAGTGTTGCATCAAGGCACCTCAGTGGGAAAGAAAAAGTGTGGCAGAAAACGCTGCACAACGAGAAGAGATGACCGGACCCTGAGGAAGATTGTGGAGAAGGGCCGATTCCAGACCTTGGGGGAAGCAGTGGACTGAGTCTGGAGTAGAAACATCCAGAGCCACCGTGCACAGGTGTGTGCAGGAAATGGGCTACAGGTGCCGAATTCCCCAGGTCTAAGGTCAAGCCACTTTTGAACCAGAAACAGTGGCAGAAGCGTCTGACCTGGGCTACAGAGAAGCAGCACTGGACTGTTGCTCAGTGGTCCAAAGTACTTTTTTCGGATGAAAGCAAATTTTGCATGTCATTCGGAAATCAAGGTGCCAGAATCTGGAGGAAGACTGGAGAGAAGGAAATGCCAAAATGCCAGAAGTCCAGTGTCAGTGATGGTCTGGGGAGCCATGTCCGCTGCTGGTGTTGGTCCACTGTGTTTTATCAAGGGGAGGGTCAATGCAGCAGCTATCAGGAGGTTTTGGAGCACTTCATGCTTCCATCTGCTGAAAAGCTTTATGGAGATTATTTCATTTTTTAGCACGACCTGACACTTGCTCACAGTGCCAAAACCACTGATAAACGGTTTACTGACCATGGTGTTACTGTGCTCAATTGGCCTGCCAACTCTCCTGACCTGAACCCCATAGAGAATATGTGGGATATTGTGAAGAGAAATTTAAGAGACGCAAGACCCAAAACTCTGGATGAGCTTAAGGCCATCGAAGCATCATGGCCTCCATAACACCTCAGCAGTGCCACAGGCTTATTGCCTCCATGCCACGCCGCATTGAAGGCTGCAAAAGGATTCCTGACCAAGTATTGAGTGCATAACTGAACATAATTATTTCAAGTTTGACTTTTTTGGTATTAAAACACATTTCTTTTATTGGTCGGATGAAATATGCAAATTTTTTGAGACTGGGATTTTTGGTTTTCATGAGCTGTATGCCAAAATCATCAGTATTAAAACAATAAAAGACCTGAAATATTTCAGTTGGTGTGCAATGAATCTAAAATATATGACAGTTTAATTTTTATCATTACATTATGGAAAATAATGAACTTCATCACAATATGCTAATTTTTTGAGAAGGACCTGTATATGTATTTTTTATTTTTACACTGATTGCAGCAACAAGGCAGTTCAAAGTACTTCACATGGCAAAAACAAAACACAATAACCAATTATGAAACAAGCAATAAACATTACATACCATCATCAAAATCACCACTGATCAAATATATTGATCAGTGTTCTGTTTTTTGGCTGTTTTGCAGTTTTCTGGAAGTTTGTTCCACATATGGGATTTGTGGCACCTACTTTTGAAAACCAAGCAACCAAAACAGGTAGTAGGTTCTTTTCACAAACATATATGGTTCAAATCTCTTCTCGTCTCATTCTTGTGCTCACTTCATGTTAGTTCATGCTAGAATTGCAACTGGCTGATCATATTTCATGTCTCATATACTGCTGCCAGTGGGGGCTAACTAGATAAATCAGGCCCATTATAAATCTATCTCCCTTGCAGTCATTTCAATGAGAATGTGAGTAACGAGAGAAAATGAACAAGAATAAGAATGAATGTATTCAAAACAACTCTGACCGGGTTCTTTGTGTGATGTCACTATGGACTTTCAACTTGTTTCTGGGAGAACAGACTTTGCCTTTATAAAATAACAAATGAGTGATTATACTGAAAAGTCTGAAGGGTGGCTTTGAAGTTGAATAAAATGAGTTAAATAAAAAAAAAAGTTCACTCTAAATGTGTGTAAAATATGAAGTAGCATTCTTCGAATCTTCTTTTACAAAACATTACTTCCCTTCTGCAGTATTTTATTTTCACTACAGTCCCAGTTTTGCTGCATACGGTCCACGGTTCTGTTTCAGCCCCACGATTGGAGCAACAGCGAGTCTTACTTGTCAATGATTGCTAACCACAGCCATGTAGTGATGCAACCAACCGCTGCTAACAAAGCATTGATATGGTTTGAGACAAAATATTTGAAATTTCACTACAACTAACCGCAAAGTCATATTTCTGTCGTTCTGCAATGTCATGCTCCACAGTTTTTTTGGGGTTGAATATGAAATATGGTCTTTCTGGAATGTTTTATGGATCTCAATTTCATTTGAATTCATCAGAATGTGCTGATTTCCCCCCCCCCCCCCGGCAGTCAAAATGTGCTGTGTAAGCTAATATGATTTGCATAAACTTTCTTGCAGAAGATAACATGCAACTACTTGTATTTTACCATTGCCCTATTTTTTTTATTTTTTTTAGAAATGTTACATGAGGCTGAGGATTCTTGGCAGCAGTTTGTGAGCAAGAAAAAGAAATTCTGTGCAGGTTCTGTGTCTCTCTAGGTGATTATGTACAATAAATGTTAATGGAAAAGGAGCAACTTATATTGGTGTGTGCTTTTAGGAGCATTTCTTTATTCTTTATGTACTCAACCCATTTTGCTTAGTCAGAAGGGAGGCATGCTTTTAGTGTGATACAGTGCACAAACTTAAAAACTAAAGTCCCTAGCTACTCTTCCTCACAGTCATGAACTACTTTGAGTTGTTCTGACATATAAAATATCAATAAATTACATTTAAATTATTGGTTATAACTGAACGTCATGTAAGAAAGTCCAGAGACGTGAAGAGTTTTGCGAGACACTTAATGGGTGGGTTTTGGAAGTCAAGGATCATGCACCATGCGGTGTTTGCTGTCATGGAGAATGCTCACACATAGGCATTACTGTCTGTCCTCTCTCCCCCTGCTTGTATGCGTTTCGTTTTAAGAAGAAGCACTTTGTGCAGATAGTTGCTGCAACTTGTCATCTATGTAATCCATAAATACCTGGTTACTGCATTCACACGTCACCAGATCCTGGTACTGCATTTACCATTGAAGCAGTCACGTCACTTGCCTTTATAAATTGTGCTCAGAAAGATGCTTAGGTTCCCACGAACAAGCTAGAACCCGACTTTATAAATGGCAGCCGTTGCATGGAAGGGGATTTGGGAAATCTCTCAAATTTTCTTGTAAAATGAGAACCTGACGTCTTGAATTCCAAGGTGACGTCACACCGAACAAACCACAAAAGTAATGAGCTTATCTTGTGTAAATCAATTAATAGAAAAAAAAATACTTTACCACATTGATTCAGCTTAGAATATCCAAGGCTTGCCTGTGGCAATGAAATTAGGTGGATTTTTTTTTCTTACTGTGGTTAATATGCATGCAAACAGCAAAGTTAAGTCTATTGCACTTTACAATTCTCAATGAACCATGTCCAGAAAGGCATTCAGCTGGACGGCAGTCTTTTTTTTCAATCACTCTTTTTTCCCCCTCTACAATATTTTCACAACCCCCAGAGGGAATAAAAAAGAAAAGCTTAACTGCCTTCTTCTGCAGGCTGGAATCTTACACTTTCCCCTTAGATATTTCCACACTTTTTCCACCAACTTAATGTGTCTTTCATTGCTGTGCATCTGTCTAACACGTTCTCAGTTTCCGCCCCTGCTGCTTTCCGTCTGTCTTTGCTATTTACTCCATCTCAGAGTAGCCTGGCTTTATGATATATGAGCCTCAAGACGCCTTTGCATTTCTAACTAGAGTGCCAAAGCACAAGCGAGCGCACGACTCTTCCTCTCTAGACTTTGGGCCAATGACGTAATAGTCAGAAAAACTTGAATCAGGTCAAATTTTGGCTAAATATATACATGTTATTGCTGTAAAATTATATCGACTGTGGAGACATTATCAATATCGTGAATTTGCGTTATTCAAAGTATATTCTGTGTTTGCTTATTTGCCTTTATGTATTTCTACTATGCTTGCTCTGCACTGCCATCTCGTGGTTACCAAAGTTACTTCAGCACAAATGTATTGCACAAACCTGATCTTACAAATCGTCACCTCCAAAAATAATGACCTATTATGTCATTTTTTTTCTTTACAAAAGCTATTGTAGGCAAAATAAATTAATAAATAAATAAAGTAAAATAAATAATAATAACAACAATAATAATAATGAAAAATAAATAAATAATTTGGCAAAGAAAAAAAAAATGACTTAGGCCATTATCTTAGGGAGATGACAATATGCTACTGTAACTATATTGAACAGAAATCTATAAGTAAATAGCAAGCAGATATCATGCACAATAAGCCTTGCACATAAAAACTATGTTATCTGATTAGGTGTTTTCTCAAGTATCCATATCCGTTCTAATATTTGAATTTGCACCTGATACCAGCAGTAGACTAAAGAAAGAAATAAGTTTGAATATTGTTGAACTGATAAAATAATAAAGATGCAGATAAAACTATATTTTTTATTATAAGATGTCTTCATTATATTGTTAACTCCATCTTGTCTTTAAGACAACACCATATATTTCAAATGTTTTTTTTAAGCAAATATAAGATAGTTAATGCAAAACCACACACATGAACTCCTCTCGGAGAGTCATTAATCATATTATGCAACATAACCATTTGTCTCATATTTCAATCTCTAGATTTGAGGTTAGATTTGAAAGTTTAATTTGAACGAGCCTGTTTTTTAACCCTGATGTGTCAAAGACGGTTGGCTGCCAAGTGCCTTGCAGCTGGCAGCTGATGAGTTTGAACTGCAGACAGATTCAGTGGAGGTTTCCACTCTGCTTCGACCTGCTTCTATAGCAGAAGCACAATATAATTCCTCTACAGGATTTTAAAAACAAAGTTATTTGAGCAAGAATCATTTTTGTCACAGCTTCATCTTTGTGGAACCTTTTATTTATGTTTGTGGAAAGACAAACTGGGGGTACTTCAAATGTTTTGTATCAAGGCAACCTTGAATTGAGACAAGTATGAAAACTGTAAAATATAAAATGGCCTAGACTGTTTACATATTCTTTTCCAAACTTCCTGAACTTCAGTCTTTTTGTAAAGATGTTATTAGGCTTTTTGAATCCACCTCAAGTTGTACAGTCTACACCGATCTCTATGTTCGGTACCTGAGGATAATACCAGTACTTAAGCAAGTGAGTAAAGTAAATAAAAAATATTTATACAGCACAAGTTCCCATACAGACAAAGTGATTTACAAAAAGAGTAGCCCAAGAACATACAACGTACAATGCCGACAAAAAACCCCCAAACACAACACAGTCAAAAATGCATTTTACAAAAACCCATTGAAACTTTTAATAAAAATATTTTTAGCTGGTTTTTAAATGTATCAACAGAATCCAAAACTATACAGGCAGTGTATTTCCACAGTCTGGGCGACAACAGCTTGGAAAGATCAGTCTCTTTGAGTTCTGATGCAGATGTGTAGAGGACCACAAAAAGGTTCTGATTCAGTAACTTCAGAACATGGGGAGAGGCATATCTGTAAATCAAATCAACAATAGGCGAAGAAGCTTGTCCACGTAAAGCTCAGAAGGTTAAGAATAACATTTTAAAGTAAAACCTAGATCTGACTGTCAGCCAGTGTAGCAACTATGAAACATAGGCTATATGAGTTCCTCTGTTTGAGCCCAACAATAGTCTCTCTGCAGTTTTGAACAACCTGAAGAGCACCCAGCCCCTTCTTCCTGAACAAGTAAAAAGGACATTACAATAGTCCAGTTGAGAAAAAGGAGTGAATTATCATCTGAAGGTTACTTGTTGACATCAATTGTCTAAGCTTTGAGACATTCCTCAAATAGAAATATAAAAATAAACTGTTTTTAATCATCTGCTTAATTGATGCTCAATGGTAAAAAGCCTACTCAAAAATAACACCTAAGTCTCTGAGTGTCTGCAAGTCCTAAATCACCCAGTTACAGTTTAATGTAAGACACAGATTATCATTTGGAGTGGTCAACAAAATTTCAAATTTGCCTGGTTGTAGCTGGAAGTAATTGTTTTTTTGTTTTGTTTTTAACAATTGCCTAATGTTTGTTAAGTGATTATTGAAGAAGACAATTTCTGAAACTCAGGGATTAAATGAGGAGTATAAAAACATAATCAACTCATAATAACTGTTACTAAGGTGCTTAATGACATGAAAACGCAACAGGTCCCAGCATGGAGCCCAGAGGAACTCCGTGAAACTCTTTAGATCCAGACATAATCTGTTTTGCAGACACACTGAAACTCCTCCCAGACATCCCAACCGGATCCCTCAGTCTGTTTATCAAGATATCACTAAGTGTCAAAACCTTAGGAGAGATCTAACAAGTCCAGGGTGGTGTATTCTCCAAAATCTATTATTATCATAATGTCACTGGTAACTTTAAAAAGTTCTGTTACAGTGGTATAAAATTTACGAACACCAGACTGAAAGCAGCCATAAATGAAATTTTTTCCCCACCAGGCTGTAAATTGGGCAGCAGCAAAAGCCTTTTCAAAAAACTTTGACATAAAAGGGGTTTGGAAATAGGCCTATAGGTTTTATGTAATGTTGGATCCAAGTTGGGGTTATTTAAGTTTTCGTTCAACAATGGCACGTTTGAAAAAGATGAGGAACACCCAGTCAGAAGGGTAACATTAAAACCCCTAACAACCCAAAAAAGACCAATGACATAAAAAAATATAGGACCTCTATTTATTCAAAATAATGACGGTTAAAAACTGTCCCCCCGAAGCCAAAACAATGAATCAAAAATCTACTTTGTGGAAAAAAAAAAAATTTTTACCTACAGTAAAAATGTGAGAATTTGAGTGCAAAAATGGATGCTGTTGAAAGAAAAAGAACGTGATCTCTAAATTTTCAAGAAGTTTTAGCTCTTTGTTTTTATACACTTTCCTCTTTTGTGTGTGTGTGTATATATATATATATATATATATATATATATATATATATATATATATATATATATATATATATATATATGGACGTTTTCACTCTCTTAAAAACCTAAAGAGAGTGAAAAAACAAAAACAAAAAATGTTTGGATTCATGGAAACTATAAAAAAATAGAATTAGATTCTTCCTTTTCTTAAGAATAGGAAGAATCTATTGAAGATCTCTTCTCTCATCCCTGTGAGAGCAAAGAAGGGAATAACTAATTGCAGTATTTACACAACAGAATGTGTACAAGAACTGCTACTGACTGCAGTTTCTTCGTCCTGCCTGGCGCTGCATTCATGTAGCTATTTTCCTGCTGATAAAACCAGTAAAAGTGGTTCCCTTAAGTATTTAAGGAAATAACAAAATAAGACGATTACTTCTAAATGAAACATGGTTACTATTTTTACACAGATTCATGTATGACTATTTGCTGCATCTCTGGAAATTTGTAAAAGTGACACGTTCTACGCAAACTACAAACACAAACTGTATCTCCTCCGTGGAACATAATGAGACATGTCGCTTTCTTATTCGGCTCACTGGCCACTTATCACAACTTTACAACCTTTGATCAGTCACATGCTAATGAAGTGGCGATTATGAAGAATTACAGTATTTACAGCCTGATAGCACATGTACTCACGGCCTGTCACCAGTTCCCATATCCTAAATACAGAGCTAATGGTCGTGTAATTGACTCACTGAAACCTTCACCTTGTTGTTGTGGATTACTGAGTTATTGGAGGTTTCTTGATCTCGTCGTCATCCTCCATTTGAGTGTCAGGGTTGTCGTTGTCTGTGCTCTCAGACTCATCCTCAGTCTTCTCACCACAGCAACCTTTTTTGAGGAGGGCGTTAAGCCGCTCCAGGATGTCAATGGAGTGGTTGATGAGCAGAGCGAGCCAGGCCAGGCCAAAAAAGATCCACGAGGCCATGAGGACGCTGTACCAGTCAGGGTAGTCTTTGTCTGGATTACTATCTGGAAAGCACACACCAAAGAATCGTGTCTTTGTGACAATCAAGAATACAAGTTATGACAGTCAGTGGATGTTTGGGATTTAGGGTTGTGCTGTACCTGCTACGAAATCCCCAAAACCAATGGTGCTGAGGGTGATGAAGCAGTAGTAGATGGCCTGAGAGTAGGTCCAGCCCTCTTGCTGCTGGAACACAAGCATGGGCATGATGAAGAACAGGACGGTGCCACAGATGTAGCAAAACAGGTGGACAAAAAACCGGGTGCACCCCTGCAGTTTCACCAGGTAGAGAGAAAGAGAACAGTGATGTTGGTCACACTCCAAATAACAAAACAAAGCAAAACAAAACTAAAAAAAAATACTCATTTCGTCCTCATCACTTGCTTACCTTTCGTCCAGATTTGCCTTCCAGGTAGTCTGAGACATTTCTCTCCAATGCGAGCATGTACTTGCCCACTCTGTTGAGCACGACTACGTTGAGAGGAATCCCAAAGAGTGCAAAGAAGACACAAAAGATCTGACCAACTGTTGTGCTGGGGCTCATGTTTCCATAACCTGTTAAAAATAAAAACATTTTATTATCTCACTGTTTGATGGCAGATGAACTGCTTTAGCTTCATCTATGTAAATATTAATAATTAAAAATAACATTACCCTAAAGACTGATGGCGTGTACCAAGCCCATACCACCAACACCTCCACATCGTCCTTAGCTCATGGCATTAGGTGTTCACTATGGCCAGACATCTGGTCTCATTTAACATGCTGGTGGAGCTACTGGGCTTCAGACATTACTGGAGTTTTGCAAAGTCTGACCTCGGAGTGAATTTGCTGGGAGGTTCGTTCTTGGGAAGACTGTGTCCTTTAATGCCTTACAAAACTATAAATGTCCCTTGAACTTTTTTTTATTTATTATTTTGTCATGTCATGACCACAAAGTACAATATATTTCACTGAGACATTTTGGGATAGGCCAACACAAAGCCTTTTATTTTAAGTGGATTGCCATTTTCTTGGAAAGGTTTGCAATTATGACACACTCCTTCCATTTTTGGATAATGGATTGAACAGCGCTCTGTGAGATGTTCAGAGTTTGGGATATTGTTTTATAATGTAGCCCTGTTTCAACCTCCTCCACAACGTTATCCCTGACCTGTCTGCTGTGTTCCTGGGTCTGCATGGTGCTGTTTAGTTACCAGTGTTGACATTCACGACAAAAAAAAAAAAAAAAAGCTAAGGCGGTGGCTCCCAAACCTCGTCCTCAAGTATCCCTCTCCTGCATGTTTTAAGTGTCACCTTTCTTCCAAACGCCTGACTTAAATAAATGGGTGATTGCAGAGGAGGTCGTGCAACCATTGGAATCAGGCGTGCTCGAAGTAAGACGCATCTAAAACATGTAGGGCATTTTGGGGTATTTTAGGACCAGTTTGGGAACCATTTAGGTAAGGCATGTTAATACTTTTCAAAAGACTGGGATTTTTTTTTCTGTTTGAAAATAATCTTGAATGGCAAACTCTAAATTGGTTAGAAAAAGTCTTAGAACCCTTCTAAATAGGCACCAACCTTCTTACTTTCTTGAAGATTATTTTACTGCTGTCTTTTCACTTTGGTATCGTGTTGACACTCATCTTGTTTGTGTTCTACGGCAGTAAATCAAACCAAAACTGGTTTTATTGAGATGTCCATAGTACTTATGATCAGTTTAAAGCTGCTAACTTCCTAAATTCAATTCTATGGAAACTGTTCCTGTAAATGTAGCTGTAAATATGACTTAAGTTCATTTTCTGCCTCTGTTGCTCAGTAAATTGCGAGATCTTTACTATGAGGGTAAATAGAAGTAAACAGTAGAAATAGAATAAATAAAATAGTTATTAAATATGTTATAATACCAGTGCATAGCTGGCCTAGCCTTTAACTACTACTCTAGCTGTATTCAGAAAGCTAATAGTCTTGACAGAGTGAGCCAAACATAATCATCTAGACACACTGTTTATCATTATGACCTTCCTTTGAGATTAGATATCATTTTCAAAATTAGGTTGATATATAACTGGACAGGTTATCATTTTCAGCAAGTCATACTTCACAGGCAGTGTGTAAAAATATGTGACCCTGACCTATAGTTGTGACCACAGTGGCAGCAAACACAGCCGAGCTGGTGAATTTCCAGAAGCCGTCTGTGGTTTGGTTGCCTTTCAAACTCAGACCAGCTTTTGTTGCCACTTGAACAACCTAAAAGAGAGAAAAAAACAGTGAAAGCTGAAATTTTCTACTGTTTACATTTATCAATATAAATTGTGTCTATTGGACAGGGGTCAGACTTTATTAACCGCATGCAACTCCTGTACACAGTAATCTGTTCTACTTTTAGAATACCTTGGAGCTATTCTGGTCAATAAATCGTTGCAATCAGCATTCCACCGGAGAATATCTTCTCACCTCTGTGATCAAAGTTCAGCATCAAGGTGAGATATTATAAATACTGCAAACAAACAGGCTCAAAGTTTGCAACGCCATGTGAATAAACGACATGTGAATAAATGTCGTTTTATTCACACACCAGTGGCTTTACAAGTAAACACGCAGGGAATTAACTTAAATCTTAGACTTTCGTTCTTCCTCTTTACAAATTTAGACGGATTTGCTTAGGCACAATGCAAATCACCGTTTTCCTATTACTGAGTGGCAGGACAGTCACCTGGTCAATAGTTTAAAGTCGTTACATAAATTTGAACAGATGCCAAAGTTGCGTGTGCTTCTTAGGTGTTTTAATAAATGCCGTGGTTCTCCTAACAGAACACGGAGAACTTTTGTGGCCGATCAACGCCTTCCAGGTTTGACTCATGTAGGCAAAGCAGAGTTAAAAGTTTCCACAAGTTATTTGCATGAAAAAGGGGTTGCCTGTTTGTTACTACATGCTTTTTTTTCCCCCTTTTCTTTGTTGCTTAGATTCGATATCAAATCAAACAATCATGTTTGAAAAATCCGTACCTGCTCCCAAACTTCTATTGCAAATTTCTTCTTAATTATTCCAAAAATTTAAAAGGCTCAAACCAAAATTCCAAATTTTATGTGAGATTTATTTGAGCTCAACAAAAACCTATTTTTGACACTAATAAAATCAAAGGTAACACTTTATTTGAAGGGGTCTGCATAAGACTGACATGACGCTGTCATAAACATGACATAACATCTGTCATGAACATGAAGAAGAATTATGAATGTTTATGACAGTTGTCATTCAGTAAATAATGACACTTTTAATGCAAAGTTGCTCCAAAAGTTGCATTAAAAGTCCATTAAAAATGCCAACTTTGCATTAAATTATCATAATTCACAAAATCATGCAACGTTCATAAAGACTTCTTTATGTTCATGACAGGTGTTATGTCATGTTTATGACAAGTGTCATGTCAGTCTTATGCACACCCCTTCAAATAAAGTGTTACCACATCAAATTTTTTCTATGAAGACGTTTCCTTTAATTGATTCAACATTCAACTCTGTTATGAATTATATTAAAACAAATTCCATCGCGCACAGAAATACTGCTGTGTGTGGTATCCTCGTACCTTAAGATGTAGACATTTTTTCTGTAGTATTTTTTTCATGCTCATTTAAGTTTATTTTGTATTTCACAAGATGAATCACTCCATTGGGATTCAATTGAGTAAAGCTAATGGGTATTTTAATGATTTATTAGATGAAGGGATTGGACACCTGCTGCTTTGCATTTTGCTGGATCATAAACACCTGACTCGGTGTCTGTGTGTTTTTTCAAACTGGCTTACGTATCTAAAGTATCACTTGTCTGCAATCTGGATTTATCTCCTCTGCAAAGTCTTTCTCACTTCATGTGTTAGTGGTGTACTGTCCTGTATTGTGATGTTTAATAAGTTATAATCCAAATATCTGTAATCACTTGTTTTCAATGTGGTTTAGGCATCCCTCTACATGTTAGTTCTAGCTTCTATCCCCATGCCAAATGAAAATATCAACTTTTGCAGGTTTCCAGGAAAACCAGTGGTTCTCTTTGCTGCCTCTGGTTAAGAGTTTGCAACTTGACTAAGTTAAAAAGAAGAATCCTGCTGAACCAAACATGGCTCAGAAGGTGAAAAAGTTGCCTTAGTGGTTGAATGTGTCTCCACCTTACTCCTGATAGTGGTACTGAGGGATTAAATAAGACAGAAGTTATAGAAGTTGTTTTGATAGCTAGCCATATGCCATGAGCTGTATTATTTGAAGTAATTGGTTTGCAGCTTAGGTGAGTCTTTTTATTGCCTGTTTCAGCAATTACACACTTGGTGTCTCTTAACCTCCACTATCTATTGTGCTGTTCAAGGGTGCACTTGTCGTTAAAAGGAAGCCCGACTTGATGATTCTTTAAGTGTTTTTTAAACGGGTACCCAAAGTAAATCTAGATCATTACTGAAAACTGAGGTTGAGTTTTGATCTCTTTACCCACAGACAAGAGACCAAGATAAATATACCTGACAAATCTAAACTGGAACACCATCATAGAAAAATTGGATTAGCAGTTCTGCAGAGAGAACATCAGTTATGATTTTAGGTTTCAGGACTAACGAGTAGAAGAGATAATGTCGCATGACACCTCAATTTTTTATGACTCACATCCCCAAACACGTTTAATGTGCTCTCAGATGTAAAAGCACAAAAAACTTGTTCAGGACTGAATTACTGTGCAGCTGCAAGATCTGCTTAGGGTTCAGAATGGGCTGTATGTGTCTTTTTAATATCATTACTGTATAACAACCAAAACTATCAATGTATTCAGGAACATAGCGGATTCAAATTTGCTTTTGCATCTAAAGGACCTTCACTTACTTGCAGGTTATTAATAAACTGTGATGCTGGATGGTTTTACCCAGATTCTTCTGTCCCAAAACCATCTAAACATGGAGCCAATTGTTTACATTTTTGCTGTCTTCTCGTTCATCTGATGCATATCATAGCATGTTTGATGGTAGGGAGTTTATGGTTCTTGAGTCTGATTATTTTTTGAGCAAACATTTTCAGGACTAAAGAGTAAAGTAGATACGTTTGTTTCTTAATTCCACGCATGGTTAATAATAAAATGAAGGTTTCTAGTTGAGGGCTACCAGAGAGTTTAAAGGTCACCCAACTGCAATTTAAATAAAATTAAAATCTGATGGCAAAACATACAAATTCTTTATTTATTTTTTTAATTTTGGTTTTCTGTTTCATGATGTGGATTCCTCTGCATTAATCAAAATTTAAGAATTGCATACAGACCTGCTGTAGCTACATTTAAAATCTACTAAGCAAATGACACAAAAGTGTGTAAGTTTATTATTTTTTTATAGAATCATAATAGGTTGTGATCCATTATGACTGCAGATATTTAAAAGGAAAAGTGATCTTGACTGATTTATTCATGTACTGTATGTATCAATTAGGAGTTTACATGTCTACGTTATACTTCATATTATTTTAACTAATCCATTTAATCATATTTAAACTTCTGAGTACCTTACCTGAGCCACTTCCTCCAGACCTTCTTGGTTCAGGCAGCTGTACGTCATTAGCAGCCTCTGTTTGTTGAGGAGCAACTGGGAGAGATCCTTCCTTCCAAGATCTCCTTCCAGCTTCCAGAAAATCACGCCACCAATCAGCACGTAGGCCACATAAATCAAGCCAAGCATGAGAATGGATGGCACCCGGGCCAGATTGAGCATCTCCTTCACTTCCATGTTGGCCTGGCAGTCCGAACGTTGACGTCCAGTTTTAGCTCAAAGCCTCAGCCTCTGCAGTCAGGTGCAGAGAGTAGAGAGGGTTTACCTGGCAGACTCACATCACAGGCAAATGAACCTTCCCAGAGCACTACTGTTTGAATCACTTCACTGGCCTGACATGCAAATCCAGAGGAGCAAAGCAAGATAAGGGAGACACGGCAGCACGAGCAGGAATGTACAATGTCTTGGAAAAAGTAAGATATGCACATCGCTTTAAAGTTTCTCACATTTTGTCAGCTTAGAACCAAAATCTTTAATGGGAAGTTTGAGATTTTGTGTGATAACAACACAATCTCTTTCAAAATGATACCCCTTAATAAAAAAAAAAAAGAATAACTAGTACCATCAACTGTCTTTGGAAGTCCCCTAATAAGTAAACAGTCCACCAGTATGTGATTTAATCTTGGAATATGTCTAGCTGTTCATTTGTCTCTAGCTTTGCAAAGCTGACAGCGGTGCAGCCTAACAGCCTAAAACTGTTTGCTGCAATGCATTGACAGGTTGTTCTGAAAAGTATTGATTCGTCAGGAATGAAGACGTATGGATGCGACATATTTCAGATTTTTATTTCTAATAAACCCTGCGTCCTCTTCCTTCGACTCCATCGTTGTGCAACACTTTAATGTTGGTCAAATACAATAGGAACAAAAACATGAAAGTTTGTGATTGCAATGTGACAAATTGTGGAAACGTTCCAGGTGTCTGAGTTCCTCTGCACGGTGTCTTGAATGAACGTCAGATGTGTGTATTTAGTGTTTTCAATTTTGTCTTCTGAAAAACACAAGGTAGTGTCAGGTGAGGGCCATCCTCTTTTTTTTTTTTTTTTTTTCCACCTCGCATCACCATCTTGATTAATGTGTTGGTTTAAGATAGCCGTCCGTGCTCAATTCACTAGAGTCTCCTGTCAGCACACAAGCACAGATGTGGACTGACATCAATGAACACACAGAAAACACACACACACACACACACACCCACGCACGCACACCTACACACACACACACACACACACACACACACACACACACACACACACCCACACACACGCACACACACACACACGAACACGCACACACACTATGTGACACGGTGTCATGAAATAACAGCCCAGATCTGAGCTTCCTGTTTGAACATCTAATCATACGGGTGGGAATCAGAAGAGAACAAGGAGAAGATAAACACCAATCATATAATGGAAAAAACAGATGATCCCCGATCAAGCAGGCTTTCACACTGAGGTAGAACACAATATATCACCAATATATATATATATGTATTAAAACTGCTGTTGCCTCTTCTTGTATTAAGAGAGATCTTAGAGAGAGAGAAAAAATAAACATTAAATAAAGTATTAACCTGCAGAATAATATTACTTGAAAGAATTTTAAAGTCCATTGTCAGATCTTTGATGTGACTTCTAATTTACTGGAGGAAACTTCCTCATCCTCTTCTTTGTGCTTCTTAAAACCCGGGTGAGTCAGGATAACCAGGTTCTCCATGATCCTCACTCCCATGTTGAGGATAAGCGCGAGCCAAGCAAGCGCAAAGATGATCCAAATCCCCGCAAGGCAGCGGTACAGGGAGATGTACTCCTTCCCTGGGTCGGTGCCTTTAAGCAGAAACATGTAAGAATGCGTTAAGTGAGTTTTGTCTGAGTTCACAGCGCACTTTAATCTTCTAACGCCTCGCTGACTTATACAGCAGAATGAGACCTGGGAGCTTTAGGCAGACAGAGGTGACCGCTGCAGCCTTTCTAGCACACTAGTGGCTTGATTGTGGTCTCTACTCACCCACTACATAATCTCCAAAACCAATAGTGCTGAGGGTAATGAAGGCAAAGTAGAAGGCCTCTCCAAACGTCCAGCTTTCCACATAACTGAACAGAAGAGGAGGGATGACGAGAAACAGCAGGCTGCCGGTGATGAAGAACAAACTGACTGCCAGGGCTTCCACGGCTTTCTGGGACAGAAAAAAAAAAAGAAAAAGCAAAACTCTTTATTTAGCCAATATATGCGACCATCAGTTATACGCTGCATTGCAGAATGAAGAGAACCATGTCAGAACCTTGTGAGGGACAACCGCCACCATTCCTGTCTCTAGCCGACCCAGATGAATGGTCAGACACTTGCCCATTTGCTTCAGGAAAGCCAGGTTCAGAGGAATACCACAGAGAGCGTAAAACACACAAAACACCTGACCGGACACGGTGCTCGGGGAGAGGTTTCCGTAACCTGTGAACCAGACAAGAGAGGCATAATGAAGCATCATATTTTACAACAACTAGAGCCTAAATGGTAAAATATCAATCTACCAATGGTTGTGACGACAGTGCCTGCAAAAAAGAAGGAGCTGCTGAAATCCCAGTTGCTGGGGTTGGTTGAGTTGCCTGAGGGGTTCACTCCCTTTTCCCAGGCATATAAAATCACCTGCAGACAGAGTAACATGCACATACATCAGCAATGACTGATAGGCTTGAACAGAAATATTCTTGCATAACCAAACTTAGCTTGAACTTTTTTTTTTTAAATCTACAATGAGTTTTACATTAATTTCTTTTAGAATAAAGTAATGAGTTAGCTGAACCAGGTAAAATATTTTCTTAGTTTTTCTGATTTAATGTTAGGTAACCCCATATTTGTCAGGGTAAATTACATCAGACTTAATGAAATATTTGGTTTTCAATCAGCAAGACTTGCACAACTGAAGGTAAAAAAATATATTTTGTTTAATTCACGTTATAGGGAATAAAATTGAAATTTCATAATACTTTTTAAAAAGGTAACCAATGACTAGTAATATTAAAAACAAATTATATAAAACCATAAAAACTAAATAAAACTAAACAGGTAAAAAGAAAAGGTAAAACATTGCCGTCATTGTCAAGATGAATAAAGATAAGCCAATAGATTGGGAATTAATTAACATATTTTACTGTAATCATTTTTAAAATTAATTTTAATAGATCTTTTAATGAGGGCAACCCCTTTTAAATCCTTGAATTAAATCACTTTAAGAAAACTTTTTAAGGTCACCAGGGTAATGATTTTGCCAAATGTTATAAATTACAACACACTTATTGATCTTTCAAACCAGTTACTGTAAAACCATTTATTGCGGTAAGCCTGACCTAATAATAAAATTGATTTTTCAGCTTTACAAACCAAATGTACCAAATATTGATATAATGAATTAGTTCTATTTGTATAAGACTGAAGCCTTTGTCAACCACAAAGTGGAAAATAACTCCAAAAACCATGCATTTTAACCTCTCCTAACCTAAAGAAATATTTCAGATTATTAATAATAATAATAATAATAATAATAATAATAATAATAATAATAATAATAATAATAATAATAAAAAATGGAAACCTGGACAAACTTCTCCAAGGCAGGACCATCCAAGCAGGTGTAATTAGCCAGGAAGTGTAATTTCTCCAGCTGAAAGTGGTTTCTGTTGTTGCTCTCGGCTTCTCTTTCCAGAATCTGGAAGATGATGGCCCCGATCAGCAGGTATGTGAAGTGGGCCAAAATTAAAAGTGCTGTCCAGTTCACTTTGACCCGAGCCAGGTGAAACCACGCCATTAACGCCCCCCTCCCCCACAACACCAGAAAAAGACAAAAAAATTGCTGGTGCCCAAGGTCAGAAAAAGCATAAAAGTGCTCTAAAAAAGAGGAATATTGAATTTCTATGTTAAGTAGTTCTTGTGAAGTTCTCCAAATAGATGTCCTGTTACTTCAGAAAAATGCATTCTTCTTAAAAAAAGAAATGAGGTATTTTGAAAAAGGCAGTCCTGCTTAACATCACAGCTGCTCAGGCTGATGTTGTATTTCTCTCTGAACGGCAACGTCTTCAGTCTGATTGGTCAGAGGAGCATGGGTGCTGATTTCTGGGTTACCGAGGTAACGGCCAAACTCTTTTCCTCAATTAGCGAGCGACATCTGCTCCCAAGCTTTCCCCCGTTTCCACTAATAAGGAAGCAGTGGCAGTATCTTGTCAGCAGAACAAAAGTTAATGTTTTACCTGCTTTCCATTTGACACCCTCAGATGTCGGTCTCCTACTTTGGGATCTGGAGGTCGGCGGTGCTTTAATTTTATAAATGTGAAATCTGTCAATAGGTTAGTGGAGCTGCTCTGGAAGTTATTGCAACCCTTGGTGTACGGAGTAGAAAATAAATCTAGAGCAGTATTTATATCATTTGATCTGATCACATTTTGTGTCACTGCATCCAAGAATTTTTATGCATTTTATTTGATGCCTAAATAAAATACAGTCCAGCCGTCAATGGTCAGAAGCTAGGGCCGCTAAGGACTGTTAGGCTGCAGAAGACTTGAGACTCAGGAAACAGTTCATCTTGATGCCTAAAGGCGAACCCCTATGGTTATTTATGGGAAATAACCATAAACATGCAGAAAGAGCTACACTAGAGAGGTTTATATTAAAGCATGTACTTGTTTTGAAATAGTCCAGTCAAAGTCCAGACCAAACTTCCATTTCGAATCTGTGGCAACACTTAAAAACTGCTCTGCGTCGACTCTCTCTATCAAATAAGTGGTTGAAAAAAAATAAATAAATAAATTGTCTCTATATGTTCAAAACTGGTAGGGACACGCCAGTTGCAGGTTTAAGTGCAGTCATACGAGGCTCTGAAAAGCATTAGCAGAGTTGAGCTAAATATAAAGGCAAGGCATTGTTTTAAAAATAAAATCTACATGAATACAAATTTAAAAACCTTGTGCCCTTTCGCTTTATGAATATGCTCTATGTTTTTGACGATCTGTCACATAAAACATAAATAAATCACCCTGAAGGTTGTGATTTCAACAAGACAAACCCCCACATTATCAGAGCTTGTATCTGAAGCCAAAGGTTTTTGTTTTTAGTTTTTCACTTTTATTCTCAGATGCAAGCCCGGATACATGTGGTATTTTGTCTAGTTCGTCTAATTCAGTTGCTTTACAACTTAACTTTTTAAAGTCTTACCAGTATAAATGCTCAGTCTTTTTACAAGTCAGCTGGAACGGTTTCTGCACATTTTCCATCACATCTGGAACCAGAGCCGTTCGTTGTCACACGGGACGAGTTTGAAACATTTCTTGAATATAAACCAAGGAACTAAGCACTTCAAAAACCTTTTTATAATGAAGCATCATTGATAATCCTGGCATCATGTTGAAATGTGGCTGAATAGATATTACCTCTGCAGTTTATTACACCACCGGGCTACTGCTTAGAGACGTTCCAAATTATCCAAGAGAATTAAGATCCTTTTAAAGTGAAAATTGTTTCCTTTTTCTTAAGCACCAACTGTGTTAAGCAGGTGACGAGTTTTTATTCCAGAATGTTTTTAAGCCTTCTTTAATTTGAATAATGATGCCGGTATGGTCTCACCGTGATTAATTAGAACTTAGCTGGATTGCAGGAAATTTGGAAAACCTTATTTAGAGAGAAGGCAAATCCGACACTGCTAAAGTGTGCCTGCCTATTTTCCATAAACTTAAGATGGCTTCCTGTGACCTCACCACTCTCTGTTTACAGCTAGTATTTTACTATGATGATCCTACCCAGTTTGTCAAAGACTACACCACACCCACAGCTGCAGCCTTAAACGACTCTATGGGACAGCACTGGGATGCAGCTACGCTAGTACATAAAGGAGATAAATCGCCTCGACTCAGGGCCACTATGGTCACTGCTAAGTCATGGCAGTGTAGATGGGCCTCATGTCTTGCAAATGTTTCTTCTGCTGCTTTTGCTGCCACAAGTCTCCACCACAGACCAAGTTTATATACGATTTCTTAGTATTTTGTAGATTTGGTTTTAAAACTGTGTGAGTTAGGTCAAAAGAGCTGGGTATTGTTAGTTAAATGCCAGGATAATGACAGAATGTGTTTATTACTTTCTTCAAATGATTTCTATGAGAAAGAGCAGAGGTGTTTAAGTGTTTAGGATGATGGCTTTGTCAGCTTCTAATTCACAACATTTCAGTTCATGTGTGGCCCCACATGCAGATGAACTGGTGGGGCCACACATCAAATGCATTGTTTCCTTGTGTGACATGGGGAAAAAAAATCATCTGGATCAGCATGGATGGCATAAAAATTACGGGGAATGCATACAATTTAAGAATGATATTGAAATGTTCTTTCTAAATATTGCGACAATACTGGTTGTGATAAAAGCACATTTATCTCACAACTCTTTTTCTTTCCTTCATCACAATGCGTATACCACTCTCTATAAGCTTTCTGATAACAGTCACAAATAGGCATTAAAAGTAAAAATAAATGCAAATGGCTAAATATATTATCATCAGGCAGAATTTTAATGGATGGCACCTTAAGTATTGTAGCCCAATAAATATTAATCCGTTCGATAATTTGTGATTGCAATATTGTACACATTCTTGTTGCAATAGGGACTGTGATGTGATTGGTTGTATACATACATATTGGTTTATATTATAAATATACGAATTGAACACATCCGGGAACTGAATCGGATCCCCTATACTGTAATGCGAACTAAATAAAACTCAGTTTCTGTCCACGGTGTACCCCGCCTTCTAGATGATAGATGAATGGATTTCTACTATTCCATATTACCTTTAAACGGATCATAAAGCATTTCATGCAGTTGTGGAAATGGCGTTGACGTTACGGCGACGAGATGTAACAGATAGGACTTTAAAGGGTGAGTTGTCTTGGAGAAATATCCAAGGCAACGAAAGAGCCCAAAACTGAATGCAAAGTGTGCAACTTCTTGTCATCCATCAAACAAATTAATGCAAAGCAATGCAAAATGTTGACAAGTTGTTTGATAGGTATAGGTGGATCGACTGTGGCTGGTTGGATCTTCTTTATGGCTTTAAGCAGAACAGCTGCAAAGACCTGAAGTACACAGCCGATTGCTTGTTTTTGTATGATGGCCTCAAGGTTTTCCCAGAATTTAAGAATAAATTTACCTAGTAATGGACCGTCTTCCTGAATTTTCTTTACTTTACATTTGTTCTTACACGGAAGATCCCCATTTGAGATTGACAGAGAAAATTGTTCTAGATAACTGTCCTGGTGAGCTGAATAAGAAAATAGGATTAAAAAAGTCAACACATAGCACAGGTGCTATTTATAGCATCGTAAAAGTATTTTTCTCTGAGGACAAAACTGCAAAATATAAAAACTTTGTACCCTGGCAGCGACTTGTTTCCTATAGTGCAGGACAACAGCACAATCAAGTGATGGCTCAGGCATCTCACAGTTGCTTTACTTTTGCCCTAATTGTTTAGGCAAAGCAATGAAAAGCTTTATTATTCACACTATAGTTTTATATTAATTGGCAAAAAAATTAATAGAGCAAACTCAGCTGGAAATATAAAAAACAAGCACTTCTTTCTAAATGTTGAAACATCATGTCACCAATTAAAAAAGTTTCACAAGATTTCAACAAATACTGCGGCTCTTTTCTGGTTATTCTTATGTCTTTTCTCTGTTGTTTTATTAGTAAAAGGGTTTAGATCAAACGTTAGACACAGTCAGTGGTTTATGCTGCTGTCCCAGAATAAGAAAGCATGAGTGGTCTGTGGCAATACAAATTCCCAGACCATTCGTTTTGCCTGGAAGTGATGATATGGCTCCTCGTTAGAACTTCACTTCACATCTTTACCGGGGCCTAAAATACACAAAGCACAAACCTACTTGATTAGTGGCTATTATATCTAACACAGCACAGATTTGACAGATAGCAACACTTGGTGCACTTCTCCTTTCATCAGTTAGTTAAAAACTAAACTCAACTCATTTGTACCTCATGTAGACTGTTTTTTCTGTGTTGTAAAAAAAGTAGTCTAGCAGCTCAAGTAGCCTATGACCTCAGCTTCTCTGAATATCTGATGACAAAATACAACACAGGCAAATCTGCTGTTGGCAAAGCAAACATCTACACAAAAGTTAAAATGGGAGAACCAACAAATCTACTGAGATGTGATTTCTCTGAGCAAATACGTCAAACTGCTCTTTATGTAATCTTCTACATAAATACCGTAACAACCGTAACATCAGAAAGTGTAAAATGAATAGTAGAACTGAACACCTGGCAAGACGAGGTAGATTTAGGTTTAGGGTTTGCACCAAAACTAACAGGCCACGAGACATTTAATCTGAAAATCAGCCAATAGGCCAATGGCGGCACTGGTGGTGATCTAAATTGCTTAGATCAGGGTGTCAGACTCTAGTTTTCGAGGGCTGCTGTCCTGCAACTTTTTGATGTGCCCCAAGACCAACACACATGAATGCAAGGACTGGGTCACCTCCTCATCCCCTCAAGCTCTACAGAGTCCTGTGGGTGAGGTGTGTGGGACCAGAGATGCATCTAAAAGTTGCAGAAGGCCTGGAGTTTGACAGCTGTGGCTTAGATCAAAGTGTATGCATGTGTCAGAAGGGCCACGCTGAAATCCAGTGGGGCAAAACCTGGAAAAACTCAAGTTTTTTTAAGGCACTGTATTGTCTGATGAACTCAAGCAATTTCATGCTAACAAAACTTTGTGATGCATTGTAATTCATCACACCACTAGAGTGCAGTGTTGAGCACCCATGAGTACAGTTTGCACCCATTTTTGTGTGCAAGCTGTATTAGTGCGTGCCTGGGTATATGATCTTGTATTTGAAACATTTTAAGTCTCAATAAGAAGCAGAGCTGCTTTTGGTTTAGGGCTTAGGTTTAGGACTAAGGTCTGAGTTGAGTTTAGGGTTAGGGGTGTACTGGTAGTGGTTTGGTTTAGGATAATTGCCGGGTCTAGACTATTGAAATGGATGAAAACATGAATGGAAGTCAATGCAAAGTCCTACATGTGAGAGAATGTGTGTGTAAGGGTAGGTGTGCATGTGTGTGTGTTACCTATCCTGCTGAGGAGATTTTTCCGGGCCATAACAAATGCCAGGATGTCAGAATCAACTTCCTGATCTCCAGTCAGTGGAATGGAAGAAGACGTGAGGGTTGTTGCGGAAAGGTCCCTGAAACGTACTTGTGGTTACTCCAACATGCCAAGGGTTGAAATTTGTCTTTTTTTAAAAAAGTGGTCATGTTTGTTTTGGAGCAGGCACAAAAACAAGTCTTCAAGTGACCCCTGCATGAAACATGTAAACTGTTCACGGAGCAAAATTTAAAGCAGAAACTTTGACAGAGAACAGCTCCTTGTGTGTCAGAGCCTCGCTACAGAACAAAAGTGGGTCTGTGCTGCGAGTGCTTGTTTAAGAGGAAGCATATACATATTACAGCGAGTGTTTAACAGTGGCTGTAAAACGGAGCTTTCAGCGTCTGGGTTAAAGCGAGACTCTTTTGATTTGTGAACACCACTCGCAGACGTTACTTCACAAAGACATTAAAATTTATGACGGCTCTTGTAAGTGAAGAAAAAACACAGAAGAGCTATAAAATCTGCAGGTCTGGGCTGTATGTATGGATTTAGGAGTCATTGCACACATACTATTGTGTGTGTATGAAAGTATTAATTGAAAAAATTAGGAAAAAAAAAAAGAGGCTTAATTTAGTTAGTAGGAGTCGCAGCTCATACAATGGATGCCAGAAAAATACATTTCCCAAGTTAAACTATTTCAGTCTTCTAATTAGCGTTTCAAAGGAAGCAAAAATTGGTTTAATTCACATATTCTGGATGCTTTTTAGGTCTGTGATAACCCTCTGGATAATGTACCTCCAGTATGAATTCTTACTCTCCTCTTGGGACTTGTTCCAGGCTGACCAAACTGGTGCTGGAAGTTTGTCTATGGGTTCAAGACAGCTGGAAGTAAGACAAATTGAGTTATTTCCACTCTCAGCTTTAAAAAAAAAAATTGTTTTCAAACTCCAATGTAGTACAATCTAAACATACTTTCCTGAAATAAAAGAAGAGATAATTAAGAACTGACTGACCTCAGATCAGGAGCAGAAGAGACCGAATTGTCCAGATTTGTGTCCTGCTTTGACGGAGACTCCTTCATTGTGCTGCTTAGCTCAGGAGCGCTGTGGAAGAAAGCAGAGCCTTTCATAAAGACGGAGATAACGTCAAAGTAATACCACAGGTTTGTGTTTGAAACATGGAAGTTATCTGTGTCCTCTTCTTTCTACCACCAGATGGAGCTACAGCATAAAGCAGCCAGAAGGTTTCTTCTGCAGGTTCATCAACATTAAACACAAGGTTTCTTTTTAAAACACAGGAGGCCAAGAACGTGCTTTTTAAACTTTTATTTTCCTGTTTCAACAACATATGACATGTCTGACTTTTATTCCATTGTATTGTGTAAACAATTTGCGTTTTATCATTTTTGTTTCATAACTCAAGATAAACCTGCTGCTGCATTTTTAAACTCGCAAAATAATCCAAAAATAATGCCTTGTCACTAACAACTGTCTCGTACACAGGTTACTTGGAGAGAGAGGACGCTGAAGTTTAATGGTGTTTTTGTCCAACTTTTGTGTAGATGCATCTTAGGTGTGCAAAAAAAAATATTGATTCTCGTGAGTGGCTGACATTATCTGTTGTAATCACGCTTCTAATGCAAAACCAGAACGAAAACGTCTCCTTTGATGTTCTTGTTGCAGAAATTAGAATGTATAAATTAGATCTGGTGGGATGTTAAGGCTTGACCTTTTGAACAATTTGTCTTCATTACTTTGGGCCCTCTAGCGAGTTTCTTCCAGGCTTGTCCTGCATTCAACTCAAGTCCTCTTTGGCCATGTAGAACTAGAGAAAGATTCCCACAGCAGGATGGTGCCCCCATCATGATTTGTAGTGGGGATTTTGTGTTAAGGGTGATGATCATTGTTATTTTTTTTTTTGCCACAGAATGTTTTGCATGTCGGCCAAAAAGTCCAGCTTTGGGTTTTCTGACCAGAGCCCATTCACCCACATGTTTGCAGTGTACCCTGCATGGCTTGTGGGAGATTTTACAGGATTTCTTATGGCTTTCTCCTTCCAGCTCCTTTATAGAAGTCAGAATTGTGGGGTGCGCCAGCCTGGCAACAGATGCAACTTCTGCAGAGCTACAAAAGCCCTCTTGAGTGCTTCTCTGATTAAAGCTACCCTTCGAAAATGATGTATCCTTTTCCGTTCACTTCACACACATTGCGAACATACGCTGAAGCTTGTGGTTGGAAAATGGAAAAATGGAAAAAGTAGTTTTCAAAATTGTGATGAGAATGATTTTATTTCTCTGTTCAGCTCTGAGCGAGCTTCAAACTATGACACATGTATTAAGTGCAGTTTGCATAAGGAATTTACACTTGATGTGGATTCTGCAATTTCTTTGTTCTTTCTTTCTAGTTTTTTCTCATTTCAAAGTGAAAATAAGAAAGAAACGGGAGCAAATAAAACCTTCCTGGTTGCATTATGTCAGCAAATAAAGTAGCATATTGTAAAACGGCCATATGGTAGTAAACACTCGCTAACAGCAGACATGAGAGGAATCGTTTCTGTGATCAGTCTCGGAGGAAAGCGTTGACAAACTCTGGGCTCATTCCCTCACTGTGTGTGCATTAATAACTGTCATCAGAGTTACTATAGATTTAAGATGATAAATACGGGCTGTGATTGTGTTGTGAATGTCCTCTGGCTGACGGCGTCACAGATGGTGAAGCAAATGCACACAAACGCCTGAAAGTGATGACAAATATCCAATGTCTGTTCCATGCAAGTCAGCAACCAGAAGCACGTTGTTGAGTAATCAACTAATTATGAAAGGGTAAACATTAATGTATTTTGTAGAAATACGTAATTGACGACAACTTTTTTTTTTTCGTGCAACTTGTGACAAACAATTCATCTCAATTTAAATTTAATCAGAAGGTGTATATCTTTGAAGGTGTTTAAGCAGAATGAATGAATGAATGAATGAATATACTTTATTAATTCCAGAGGGAAATTCACATCTCAGTACAGTTCATGACATAACATATATTTGGTTGTCCTAAGTGTTTTTTTTTTTATTCTTTGAAAAAACAACACATTCTTCACAATAATCTTTTCAATTTTGGGCCTAAAAGGGCAAAAAACATCATTTCAGAATTTAAGAAAAAAAAGTTTGTCACTTCTCCAATTCGGACAAAATGCTAGCTATGTTAGTCTCCGTGAATTTAAAGGAGATGTGGATTGTAGATGGTTATTTGTCCAAGGATTTCCTCAAGGTTTAAAAACAAACACTGAATAAAAAAAAAAGAGGAGGGGATAATTGTCTTGCTATGTGCCGAAAATCAGCTGCAAAGAAAATAATGAAAAGACCAGAGATAAAGAAAGACTTTAGTTGTGTAATCCGTTGTAGTTTGACAAAACCACATCACCGATTCTTCAATCGGGATTTCAAAAATGGAACAAAACAAGTAAAAGAGGCTTTTGAGACCTGTAAAATAATTCTCAAAACTCCTAATTGGTAGAAAAGCAAAAAGCGCATATATAAAAATACAGCAGAAAAGGTCTTACCAAAATCCTGGAGTGCCAGGTGAAGATGGTTGCAAGGTTTCATTTTGAGATGCAGAGCCATATCTTGGTTCAGGTTCCGACTCAGATTCCTAATAAACATTTTTTTTAAATTACTGAAACATTTCTACAACTATTAACAAAAAACAGCCCGACAGAATAACGTGAGCATGCTACATACATCTGACAGATTAAAGAAAGCACTTCTGATGCTTTATTGCTCTGGTTCGTCATTTAGCAAACGCAAAGTTTAAGCAAGTGCATGTGTGCATCTAATACTGGATCAACGCTGTTGGGCATAAGCTGGTGAGAAAAATACTCAGCTTTGTGAGGCAAAGCTGCATGTGTGAAGTCTGCTACACATCCTCACCGTCTGTCATTCAGAAATTCATATCCAAATGTTGCCGAGATAAAAGAGAGACGGTCCTATCTCCATTCATAAGGTCAGCGGAATTTGCTCCTCAGATGTTCTTGCTTTACATCTTTGGCTGGTTGCCTGAAATGTGCTCAGCAGTTGTCCAGGCTGAGCAAAGCGTGAGTTATCAGACTCCTCACTGAGTCAGCGTTACAATTGAATCCTTTGCCAGCCGTCCTCTGTGTAATCTTTTTGTATATTAGACTAAAATAGACTCTGACTCATTGTATTATCCTCTCTGTTAGTGTTTGAGTCACATGGAATTCAGGAAAATAAATAAATGCATCTCTGTTTGCCTCCTACTCTTCCTCCCACTAAGTCCCATTTAGCTTTGTGACAGAACAAGAGGCAGCAATCGACACATTTGTCCAGTATTGTACATGCTAACTGTCAGCACTGCTCAAAACACCAGTATGGCAAGAAACACAGTTCATAAAGAGAAAAACATTGATACAAACCTAGCACGAAAATCACATTTTTTGTTGTTTCATTCTGATGAAAGCAGATTTACAGCTCCTAACAAATCTTTTCATAAACTTTGAACTTTTTCACACTTTTTCTCAAAGTATTAACGTCCTTCCATTTGGATACAATTTTCTTTATTAATTTTAGCAAGTATAATATTGATGCCACTGTTATTTTAGTTTATTGTGTGTATGCATATTTAAAATGTTTGGAACTGTTTAATGATGGGCATCAACGTAAAGTCTCAACGGGACCGCCGGCTCAATGGGAGCAGGCAAAATAGAGCACGCTAGTTTGCCTAATGGTCTAAAACAAGTTTTTTTTTATTTGTCATTTTTGCCTGACCCCTGCCCTGACCTGAGGTTATATGATTCTATAGTCGTCTTTCTTTTATTTGGCACTTATTGCAACACAGTTGCAGTGGATTTGTATTTAGAAGTGTCAAATTAAACATGGGGTGAATACCTATGCATTTATATTTCCAAGTTCCTAGTTGTGAAAAGTTTTGAAAACTCTGCATTAGTGTTTTTTTCAGCCACTACAGTTACATACTACATTGTGATGTTTTTTTTGTTGTTTATTTTTAGTAAAAATATACTGACGTTTGTGGTTTTATTATGACAAAACATGAAAAGTCCACGGGTATGAAGACATTTGCAAAAGGCACGGTAAGATGCATTGTCACAAGGATAGAAAAGAGGCCAGTCACCTGCAGATTCAAAGCCTCCTGACTCCACCACTTCAGGAAATCCTTCTGGATCTTGACCTTCACCCTGTCCATCAACAGCTGCAGATGCTCGATCTCTGTCCTCAGTGCCTTTAGGCGGCCAAGGTTGCTGTTGTAGCTGACAAGGGATATCAGCAGTGCAAAATTTATCTTTAGTTGACGTTACACAGCACCTGCTGCATTCAATCAGACCAAGCAGGGTCTTTGGGGGTGGGGGGGAAACTGGAATAACATTCGGTAAGTTATTTGAGACAACT
The DNA here is from genome assembly GCF_904066995.2 of Poecilia reticulata. Lineage (NCBI taxonomy): Eukaryota > Metazoa > Chordata > Actinopteri > Cyprinodontiformes > Poeciliidae > Poecilia > Poecilia reticulata. The sequence continues at coordinate 14,458,429 of NC_088851.1, read as the reverse complement.
CACGTCACTTTCTCTTGCTTAATTTGTTTGCAGAGGTTTTCTTCCAGGGGGTCGTTCTCCTCCCCGTCCTGCGTATCATTCCCTGTCACAGCTATAAAGCAATTCAATTTAAGCATGCAGATATTTAGAAATTTGCGTCCTGAAGTGAAATGTAAGTAAACTGTTATTTATGAACTCTTTCTGAGGTTGAGATTTAAACTAACAAGAAAAGCCCTTTGACGTCAGAACCAGAGGAAAATGTTAGCCTTATGACCGAATTTTCTCATCAAAGCATGCATGTTAACAAATCAAAACCATCAGAAGAGGAGCTAACAGAGTGTAGTTTTGGTATTCAAGCTTGCAGTCACTGAGGCCTCCTGTAAAAGCTTTGAAGTGGCCACTAATGCACACAAGACAAAAGCAGCCAGAAAGTTCAGGGTTTCCCATCCTTTCGGGAGTGACGAGTTTAGAAAAACGATAAAAAAAAGATGTTCCATTTGTCAAAATTTATACACTGATATGACATCATTGTATAAATGTTCAAAGGCGCTTCAACACATGGTCAGGGGAAAAGCTGAAATCAAACTCATACGAAACAACTCCTCCGCCCCATGCCGGATCCTCCACCATACATAACAGTGGGCATGTGATGTTTTTCTGCTTCTTGATTCTGTGTTTCACGCCACACACATCTGGAGAGGTTGTAGCAAAAACAAAACAAAAAGAAAAACGTTGAATCTTTCAGTGCCGGGAGGACAAGCTTCAGTTACAGGTCCAGTTTAGAAAACCTCCACATCTACATTTATGACAACAGGCTTTCTTGTGACCTTCTCCTAAACAGACGGTTTACATGACTTGGACAGGCTCTAATGAAGGCCCTGGTGCCACCAAGATGCAGCTGCTCTCTTTCAGTGAGCTTGTTAACTTTATTAACTTTTCTTATCCTTGTTCGTCACAATTAAAGTATTTTATAACTTGTTTTTTTTTTTTTTGTTCTAAATGTAGGAATGGGAAAGTTTATAAAATAAAATATTTGCCTGACCTTACATCTGCTTCTTTCTTCATTTTGAAGGATGGCTAGAATGGATTTGCCTCTATTTTAAATCATATGTGTAGCCCAAAAACAAAAGAGTTCACTGATTGCAAAACAAAATTAAAATTAACTCATGTTAGTTAATTTTGACTAATGTTCAAATCAACATAAAAAAATGTTTTTATATTTACGCAATAGATGTCTACGGTATAGGTACATAATAGGTTTGTTCCTGGCAACACCATTAAAATTCCCTTTTTCCTACTGTGGGATTTCCTTCCCCACTACATAACTGTACATAGAGCTTATTGCTGGTGGAACTGTCTCCAGAAGCTCTAAAGAAAGTGAACCATTGTACAGGTTGAACGTACACGTGAGTTTTCTCGTTCAATCATGTAAGTTTTCATCTTCATACCCTGAGCTGCTCTTTGTCTCCGCCGCGTCTCCCACTGCTTCTTCAATTCAGCTGAAGACAAAGAAGAATGAAGACAAAAATATCTTACATTTTCAACATTAAATGTGTTTTCAAATGATCTTTTTACATAATCTCTTTTGCAGCCTGTAAGGGATACTTAACGGGAAGCTGAAAACAAAATCAGTTTGTGGTGACAAACCCGCAGCAACACTTGAAGCCTCTTCAGGAGCATTTCCTCAGTTTGTGATTTTAACAGATATCAAGGTTAAAAAACTGCAATTATTTTTCATGACATTGTTTTTTTTTATATATCAGCTTTTGACTGAAGAGCATTTTGGTTCAGAAACCAAAACAAAATAATTTTGGCTTAGAGATATGTTTTTTTAGGAAAAAATATTTAGTTTTAGAACTAAAATTTTAGGTAAAATTTTCTAGAAGTCCAATAGGGTGAACTTAAATGATGGAAAACTATTTAATTCTTTATTAGTTATATACATTAGAAGAACGATTGGTGTAGATTCCTAGTCATGAAGATTAGGACAATTAACCAATCCTTATATAATGAGATAAATGAACTTTTGTTTCTTTTTTCTGTGAGTGTGATCCTTAGCTGATGGAGTCTGTCTAATTCAAGGTTCAACATCTTCAAAGACATTCTCTATACGTCAGTAGCAACAACCATTATCTGTGTTATTGTTGGGTTTCTATCACCTCAAACAAGTCAGACCCTGACACCAACATAATTTCCACTCACTGGAAATAATTTCTGGACCGTTCTCTGTACGCTTGTGAGATGGCTGTGTGATCATCTGGGTAGATCAGCAGTTTCAGAGACACTTAGACTGGTCTGTAAAGCCCCAACAGACATGGCCTGTTCAAAGTCACTTAAATCCCCAGTGCTTCCCAATTCTGACGCTCAGTTTGAACTTTGGCAAATCGCCTTCACCACGTTTGGATGAGTTGCTAGGTTGAGAGTGTCTGTAGCTATTTGTGCAAAAAACACAAGGAATAAGCATGAAGGGGAGGTTTGGGCTTTTTGGGGTCACAAACAAGCAGACATGAAGGGTAGCAGAATGGTAGCGTCTGTGATTTTCTTTAACAGTCCCTTAAGTCTTATATGTAAAAACTGCTCAGTAATTGAGCCCTGCAAAGTGATGCTATGTCCAATCTAAAATCAGAGGTTTAAGCTCCATAGATGAGAAATCCAGATGAAGTCCTCTCTTGTAAAAGTACCTTTACGCTGAATACCACCCATGCTGTCCTACAACAGTTGGATTGAAGTGATTCTAAACCCACAAGGCTTTTGCATTTAGTCAGCACTTTCTTTCAGAAAGCTTTAAAATTGTTTGCAAAATGCCAGTGCAACCAGTTCGTCTTTCCAAGCGCATCGCGAGCACTTTCGTTCAAAGTCAACCGCTTTAGGGGTTTCTGTAGACAGCAGAGACTTGAACAGATGAAGTGAAACATTATACAGGACACACAGAGCCATACGGTGCCCGTGACAAGACTGTTTTTCCAAATGGTTATGAGGTATGAAGCAGAGTTTGGGATCCTCTCATGAAGCCATGTATTTGGGTAGCTGAGAATGTAAATGATCTGAGACGCCCTGTGGCTTCATTTTGTGGTCAAGTGGGTAGCCTGGGTCTTCTCTTACAAACACGACACTCTAAAACACGCCTACTGATGTCGAGTCTGCGTCTTCAAAAGAACATTAAAGGATTAAGGGATGTTTAAACCATCACTCTAAGACGGGAGTTCATAAAGACGTGATGAGCGCACTGTCTGTGTTGTTTAAATCCATCATAGCACGTACATAAGCATTTCAGAATCCCCAACACTAAGATCAAAACAAAGGAACCACAGTGGGAAATTCCTGTGATCTACTATTAAGTAGTGTAGTAGTTGTGGATTCAACCTAACCAAATTAAGTTTTTCTCCATAGCATATGGTAAGGGTTATCCTCTTTGAAGACAAACTTTAAGCTATAAGTTTCAATAAATACCCACATTTTGGTGGCATGATGCTTGAATGGGATTTAAAGTGTACCATGAATCAAGGATCTAGTTCAGCTTCTGACGTAAACAGAAGGAAATCTTGTTTACACCAAGACAACAATAGATCAAAAGATCAACATAGTAGTAAGAAAAACCTACAGGAAAGGTTTACCAGTGTAGCTTGACTGCAACAAATATCACATATCAAAAGAGAGGAAACATAAAATGCTGTTTATACTAAACCAAAAATTTTACTAAACAGTCTCTGTTTTTTGTTGAATAGCTGTGTTTATAACAGCTGTACATGAAGACTTCATGCAAAACAATTGTATTTGCAACATGAGTAGTGCGTAAATCATAACACTCATGCGAAATCTGGTTTATTATCTCAATCTGTGACGCATGGCAGCTGAAATAGTCACAGTGTGGCTAAATATTTTGTAACATTTCCTTATTTTGTTATTTTTGCCGTTCTGACATCGTCATCTCTCAAAGTGTCTTTTGGATGTTTCTTGTCAGTTCAGGGGGAATAAAGTGCATCTTTGTGAAAGGTTGTGGTAGCAAAATCCCCAAAGACCAAATTTACAACCACAGCATCCTATATAGATTTTATATGACATTCCAACATAAAGTGATGGATAATTGTGAGTGGAAAGGATTAAGATCGGATTTGTGGAGTGGACACGTATTGGTTATGCAAGCATTTTGAAAATCATACACCATTTTCCATGTATTAATTATGCATTACTCTATGTTGGGCTGTCAAATAAAATTCAAATATACCATGAAGTTTCTGAATGTAACCTGACAAATTGTGAGGCTGATTAAATGGTGTCATTGTTTTCTCAAGGCCCTGTAAAACTATCTCTAACTGCATAATTAATCTGTGAAAAAACCAAGAGCCAGAATGAAACATTTAGAAGGCATGAAAAACTATTGATCAAGACCCTGTAAAAAAAGAAACGTCTAGCACACTGGAAAGAAAAAAAAACTAAAGGAGGCTCTTACATGATATATTTTTTGATAATGATATATTTTTTGAAACATCTTGGGCTTAAAGGTCATTTATTTAAAGGTGAGCTGAGTGTATTACCTAAGAGATACCAGATGCTTTACCTAAGACCGCGCTGCATAAATCCTCCAACATCTGGCCAAATAATCAGGAGATGCTGCTTGCTTCCAGCTGCCTTCCACTTTTTATACTGCAGAGGACGCGTATCGCTGATCTTTCTGAGCAAATACATACACATGCATGCACTCTCTGAACCGAGAGGCTCAAAATGTATCCTCTTCCAGTGGGCCTGGATTCCAGAGCTACGTGTCGTGGCCAAGTGCCAAGTACAATAGAGTAATGTTTAGACACTGATGTTTCCTCGCGCTTCCATCTCTCTTTTTATCCCCTGCTACCGACCCTCCAAGCTGGGTATGTCCAACAGCAAAAGAAATTCACTATATTACATCAAATTTTTCCACGGTGCACATTACCCTTAAGACATAGGTAGCCAACAGTGTCCAAGCAGGGCTTCCAAAACGACAAAGCAGCTTTGAGTTACCAGTCAGAAGAAGCAACACTTTTTAAAATTAAAAACAGCGTCTAATACAGAAAGAATGCAGTTCTATCTGTACAATAATGTCATAATATTCACAGCCTAAAGATGGTTTGGAGACAATTTTTCGAAAATTATAATTTTAACATTTTTGAAATGTAAAAAAAAAAAAAAAAATCTTTTTTTTAAACATTTCAATCATACAAATATTTATCTTCATTTTACTTTGCTGTGTGTGGGTCAAACGGAGCAACATGGGTTACTAAACGCTGTCATACTTGATTTCTTTGTGATGCACAACAAACATGGCCACGTCAGCACTTCTTGGGGCGAAAGGAGGAAAACAATAGACTGTAGGGGTGACAAACACATGGTGGCATTTATGAGGACGACGGGCACAAACTGCCAAACCACTGAGAGTGATCCAAGGCAGGGATGAGGCGTGGTCCTGCTGTAAACATATCTATTTTATTGGTGTGTGAAGTCAGCCACAAACACACATGAGTGGATGCATCACAAGAGTAAAGGGAAACTTAAAAATTTACTTTTCTTCGTAACAGAAAATGTAGCCCACATAAAACTCTAATTCCATCCCACCTACTGCACAAATTTCCATCAGACAATAATCTACTAAACTTGTTTTCAGATGTCTTCAAGTGTTTCTGTGGAAACGGCTGAAACAGTATTAACTAACCAATCAGGATATTCTTCTCTAATTTAGTAAAAAAAAAAAAAAAAACTTATTTTATGGTTTTTAACCACCATGTAATGCCAAAGCCAAATTACAATAGCTGTTGACAATGAAAATTATTGTTATTATTGTAATAAGCAGCTGACAACTATTGTGAATGTGGGGAAATTTGGAGAACTTCTTTGCCTTGTAACACTTAATTTCATTGAGGTTTATTTGTTCTGCCTACAGTCCCACCACAGCACATTAAGTTTCAGGTTTGGACTTTGAAGTATGTTGAATTTTTTTTTTTTGCTTTTTCAGCCAATCTCTGGTATATCTGCTGCTGTTTTAGGCATACTTTTTGCTGTTGATCTAGTTTCGATCAAGCTTCAGACATCCGACAGATGGACAGATTACTCTTGAATACTTTGGTATATAAAAAAAAAAACAAACTCAGTAACAACAATGTATCTAGATCTTGTGGCTGCAAAACAAGCCCATATCATTACCTTTCCACTAAGGTAAATTGCTATAAGGCTTTTGTTCTGACATGCTGGGTATTGTTTGTTAAAAACGTAATGATGCGTCTTATGCCATTTTTTCTTTTTTTAGAAAGAAGAGCCTTATTAATGCTTCTAAACAAGCTGTTCTTTTTCTAACAATTCTGTCAGGAATAACTTTCTGGAGGCCTCTAGAGCACCGCATGTAGCTTTTGGGGCTTTCATCTTTTCTCTGAGCATTAAGAGGGTTAATCTTGGGGTAAGTATACTGAGGCATCAAATCTTGAAAATTAGATTTGAAAATGTGTTTTGTTCTCCCAGACTGATGAATAGGAACTACTGCTTCTTTGTTATCATTGAGGTCTTACCTATTTGGACTTATTGTTATCACACACACCCAAATGCTCCACACTAAACAATCACCAAAACTTCTGCTTTTAGGGGGGGTTCATAAAGATAATGAACACTACATCAAGTCCATCTGATAAGGAACAATTTTATTTGTCATCTTATTTTTTTTAAAAGAAGCAATTTGAATTTTTTTTTAAATTTTTTTACTAAATTCTTTTGCATTTGCATGTTTAGTCCTAAGAATTAAAAACAGCATCCAAAAGCTGTTAAATTTTACATTTACTTAGTAATTAAACAAAGAACTGTAAAATTAGGCCACTGCGCTACCATTACATATAGCTTTACATGGAGTACATGTGTTAACAAATCGCAGCAGAGAGACTGTGAACATCTTTGGATTCATTCACATTGCATTGCTAATTAATGCCAGGACTCATTTTGGCTTAGTTAAGTTAGTGACTATCAGGACGAACTCAGCGGAGCTCTAACAGAATCGTCATAAAACAGCCTGAGATCGACTCGTAAAAAGCACAGGTTGGAAGCCCACTATAAGTGGATGGAAATTTGAATGCCTCCCAGTTCTGGGAAGGCTTAGGAATGTTGTGAAAGATATTCTGACGCTCGAGGGACTCAACACCCTGACAGTGATCTGGTGTTGATGTTTTTTGGTCGGGTACCACAGGAATAACACTGAGAGCAAATTGTAGACGTGAAAGATGTTCACAGCTAAAAACTGTAATGTAGAATCTACAGAAGAACTTCCAAATGTTGAGACAACTCACTGATTCTGTTTCTGGCTCCCTTTAGTTGTTCTCCAAGTCTTCTGGCCTCATCTGACCTGGTCAAAAGAAGAAGCCAAATATATATATTTTTTACACTAAATGTAATGAATGGAAAACTATAATTAAGGAAATAACTAAGGGGCGTGCTTTGAGGTGCAATGATTATGAAAAAGGTACAATAAAATTATATGTTATCATGTGTTTGCAACTTTACTGTATCAGAAGGAATCTTAAATGCAAGCAGAAGCCATTTAACACTGTGTGAGGAATATCTTGTTCCTTTTGTCACTCACCTTTCTTTGAGTATATTCGAATTCTCTTCAATGGTTTGATGTTCCTCGTGATCTCTTATGAAAATCTCAAATGCTTCCTGTTTTCCCATTGACAACTTTGAACCTGAGGAAATAAAAATCTGTACTGAAACAAAATACTCATGAAGGACCACTCAAAAGTATTAATACTACTTTTAATAGTAGACCACGTTGAGGTTTGCAGTTTGCAACCACAAACCACAACGTATAAAACGAAAACAGTATGTGCAACAATATGTGAACATTTCCATGGGAAATATATATTAATATTTTTACAAGTCACATATAATCTTTTTAAAACCAGCAAATCAAATTTGAAACTACTTAGGTAGATCAGACTTTTTATTGGTTTCTTTTCTTGTGTTTCATCTTTAGCTAGTGACAAACAGATGCTTAGCTCTGGACAAATGAGAGACAATTATAATTGCACATGCTGGGTTAAAGCTTGAGATCTTTATCTCTAAACTGCCTCCAGCAAACAGCTTACACTCAGTCCTGAATCATGGCTTTTACTCACTGGAAAACACAGTATGGGACTCTAATCTCTAAAATATTTGCTTAACTAAACCCATCATTCAAATTACCTTATTTACAATGTCTGTGTTTGTCATACTCCCTTAAAACAAATCTAATAACTATGAGAAAATTGGACAGAGCTGTGGTCTCTCCCACATCCTTTGACTCCAATCTGGCAGCCAGATGTGGGCCGAACCCCCCAACCTTCCACCTTTTACCAAGGACAAACCACAAGAACAATTAGACTGTTGTTCAGGGTTAGGAGGGATATAAACACAAAGATAAACAGCGTGTCAGCAACACCTACTACAGCCCACCCCCTCCAACATAAACTTCTACAAATTAGGACATTAAATTATTTTGAACCCCACATCCTCACTGTTTTATATGCTTGTAATGATTTTAATAGGGTTTTTTTCTGAAGATCTATGCATGTGGTTTAAATATAGTTTTTTATTTGGAACAAGGTCATTCTAGATTTTTGTGTTTTTTTTTTTTTTTTGTAATCCAAAACTGTTTGTTTTAACAGAAGTGTTATAAAGATGGGAAAATATCCTACTTTGCACAAGAAGCAAACTTAAGTAAATGCTCAACTTTGGAAAACCCCAAACTTAACATCAGTTTCCAATATTTCCACTATTGTTACTTTTGTGACGTTTGCAGAGGGACATGCACAGGGCTCTAACTCGTTTGAGAATTATGGCTGTTTAGTAAATGATTTGTGTTTCTTCATTTCTGGAAAGTCTTGACTAAAACCAGCAGCCAACATGCGGACATAAACTGTTGGAGCCAATCTCAACAATTCACTGTTGGGCTTTCACAGGGGAACCGTCTGGCTTGCATGAACAGCAACATACCAGGAATATCTCAGAGAAACATCACATCGTTTCATACAATAACATAGCTAGAGAGATATTAAAACTGCACGGATACAAGGACACTGTCTCTTTTTTTTTTCCTTCTCTTTGCTTCAAGTGTTTGAGAAACCGCAACCAGCTTAAAACAGATAAAATGGCACTAATCCTCAGATTTGGAGAATTTGACTCACCAATGTTTTTCTTCTGGTGTTTATGTGGATAACCTAATTTAATCCGTGTGCTTTGTGGATTTAAATTATGTAATGGGGAAACATTACATAATAAAAGCATGTAATACAATGAGTGTAAATATAATAGGTTAAATCTAACCTCAAGTATATTGAAACTCTCAATTTTATTCCAGACAGACAGTGTTTAATAAACCATAACAAAAGGAAAGCAGTGAAGGGGAGGGAGGGGGGGGGGGGAGTCCTGCTTTTATTATTTAAACATGAGACAAATTTGTTTAACTTAATATAATTAAGTTAAACAAAAAAAAAAGCTATAAGGCTTTAAGATATTGTTTATATAAAAATACTGGAGATGATGGATAAAACATTGAACAAAAGTCTTCCTTCTGGTATTCAGAAATAATTTAAATTGAGAGAGAATAAATATAATTTGTGAGATTTGTTTATACTTGAATGTGCAAAAGAGAACAGTCAGGTAAAGTCTAGATGTGTTTCAGTTATTGGTGTGAAACTGTGGAATGAATTGATTGATGATTTTAAGTTATGTCCTTTCTTGGTGAGCTTTAAAAGAGCTCTAAAATATAAAATGATAACATCTTACGCTGTTATGTAGATTTATATATGTATTGTGAAGATATATTGGTATAAAATAGGGAACAGATTACAGACTGGCAAGAGCAAACTTGGCTTCAGTCTATTCCTTTTTTGGTAAATTATGGGCTTCTTTATTGTTATTTTATTGTTGTTGTTTTCTGTGTTTAATGTGGATAATTTACCAAAATAAAGTGATTGATTGAATATGGTCAGCTCTGTAAAAACTGATTTGTTTTTTTGCAATTTGCTGCTCTGACGCAAACTAGTAAAGGTAACACAATGCCACAAGAGAGGAGGACATCAGCAGTGACCTCAGGGAAGCAACTGTTGCTGACTATCAATGTGGGTTTCCAAGCCAAACAATTTAGGAATCACTACAGCAAAAAAACAAAAAAAAAAGACTCTTCAAAAATGGAAACCATTAAAAAAAAGTTGCTAATTTTACTGAGACTGAACATCAAGCAAAGTTTTGATCAAATTCACCAAGGTTAGAGCATGCAGTGTTTAGAGGAACTGCAAAGTACCCAAGAGCTTTATTTCAGAAGCTAGAGACCTCAGTTAGCGTGGCAAACATAAAAGTTTAAGACAGCATAATCAGAAAAGGACTATGTATCTTGCTCGGGACATACAAGAAAAATATTTCCTAACTAAAATAAATAGTAGCACAGCTTGAGTTTACAAATTTGCACCTGAAGAGCCACAATGCTGCGGCAACAATGTTCTTTGGAATGACGACAGGTAGAGCTATTTGGCCATAATATACAAGCACAGCAGAATTTGACACAGAAAAACCAAAACGGTTGCTAACTGCAGAACATGAAGTGTTGGATAAATGTTAAACTCCAGCATATAAACATTTAGTGACCTATTGAGCAATATACAAAGACCTCTGCAGCACATTTGTTTTGGATTAAAACAGAGCAATGAAGAATGATGTAATGTGCACATAGTTTGGTATTTCCAGATGCCAAGGAATGATAGATGTTGCAGTACATTAAAATTCAATTCCTGGAATATTCTGGACATTCTGCGTATTTTAAAGAAATTTGATCAATAAAGCTTATATTTTAACAGCTATTCTTTTAAACAGTGCTATTTTAAGAAAAGATCTTATCACAAAAAAAATCTGAAAAAAACAAATCAAATCTTTTCAATCATAAAAAGAAGCGTTGCAAAGACAGTGACACACTACAGATGTTTTTGTAAATTTTAAATGGTTCTTATTGTAATGTAATATACAGTAACAAAAACCGTTACTATTTATTGTTACTATTTATTTTTATTTAAAGAATCAAAGTATAAAACAAACATTAAAATATTTCTTTCCAAACCAGATGTTTAAAAAGTGTCCTAATAACTAAAACATTGGAAAGTGAGTAGAGAAACAATTAAACATATTTAAATTTCCAGCAAACATAATGCAATGGTTTCTTTGGCCACAATTTAGTCAAAAGTCATCAGTTTTATGATGCTGAATTAACTCCGGATCTCTGCACAGTGATAGTCAATATCACCATAGGCAAATAAAGTTTCTTCAGTAATCCTCCTGAAACAGTTTAATGGACTCTTAAACATTCTTTTTTAATTTCCCAAACTGCAAAGCTCGTCTGTAAACTTTTCCCTGCTGCTTAACAGCTGATGAAGCTTAAAGTGTGTTCTGCTCAAACTGTCAGAGCAAACAAAGCAGAGAAGAAGATTCAGCATGAAGTGTGATGAAATGGGAGAAGCATTCCACGCCAGAGACATCATCCCTAGCGAGGGTTTACAGGACCTAGGAATTCTGTTTTTCCTAACGTGAATGAATGGGATCAATATTCATGGATAAAACACCTAATTTGGCTAATGTGCAATTTAGTTTATGAATACAGTCCTATCTCGTTTTAGTTTAGGACATTAATGTTTGGAAAAAAAAATTTCCAACAGTAACATTATTGTTGTAAAAAAACAGAACAATTACTTTCTTGCTGCTGTCACAAATGTTAACTTTATTACTGAAGCTTTTCAGCTTCCGTGAGATACTCTAAGAAACAAATGACAAAAGATAAACTATTCAGTTACAATGACCAAGGTGAGAGATTGATTTATTTGCTTTTGCAATAAGACGAGAGAAATTTTAAACTGTTTGAAAAGAAAGTAAGAAAACTTGGAACTGCAATGATGGTTTTAAAAATCAGCTAATTAAGGAAGTAAGTAATTAAGCTTAATCTCTTTCAGAGAACAATCTCTCTGATTACCGTTTACAAACAATAAAGGAGCCGATTTCTTCTAATTAAACACATTTCTTTCCATTCATGATTTCCACTGGAAAAACATGCAAACTTCAAAAGCCCTCATTAAGATATTAATTAGCAACCTTGAAGGTGTGATTTTTCAGTAGAAACTATGAAAACAACATAAAATATCAAAACCTTTAAAGAATGAAGTAAAAATGAATCGTAATTATCCTATCCATTTTTTGAAATGTATGTAAAAATAAACAAATTTCTTTTAACACATGACCCTTAGGAGCCATGCCCCATTAAACGTTCCTCCTGGAAGGTCAGTTAAGAGAATCAGCTGTGGTCCAGAATCATTTGTTCTGAGTATGAGTCAAGGGAACGAGAGCACTTAACTGCAGCTGCGGTCTGATTCATTATCAGTATTTAGCTTCCCTTCGACCTACAAACAGGGTAGGATTAGCTTAGATTTTAGATACAATACACGATGCCAAAGTTTGGGGTTGTTTTTTCTTGTGCTCGAGCTGCATGTTTTTCCCGGAAGGTGGGGCTGAGCTGGGTGCTCCCACACACCTGCACTACATCAAGCTTCATTAATGGCTGAATAAGAGGAAGTGGCTGCAATGCCTGAGTGTTAACATCTCTGGCAACTTGCTTGCCTGCCTGCCTGCCTGCCATAGTGTTGAGGTAAATATCAAAAATAAGCAGAAATGAGGTCAAAAGTATAAGTAAAATATATATTAAAAAGAAATGGCAGGAACTATGGGATAGAGAAGAAAAGGCAAGATTTTATTATAATATTCAAAAAAAGTAGGGGAATGTAGGGAAGGTATTAGGAATAAAAAAGAAGAGAATATTATATCCAGATTAAGGTTTGGGCATACGGGGCTAAATAGTACTCTGAAAATAATTAATAAACATAGTACCGATTTGTGTAGTTATTGTGGAGAGTCGGAAATAGTGCAGCATATTTTTCTAGAATGTAATAAGTATAGTCGGGAAAGAGGTGTTAATTAGAGAGTTAAATAGAAATAAAAATAATTTAGATATTAAAAATTTGCTGCAAAGATCGTCATGGGATGTAGCATTTGACAGCATTTTTAGGAAGTCCGGTATTATGGGAAGATAATAGCGATAGGACATCTAATCTATACTCCAGTCTGGAAGGAGGCGGTAATGCACCAAGTTGTTTGCCAACCGCCATAAAACAAAAAGAAGAAGAAGACAATTTGCCTGCCGTTGGGCTCCATGTTTGTTACATTTGACCTTTATGCTAATACCTCCCCTGTTCTCTCTTTCTGAAGGTTACCTCTTTGTGTGCTCATGGAAGATAATCTCTAAGTTATTCAGGTTTCCTCCACTTACTACTTTTGCATCATTCTCCCATAATCAACAACCTTAAGGTTTCTCTTCATCACTGCATCATCAAACCCGGTCCACTCCTACCTCAGCTCCAGCCCCACCCTACCTTCTGCCATGCAAACTAACACCCTGGACTCTACCATTGTATATTCTTTGTTAAAACTATTTTTTTGAACATTTAATCTTTGTCTCCTGAGAGTATCTTGCATTTGGGTCAGAAGTCTATCTAAAACCAAGGCACATATTTCTAATAAATCTAACTGCAGTGAGTTTAGAGAGCTTACTGGCAAACGGTGTCTTTGAAATAAGGTTTTGACTGTTACATTGAAACCTTGCTATTATGCTCAGTGTGAGTAAAACACACTTTTCGAGTACCAGTCTATCAGGTATCTAAAGCATTGTTCTTAAAACATTTCTCATGACTTCCTCGCCGGAAAAAACGAAATTGCCTTATGAACTACTTCTTGAGCATGAGACATTGCCGTCATTCCTTTTGTCTTTAGTGTCTGTGATTTTTGAGTTTGCCCTGTATGTAACATCATCACTGTTAAGACTGTTGCAGATCTCCGTGATATTGGTTTAGAAATTTGCATTTGCGCTACTATATAGTTAGACAACAGACTGCCTACATTCCAGCTGAGAGAGATCACCTGCCTGAAGACTCGGCACCCAATTTATCACAAACTTATCTCTTGATCCAGATCTGGAAGGTTGGATGTCACATTGAATTTTTTTCTGAAAGTCTTTTAGCCGTATTTACTGCTCTACTCAACGGGTATGCTGCCACTTTTTTGTGCTCTGAAGATGCCATCTGCTTGTTTAACTTTAGACTTTTTATACTTGGTTTAGCACCGTCCTCCGAGATTTTTTATCGACCTTTATGGAATTAGAATGTCAGAGAATTAAGAGTCTAGAAAAGAGAAAATTCCAAAACCGATATGACTAGAAATTAATAACTTCTGAATGTAACATTCTGTTAGCAGCCCATCAATGGCAACAGGACAATGGATTCTGAATAAAAATACTGAGCTCATTTTTTACCCCCATCAAATAGGGAGAGTGATTTATTAATGGTGAGTCATAATTGGACAAAGAAAGTTAGCAGAAACTTTAATTTCTCTGCGAGGACCACTTGGTTGACAGAGTTTAGCCTTCATTTCATGACATGACAAAGTGATTTATGAAGGTTGCACGTGATTTATCAGTGATTTTATAAACTGCTGGTTTGCAGGGCATCCCTCAGAGCTCTTCCTTCTGTTCTGCCCCTTTATATGACTAACCATCAATCCTGTCTGAGTTAAAACATGTGTTTGTTTTTCAGCAGGGACCCGATTTTGTTCGCTCTATTACCAAAACTGGGCACTATTGCAGAAAAATGTCAAAGCATATGAGGGGGCTGTGGTTCGGACAGACAACAGTACAGCTTCATGAGTTTCTGGCTCGCACATCAATGCTCGATGGCTATGACCAAACTTTTTAAAGGGGCCGAGTTTATCATCACACTTAAAGCTCCACTGAAGCAAAATTAACCAGGAAAAGCCAAATAATTGTTGCCTCTGGCTTGAAACATGAAAGCTCAACTGTCTTAAATGTCAGCAACCTCTGCGTTCTTGTTTCACTTAAATACCTAGAAAAACAATACTGACAATGTACAAACATCTGCTGTGTTAAGTGTAGCAATTGAACGTTGTAATTATCTTCAAAGATTTAGATCATAATCTGTGTGCCAGAGAAAAACAAGAAGGGTAACTAATCAATTTAAGCTTGGAATCTTAAATTGAAGTCAGGAAATCAATTTAAGACAAAATTGACCAGCAGTCTGGTTCATTAGTTCATATTCGAAATTGTTTCCAGCACACAGTGACCAGAAAGAAAACAAAGCAAATAAGTGTTTTTAAGTAATTATTGTGGATTTACAAACTGCAAACTAAGCTGAATAGAGGTTCTATTGCAATGAGATACTGTCTGCACTCTGTTTAGATAAATATTGCTAAGTCCTCTTGGCCTTTGCTACACCCATCATGAGCCACTGAGAATTACAATTTTCAAACTCATCAAGTTTTTACAAGCAACAAAATAACATGTCTAATATACTGTACTGTCTACAGCTGCTCTGCTGAGACAACAAGACAGTTTGAAAAAAAATAAAATCTTTTAATGATCCCACAATCCCACAGTTTGCATTCTGCAGAAATTAAAGACGTGTGAAGTCAGATCCGGAATCCAAGATCCTGGTCACGGCCCACAGCTCACAATAGAAAGCCACAGTCTATATGACTGCCTACATTCCAGCTGAGAGAGATCACCTGCCTGAAGACTCGGCACCCAATTTATCACAAACTTATCTCTTGATCCAGATCTGGAAGGTTGGATGTCACGTTGAATTTTTTTCTGAAAGTCTTTTAGCCGTATTTACTGCTGCCTGGTGGCAGTGAACAGCTCAAGCTCAACAATCTGATTGGCTGTTTGCCACAATTGTAGGTTTAGGGGTCCTTATTATTCTGCCTTTTTGGCATACCTGTTCAAGATTTTTCTGCACAATGTGCTTAATCAAAACCGGAAAGAAGTAAGGTAATTCTAAAAACAATCCAGCAAAGTGCAAGTAATAAAGTGCTCACTTTTTGTGTAATATCATAAAATTATTTTAGTTTTTAACCGAGGAACTATTCTGCTAAAATTGAAGTGTCATAAACAAGAATATATCATTACTAAAATCGTGTTTCTGAAAATAGAGAAAGAACAAAACGTGTAAATACCTTTTTTCATATACTGCCCAGCTCGTCCTCGTCCTGCTGGAACCGTTTCCGTGTTTTCTTCTCTAAACTGTGGCATTGTGGACACTTTTTGGTCCTCTGCTAGCAGAGTTACATTGTTTTCCACTTTTACCTGAACTGCTGTTGATGCTTGGCCTTCCTGGTCCCCTCCAAAGCTGTTCAGGTTTCCTTCGCTAAACCAAGGGCCTGTGCACACTTCTCTTTGGTCCATTGGTAAGGTGTCCACGTTTTGCTCCGCCAACTGCGGCGCTGTGGAAACCTTTCTACCATGATCCTCGGTAAAGGTCTTATTATTCCCTTCATTATTCTGAAGCACTGGATATGGTTGAGGTGCATGGCCTGTGGCAGAGATGTTTGCCTTTTCTACGCTAAACTGTGGCATTCTAAACATTCTTTCACTATAGTCTGCTGATGACGTTTTATTTCCTTTCCTCAAGTGAAGCCTTGTGAATACTTTTCCTCCATAGTTTTTGAAAAATGTCTCCATATTTGTTTCTTTAGGCTGTGAAACAGGCTGCGTGCTCGAGGGCAGCACTTTGGCATCAGTAATGTAAGCAAGCCGTGCGATGGCATCATCTGCTCTTTCCTTTTCTTTCTTCAGTATTCTCACAAGGATACCTGCAGCAATTGGTTAAAGACTCAGCAAATGCAGCAAGGAGAACATATTTAACTTAATAGCCAATGCATTATAATGAGAAGAAAGTACAAAAATAAAAAGGTTAAAATAAACATCTCTGGACATATATTTAGGAATACCCCAAGAGCTAATTTTAGACTTTATGCTCTTTTGGTAAAATCCAACTCACAAGTGATCTTTTTCCTGTTGATCATAAATTTCCATAATGATATCTTAGGGTGCTGACATGTCCTCAGTATCTGGTCTTAGAGACTTGGAATGGTGTCATGGTCTGGGATGAATTAGTGGAGAGTAGAAGATCAAGAAGGACAGCAGTGATATTGTCCAGATATTACAATGTCCTTTACTACTTTTTAGTTTTCCCTTACTCTAATACCGCTATATCAAATCCAGTGAAAGGAATTGTCTTCAGAAACCTGTGTGTAATTTAATCTGTGAATCCAGTTGATCTGTTAAGGCCTGAGAGGTTTGTCTGAGAGCATTATTGAACAAACAGCATCACAGCTACCAAGGAACATAGATATATGTTCCTTGGTTGTGCATATCAGGTGTGATCGTAAAGTTTTAAAAGAAGCTTAAAGCAAAGTTAGATTAGAAAACATATCAGCTTCAAAATCTCATGGAGCATTAGAAAGACTCCTAATAGAACGTGGATGGCAATAGCTACAAAGTTAAACCGTAACTGAAAACTAACAGAGCATATCACAATAAAATCATTAGCTCTACAATGAAACATGGAAAAGAGAAGCTGCTTTGGAATGTTTTAAATAAAAGCATATTCATATGTTAGAATGGCTCACTCAAAGTCCATATCTAAATCCAGTTGACAAACTCTAGCAGGACATTATAAAGCTGGTAGGGACATATCCCAAAAAACCTGCAGCACGAGGTGCTTCTACAAGATATTGTTACAGGGGGCTGAAGGTAAATGAAGGCCACACTTCTAAATGTCTTATTTGCAAAAACATTTCTAAAGTCACGTATCATTTTAATTTCACTTCACATGTATGAATTCTTAAGTATGAACTGCTTTATGTTGACCTCAACCATAAAATCTGTCAAGAATAAATCAAACATCTGCGTGGAAATTTGAGACTAAAGGTTTAAGGTCTGTGAATTATTTTATGGGACAGGGCACCGTCTGGTAAGAAACTGACTGGTGAAAATGAGAGGACGAATGACATGTTTGGGAACACATATCTGTACATGAATGAACTATCAAACAGTTGAGAATTAATGCAACTCCCACGACAATGTCAATGGAAGTGTGTTTGATGCCATAATCCAAACCCATAATTTAAAGTCACACTGCACATTAGTAAGCTATTCGGTTTTCTTACAGTGAGAATAACAGACATCTTTGTGGCAAGACTGTAACTATCGTGGTCACCAGATATTTTGGGATGCTCAAATTAGAGTCATTTTTTGGATGATGAGTAGATAATTTCCTAAAAGAGCTGGAGAAGTTACTCTATGTCCTTGTCAGTCAACACAAAAGGGATGTCAGTGGTGATAAAATGTTTCCAACGAAAACCAACCATTCCCAAAACTGCCAATCCCAACATATCAAATAACCTACAAAGGCCAAGTTTTACAGAAAAATACAACTTTTCTGAGGACTTCAATAATTTTACTTTGATGATACACAGTCTGCCCTCTATTAAAATAGACCATCCAGTATTTAAAAACTACTTCTACCCCTCCTTATTCTAAAAGTATATTTCAAAAATTACATTTCTGTGTAAAATAATAAATTGTTATGTATTAATGTGAAATGCATTTGTTCCAGGTGTTTTTCTATTTGGGTTTCAGACTATTCATAAAAAAAAAAAAAAAGTTACAATAAAAAATAATTGATTATTGGTTAGATTAGACTATTCCATTCTTCTTTTAGATCACACACCAATATATCAATCATTTGAGCATATTTGAATACAGCCTGTGTTTAATCTTATCTAAAACCACTTGTATTCATTTCCCTTATTTAGTTAGATAGTTAATTATATAAATAATCTTCAATTCATACAGGCTATCACCTTGGATTGCTGCTTTTTTAATACCAAGATCCCATCACAGTAAAGTTGACCACAAAACTCAACTGACTGTTGAAAACTTCTGTGAGGTTTCACGTAAGATTTTCGCATGTCATTTACTCAACATTTTGTGGTCAAACTCAGTCACAAAGCGCTCTCCTCATCTGTCTCAACTCTCCTCATTACACTGTCCAGTGACATCACAGAAAATAAAAGTACTTTGAAAGTAACTGCTGACAAATTTACCACAAATTGCTACAATTTCAGTGTACGGTATAAGTATTTTATTACTGATGAAAACTTAAATTAATAGCTTGCATTCATATTCATTTGATTATAAGTGCAATTAAAAAAATGACTAACTTACTACTGTTTCAAACTAGCTTCTGGTGAAGCTTTTTAAAAATCCTGGTCAAGATCATTCTCTAAATTGCAATTATAAGATATATCCAACAAAATTTGAAAAGCAGAAAATCCCAATAAAATAAATCGATGTTTGTGGCTGTGAGGTGTGAATACTTTCACAAGGCACTGCACCTCTGTACCTTTAGGTTCTACAATGTTACCAATATTAAATATCCACATGTCTTTTGGATACAAAGTATATCAGAGAATAGATTTGAAGCAGAGGATAGGACAGATCTACAAAAGCTAGAATAAGGCCAGCAGACACGGCTGACAAGCCAATGCCAGTTCTTCTGTTAACACAACACTCTCTGCAAGCAATTAAATGTTTACACATAATCAGTATAATTAACAGTTCCAGTGTGCAAAAGCTACAATTTAGACAATCTTGTGCAATCAGCACGTATTTGTCTGAAAAAAAAAAGAAAAAGAAATACGTGGCCGTCTATAAAAACTCCTGCCTGCATTCAGTATTTAAACCATATCTTGACTCATTTGGTAACAACAATATTAATAAAATTAAAGCTAAGCAGAAAACAACATGGACCTTCTAAGGTCTGATTTGAATTCTTGAATATAAGGTGTGCTAGCATATTCATAAACTCAATAAAAGGTCTAGTGATGATAACTATTTAGACTATAAAGACTGTTGGGATACTGCTGCATGAAGCCCATCTGAAATTAGATAATATATTTCTAACATGTTAACCCTTGTGTCTAGAAATGTGTCTAGAACCGACCCCACACACGTAAAACTTGTATAATTTGCCATAGTCCTCTACGTTTGCCTCAGTCCTCGCACGCAAAAGGGTTAATAACTCCAGAAGATTTTCTTCAGAGCAGTTAAACCCAATGTTCAATAATGATGGGTTCACAGTTATGCTGGTTTAAATTATTAGACTGTCTCCTGCTCAAATCCCTGCAGAATAATTAATTCTTTAGGCAAAATGGAGCAAACAAAATTCAGGAACAATATGTTCCCGAATTTATGTAACCTTTTGACCTGCTAAAAGGTTCAGAGATATCCAAAAGACAGAATAAGATATTATAAGTCACCCCCATTGCATAAACCAAATCTTTTTCCGTTGTGAATACTACATCTCTTCTTTTCTGCAAGAAGACTGAGTTGTTCCACTTTATAGCCCAGAGAGAGAGCTCTTGTTCAATCTTTTATCCCCAGTTTCCACCACAGCTGCAAAATATGGCTGATGAATAGTTTGGCTCTTCTGCTGAAAACTCTAAAAAGTCCATAAGTAGAATATAAATCCTGTATTATACTGCACAAATCATAGGAATCCGGCTAAAAGTGAATACAAGTAAACCTCCCAGGCTTTGTGTGATCTCTGGTACTACACTAAATTCTGTCAATGGATAAAAGGGTAGAATGTGTCAAATGTACAGTTTGGTTTGTTGCAATGGGATGAAACAAGAGGAAACATATAGTTGTTGCTTTAAGTTATCAGGTAATACTAGTGCTTTACAAATAAGCAAATTAATTTAAAATAGACAGATATGTTTTCATATCTGTCATAAGACTCTGTTTTAATCAGTTCAAGGTAACTAATCTGTGCTTACTAATCATAATGTCATAATGTTGGTATGCTCTCAAAGACTGGCGTTGGAGGCCCATGTGTTATATCGTGTCAAGTAGATCTAACTGCGCTAGAATGCTGTAAGCATTAGCCCCACTTGGTTTGACCCATAAGTCATAACACTGCCAAGACGAGATTGTTTATAGCATCACAAATAAATCAGACCCTAAACAGTTTGTTGTGCGTTTGTTGATTTTTCATGCCAGATACCACAACAACTAAGGTTAGTCACGAGAATACAATGTCACCCCAATGTTTATTGGTTGCCTTTGTTGTTCCATCATCATGTATTAGCGTATGCATCATCCCACCAGCAGAGCCAGCTAAGCATTACCAGGTGCTCCGACTCCCTTACAGTGGGTAGTGGATAGTTATACACTTTTACAGGCAACATTCCTGCAATTAACCCTATAAAGACCGTTTGTCAGTGTGGGAAGTGTGAGCCCGCAGCACAAGCACTGGTGGCTGCTGCAAACACCTTTGGCACAATAAAGTTAAAGGTGTGAAACACTTAGAGGCATGGACACCAGGGGGATGAGCTGGTAAATACAAGTGGCTGGAAGCGATGACACGCCTATATAAGCATGGTCAGCCTATAATGTTACGTACAGCAGACAGACCACCATGACTGACAGACTCACAGTTTAGGCTGCTGCATTTAAATATACAAACTCCCCAATGAAAGAAAATAAAGACAACATACTTTGTCAGTAGCGTGGGAGCATTACCACCTGAAATATATGCTTTCTGACACGCATAGGGGCACTGAAGTGGACCACATTTGCATCCCATGAAAACCAGGGAGTGACAGTTTGAGAGGGGAAAATATACAAAGTGAGGAAATCACATTACACACATGTGGTCCAAGAAACACTATGGTAAAATATCTGCATGATAATATTTAGTTTATTTTAGTGAGCTGAGGTTTGGCGGGTTAAATAATCAAGCAGATATCTCAAGTTTTCCTACATATGTGCTGGGATTTATTGAGAAACCACAACGAGAGGGGTAGAGTGGAGAATAAACCCTTAAAGTCTTCAGAAATCTTATATTCAAGCCTAAGAACTATAATTATGATCAATAGTGTTTATCATTAACAGAAGCCATGACATGAAAACATATCTGAGCAAATACTTCAAGATATTTTTGGATTTGTGGAGCACTTGGCAAGAATGTAGTAATATTAAAAGTACATTATGTGTGTGCAAAGAAGTTATTTAAACAAATATTTTTTGCAATAATAATAAACCAAAGTTCTGCAAGGAAGACTTTCCTGATAAAAGTGAGGAAAACAGCAAATTACCCTATTACTGGAATTAGCCTGTAATTCCTATACTTCGTAAATTGTCTATAATTTTCCTAAATTCTTGTGTCAGTAGTGAAAGAAGGAAGAAATGGAATGAATTAGATATTTCCAGTTTGGTAGAGAGTGCTGCCACAGTTCAAAAAGTGACCCAGTTAAAAATATTTCAATCCCTTGTTCTTGTGGAACAATTGAGCTTGATGAGTGTATGAGTTATTGTACGTAACAGAACTGAAGCTTAGATGGACTTGACATGTCCATCTCCATGAGAATAAAAGCAGACAAGGGTTCAGTTACTATTTTGTGGAAAACTAAGACTCATTTTCTGTTTGTTGTCCAAATAGAGTAAAGCTTTCATGTGTCGCAAACTTTGTTGGATTGTTCGACACTCTTTTAAGTGTAAAATAATCCAATCCATGTTTGACTTGTCTGTATACAGTTTTTTCCTTAATTTTGCTTTTTTTAATCCTAAAGTTTTTCTAAAGCCAAAATAAATTAATCAAATTTAATCAAATACATTTGATTAATTGTAACACTTTTAATAATCTATGCTCAATGTAGAACAATACTGGGTAGGCTTAATCAGTTCAGGTGTTTTAGATTTTGAACTAACAATGATCAAATGTAGGCAAGACAGAAAAAATACACACCATAATGATTCTAACTAGCAACCATCAGCAGGTCACAGCGTTCAAAGCACTTACAAAAACTTCTATGCTTTTGTAAGCAAGAGCTAGTAACAAATCTTGCTTAGTTGATTCTGTCGACATAACAGAGCAACTAAAGAACAACTTTCTTACTTACATCAAAGTAAAAATCTCAAACATAGATTGAACCAAACACATTTAAATCTACTCTCAGTTGTACAGATCAGAGATCAGCAACCTTAACAATCCAAAGAGCCAATTTTACTCTTGGACCACCTAAAATAAATTGTCAAGAGTTGTTAACTTTATATGGTTCTGAAAAATGATAGCTTATCGATCAACTCTGTGTTTCATCATAAAACCATTGCCAGAAAAAACATAGTCAGAAACGAAAGACTATTGCAGCTGGGTCACAATGTCAAAGGATACTGATCTCATTGTCACGTTGTTTAAGCATTTCATTCAGTTTAGTCAGTTCTGCTGTTGAACTGGAATTGCTGATCTGGGAGATCTCTCGACTTCCTGTTGGTACCGGTTGTTTATCACTGGGTCCAGTTTTGGCGCCTTTTTTGTCCAAAATCACTGACTGTAAAAAAAAAAGAAAACAGAAAGAAATATTGTTATTAATGTGGCAGTGGGTTCACCTTAATATACTATCTTTTGAAATTATAGTGTCTTGAAAAAGTATTGCTATATTTTTAAATCTGTAACATTTGGATGTATAAATACCCCAAACTCCAGAAAGAGACTATAGTGAAGTATACATTTCATGTATGTCATATACAGAAGCGGGTTGCTTTCATGTGACAGGGCAGCTTTGCTCAACAAAGAAAATCCTAATTGACTTTATTAAATCGTAGCTGCATCTGGAAACAAAAAAGACAGGTCACAAATATTGAAATAAGAACATGTGTTTGTTAGATCTTAAACCTTTTTGGTTATTTATCATGGTGTCTGAGTGTGAATGTGTGCTGGTGTAAAATAGGTACCTGTGCTAATTTGTTACCGAAAAGTGTGAGGTTAAAATGCCGAGAAGGGTAGAAAGTGTTAGCGCTCAGCAAGCGTTAGAAAATGGATTTCAAACATACGGATATGCTTTGACCTAAATAATTTTATTGTAGCTCTGGTAGGATGTTTAGGGATTTTTCCCCACTATAGCCCACTGTAAAGCGAATTTCCTCCAAACTCTGATGTCTTTTAGCTTCAAACAGATTTTCTTCCAGAATTTATGAAATTTTCTTTTGAACCCTCACTGTACTTGCTGACTTTGTCGAGCATCCTCGAAAGGATGATGCTACCACCACCAGGTGCTAGTTTCCTTTCCTATTTGCCTCATATGAGTTAGTAGAGTATTTTCTTCCAAATATTTGCTGGGAGCACTCCATGCATGATGCAACTCACTAGGTTTTTCAACCATTTCAACAAGATTTGTGGAGTGCAAGAAGAAGTTCAGAATTTTAATAGGAAAAAGAAGCCTTTTTTCTTCCACTTTATGTTGTACTTTATGTTCAGTTATATGAAATCCCAATAAACTATATTAAAGCTCATGGCTTTAAAGTGACAAAATGTGAAATATTTCTTGGGGAGTGAAAACTTTTGCAAGGCTCGTTAAACCTCATGAAGCTCATCTGGATTAGCAAATTTATGGAACTCTAGCTCACTGTGATTGTCAACACAAACAATCATGAAAAAACAAACAAAAAAAAAACAAAACTGCACATCAGAGTTCACCCTGAAACAAGGACAAGTTGAGAATTGGAATCCTATGTCAGGACCAAAGAAGAAGAAAATGGAATTTAAACCAGACACATTTCAACAGGATTGCTGGAGCCGAACTGAGGTGTTACTTGCAGGAATGTAAACTGAACAGGAGATAGAGTTTGTGCATCATAACAAGCTGTAGGGAATATAAACAGACATCTATGTGGGATCTGGCACTGCATCTGGTGGATGCTTCAGCTCCAACCAAACCAGAGTGAGCATTGCAGTTTTTTGTTTTTTTTTGGCCACCGGGAGCAGCAGTAGAAGCAGCAGCAAGAACACACTTTCTGTTTGTAAAACGGTGTCCAAAAAAAAAAAAAAAAAAAAACCTGACATTTGCACTCAATTGTTTTGTCCAGACACCATATCAAAGAAAATAGCTTCATGAAACATACATTTTACTGTTTGGTGTAAAAACCATCATGGATAATGTATATAGCTTTGCACACCAGAATTCATGACATGTATGTTCTTCTAAATAACTGATTTACTTGTTCTTGAACTTGAGTTTATATTTACTGATTTATTTCTTAGATGACTTCAAATAACAATTCACCAACAAAACTATGCAACACTGTAATACTTGTGAAAAAAGTCAAATAAAATGAAACTTTATTTTTAACACTGTTGCATAGATTCATATTTGGATAATAGTAAGACAAAGTGATCAGATCCATTCTGGGGGTTTTATGTAACTGTAAGTGTTCTGCCAAGAACAATAACTTTCTGATAGAAATATGAAATGTTAAACGAATGAACTTGCTGAAATTGTCATAGGATACGAATCATGTGCGACAGTGACAAGACAGAAAAGTAAACAAAAAAAAAAAAAAAAAAAGGAGGAAATATTTCACGGATAAAAAGACCAGAAGCAAAAGGCATGCTATACAAAACACATTTCTGCAGTCACTTCACAAACAGAGGCAGCGCTGACTAGTTTACCTTCATCAGGAAGAAACAGTGCTGTATTTTTCTCATGTCAGGTCCCAGGGAGAGAGTCACATCTGGATCTGGATCATTCAGAAAGGCTTTGACTAACTCGCCCAACCTAAAAAGCCAAGACACAAAAACAAACACCGACTTACTTTAGCAATGCCAAAATCTATGTTATAATTTTCCATCACATTCCCTTATCAGGCACCCAAATGGTTAACGGCTTCATCCGAGCAGTTTAAAATGTGGGTCTCGTGAAAGACAACTATTTACATCAATGTGAGTTTCAGCTCCACTGGAGCGACCTGTTGATAAACTACCGCTAAATGATAGTCCAAACACTGCATCCCAACATGCGGATGCAGCCACTGGAAAAGACCAGAAGACATCCATCCAGACGGATCAAATGCAGGCATGACAATGTGCGGTTCTTGATTTTCTGTTACATGTCCAGCTTAGAAACAGGCCAGGTTTATATGATGGAGGGCTTAACACAAACATGCTGGTCCCTTCAAGAGTTTATGATTTTGGTTTTCTGAAAACCCCTTGATGCCATGCACAATTATTTTAAAGTACAACAAATAAAAAAAAAAATACTCCTAATATAATTTAGTTTTACATTACAAACAATCTAAGTGTTTAAATTATTTAAGTGATTAACAATGTGGGCATTTGGTTGCACTGGGTTTTTACCTATGGGCTGCTTACAAATGCAAGCCCATAAGATTTATTTGCAAAACTTTCAAGAATCATGTATCCTTTTCCTTTCACTTCACAAATATGCAATAGGTCTATCAAAAATGTAAATTAACTTCTATCTAATCCTCTCTATTTATGTAGAAGAGACTGGCCACAGATATTAGAGTCACAACGACAAGAACGACAGTAAAAAAACAAATTTTAATTCATTTACATAAATGTTTTTATTTGTTTTTTTTATTTTCTTTTTTATTCCTAACATTGTGGCACTTTTGGCTCTCATCATTGCTGCTAAATGTGGCAACAACAGTCATTACACGTTGCCACTGTGAAGTGAACCCCTAATGGCTATAAATAGGAGATACGTCACCCAATTAAAGATGAAATCTATAAAAGCTACAGGAAACACATCCATACTGAAGGGGACATTTTCCAAGTCTTTAATGAAATCTGTGGTCTAGCCCAAGACAGTTCATGAAATGTAAATTAAGTCCTGGTGAATATCCATCAGTAAAAGCAATAGCCACCTATTAGGAACATCATAAATTCTTATAAATCATATGTTTGGTTGTTCAGGTATTTGCAGTCCCAAAATTTTGAAATAGAAAATTCCAGACATTTAGGACTAAGATGTTCTGATTGTTTAGGGAAACACCTGAGGCATTTTGATATCTAAATAAAAGTAAACTAAAAATGCAGAGTTAATGTTTGGACATTCAGTTTTTATGATATTAAACAGAACAGGTAATTTCATGTTTTTTGTTTCACAGACAAGTTACATCTGTTGTTTGTTTGCTTTATTTTGATGCTTGTTTTGTTGTACTTTTGGTGCTTTTTTGGAAACGAAAAACAACAATGACATTTTTGAAAAATCAGAGAAGGCATACTTTTGTATCTCCTCTGCTGTTAGCTGCTCCTGTCTCTGCTCTCCTGTCACCACTGCCAGCTCTTCATTCAGGAACTGGATCTCTCTTCTCAAACGTGCAATGAGCTGAAAGATGCAAAAGGTACAGTGGGAGGTCACAAATGACACACAATAAGAGAGGAAAGTCTAAGTCCACAAGTGAAGAGTTTCTGTCCTGTTTATTTGGCCTTTAATTATAATCCAAAGAATACAGCGTAGAGTTCATGGTCCTTTATGCAGCGTCAACAGAAGTCACAGCATTAGTGGGAGGCTTCACATCAGATGTCCTCGGGGCAAAAAGCAACGCAACACAACCAGAGAAATGCTAGACTAGCAAATGCAATTCTAACTCAGTTTTTAGTACTATGTTTATGTGATAGAAAAATGAATGCATAAATGAAAAGTAGAAGTAAAAGTGTTGAGTTTCTTATACATGAAAAAAATGTACGCAGTTGGTACACAGTAGGTATCTTTAGCAGGAGATACCAACTGTGTACCACTAACTCAGCAGTGTTCCTCACACAAAGGTCCTAATTAGGCTATAGTTTCAGTAAAAGCTCAAGGTCAAAGGTCAGATTAAGCAATTTAACAGAATCTAAACAGTGGTAATTTTAACTGATCTAAAACTAGCAAAATGCCCAGATGCTGTTGATTCAAGATGCTACAGAACGAAAACACAGCTATGGTGCGGTTTTTGAGTGGGTGCCACTCCGCTCAACGATGATTATGCCCCTAATCCACCCCATATCGTATGTTTCAACACTGAATATCATGGCTTGACCGTTCCTTCACCAGAGCCGCTCCCTGGTCTCTTTTTGTTAGAACCACTGCTCTGATGGTAATTCTCCCAGCTGCATCCTTAAAACTCTGACCGCCGGCTGTTGGTCAGCGGGATGGTGCAGTCTATTTCAGAGCAAAAAAATCCCACACGGGTACCACAGTACCATGGCAGACTTACATATTCTAAGGCTAAAAAATGACCTAGGCCATAAAAATGATGAGGTAGTTTTGGGTTTCTCTTGTACAAACTCATGTTAGGGCACCTATGCAGCACACTGTAATGATGATATCAGAAGATGTACAGAGCCTTGCAAAAGTAGGCTCTAGAGCTTTTTCACATTTTGTTTTGTCAAAGAAAACTGTCACTGTGTGGCAAGCATTGTCTTCAATCCTCTTTAGTCTAGGTCTGGAACATGTAAAATAATGTATTCTAAATGCACAAAGGCCTTTGGGAAAAATAAAATACAAATCAAGGTGTGCAAGAAATCTTGGGTTCAAGATGGACTAAACCTTTTTAGTCCAGTGCAAGCATTTAGTTTCATATGTCACCTAATTAGTAAATAAAGTCGCCTTAGCCCAGATATTGAACATCTCTGTCAGGCCCGTTCAGTTACTGGTATGCAAATTGAAGTAGAATGACACAATTCACCAAGACAAAATTAATCCAACTAAACTGTCAAAAAAGTCTAATACATGCCACACGTTTTGAGTTTAAAAAGAGTGTATGCTTTTTTTATATATATACATATATATATTCTTTAAATTTATGCCGCACCTTGTGTTGATCATTTCCATAAAACCTAAAAAATAAAAACTTTTGTTTCATAAAATCTAAAAAAGATGTGGAAAAGTGCAAAGAGTGTTATTACAGTTGCTAGGTACTGTAAATGTGCAGTTTCGGAACAGCTCTGCCATCACCTAAATTCTAACTATCTGGTTACCCAATTAAATGTAAAACATTAACACAGCGCTTACTTTAGATTATACCTCCTCTTCTTGTACACGCAAACCACCCACAGTAAACTGTAAGCATTGCAGTATAACCACAGGTTTCACTTTAAATGCATGTATACAGCATCCCACTCCCAAACATGTTGCTATTACAGGGGCCTCTTTTTATGAGGGGAACGAAGGCACAATTTCCCACTACCTTCTACAAGTGGGCAAGTTTTATCCTCCCCAAAAATAAGTAAACAAGGGCTGCACTCATTGCATCTAACAGCAGAAACACTTGACTAAACTTTCTCCAAACACATGAGGAGATGTTGCACCCACTAAGTAGTCCTGTGCAACAGCCAGACTTGCTCAAACTCTAGTGTTGGTCAGTGAGAGGAAGTTTCTGTTTGAGTCACAGATATCTACTAATTGGGGTCGTCTTTGTCTAAGGTACACAAAAGAAATACAACAGCAAGTTGTGGAGGCATCTTAGAAGAGCTAATGACTGCAGAAAATCTCTACTGGCAAACATAAACCAGCATTTGGTCTACAACTGACCTTTGTGCCCTTAGAGAAAATAACACCCTAATATGGTCAGGTCACTGCAGCAGACTTCATTATGAGCACAGGTCACTTTCAACACCTCATTCTTTCCCATTTCCATTAAAGACTTGCTAAATATTTTGTCTGGTCTGGTTGGTTTCCTGAAATCCATTTAGTATCCTGGCTGCAGCACAGGACTACTTAGGCAATGTGGCAAATATAACAGTGATGTGAAAACTGCAGCTTTCAAATCAGTTACCACAATGAGCAAGTCCAACAGAGATCTGTCAATCTAACGGGGTAAAGTGACATCCCGAACCTCAATAAATGACATTTTTATAATTTATAAATTACACTCCAGGCTTTGCTTTATTCCAACTCACGCTTATTCGTGTAGAGATGGTAAGCAGGCAGCAGCAGCAGGGGAGAAAATGCAAAAGACAAGATAAAACTTATAAACATAGGAAGGAGGTTGAGTTTGCCTGAAGCTGTAACTCTGTCAGACCCAAATGGGAGCAGCCAGATGCTGTCACAATTACTGGGGCCAGCCGCAGACTCTTATAAAAATACCTCTCATGGGTTTGCAAGTGGACAGCCAAATGTTAGCAGCAGGATTACAGTAGCAGTTGGTTCTGAGGAAGATCTGGGTGGAAGCAGAGAACGTGGACACAGCTGTGAAGACTCACAACTCATCCACTCAGCGGGACATTTCAACACCATGTTGACTTTCAGCTACATACCAGTAACGTAACGTTTATGATACAAGTTCACAAGGTAAAGACTGTAAATTGTACTCAGCATGTCAAAAACGGTGTTGTATAAAACAGGATCTTTTTTTAACCACATCTAAATGTCTATATTAAAGGTCTACAACTTCTCAATCAGAGGAGTCATTTTTGTCAACAGTCCAGCTACAGTTACTCAATTATAGCTGCAAATGTTGTATATTTTTGATACTACAAAGGAAAATTTGTTGCTATTTTTTGGAAAAAATAAAAATAAATAAAAAATAAATCTAATTTTAGATGAAGAAAGTTAAGAAAAACCATCAAACCTTTACAACCCTTTAAAACCCAACTGTTTTATCATCTCAAGAAATATTACTGGTACTATTAGTACTGTTCTATTGTTGGAATTTAATGAAAAATATTTAAAAATTATTGCAGCTATTAAAAAAAAAATTAGTATTCCTATGTCTCACTACATTACCTGGTTCTTTATTATTACTAGCCAAAGATACTAAGACCTATTGTGACAGCTTGAAAAAGCAACTTGTGCCTCCGTAGCCACCTGTTGCAGAACCCAGTTCTTTACATCTCCAAACTCAAAGTTCCTAATTTTGTAAGGCATTGCTTAAGTATAAATACAAAATCTGAGTATGAATTTTAGATCATCCCACAATGCGTAGGTGTGGTGTTACATATGATATGTTTTACAGGGAAGGAGGCCAGGTGTTGTTTATCATGTTGACAGTGGGACAGGAAGAGTTTTCATGCTCTACTTTGTTTTTCTCATATTTATTCAGAACTAGAAAAGACCAAAATCAAGTTAAGAGGGAGTATAGAAACCTGATAAAGTTAAATACAAAGTGCTTAAGGATGCAAAGTTATAGGCATATACAATTAAATAGATCAACAATTGCAAAGAAAAGCTAAAACTGTGACATTGTCATTTAACTTTAAAGGGGCTGGTTAAAGTCCCTTAAATTCAGTCGATGCTCTTTTCCATAAAACTTGGCAGATAAATATATGCACATTTTCCTACTGAAATCTTTCCTCTAAAAATGTGATGTATTTGTATAAAATATGCTGAACAACAATTTATTAAAAGTAAACAGGACAGACAGAAAATGAAAACAGGACATGTGAGCTGTCTAAATACCATAAGATAGATAGATATTCATGTGTCTAAGATGTGAAAATTCCTGCTGTGAGAGGAGCAGGACTAACACTGGAAATATAATTTCATTCCAAAATCAATCAACATTTAGGCTTTGTAACACTTAGAGTCAAGGTCGAAGTTTTGACGACCCGCTTTAGAATGGTCAAGGTTGTGTAGTTCGTGGGCCAGCTAATGTGTTGTTTCAAACCAAGTGCAACATGACTCTGACAGTCTCACCAGGGCAGGATCCAATTCTTCATTCAATATGGCCTCGTTCTTGATGAGAGCCACACGCTGAGCAAAGCGGCAAGTAGACATTGACTCCTGGTAAAAACAATTTTAACAATCAGTCACTGTTTCTCGGGAGGACAATAAGGGAGAAAATAAAGACACTCATGTAATGATTTGATAATAATCACTGTTTTCAAAATAAGCTCAGCCTTCCATGGCGAACTGCCTGGCATAAAGTCTTGCTGTAGATATTTTTTTGCACTCATCTCTTACGTGTAAGTTTGATTGTTTTGTTTGTTCTTTTAAAAAGAGCCTTGTAAAGCACAGGCTATATAAGGTGTTAAAAACAAAAGGTATTCGCAATGTTACTGTTGAATGTTTTTTTTTCTACATATACCAAATGTTTTTTAAGTACCTGTGATGAACCTAAAGATTTGGTGTGACTGGAGGCACATGAGCATTCTAGCATTTCAAAATGAACTTTGACATCAGAAAATACATTGATTTCTTATTTTCTTCCTATTTCTTTTTACCCCTTAACATTTTTAACATTTTCTAATGGTTTAACAGAATATGGTGTCCAAAACAGGGTTATGGATGCCGATACTTACATCTAGATTCCGTTTGTCGACCGCCATGGTGGCGATCATGGTGGTCATGCAGTTGCCCCCCAGGCTGTCCCTCAGCACTGACGTTAACATGGAGTTTCTATATGGAATATGAGAACGATTCTTCTCTGACAACGCTATTATCACCTGAGGACAAGAACCAGAAATGAACCCACTTTTATGATACACAGGAGTGTTTACAATCAGGCAATCAGAAAAAGGTTAGACAATCTGAAAATAGGTACAAAAACAATCAGGAAGCAAAAATGGTTCCTACTTTCCCTTTCAAATTGCAGAAACACACATTGATTCTTTCAGTTTGCAACACAATCCAACAACATAATTTGGTTAAACAATTATAGATATGTAGATGATTTCCAAAAAGAGCACCAGATGGAATAATTGGTTGTGTGAAGAGGAATAGTGTTATCAGGACATTTTGACATTATGATGCAATGCTTTAGGTCACATTTTGCCCCTTTTTATTCTGCAAATACAACTTAAGATCTTTTTTTATAATTTATTGTTGTTCTTTATAACAAAACTATTTTCTGAAGAGATGAAAAAATGGTTAAAAATCAGGAGGATCTTTAAATAAAGATGAGTATACCTGCTCTAGATAGTGGAGCGACAGGTTGATGTACTTGGCCTCAGTGAGTAGCTGCCCATCCAGGCCCGTCTTACTGACTCGATCTGACCCGGCCAGGTCCACCAAGTGCAGTTTGGACCGGCGCAGGGTAGCTGAGCCGGGTTCACGCCTGCACAGATGTATGGTGAAAACACAGTGCGAACGAGTGGAGGCCTGGTTCATGGGGGTCTGGGAAAGACAAGAACCGAGCAAAAAGATACATTAGAGGGCATTTGGGTTAGTTTTGATAGATCCTGTTTGTCCCTCTTAGCCCATAGAAAAGCGTCGAACATGTGGACCGACACAACGTACACAGATAATGGTGGCTTATGGATGGTGTTAAGAGAGAGACAGAAATAGAGTATGACTCACTTTCTACATGAAAACATCTTAAACCAAAAGAGGATGGGTGACTCCCGAGACCCTGACTAAGAGGGAAAACAGATGGAATCTAAACTACATTGTATTTTCTTATCCTGAGCCACTTCAACAACTTAAATGGAATAGCACATGCCTCTAGATTTATGTTATTATGATGTTGTGATTAAGAATGACCTCGCAGAAGAAAAGCTTTTTTCTTTCTCAGTAAAAAAAAAATCAGATAAATTCACACTTGACATCTCAGCTCCCTTAATTTGGAAAAAAGGTTTCTCTTAGCCTTAAGTAGTTGACGTAAATGTGCCAACACATGCTTGTTCGGCTCACAGCAGGTCATGACAGACATTTCTCTATCTTAACCTGCAGATGTCCTCCCTTTCCTCAGACCAAATTCCCTTCACTCTGCACTTGTCCAGAGGGTATCCCTAGAGAAATGTGAGGCAGCCTTTAGAGTTTAGAAAAGGATCCCTTTCTAAATATATATATATATATATATATATATATATATATATATATATATATATATATATATATATATATATATATATATATAATCTAATTTTGATATTACTAGAGATGATAGGGTTCTAGTATGAGGAGGCTTTGCAAGTGTAGCAGATCACAAAACCTAAGATGATGCTGAAGGTGTCATACAACTATAATTTAACAAGCTATAAACTACAATCATAAATGCACCCTGCATTGCAGTCATGCTGCTCTGTTTGCACCACCAGCTGTTCTGACCACACACAGTGCTGAAAGGGAACATCACAAAAGGACATTTTGGTGACTAAAAGTGAGACGAATATAAAGGTTACACGAATATGCAGTTCAGATTTAGACCAGCTGCAATGCACCCATTCCTACAAGTTCAACCGAAGTTAGCGTTCACTGCAGGGAGAAAACCAGCTTTGAACACGTTTGGAACACAAAATGAGTCAGAAAAGACCAGATGGGAGAAAAAAAAATCCCCAGAAACATTGACAGAAGGGTGAGGAGTTTAAAACGTGTTTTTTTAAGTCCAACAAAATTCTCAAACCGAGTGAGCTAATGGTCCTCTGAGTTTTGCATGAATGGATGTGTCATCTTTTATCCACATGGATGGGATCATGAGAAGAAAGAAGGCATTGCTGTTAACTTTATTGAAAATCTTTGTGGAGAACAAACTTCTTGGGGGATTCTGCCAGAGATAAATGAACAATATTAAGGGCTCTTTGTTCGTTTCAAACTCTGGGGGACTTCTAGAGATGCAATTCCAGAGAGGACAAGCAAGCAAATGTCTCTGTGTGGGTGGACGATTGTGGGGTCTTCCAAAGCAAAGCTCATTTCCGTTTTTTTAAACTGTTTCCAATAAAATATCCCTTCTAGTTTTACAGAATTGAACCCAGAAGGGTGTCATCTGGGTGGAACAGAACAAATGGTTTGCATTAAGTCCAACACGTACCCCTCAGTTGACATTTCCCCTTAATAAAGGTTCGATCACATTTCTGAGTCGTGCTTTTGTTTCATGGAAGAATCCCAACCACATCTAAAATTGACGTCAAAGTCAACCAGTCTGTGACTAAAATCTTATCATCTGGGTCACTTTTACTGTCATCTATTTACCAGCAAACCAGTGACAAGAGTAAACAAGGTGCAATCGGCTTTTTTCCTCCAAAACCTCATGAATGTCATGTTGGAAAACTAAGGCTGAGCCACCACACATCTTGTCATCAGTGAGGGGAGCTTGGGCAAGTGAAGAAAAGCCACCACATTATAAACATAAATTACAGAGAGAATGCTGGCTTTTACTGGGCAAAGACACTGATAAAAAGGCCCAATGTGGACTAAAATTATGTTTTAGAAGGGTACTAAGAAGGCTTTTAGTATGTATATTGCATTTTAGAAACAACAACAATAACTCCTTATGCCACTTACCCTGGAAGTGGCCAGTGGAATTTTTGCTTACGGTTTAGTCTTGACTAGGATCACTGCATAAATGTTGTGTGTGTGTCTGTGTGCGTGCGTGTGTGGGTGTGTGTGTTTCCTGTTTTCTTACTTCAGCAATCATACGATTGGTGTCACCCAGGAAGAGCAAATTCAGAGCCTCCTCTTCGTTACCAGACTGCCGCACAGACAAATTCTTGAGATGGATGTTCTGTTCTGTATCTTCCAAGATCATCACTTTCCTGACAAAAAAAGAGCAAAATGTAATTATAGATTACATCATACAACATTAAAATCTGAAGTCATGAATAAAATGTTGTAATGTGCAAAAGCTGGTGATGATTTCTTAGCAGAAACAGGGAAAATGGTCGAAGTTAGTGGGAAGATGGGTGGAGGTAAATATCCTAGTCAAACACCACATCTAAATCCAAACGACAATTTGTTTTTAAAGTTATTCTAGAAAAACAAATGGGCAAAAACTTTATTCTTTCTACTCAAAAGCTTTGCAGCTGAAGCTACAAAGAACATTTTGGAAATCACATGTATATTTTATGCCATTTTAAAATTATGCTCTACTTTGTTTTTGACTGCCACATAAAATCCTAATATTACATTGAAGTTTTTGACTGTAACATAAAAAAAATCACAGTTTAAGAAGTATGGATATTTTTGAAAGGCATTGTATATGATTACAAACATCTTTCTTCTTCACTTTTGGAAGAAAAGTAAGATTAATTCCTAGATTCTTGTAAACATGGCATATTAAATAAAAATGTCAGAGCTGCACACATTTATTGAAAGACTCCATACTTCAAAATTTAACTCAAAACTAAAAGCACAACGTTAAATGTGCCAGTTATGTCATCCATTTACCTCCCTTGGCCTTGGCGTCACTCAGCACTGAATCCAAACAGTCTGGTCTGCAGACTTGTCTTACATGTGATTTATCTATCTGGGTGTTCATAACTTGATAACAGACAGGGCCAGATCTTAAAAACAAACAGGTGATTGTTTCTCGCCCACATCAGGCGATTTGAAACGCAGATGGGACTAAATTACTCCCGTGATCCTACCACATCATTTCCATCCAGCCACCGGTGATGTGAGAGTGCAACTCCTTGACTGATTTGTCAAACAGGAGGAATGATTGGAGAACACATGCAGATAATTATGTTAACATGTGTAGGTAATTCAAGTGGTCTGATAAAACAATATTAATCTTATTGTCATTCAGAGCTGCGTCCTGGCAGATTAATTTTCCGCAACAACCAAGCCAACCTTAGATATAATTTGATTATTGGGCTTTTGCGAAAAAATGATATAAACATGGAATGAATGAGGGTAATTTGTAGACTTTTAAGAATCCAGATGATGGAAAGATGAGTGCGTAATGAAAACAGATGGAAAGTCAAATGTAAAGCAATATCAAGTAGTGCAAGAATTTCAGAAAGAAAGGAGACCATTCATTATTGGGAGTGAAAGAAAGATGGAGACAGACATAAAATGGGGCAATTGTCACTGCCACTGCCTCTTTATGATTCAGCAAGTATGGCCACAGCATGGCTCATAATGGGCACTGGCTATTTCCAGAAGACTGTGATTTGTGGGTACCTAAAACCTTGAGTTTTAGTCCAGAAGTGACTTAAAATGAAGTGGTACATGAAAAATACATACTACCACGCTGAAACGCATGTATGAGTTAATGTAAAATCTAAAATTCTGACTTATATGGCTTATTTCTTCTAAGAATGTATATTTACAAAGGCAAACAAAAAAACGTTTGAGAGAAAAACTGACGGTAGGTCCTCAAGTCGTGATGCCTCATATCGGGAATCCAGAAGGTCATATCCCACCTCGTTGTAAATTTCCAGGTAGGAGATGTGCATGGTGTACATCATACTGCCCTCCTGTGGAGCAAAATTATATAAATTGAGACAGGATAGGAGTATTGGTCATCAAATTTTATTACTATTTATTTATTAGTGGATTGTAATCTAGTATGCATACATACAACAATCAAAACTTTCATCAAACTTACATTCTGTTAGAACTCACAGGGTACTTTCTTTAACTTCCAAAAAAGTAACATTTAGGTTCAGAGTAACCTGCAACCTATGTGAAAGTTCCAGAAAGTAACCTGTAAGTTCTAAAAAGTAAGTTTCAGAAAGTTACATGTCAGTTCCAGAGAATTCCATGAACATTTCAAAAAGATATCATAAAGCAATCTATGACATAAATTAGAGAAAGTAACCTCTAAATTAATAGAAACCAACATATGTTTTGGAAAGCAGTGTGTACCTTATAAAAATCAACTTGCAAGTACCGGAGATTAATCTGTATGTTCCAAAATGAACCATATCAGTTCAAGAAAGTACCCTGAAAATTCCAATAAGTTTATTTTATGTTAATTACACCAACCTGCAAGTTTAAGAAAGCGTATGTGTATTTTTTCTGGAAACTACACTTCAAGCTCAGTTATAAGTTCACTGTAAAATGTGCCTTCAAGGTCTGCAAAAGTAGTCAATATATTGACAGGAATGGTACAGGTCTTATCATATACTGCTACCAAAACAAAAAGTTAAGCTATATTTGGTTTATAAGATATTTGTTTAATAAGATAAAAAGTTATTGTCTGTAGAAATGGAAATTTGGTTTACATAATCTGAGACACCTCTCAGAAAAACAACACATATCACACAACATTGTAAACATTCATCATAACAATAATCTATCCATGCATCTTTCCAAATTATTTAGGGAATCTTTACAAGAAAATTAGAGGTGCCTGCTCTGACCTGGTTGAAGCGTTCGTACAGGTAGGACAGGGTGCGAGGTATAATACCACGATCTAGATAGCGCTCAGCTCCTCCAGTGATGGTGAATGTTTTCCCACTTCCCGTCTGACCATAAGCAAATATGGTGCCATTGTAGCCAGCCAGTACACTGCACAGAACAGATCATGAGCAACAAGAAGGCCTCAAAGCATTTTTTTCCCCCTGCATATTTATTGCATTCACAGTTTGAATGAGCAAATGCACAAAACTGTTGGTGAATTAATTTTTCAAATAAAAAAAGTTGTGATAAAATGAGTACTTCTAAGGTTTTATGGATCACTAAATCATCTGTTCCTAAATACATTAATACATCTTCAAGTACGCGAGTTATATTTCATTATTCTAACACAAAAAAAACTTAAAAAGGCAAGCAAAATCCTACAAATAACCAGATTTACTTGAGCTAAACTTCAATTTCTGTAGCCTGCTATAGAATCCCTCCTTTCATCTCAATATTTTTCAGAAGAGTTTGCTCACTAGCAAGTTAGTCCCTATAAGCAATCTCTGTTTTAATTTCTGAAACTGTCCTAAAGCCAATAAGAGTCTTTGTGAATAAAACCTGACACGTAAAATCCACATTAAAGCATGCCAGTGAATTCAGAGCTGCAATGGCGGCAGACATCTGCTGGTGAGGGTGGAATGCTTTGGAGCATGACTGACAGTGGGAGCCCAAACCCTCACGACTAGGCTGGGTCTGCTGTATTTGGGTTTGGCATGGAGCTGCACTTCTACACGTGCGCAGAATGATTGAAACCAGTTTTCTCTTAAATGACGAAACTATTGTGAGATGTGAGATTAAAACATCAAAAGTGGTCAAAACCGCAGTTATTAAGTGTTGAGATAAACCAAGAAAAGGTGGTAAAAGGACAGAGAGGCCTCAATGTTTAGATTAACAACGTAACAACGTAGATTTATATGTATGTATATATATATATATATATATATATATATATATATATATATATATATATATATATATATATATATACACCTTACATGAAGCAGCAGGAAAACAGGCAGCTATAATAGAGCATCTGTCCACTCAAATAATGATACCCTGCTAGACTGACTTGGATGGCCATTGGGCATCAGTACAATCGAGTGTGAGTCATGGTGGTGATAGGCAGCGGGGAGAAAAGACGCAAGCTCAGTGTTTAGCTTAATGTCAGTACTAATGATGCGGGCTGGGCCGTGCCACTGAGGTTTGGGCGTTTCCCAGCTCTTGTTCCTGTTTACACCTCAGCTTTCCTGGCTACTGAACAGAAATGTCTGAACTTCAGCTGCAGGTCTCACTGCCTTGTGAAATGGGATCACACAATACAGACAGTTGGTCAGCCCAATATCATCAAACTGGCTGCTCTTCACCAACAATTGAGGCTGTATTTTTATTTATCTACTTCATGAGATATGAACAGAGTGGTTTATGTTACACCACAGCAAGATAGAAGCGAAGCGCATATTTGTGGACAGGAAAGAAAATGTATGGCTTTCCTAATTTCCTACAAATTAAAATAATTAAAACCGTATTCGGCCCTCTTAATCTTTTGATACCCCGAAATAAAATCCAGTTGACTTAAGGAATCACTTAGTACAGACACAATTGAGCACAAAATCATTTCTCCTGTGAAGGACTTAGAAGTTTGTTAGGGAACATTAGAGTAAAAAAATACCATGATGAAAACCAAGGAACAAAGCAAACAGGTTAGAGATAAAGAAGTTTAAAGGGGGTCATGTAGAGCTGCGTAATATATCTAACCAAAAAATATCCATGTGTTCAAAATACCAACTCCAAATGATCAGAGTAATATGATAGGTACTGCTTAGAAGAATCCCACACATGGGCTACAATAATATATTACTTCAGGTCCAATGCCATGCATTTCTTCTTTTGAATTTTACATCCAGCTACTCTCCATTATACTCACATCTGCTATAGACTCATATGGAAGAAGCTAATCTTTCACTTAATTTGTCAGATGACCTACATCTGACAAATTACGTGAGCTACAAATACGTGTAGCTTTCAAGCCAAGTGCAAAGTGCAGCAGAAAACTAAAACAGCACATGACCCTGAGCACAACACCCACACCAAACAAAATGGTGTTGAAAGTGTCATCCTGTGTAGACGCTTTTTTTTCAACTGGCCAATGAGCTGGTTCGAGTTGATGGGAATAGGGATGGAGATAAATACAGGGCAACCCTGGAACAAAAAAAAACTGCCAACGTTCAACTTTTCGGTCTCTAGACAAGCAAGGCTCATGACAAGCAGATGACCTGGCACTAAAATCATCAATAACCGTGGAAACTTCACACTGGACTTCCAAGCATCATGGATTCTGTCCCTCTCTACTCTTCCTCCAGACTCTGAGATATTAATTTCCAAATAAAATGCAAGCTTCTCTCTGTAAACAAGCCTTTGGACCACTGAGCAACAGTCCAGTTTTTGTTATCCTTAGCCCAGATAAGACGCTTGTAGCCTATGGGTGGGATTCATCTCTGCATACTTGCACTAGATGCACTGATTCCAGCCTTAGTTTAACTATTATGAAACTCCCCAAAATCCTTCAGGAATTTTGCTTGATGATCCTCTCGAGGTCAGCGGTTAGCCCAATTGCTAACGGCAATTTTTACCACACGTTTTCCCTTTCTCTCAACTTTCTATGAATATTCTAAGACACAACATTCTCTGAACAACCAGGTTCTTTGGCCATGGCATTTTCAGAGTTGGTATAAGGTGGATCTCTCTTGAGGATACAAGGAGCTAACGATGGACTGAGATATGTCTGATTAGGGAAACAGACTGGTCATGCCTTGACCGGATGATTAGACTACAGACAGAAGGCTCATTTCAAAGACTAGAACATGTCAAGGTTTTAATTAATGTGGAAAGATGCTGCCTGCCGGTGACTACTGATTTTTATTCTGATGTATACCAGCTGCCACAACAAAATGAGAAGCATTAAAACTGCCAGCTTAGGAAGGAAATATAATACCTTAAAGGTCAGACACATCAGACTAATTAGTCAACCATTGTTTTTATGTCTCCAAATAGCTAAGAAAATCCAAAGTACTTGTGGGATTCCACAAATAGGTCCCAGTGTAATAATGATGGTTGGGTGGAATGTGGAGAAGATGGTAGAGAAAATCTGAGGTGTAGGCAAGGTTTGCTGGGGTTAAAGCAAGGAAGAACCTTGACAAAAAACAAAAAAAAAACATTTG
This sequence comes from Poecilia reticulata, assembly GCF_904066995.2. Classification (NCBI taxonomy): domain Eukaryota; kingdom Metazoa; phylum Chordata; class Actinopteri; order Cyprinodontiformes; family Poeciliidae; genus Poecilia; species Poecilia reticulata. The sequence continues at coordinate 14,417,456 of NC_088851.1, read as the reverse complement.
ATTTCAGGAAATCTTTTCCTGTTTGTCTTGTCTTATTTCAAAAGTAAAAGTTAAAGTGTCACTGACGCAACATAAACACTTCAGTGATATAAAAATATGAACTACTGTGCTTTCATTCTGTGTCCACAAAAACATTGAATAATAAATAATTCTCACAGAATACTGAGATTGCAGAGTGGGGCTGTTTTCGCCTGTAGTAACTGGGTGAAATGCCAGCGTCATCTTACAACGTATTCAATGTAAGTCAAACTAAAAACAAGTAAGGCTCAATACACAAAATTGGAGGAAATTGTGAGCGATTTTAGCAAAGATTTGAGCAATTTATTTGTAGCTTGGGATGAAGAAGCTAGATGGAGTGATGAAGAAGAGGGAGCGGGTTCTACTAAACGACTGCAACCTCAGTTGTTTAGTAGTTTCAACATGTTTAGCATGAGATTACATTAATGAAAAGATAATTTTCTAGGTAGACTTTTTACACACGTATTTTAACAATGTCTATGAATCTCCACGTGTCTGTGTGTTTTTAAATCAATTTTAGGGACAAAGTTATGTACAATACAAATGGTGGTGGAAACTCACGCTAAGATAACATATAAACTAATTTAACTGATCACAAACAGTAAAATTGTGTGCTGAAAGATAAAATCCAACGGGATAACAAAAACAATACTTTAAAGTAAATAAAGTGGACAAACACAGGCACTAACAGAACTATTATGGAGGGAACACATCTACATCTAATGATATCAATTTGGCCCCATGGGACAGCAGACGGCAGCTGATATTGAGCCATAAAAAATGATAAGGCACTATGCAAAAATAATAAAACATTAAATATAGTTGCTAAAACAACTGACAAATTTGAACGTCGCAGAAGGTAAAACAAGACTGTTACAAAAGATTGATAAGGAAACCAAAACTGGAGCCGACTAAAAATAAAGGACCAGGAAATAAAACCAGGCTCTAAACAACCAACAGACCATATCAGTAGTTGGCAAACAATACTGTGTTGATTCCATCACTTCCCTTTTCTAAAATAAAAGCTATGATGGCGGATTAGAAAATAATACAGCAACAAAGAAGTATATTCATCTCACGTGTACATTTACTGTAAGCCTATGTGTTAAATACAGACTACAGCTTTGTGGCTTGAAAAGGCTTTCACTCTCATGATGGCACAGTGTGCCATCTTGCCTGCCAGCTCCGTCCACTTAGTGGTTTAAGTGCTTAAAACGTGCCAAGCATCACAGACACCCTCCATTTCCATCTTAAAGAAAACTGAGCTTTACTAACTTCCTGTCAACAAGGCTGGCTGAATCTGTGTGGCCTTACATTAGTCTGGGGGTGTACAATGCACAGATAAGATCTTTTCCATCACTCGTGTCATATAAAGTGTCTAAAAAGCTAAGCATTTAGGTAAACATCGAAGATTTTTTTTGTTTGTTATACCTTTCTGCAACTGGTTTGGCGATTTCTTCAAATATCACATCTTGTTTAATGTGCTGTTCAAAAACCTTTCGGAACCTGGAGAGAAATGGGAAACAACACAGAATCGTCATGACACATTTAACAAAACAGGCTAAGAATAGTCCAAAAGATTTTGTTTATTTGGAATATCCACAGCTGATTGTTAAATATTTAATGTCTTAAATAGATGAGGTTTATTGAACAGTGGTTCTGTTCTGTAAAACAAACAAAGCTGCATCATGTTCAAGCCCACAGAAAGATGAGGAGAAATGTGAACAGAATCCACCCATGGAAGGTTGTTAAAAGTGGAAACTTTATTGCTATAAGGGCACAGGGGAACCTCTGCGAGCTATTATAAGACCATGTGGTTTTCAGAGGCTCTGAGTGTCCACTGCTGTCTGACTTTCTAACTGTGAATTTAAGGTTTGGAAGCGTGGCATGAACCCTGCACAGAGGGTATTTGAGGCAGCAGCTGAGCTTTAGACAGATGTTCTGGCTCTTCACTGACAGGACTTGTGGATGAATTATTCATGGGGAAAAAGTTCAAATGCAGCCACATGAGCCAGGTTTGAGTGTTGGCTTTCCTCATTGTAGCTTTTTACACTTAGATCATCCGGCATATTTGTTCCTCGTATATAAAATTAGTCATGTTTTGTTTGTTTGTTTTTGCACAAATTTGATACTTAGACTGATCACAGATTAATCTAAGTTTAAATCACTGTTAGCCTAATAAATAAAAATAAATACTTTACTCTTAATATCATTGTCCAGGATAACATAAGCAGAATGTAGTTCCATCTCCGGTAATCTGCTTACATCCTCGATGATTCCAGAATTATTACTGCATCTTGATTATTTTCAATCATTGAATTGTGTGTGTCTCAGAGAAACTGTAATGACTTGAAATCTTCCACCTGGTGCCCACAAGTATTAAAGAAAAAATGTTTTTAGCTGCGTTCCACCTGAAATATTGCAGGTAGGTAATTCCTTTGTAGGCTTAACCTGCATACCTCAATAATATTTAATTACATGACCTTGTCAAAGCCAGTGTTTTTTTTGTTTTGTTTTGTTTTTGTTTTTTTTTAAGATTATGAAAAAAATTAATTTATTACAAGCTGCGTTCAGTTTTTTAGCAAAACAGCAATGTCTATCACAATTTCCATTCCAGGGAAGTGTTTTATCACACCACAGGACTATGAAGACTATAAAATACAAGATCACATGTGGAGCTCCCCCAAGGTTCCTTCCTCAGGCGACTTTAATTCAGATTATTTATTGTTCTTTTATCTCAGATAACTGGAGAATAAGAATGTCTTGATCCATATACATGCTGACAATACACAACTTGACATTTATTTGTCACAAGTTGCAGTTCCTTATATTCATTGAGTGTTTTTAAAATTGCAAAGAGTGAATGAGTGAATGTCTGTACTCAGTTAATCAATAGCAACGGCAGCAATAACATTGAGAGAGAAAATGTTTTTTTTAACAGTTCACTTTTTTTGTCTTCATTTCTTTTTTATGCCGTTGCCTCTGTTCTTTTATTTTTCCTTGCATTAGCTTGTGTATAAATGGTGCTATATAAACAAACATGCTTTGCCTTCCCAAGTATCATTGACAAGCACAAGCAAATAGGTATTTTTATTTATTCTTTACAGCAAACACTTATGTAAATGAATTTACCTGAACTTGTAGTTTTCCCTCTTGTGGTTAACAATGCCATCAGCCAGGTCCCTGGGCACCAAAAACTCCAGAGAGGCACCTGTTTCCTCCTCGTGGTTCACAGAGTACACCTGAGGGAGCCAGAGGCAACATAAACACAGGCACATAACTTCTAAAAGTGGCAACTATAGACAGAAAATGTACCATAAAATGACATTTTAGGAAGCATTTAAGAGCAGTCAAATAAACATTCATGTACTGGTCTGCTATGTTTTACTGATTTTTTGCCGTAATTGTACGTGGAGTCATACTTGCAGTCCAACTTCAACATAAAGTCTATACATCATCTTTAGTTAGAAATATAGGTTTGGACATTTGTGGTTTGAGCATTGAAAAAGCCCAGAAATGAAAAGATGGCAGTTTATGGTGCAAGTATCCTGTGGAAAGCAACAGTACTAAAGAGGCAATCAGGATCAGTGCACTGAGAATGCTGGCTCTGCAGATTCAAGCCAAAGCCCGGCCCCAAGGGAGACAGAGAAAATTGTAGAACATTAAACCAATATCGACTGAGCTCTAGCACTGGAGGCCATTTACGTGGGCTTGGCTGGGGAGCTCTAAACACCCATGTTCTCTGCTTTTGAGCCTCTGGCATATGTTTCCAATGGACACTGATGTAATTAGCATTCTCCAGGGCTGGAAGAATAAAAAAAAAGATATGGTCCCAGTGATTAAATTGGTTTTCCACTGTCACCCTGTTTGTTGCTTTGCCCTCCTCATCAACGCTGTTTTTTTCCAGAGATGTTTGCCAAACCCTGAAAAAGCCCCTAGAGGGGGAGCTGTACTCTTTCATTTTGGTGGATATTGTCAGGTAGCACTAAAGCACTAAGAAACTACGTCGGATTCTTGTTTTTTAAAACAGGGGCTCTGTTCAGAAAAGCGCTTCAATAAGATGAAATTACAGTTTTAGCTCTGCATCCTATGAGAACCTATGTTTACATGTAAAATGTGGAGCAAATGTTCGCATAGGAGTCAAAGCTTCTTACAAAATTTACTGTAAAGTGATTTTGGTCACTTTGCAAAAATGTTTCAACTTTTTTCTTATCTGTATCGGATTGAGGACCTGGATTGAAATGTATTTGTAGACAATAAAATAAAAACAACATTCAAATTTGATAACTACATGTCAACAATAATTGTGTTTTAGATAGCAAAAAAGACAAGAAAATGTGGACTTTATAGCGTGAACTGTTTCTATAATAGACAAGTTATAGCAAGAAGCCCCCATGAAATGTGTCACTGAAAACAATCTGAAACAACTGCATTCCTTCCAGGTGTGCCAGAGCTGAAAAGGCTCTGAGACTCTTTTGTGGATTCCTGTTCATCCGAATAATTTATTAGGACACCTTATGGAAAGGAGCCATCCTCATTAAAGTTATAACTGACAAATGAAGGTAAAATCTTCAGTGGAAAAAAATGTCCTTAAGAAGAAAATGAAACATATATGTAAACATCTGCATATTTTGACACCTGGTGTTTTGTATAAATAGTCTAGCTTCTCTGAATAAAGACTAGACTGTATGCATGTGCTAAACGCCACGGGCAATAAGTCCTCTACTTCATCTAATCTTAACACCAAATAACTCTAATTTCCATTACATAAATCTGAAAGCCGAAAATTGTGCTCTTACCGCCGCAGTTTTATTCGTGGGCTTAATTCGACCGAATATCTGTATCGTTTGTTTAACCATTTTCTACTATAAAACTAAACGTTTTAGGCTAGCCTCAACTTAGCCTATAAGCTAACCTTCACAACCAGCGCAAAGCTGGTTGGGGTATGTTTTATCTGGTTGCTAGGTGACGGTGGTCACCTCAAAGATCGTCTATTAGCGACAAGATGATTCACCGTGACATAAAATTTGTTACAAAACATCCCAAAGAACAACAGGTTTTTATTTTTTTATGGGGGCAGGGGGAGGGGTTCAAAGAAATCTTGGGATTGTATGTTTAAGACAAGGTCACCATAGGTTCAGTGACTCATTCTGAGGAATTATTGACAAAAGTATTGTCAGTGCTGCAGGCACACCCTGCATATTAAAGAAGGTTTCTTAGAGCGAAAAGAGTTCCCGCCACACCTGCTTGATTAAGAAAGGCTAGTATTTGAGAAAGCTAATCTGGCAAATAATATGTATCCGGTTCAAAATTCAAATAGATTTTTGAAATCTATCAAAAATTTATCAAAAGTCCTGGAAAAAAGGATTCACACTTTCCTCTGTGACTTCTGTATGATGGTATCTACTAAGTACTTAGATTTTGGAAATTAATTTGTTTGCTAATATATTTAAATATCCAAGACAAAAAATATACAAATTATTGATTTTATTTTTTTTTTTATCTGTGTGAGCAATTTTTTTGTAAAAAGTTGACAAAGCCACTGTTTTACCATAATCTATGGTTACAGAATATCCCAAATAAAAATATTAGAGCAGTACATGCAAGCAGATTACAGGATAAGAAAAAAGAAAAAAAAAACACTCAACTAAAAATAATGCTGTAGGAGATTTTGTACATTATCAAGCTAAACAAAAAGTAATCCAGCAGAGTAGAGAAGAAAAAAAAAAACATTTACTGGCATGTCTCTGCTCCTACCTGGGCATAAACAGATAGAAACTCTGAAAAGAAGGCGTGACTGCAGGAGCAGACACAGATGAGTGATGAGTAACAAGTGGTAATTAGGTGATCTAGAGACAAGATAATGTTGAGAAATGAGATATGGGGGCAAAGCTCTTAAAAGACAAAATGTTCAATGGAAAATAAATAAAAGCAACAGATCATTTCAACCTGGAACAGAACAAGGAATAAACTTGTGACTTTATCTCAGAGAAGTGGTTTACAAGCCAAATATTTTCACTAGTTTAGGAAATTGAGTAAAGTTGATAAAATACTGCTTTGTAACACATGAGAATGCTTTGTAACCAATTAGACTCAGTGGGTTACACTTGAAGGAATATTCCTTAAACATCAATTTGTGTTTTACAATGTTTTGTGGTGCACAACAGTTGACTGTAGATTTTCAGAGAACCACTGCATGCAGTTCACCTGAAAGAGCTCCACAGAGCACACCAGCTTGACAGGCTGTGACGGTCATCGAGACGGAGCCATGCATGAAAACGCAAAAAAAAAAAAAAATCTGCGTTTGCAGAGACTTGAAACTTTGCTAGGCAGCTTCAAAGGAGACAACTCAACTTACAGCCCTAAATATAGCAGCAGCTGTTACTTTTTAGGAATACGGTATACACATTACAGGATGTTGCAGGCCAAAGAGCTTGTTCAAGGTTGCAGAAGCACCAAGTAGAATTTCATTTGCGGGTCACACTACCAAATCAGAAAGAGAAACTTTTTTGAAACATGGATTAATTTATACGTTTATTTTGTCTAATTTTATTAATTTTCATGACTACAGATCATGAAAACAAAAATATTTAATGGATGTCCTAAAGAGCATTGCTAAAGAACACATCTGTTGATAAGGTGCTGTATTCAAGCATACTATTGAAAAGTTAATTTGGAAGGAAAAATTATGTTTAACTCTGACAGAGGAGCTTTTTAAATTGGTCCCATGTATTCATTTTGTCTAACTGAATTTTGGGTTTTGATTAGTTGTAAGCAATTTTATTCAAAATGACCAGGAAAAACTCTTGATGTATGTCCCTCCTTTTGTAATGACTCCACTACCCATCTGGGGAATTCTTGAACTTTATAGATGACACGATTGTGGCAACTGTGGACCACTTGCAGTTAGTTCCCTGAAGTCACCCATTCTTGGGACCTGACATGATCCTCACGTATAATAAACGTTGCTTGGAAGAGGGTCCTGTGTAGGTTGCATTTCTTGTGGCAATTCAGAAAGTGCAACCTTCCACAGAGGCTGTTGTTTATCTTCTTCACAATCAATATTTAGTCTGTCTCATACACATCTGTCACTGTGTTGATTGGTTCATCTACAAAGCAGAAAGGGGACAGACTGCAACAATCAGGTCTGCAGAGAAGATCTCTGAGAGTGAATATCCCTCCATCCAGGATTTGCACAGATCTTGGGTCAGGAAATGGGCTGCTAATTTCTATGCCACTGTGCAAGATAGTAAAATCGAAACCATTAGTGGAACCGCTGTAAATATGTCAAAGTATTTTCATGACTTCTAACTCACAGTCTGGGCAAGGACCCATTATGTTACTTTACAGTGAAGGCGAAAACCGATACATATATGATCGAAGAGCTTTTGAAACCTAGAGGTTTCAAAACCTAGTTTGAAACCTAGAGGCACAGGGTGCAGCCACTTGTTTTAAAGTAGCTCTTGCATAGAGCTAAATGTGATTCCTGGATCGAAAGATGCATGCAGTAAACACCGACCAAAGCTGGAATGGGCCTTTTTGGGAGCTGCGAACTCCGTTTTTAATATCCTGTTTTGGTCTATGTGTTATCTTGAGCTTAAGCTGACATAGCTGTGGTTTCTCCCCAAAAGAGCAACCACGGTTTGAGTCTGACTGTTTTTTTTTGTTTTGTTTTTTTTACACTCAGACAGCTGAAACTTCTTTCTCTTTTTCTCTGTCTGTCTAAAACAACTTAGTTTGCATGCATGCAAGGTAAATTCTTTCTAGTAGCAGGGGGGAAAACACTTGAGAATATTTTTCTAGGCTTTTTAGCGATAAATTCCCACAGTTCATGTGCTTATCTTTGTGTTCTGATTTTCCATTTCCTGTTGTGGGTTCACAAGGAGATCAAATAGCTGTGAGACAGAGAAAGTTGTCACAAGGCGATTGTTGCAGTGCCTGGTGAATCTGCAAGCACGTCCACTGAAATGCATGCATCATCTGCTTTGAAAGGATAGACGAACTGTAAGAGTCTTACTTCGACACAAATGAAGCCACTTTCTTTGGCGGAGCACACTTGGAAACTTGGTGGAGCTTTGAGGCAAAAGCGTGTAAAGAAAAAAACCTGTTTTTTCAGTGATCTTTGCCAACATATGACACCTTTTGTCTTGAAGCACCCTCCTGGCAGCTGATCAAAAAGGCGTGCTCAGTCTGTTAAGAGAGATGGCAGCTCTCTCCGGACAAACAGCTCGGCTTGTGGTTGGGATTTTGCCCGCAAGATGACCTGTGGAAACAAAAAACCTAACCTGTGCTTTCACAACACAATCAAACGCAGTGTGAAGAAACAAAACAAGCATCATAATGGCGTCACATCTATGCCGAGAAATATAGCTTTTTTTAAAAAAAAATTTCCTCCTTCCTTTGCCAGCTCCTTTTCATAGAATACAACCTCATTCATTAAATGCACAGAAGTGTATCAGACATTGGGCATACTTGCCACTGCTTGCTTACTTTAACTGTAGCCTGACAGCCAAGCACCAGCAGAGCACTTAGTGGGAGTATTCATGCTTCTCTGCATCTCTCTGTGTGTACATGTGCTGTCTAATGTCTGCATCGGTACATGGGGGACTGTAAACACCACACCTTCCACAGCTTCTGGTTAATCAGTCCTTTAAGACGGCATCTCCTTTGAGTGTGGTTGGATTTCTCCATGCCATTATTACAGACTATACAAGAGGATGATGCTTCTGTTAAGTGGTTGCCTCTCTGCGGCTTAGTGGGTGAAGCTGGATGGATTCCACTGGATGAGATATGTGCATTTGGGTAAGTGGTGCTGGCTCTTTTCTGCCTGACATGGGCCACAGGGGCTTAGTGGTGGAGTCCCAATATGCTCCTTTGATCAAAGAGACGATTAGAGACAAGCACACGCTGCCATGACGCTCCACCGTTGTAGATTTAGTATAGGCCCTAGCAAAAGAATTCACACCCCCTTTATTTTATTTTTCCATTTTTATATGTAATAACCTGAAAAATGTACTGTATTTTGCAGTGGTTTTATGTGATAGACCAACACAGCGTAGCACATAATTGCAAAGTAGAAGAATTTATATTCAGCAATCCTGGGAATCCATGAGCAACTTTCAAGTACCCAATCCAAAATGTCCATTTGGTTTAAATTTGCTTTAAATCACATCAATTTTTTCTTGAGTTATTGCCATGGTGGAAGATGAACCTCAGTCTTTATATCAGATAGCCTCCCCAACAATTCTGAAAGGCCTTAGAGTTCTTGATGGAAAGAAAAAGTATACTCTACCATTTTTTTTCCAACATCGTGTTTAATCCCAAGGATTCTGTTTTAATGAATAACGTCTGTCAGTAAAAGTAGACGGTCATGTTTTGGTGGCTTTGCAGTTGTTCTCTACTGTCTTCATTGTCTGATGATGGAGTGCTTTGTGAGATGTTCAAAGTTTACTCTTAAGTTTAACACTGCTTTGAGGTTTATTACAGCGTTATCCCTGACCCGTGTTGTGTTCCTAGGTCTGCAGGATGCTGCTGGAGCAACGATGTTCTCTAAAAGCCTCTGTTTCCACAGAACAGATGGATTTATCTGGGTTTAGATTACAAAGTCACATGCACTCAATCTACTAATTACAACATGTAGGCTACTTTGTGTCGATCCACCATGTAAAATTCTTGGATGTTTGTGGTTGCAATGTAACAAATTGTGAGAAAGTCCAGCTCTTGCACAGCGTTGTGTGCTGAAGCGCACTGAACTATTTTCACATAGATAGTGAAGGCCAGAAAGTCACACCATTAAAGCCTGGGAACCATGTGAAGTGGCATCAAACATGTGAACATCTGTAGACACAACATCTGCTTGGTAACGTCAAGCTGACCAGGGAATGATTGATTTTATTCAACATCAGTGTATTTTATTTAAAGACTGTGAACACTCAAGTTAGAGGGGGAACAGCGGTGACTGTAATTGTTGTGGTGGCACGGGTCAGAGCATGTAAGTCCACGGTGTGTGTACGTATCCTATTTTTGCTGCTGCTAAAAAAAATGTCAACAAGCTGGAGGCAATAACTTTATGTAACCACACATGTGACCAACATGTGGGTTTTGACAACAGATTTGAACACAATTAGTGATTAATCTTATGCAGTTTCAAAGAAATTAAACGTTTTCTAACACAGATATATGCTAAAATGTATAGTCACTATTTGCATCTCTTGAAAAGAGATCACAAAGTAAAGTGGCTAGAAGCTTCAAAATACTTTGAGTACTGCTGACAATTCACACATCTAGGAGTGTTCAAACTGGAATCCCCGGAAGACATGGCGCTGTGCCTCACTGGTAGCTTTCCATATGAATAAAGGCAAAATAAATAAGAAAACGATGAAAAAAACAAACTTCTCAGGTAGCAACATGGAAAATCTCGATAGGGGTATCATTCACATGGAGGTCATGTAATTTAATTCCACAGGCAGGTAGGTGAAGCACAATGTTATATTTACTGGAAAGAAACAGCAGAAAAACCAAACCAAGAAACATGAAACTGAAACCTGTTTTGATTTACCATGGACAAGAAGACATATGATGATCTGGCGAAGACCAGTGTTGCATAGAAAATGACTTCAATGCATTTTATGTGAAAGACCAAGACAAGTTTATTTTCTGTCTTTTTTTTTCTTTTTCAATCTTGAGGTATGAGTTGTTCAGCTAAGCTAAAAAGACCATGGTTGCTTGAGGTCTAAACCTCTTGCATACTTGCCCTTAGATTAACCCAGGGTGGTGGCAGCGACATGCTGTGGGCAGGCTTTCTAAAAGGCGTCGTTTTTTCAGGGACGAAAAACCTTAAATTCTGGCAAATCCTGAAGGTAAAACCAGGGAGAGGCTGCAAAACACTTGAGACTGCGCCCTACATGACTTATGCTAAATTGAACTTCCTGATGCAATGACTGTCTTTTTACCATTCTTTGAAAAAGGCCACATTTGCGGAGTGCGGGTCTCAGCACCTCCTCGAGGTAGCAGACATATCTTGCTAGGTTTGTTGTAGCATGTGATGGAGTAAATAGTGCTCTGTAGCACATTACCTACTTTAAGCTGCTCTACAGAATTTAATGGTTGTAAGCTGACAAAATGTGAAAAAGTTCAAGAGGCGTGTGAACACACAGCAAGGTGCTGTGCGTATCGCACAAATGTTTAAAGAAACAATTTAGCCTAAACGTATTGTATTTTTGTCCAGTTTTAGCTAAAGCAAGAAACAGCAGAAACCAAAATGCAGAGTATCTATCTCAGGCAGTCTCCAGCAGCGGAGTCAGTGCTATTTAAGTTTGGGGTTTCAGTAGCTCTCCTGCCCTCCCTCCCCAGTGCATGGTTTTCTGGTTGCTGGCTGTTTCCAAGGGAATTCTTTAGGGCTTTGGTTATGTGTTATTCTCTGAGGCTTCTGCCCTCTGTTATGCTCGCTAAGCCCCGGCATATCAAACTTCAGTCTGCATTCCTCAAATACTGTATATGAGGACTCAAGACAAAAGGACCAGCAGTATTGTGGGACGGTTGTTGGAATGAATAAAAAGTCAGGGACAGGGTGACGTTTAGTCGTTCTCTGATCCGTCAGCAGGAAGAACAGCAGGAAGAACAGGTAAAGAAATGTGAAGCAGAAGGAGAAGAATGTGCTTTTGAAGGATTTGTTTGTGAATGTTTGGCTCTGCTCACTAGATGAGCTCTCTCGCACTTCAGGCAGATTAAAATTTTTATTTTGTTTCCATGACGCATAGTGAGCATGGAGTACAAAATTTAGCACAAAAAAAAAATCCTCAAGTCCTAATCTTATCAACAAATCTTTAACTGAAAATATTTAACTTTTGTTCAAATTTCAATGGCATCACAGTTTTTCCCCAGCACCTCGATTCATATCTTTGTTGCTCAGCATAATCTTCCCCTTGTGAAGATTATCTCAGCAAACAGCTCCTCCTGTCAGTAAATATTTTTGCTCTGATTGATCTCTCTTTGATGGCCTCCAGATCGCAGCTTGATAAACACTTTCCAAGGTACTTAAGCAATTTCTGACAAGCACAGATAATCCACTCGCCTGGAAAGTACAACACATACCTTTTCCTTTTATAGAAGCTCTAGCGCTTTGTAATTTTTTGCAAGACTAGAATTTTTAGGCCATTGTTGTATAATATAGCCTACGACACCAGTTTTAACTCAGTGCAATGTGCTTTTTGTCTCCCAGTTTTCTTTAGATATCTGTGAAAATATCGTGTCTGGAATAATTTAAAAAGTCAGTTGATTTTACTGAACTCCTTCCATTTCTTTGATTAACTTTAGGAAAATATATTTCCCAGTATCATTCTCATAAGGAGAAAAAAGAAAATCACTGAACAATATGAAAATGAGCACCTCAAATTTGCTGCTTGAGTAGTTTTCAAATACCTCATGCTTGTCCAGTGTCTCCTCTTTTCTGTCCATTTCTTCAACCCACACCATCTCTCCATTCTAGCTGCATGTGGTCAGAAACTTAGAGAGTGGAAAGGCACAGGGCTGGGCGGTCTGCTGGCCGCCAAGTGCATGGCAGTGAGAAATAGAGGGTGGATTTTAATCTCTCCTTCCTAAAAAGTATGATCTCTCTGGTCACTTGCTAACCACTCCAACTACAGCATGTGTGTGTGACACAGTCAGGCTTTTTGCTGAGTGACAAAGGACTCAATGAGGTATGCAAAAGATGGTGAAAAAGGATTATTTTTAATACATAATAATTATTAAATACATAATAAGTGGAAAAAGAAGTTCCATCAATCGGGCTGACCTCCAAGTAGTCTCATCAAAAGGAGGAGTCAGTTGAGATGGTTTGGGGGTCTGATCAGAATGCCCACCTGTCCGCCTCCCTGTGGAGGTTTTTCCAAACATATGAAGCAAAATTCAGAACAAATCCAGAACAAAACAGGGTGCATAATAGGAGAAACTGACAAATAGCTCCCCACAAAAGAGTAACACCTAGACTCCCATCAGGAGTTGAAGGAACAAAAGCAACACCTCAGGCAGGTTGTCAGATATAACGGTGCACAGAGCTTAAACTCTGTGCTCCACTGGCCAGGAGCTTGATCCAAGGAGTTCAAACAGAATAAGTAAAAAGTTCAGGTGGGCAGCCCAAAGACTTTATGAGACACAAAGAAGGGTGGCCTAAAGGCTAACCAGAAGAAGTACCTGAGGAGACCAGCCTTCATTGGCTCCTTTATAGAGCTAATTTAAGGTTGCTGACCCCATCCCCTTTTTTGCAACAATGAGCAAAACGCAAAGTTTAGGCACTGATTATTTTCCTAACGTATAAAACTTGTATCTGTTCATTCAAGTTCCTACATTGTAACCAGTAAAACTCAGACAGTATTTTGCACACAGGTTTCATGAGTTGTTCTGAGTTCAAACATTTTAACAAAACATCACAGTTGAAAACACAAAAATATGTTTAAAAAAAAAAAGAAATGTCTCCATTTTCCAAGAAGGTAGAAGCCTTATACCAAGTATCTACTGTACATTAGACTGGATTGTTTTTAACATGAATCTGATATCTAACGTCTGCTGCATTCAGAATCCTAGTCCTTTCACGCAGGTTTGTTGTGATACATTTCCATCAAAAGGTTGGAACTTTCTTCTGGCAAATGTTCCAGTTGCATTTCAAATAACCACTGCAATCTGCTAATTGTGTGTAAAGATTGGAGGACACTGGACCTGTTTTCTTCTTTCTTGGAGGCGTTTTTCAGCTATCATCCAAAAGTCTTCTTTAGAACTAATCATAGTTTGGACTTCCAAATTTATAGACCAACCAGGCATAGCATTATAATGATCTGCCTGGTAATGTGTTTGTTCCCGTTTTGCACTAGCAATTTTAACTGAGCTAACCACAACAATGAGACTTGCATGACTATGACTCTTGCTGCTTTTTCACCAGTACAACACTCTTCACTGTCAGCAGTCATAATGTCATACTTGTCTGGTGTACAGCAACAGTAAAAAAATATTGTAGCTATAGAGTAGGAGATGATGTCAACAGGAACAGGGGACTAAAGTAACATTTGAAGCTGGAAAGAGGATTGTTGTCATAGGAGCGCAGTAAAATATTGGAAACCATCAACAGTAAATCCACTCATGTTATTTAACCCAGCCAGAAGCGTTTGGTCCAAATCCATTTCCTGGTGCAAATTGAGTTCAGGTGAAGCATCTGCATGCTCGCGATGTTATGTAATAAATATATACCGGCTCTTCCAGCTGTACGTTTCTGGGGTTGAAATTCCTGTCGTCAAAAGAGGTACAATGAAAATACCTAACTGAGCTGAAATCGTCTGGCTTTTGAAGTCCTATTGAAGACCTCTGCTGTCGTTACATTCCATTCCATAAGCCGTGTTATGTCACTTTTTACCCCGTCCAACCCCGTGATGCGGGAGCCAATCCAGGCTTGTATCCTGGGCTGCTACTGGAATCCTGAACTGCTCTAAGGACAGTCTGGGTGCAGAAGGAAAATCTCAGTGTGATACTAAAAACGGTGCACTTCAGATATTAGTGTTAATGCCGTAGCTATCAGTTACATATAATCATAAAAGCCTGCAGATTCAGATTGTTCAAAAAAGGTTTACCATCTGTGGCACAGATACGCATGAGGACAGTTTATTGAGGATGTGCCCACTGGAACAGTGGGTGGGTGTATTGATTAGCAGCGAGCTGTCATTATCAATCAGACAACAGGGACCAGATGAGAGTGAGTGAGGACATTACTTTGTTTTTCCTTTCACTCACCCAGAGGGCCTTTTCTTTCACAAGCTGTTGCCAAGAATTGACATTTCTGCCAGATTTACTGCTCACACAATGACTTTCCAGAGATTCTGCTTTTTACAGTCCCACACATCTGCTACACTATAAAGTGGAGGAGATAATAGACCGACTGCTCTGCAGACAAGTCAGAGAGAGAGAGCGCGACAGATGTAGGAAGACTTTGATGACAGGCAGGGAACGCATCCCAGCAGGCAAAAATAGAACAGTGTGGTATCTTATTGATTCTCAGGTTTGGTATACAATAAAAGGAGGAGACATGAGAACGGGAAGTACAAGGAGGGGACGGAACAAGTACAGATGACTTTGAGTTATTTCAAAGTGGAATGTGAACTGAGCAGCATTTCGTCACCTCCTGCCTTTCAGAGGTCAGGCTGTCAATGAGGGTTAGTAAAATTCATAGGGTATGAAGTGTCAGCAGACAGAAACAAACAGGCCGTGCTCTCACGTGAAAGAGCAAAGATTTGTGTTGTGTTACAGAGTTCAACCAAGTCATGTCAGGTGGTGAGAAAAAAGAGAGTGAATGCTCTTTCTAACTTGTTGTTTAACAGTATTGACCCTTGCAGTGAATTACATTATCAGTGACATCCTCTCAATGTCTTCTAACTTTATAACTGTGATTAAGTGAACCAGAATTACCAGGTAAGTGATGCAGTGACCATAACTACAAATACATGTTCCTGTTACATGGGAAATACCACAAAGGGTCAAATGTCCAAGCACATCTCCCAAACTTTATGAAGTCCTTGGTTGTTTTGGAGTTTGATTAATTTATTCTGGTTTCATTGTTATTCTGTTTTCTTTAGTCTCTTTCTTTCATTAGATAATTATGTTTAATTATTTCTCTTGTCTGGTTATTGTGTGTTATTTTAGTTTTACTATGTACTTGATGTCTAACCATTCTCTAGTGTTAGACTTATTTTTTGTTCCTCTGCGTACTCCCCTGCCATCCTCCTGGTCACTCTCTCTCTATGTTTTTTTTTTGTTGTTGTAAGTTTTTCTTTTTTCATTAAATCTTCATAATCTACTCAACGCCTTTGCCTGCTGCATTTGGGTCCACCAAATCCAGCACACACCATGACAAGGTCAAATCCAAAAAGACAAAATAAACAACTTAAGGCATCACAGAAAACACAGAACGACTTTTTTATCTTCAAAGTTGCCATCTCCACTTCTATGTAGCTTGCTTTGATGTGAATGACGTAGTTTAGGTTCCACTAAACACTTTGAGGACTTTCTGTCTAGTTTTTCTTCAACAATGGTCAAACAGAAGAATGTTACTTGGGTCACAGTGAGATTTTCTGATCTACACATGCTGCTCCAGTGAAGAAATAATAGTTTTTTGTTTCAGTCTAAGACGTCTCAGTGTAACGTGAAACAGAGTCTTGTGTTGTTGCTGAAATTCTGCCTTTTGTTTCTGAAAACAAAGCAAGCAGCCTCTGGTTTCAATCGCAACACCATCTGATGAGGATTTCAAAGTGATTCATTCCAGATAGAAATTCAGACAGAATAAGTTCATGACTGGCTTGTTTGTTACTTGGCACAGAAACACAACATGTGGCATTTAAACACACACACCATCCATCACTCCAGAGATCTTCCCAACATGTTTATCTTCCTTGTTTCATTTTGGTAGAAACTTGACATGAATACTACTGTGTGGACAGATGCGATAGGTTTAAAATGGTTAATGGAAGGAAATTGATTTGTCATCCATCAAAGTCACTCTTTTATTAGTAATTTTTTAAATCACTCAGATTTTAGAGTTTTTCACCACTTACAGAAAAAAAGGTGGTAAATTACTGAGCTGAGCTAATGTACTATTGTTTATTGATAATGTGCTTAAAGTTGTTTTTTGTATTTCAGGACATGAAATTACACTCTCAATGTGAAACTGGCCTGCACGGTTAAAATCAACTTAGGGTTAGAGGTAACTGTTATACCTATAACAGTTTTTTGCTACGTATTTTGCTCAATAAATCTTCAGATCAAGATGAAACCTGTAAAATATGGAATAAAATATGGTTTCTCCTCAGAGACATGACGTGTAATACACCTCAAAATCGATAAATAGAAGTTTTCTTGTCATAGTTTTCAAAATCCATGTTTTTGTGGTTTGTATGTTTGTCCTGAACGTTTTTGAACAGATTTAAAGGGGAGAGTGATTGAAGAAACATGGCAAAGACACAGATATTTGGGATTTTTGTTAACCACAATGAATGAAGCCGAGAAACAGATGTTATGCTCCAAAATAACACAACTATATCAAAGGTTTTGACACCCGTGCTTACAGTACTTGGCCTTAAAAGGACTTTTTAAAATGTCAAATTCTCTTATCTAACTAAGTAAAATGTGTTCTGCATTTTATAGATGCTAAAGATTAAAAGTAATCCGATGATGTTTATGAGCTATAAACAGTAATTTAATTTGAATAAGCTCAATTTAATTCAATTTAAATAAATTAATTCAATTTAAATAAATTAGGACACCCCATTAAATAGATGAAATACATTAGAAAATTAACTTTTTACAATGTCAAAAGTCAATTACACTTAAAACCACCCAAAAACTAAAGAAACATTTGAGTAATTTTCTAATTGTGTGCATTTCATTTATTTGAAGTAAGAATAACTGTAGGGTGCATCCTAATTTATTCAACAGAAAAAAATGAATTTCTTAAAAGCAGACTTAGAAATACTGCAAAGGTATTTTCTTCAGATTTACTTAAATGGATTCAAATATCTACATGTTCAAATATGTTAGAAAAACACAGGCATTGATTTGTCATCCATAGAGTGATAATTATTTTATGTGTAGATCTCAATTAAAAGCTAGAGTTAAAAATGCAGCACAAATCATCAAGTGGCACCAGTGCAAACAATTCTTTCGTATTTTATTCAACATGGGGCTAACTTCAGTCGGAGGGGCTTTAATTGTATGAACATGCCATCTGTGAATTCACTTAACAGCATGCTGCTCTGCCAGACACCCCTGAGATCTGGAGGTGTTGACTAGACCTTTTTTTTGTTTTTTTCTTCTGATGACTGCGGCTCTGTCGTATCAAAAGAGTCTCCAAATAGTCCGGCTCCCGTCTGACAGGCGCTCAGAGGGTCCCCCAGTAACTAAATCTGTTGGCTTTGGCCTTCTGCGTCACACCCGGGGCAGTTTCACCTTATTACAATGATTTGGGTTGAGCTTGATTCGTCTGCTGGGTTCTTTTACCTCCAGAACTGAGACGCGGTGGTTTTCAGGTCTTCTTAAACGTATACTTAAAAGTATGTGGAGCGTGCTTTAACAAAGACTGCTCTTGGATCCTGTTCTCCACTGTTCTTTCTGAGGTCAGTTTAAAACCTGGAACAAGTACTTCTGAGCCCTGGATCCTCACACACAGGGTTTTACTGGAAAACTACTTAATTTGTGGTGGCGTCACTGAAGAATTTCTATGACATGGTTAGTTAATTGCCCAATATTTCATGTCATATATGTATGCGCAAACAATACTTACGACTGATCTGACTTCTGGTATCATACGAAACAAATCCTGTGTGCATGCATTCCTTAACTTTGGGGGTCTCACTAAAAGCTTCAGGTTACTGCTATTATCTTACATGAATCTTACCTCCTGTATGACATACAATCCAATCTGGATTATAGATTTGACTCCCTCTGCTCCAGTTTTGCCAAGATGAGGAGATTAATTGAGGCCTGTTGCTCGCTTCTTTTCCCTCCGGAGTTGAATCATTTGCTTCCCCTGGATAATGTCATCACAGCTTTGACAAGCCAAACCGCTGAGCTGCTGGACAGCTCCACTGTGTCTTTCTACCCCTGAGAGACAGATACCCACCGCCTCAAAATCAGGACTCGTTACTGAGACTCGCACATGACATTAATTCTGGAAATCGACCCGGACACTCATTAGGGACACATTTAAGGGTAACAGTTTTGTTCTCATTTTTACTTTTTTTGTGAAGAGGGAATGCACTGACCTCAGCAACACTGAGTACCACACTGCTTTGTGTGGCTGAGTTGAATAAAACAAAGAGCTGTGTGCTTTGCTGTTGTCTAATAGCATAAAGGCATTTGAAAAATGACAAACACTGCAGGTAGCTGCCGGGTGTCTCGTTTCATTTTGACACTTCATGCCTGCATTATTAGGATAGTCTGTGACATTTGCAAGTTCATTTATTTTAGTTTTACTTAAATTTAAGAGAAATAGTGACAAGTGTTGACATGGGTATGAATGGAATAAGAATGTGCACCCTACCCCTTTAACTCTCAACCCCTAACTAAAATCCAGTCCAACCAGTTATTTTCAAAAGTACCTTAATTAATAAACAAAGTCCTCCTGTGTGCAAGTTAATCTCAGTATGAATCTAGTTGCCTTATGAAGGGCAAAGGCAAATATGTAAATTTCGTGCAGTTCTGTCGCGTGTGCAAAGTTCAGTGAGTTTTGGACATGTTTAGGCCTCCAAAAAGCTCATTCACTTTTGAAGAATAACAAATGCTACAGATACACCAGGGCTTCACAATGCTTTCTCTGCTTGGGCCTAATTACATTCCGTAATAAATCAAGAAAAACTTTAATTAAAACTCTTTTCAATAAAAAAAATATATGATTTTTAAGCCAGATACACCACCTTGGATTTCTGTAACCGGAGAGAAAAATCCTAAAAGGGTCATTGTGTCGTTTTGTATAGAAAACAATTGATAGGGTTTAGAAAATGTTTCCCAATGGTGCTGAGGGTGTCCTGTTCATCTAGTGCTGTCGACAGCGAGGCTGTTGTTGAATTATAGTCTTCTGTGTTGACAGAAAACAGACCTTGCTGAACTGGCAGACTCTAAACATGACCTTAACACGTTTCCTTTGACAGATATAAGTCAGGGCTCAGCCTCCAGTTCATTCATTCAGACAGTCTGAATGATCTAAAACGCCACAGGGACAAAAGCTATGGATTTCCTTGAGTTCAGTTCAGGCCAACTAATCCACATTCAAGCCTGTTTCCTGACCTTCAGGAGGAATTATCTCACTCAATCTGCAGAGACATAGTGCCAGGGTTTACTTTCATTTTCAATCACTTATGAATTTTACCGCTGATGTCCATGTTACAGCAGTTATGGCCAGAATATTAGCAATTAATGACGGATTACAAGCTGTGAAGAGATCAAAACACGGCCAGGTCAAAGTTTTTTCTTCATTCCAGAGGATTAGATGCTTGCCAGCTGGGACAGCAGACCATTTTCTCTGCATCACGGAAACTCTGGACTTATTTGAATTACAAACAGAAAACATGCTGAATGTTTTTCTCTGGAATTTCAGTTTGCACACTTGACGTGTTCCTGATCTAAAGTTTCACAAAGTGATCACAGGCAGCAACATAAGTAAGCCACATATGAATGATGTTCAAATCCAAGTAGAGATATCTGAGAAAAAAATGCCTTGTTTGCAGTTGATTATAATAGAAATTAGGATTACATCATCTTTTTGTAATTTAGTTTCAGAAAAATACACTGTTTAACAGACTTAAACAGATTCCTACAATTTTAGCGCTTTTGAGAGTACTTCTAAGAAAAGGAGAACAATCCTGCTCTCCTCTGGATGGCAATATCCATTTTTAGTTGTTGAATTATAGCCTTTTGTGCCAATATACACATCTGTTTCAGTTCCTGTGTCCATTAGGCCAATTCAATTTAATCCAAAATCACAAACAACTCATGATGTGTTGAGCGCCAGGGAAAAATAGATGAGTCCTGAAAATGGATTGAAAAGAAGACTGTGAGGGAGACTGCCTCACTACACTAACACGTAGAGGCAATCTGCTCTGCAGCACAGCCCAGAACCACAAAAGACATGATCCGGCACCCATAGGTTAGTGAATCTTTCCAGTCACTGTTATCATCTGCTTTACAGTAAGAAAAAGGACACTCATATGTTAACCTCAAAATTAGTCAAACTCCAAGCAGATTAAGGTTTAAAGTAATCCTGTAATTAGTTTCTTCTGACTGGAAGTCATTCTAACAATTTGGAATGGCACAGCCATAGCCCTGACTGGAGTCTATCACAAAGAGTCTTTGTAGTGTGTTAAATATTAGGGTAATGGAAAGGATGCCTGCCAGTCTCACAGATTTGGAGGTTGTCACCAAAGACAAAATAGACAAGAGAAATGTGGGCCTGAACATGTAATGTCAATAAAGTAATTCTCAATATTCAATTTTATGAAAATGTAAAATTACAAACAGAATTTTTCCCTCCCAAAATTGATCATCCCTTTTCCTTGCAAATAATAAAATAAAGTCTCTAATCTGTAATTTATCTCTGAGTTTTTTGTTTGTTTTTTTTTGAGTAAAGTTTAAAAGTGCGATCTGTGATTTCGGATTCTGACATGTTGACAGCCATCCAGAGCGCGGCGGCTTTAAGGAGGGAGGCGTGGTGCTGCTGTTTTGACCGACTTGTCAGAGCCGTCTCTCCTCACTACACCCTCAGCTGAATGAACAGCCTCGTACACTCAACACGGGGGGATCTGGTCCAAGCTCCGAACCCACATCTTCTGCCCCTGTCTGCCCTCTGACAGCCTCCCAGGATTATTATTACCGAGCGGTGACCGTTTCCTCGCACAGAATCTGGAAGGTGAGTCCATGATCTCTCCGGGTATGGGATGGTGAAGGCAGCGGCGTGTCGTGCTGGCTCTTCCCCGCAACTCGGATCGGCAGGGGCGGACTGACGCGCAGGCTGCAATCGGTTGGAAAATGTTTAGGCGAGGATTTTGGTGTGAAACTGTTGCGGTATTGCTCCTTTTGACAATTTTCCAGTTTTTAATTTGTAACATTGAAATGGGTCTCGCAGCATAGGAAATGAATCTTTGCTCTGCAGCAGACCATGCCCGTTAAGGTCTAATACTGGATTTCAATCTTTGTGCAATGCTTTTTTGGTATAATATTAGAGACTGGTGATGAATAATTGTTACAATACACCCTATCCCATCAGTTATGAAATAACCTTATAGGCCGCCATTATAGACTTATTGGTTAATTTATAAGCACTTCTGCGCATGACAGTTTTATGTCCTCTTTATTTCCTCTCAGTACCGTTTTATATCAGCAATTGGTAAGCAGATATGACATAAAGACGGGCAGCAGTGTGTATTCACACGCATATGGCCTCGATTTTATCCCGGTGTCGTGCGTTCACTGGGCTAATCGGCCACATGTTAGTTCTAGGGGGTGTCCATAGAGGGCGCTGTGCCCCCTCAGCTGCTGTGTCATCCTCATTCTGCTTCAGCTGGACCCTCTTTAATACGTGACGTGCAGTGATGGTTCAGATCTCTAAGCCCCTTTCAAATCAGTTAGAAGAGCCATTCCATTCTTCAATTGCTTTAATTTTGCTGGAAATGTAAGAATTCCCAGCAATAGACTGAGAATGTCTTTTTTTTTTGTTCATCTAAATAACAGCACTTTACTTTAAAGAAAAGATCATTAGAATGAATTAATTAAATACAATCATCCCTTTTGAAGGCATGTATTTAGATTTGTTTGCATGAGAATCTCAGAACTATATTAGATGTGACATATTCTTCAAGCTTGTGATAAAGCAGCAGTTTACCTCTCTCCTGAATCAAACTTGGCTGCAGGAGATTTTCAGGTTCTGTTTCCCATCCAAACATTGTCACGTCAAAATATTTCTTCCTCTAACACAAACCAGGAGTTTGGCTGTCTAAATATCAGAAATGAGGGAAAGAGTACCTATTAATCAAGGCGGATAGGTGCATTGTGAAACTAGCTATTATTTAAAAACAATAAAGGAGAGTTAAGCCAAACGGTTTGGGTCTTGAGGGCATCTTCCACTCTTATGTCCCATGCAGCTTGTGGGTTTATAGGATTGGGGAGTGCACTGAGAGCTGTTTAATCTGACTGAACATCTGGTAGTAATGCAGCGATGGGTCTTCTTGGCCGGTTGCTGAGGCTTTATAAGCATAGCAGCATCCTAAGCACAAAATGATCACCCACAAAGCTTTTATTGAGGAGTTATTGGCACATGCAACATTTTTCTTCAATGGATTGGGGCTGCAGTGCTTTGAGCTTTGCACAAGTTTACACTCACTTTTTCGCATTTTTTCCATGTTGCAAACACAAACATGACTGTTTTTTTATTTTTTTTATTTGTGATTTTATGGAATAGACCAGCACAAAGGAATGTGTAATTATGAAGTATAATGAAGAAAAAGATTCATTGTTTTCCATAATCATCTCTGGAGAAGCTGTAAACATCCATAGATCAGATGAGCACAATAATAATTAGTGGCACAATTCACAGATGTGTTTTTTGTGGTTGAGTGACAAGACATAGGGGGTGGTTTTAAAATAAATAAAAAAAACAACAAGAAGTTTTGTTAACATTTCCTACAATCCAAAAATACTCTGGTCAGATTAAAACGAAAATAAAACCTTTTGGGGTCCAAAGAACTAAGGAAAATAATACTGTATATCACCATCTCCATGGGGACACACATGTCAGGGGAGATTATATTCTTCAGCAGGGACGATGAAACTAATGAGAACTGGTAGGAGGAAGAAGTTAAATGCAGATTAATACTGGAAGAAAATGTCTAGATGGTGCAAAAGATTTGAGAGTGGGGTAGATATTAAACCAAGGAGGACAACAACGCAACCCAAATTCCAACCCATATTCATGTGTTGCAATGGTCAAAGTGCAGAAAAACATTTGGAGCCTAAAGCAAGACTTGTACATGTTTGTTTCAGATGCTCTCCATTCAACCTCTTGAGCTTGAGATATTTTGCAAAGAAAAATGGGCAGATATGTCTGCTTCTAGAGGTGCAAAACTACAAAGTATTCACTTATGGCATGCATATTAAATTTTCATAAAAAATGCATTCAGCACTCCTTACCTTTCCATTATGTCATACTTTATGTTGGTCTATCACATATAGCCCCAATAAATGCATATAATTTTGTGCTTTTTTTATACTTTATATTATGAAAACATATATTGATGTGAACACTTTGGGTGCTTTGGGAGAATCTGGTAAACTCTCAACTGTTTGGGAGCGGTCGCAGCAATAAGAAAACAAAAACACTTTTAAAAAGAGCATTATGGACTTGAGGATTGGAATAGATTATGACATAGAAATGACATTTTAATCATGCCGACCTCACACAGAAGTGAGTGATTGCAGGATGTATCCATTCAACTCTGCTCGTTGTTTTCTGCAACTTTTGATCCACACGGCGGAGGCATCAACAGGCGCTCACTTCAACCCCACCGGACTGTGTTAATGGCTATCGGTGATGGTTGGATTTATTGAAAAGCCCTGTTCTTTAGCGGGCCGCCACTCTCCGAGCAGAGCTGCAATCCACTGAGCTTTTAATGCGCTTTAAGCTTTTCCACAGGTTCGGCTTCAAGTTAGATTTCACATGCAAAACAGAAATATTTGTCTGATTGTTCCCCAGTCAGGCTGGGAAAGCTTGATCCTGCAGAGTTTTTTTTTTTCTTCTTTTTAGGTCCAGTGTTTTGACTAAAGAGCAGAATCCTTTTTCAGCTACCTGTGTGTTTTCAGAGGACGTGGGCCGGGGGAAAGAAAATATGTCTGACCTCCAAGAGTAACTGAGCCACTGGGCTGAGGTGTTCTGGCTGCAGCAGTGCTGACTGAGCAGAGGGTAAAACACGTGAGTGTGTTTCTGTGGCAGGAAGGATGAGTGGGAGCCTTGATCAGCACGGTGTGGCTGGGAACTGGCACACAAGGGTTCTGATTCTTAAAGTCTTAAACCACCATGCCACACAGAGGAGTGAGAAGACAGGACCGCTGTTTCGTGACCTGCAGCTCAGGGAGAATTTCAGGCAGATCTTATAGTGCATGGTGTTTTGATTGACAGGTTATCTTGATCTTTGAGCCTCCAAGGTGAATGCCTTGTGTTGAGCTAGTACAGAGGTCTGTCATGCTGCTCAGTTCGTATTTCTTAATTTTTGCAAGGCCTGCTTTCCTTATCAAAGCATATCTTAAGTTTAAAATACAATTTTAATCAATTTCACTACAAATTTAGATGTGTAATTATGTCACCCATACACCTTAAAGCTGCACTTAATGTAAAGCCTGAAATAATGACAAGCTTTGGCAAATGCGTTTGCCCATTAAATGAAGGGATCAAATGGTTGATTAGAGGCAAAGGAGTCACATTTGAGCATTGCTAATGAGGGAGAACATTGTTGATGCAAAATAAGCTACTGTAAGCCACTGATGCTTGACTGAATCATCTTCAGGTTACCTACTGATTCTATGCCTAAAGTGAACTTATTCTAGTTTGGATTCAATGCAGCATTGTCACATTTGTAGCAAGCACCATCACATCTCCACTGAGTGACCACAATGTGGCTTTGAGCCAATCTCTGCCTCTCTTTGTGTGGCGGCACACCACTCCACTGTATCTCTGCAGAGTTTCTGGCTCAGCCCAAAAGGACATCTGGGAGTAATTAGCCGTGATGGTTTAAGGAAAAACCAGACAAAGTATTGTCCGCATCCCACCACCTTTCCTTGTGATTGTACTTTCATCTGAAAAAAAGGCATAGGATTTCTTTTTAAAAGAAGTTTTGTTGAAGAAAAGGCCAAATTTGGATTTCTTTTTTAAAGAAGTTTTGTTGAAGAAAAGGCCAAATTTGGATTTCTTACTCTGCCCAAAAGTTGGATGGTGAGGATAACTCGCTGGTCAAAAATGAAACGATTTCATTTTTATTTTTTAAGATCAGTTGAATGCAACAAACACAAGCAGGATCAGGCTGAGACTGAAAAAATATTTGTTTTGGACATGGTTACCAAATAAAAAACACATTCAGTCAAGTGTCTAAAAATCAAGTCAGGGAAAGCCCAGTGATATGTTGACCTGTAGTTGTTACACAGAAATCAACTTAAATTTTCGACCACAAATTTCTGATCTCCATCTCTGTCTTTCAGTCCATTACATTATGAGATGATCCATCCATCCACCCATTTTCTTTACACCCTTGTCCCTTAATGGGGTCGGGAGGGTTGCTGGTGCCTATCTCCATCTAACGTAGCGCGCGAGAGGCAGGGTCACCCTGGACAGGTCGCCAGTCTGTCGCAGATTATGAGATGATGTGCTTGCTAAATTAAGACCATCAGTATGATTTCAACAGTGCTGAAGTGTTTTTCGTTTAAATTTGGCTGTCTTTAGACGGTAAAACCGTAAACCTGAATCCTTCAAGTTGACTGTCAAACTGCTCCAGATGTTTAATTTTAATATATAAGCACTTAGTTTCTCTTGGTGGACTGAAATTTCAGGATAATTCAGAGTATAATGGGACAATCAGCAGTGTGATCTGGTCCATTTCGTCCTGAACACAACAGGAATGCTCCTGGTGTGCCAGAGATCCTTGGCGTCAGATCAACCTAAAGTTTACTCAGGTGTGAAGCGCTGCGATAAAATCTCAATGCACATCTACTAGTGTCTCTCATCCTTTCTGTTTGTTAGAACCAAACTTGGTGTCGGGGCCTTACTTTGCATCATGAAGCACTGAGTGGGGGGTCTTGTGATGATTTGCAGATACTTTAGTGGAGTCAACAATTGCTGTTACTTATATTACAATTATTTACAAATGTGGTTATGGAATTAGAAGATGTAAGGTCATAAGTCTATTTGTGGTTAGAACTAATTAAAAACAAGAGGCATCTGCAGCTTTCAGAATCATTAGAAACTCTGTGTACTGCAAAACGGCTGGAGAAATTTATATAACTTATTGTTGTAAAATTACAAGGGGTTTAGTGCTTACATCCTTAAACAAACATCTGAAACATAATTTGAGAGGAAATAAGTCCCATTGTGCTCATGTTTACACAAAACAATCTTTCCAGAAAAAAATCTCAGGTGTTTCACTGATAATATACAAAACCAGATCATTGATAAATTCACCGTTTTGCAAACAAGAAACTGACAGAAAGGCATGAAAGAGCTCAGAGTGACTATTTACAAATTGTCCTGTCATTCAGTTGAACTCATTTTCACAATGACAACTAGCTGATGCACTCAGAGAAAACACTGGTGAACCTAAGAGTCAAGTCAGTATTACTCTTATTGAAATGTGGTCTCTATTACGCAGGCGGATGTTCTTGCAAAGTTTTCAAGTGAACTTGATCATTGCTTCTCCGAGTTATTCGAAGGTCTCCTTTGGCTCACTAATCTTTTATCTATCTGTAATGCATACACTGCACAATGCATAAGCTGTTATGGTCTGGTACAAACAAAGAGTGAAGAAGCAGCTATGTTTCTTAAGGAAAGAGGAAAGACTTTAAAAGAACGGAGGAACGGAGAGATTCTTGATCTCTACTCTAAACCACTTCAAATAAGTCTTGGTTCTTTGAAGATCTCTGAAACTTGAGACATCACAACAACTGTTAAAGTTACAATGTTATCGCTTGAATTCAGCTGTATTGAGATATGTCACTTGGCTCAAGTTGTTGTTCCTTCTATATGACGCTTTGACTTTGTCTCGAGGGACACTGCAGAAACAGCGCAATATATATCCTGCTGCTCCCTTGCTTCTTTATCTAATTGATTTCATCTGATTTTATTTTCCAACACCCTAGAAGTTCCAGATTTAAGCATGAGAAGTAGCACAATACTGCTGCTGTTAATTAAAAGCTTTCCCCTGAAATATGAAAGAAACGCCCCAAATCCCCATCAGTTGCAGAGGTTGCGAGGCTTTTCTGAGCTACTGTGGTGTTTTTGCAAACAGTAGTTTGCTGCCTTGACTACTTGATTAAATGTGCATGTTTCCACTGCTGCTATAAATGCCTCGCATATAAATTGAAGGTATTTTGAGGCTCGGGTTGACTGCGCTGTTCTTTTCTAAACCTACTGTAAAACTGCGTGATTGTCGGATGATTAGTTTGTGAATCGCAGCAGAGTCCAGGGAGCAGGTGGGCAAGTAAGATTGCCTCCGACAATTATTTCCCCATGAATGGGAGCCATTTAGCTCACGGGGTAATGGAGGTTGAGAATGTCCTAATATTTCTTTCCTCTGTGACAGCCATCTCCCGCTCTTTGGTCAGTCGTCTTTACCCTCCGTCCCTCTCCTCCCATCAAACATCAATGCGCTGGTTGTTTCGGTCTCCAAGTAGTCACAGGTAATTGGCTCCCGTCAAAATAGGAAGCAGGAAGGCGGGCAGAGACTTGGGCATCCAAACACCATGTTTCTGCCCCGCGACTGGCGTTACCCTGAGCTACCGAGAAAGGGTTTTGTCAGTGGAGGGAAGTGGAAGGGGAGTCCACTTGGGACCCGAGCACGTGCTACGTCATCGAACACAAAGCAGCTCTTTCACTTGGGATCTGGAGCACATATGGGATCATTTATAAAACCTGCAATGCGTCAACCTAGTCCTTATTCTCCTGGCTGCAGGTTTCCATTCACCTTTACATCTCAAATGTACTTTGCGTCTAAATTTACAGTGAAAAGTGATGGCTGGATGCACGACTGCTTCTCCCGATACCGATGCAAACCTATTGTAAAATCCTTTTCGATGTACGATTGCTTCTTTTATATTTGAAGTCACTGTTTCTCTTTAAGACGTTCCCATAAAGTTTGAATTTATTTGAAGTGCCGTTTTCCTGTTGAATAAAAAAAATAAAAATCAATTCGTAAATGAACAAATTAAATGTAACCTTGTCGATCCACTGCTCCAATAGTAACTCCATGCCAGTGTGACATCATAAGCAGGGACTGGCCTCTAAACTGCACAGCTGGGTGCAGATAACGGAGCAGCATGGATGTTTATTTTCCACCGCCCCCCTCCTTTGCATTCCAGCTTCTTATTTATAATGGCCATGATCTCCGGCACTGGGGGCTACTTCTATAAAAGGAAGTTTGAAAACTTTTGCAGACCTTCTTGAAAAAGGAGGCTTCCTTGCTGCCTTTTCATGAAGATGTAATCTTTAGATTTCAAATTGGAAGTCATTTTTCCATCAGTTGCTGAAGAAAAACAAAACAAAGCTTTTTAGGAGACTCAAGACTCAAATGTCTTGAAAAAGCCTCAGTAAACTCAGCTGTCTTCCAGTTTGTTTACCAATTTACTTGGACTTAAGCCATTACATATAATTTTATTTTTCTAAACTGATATTCAAATTGTGGCAACAAATATAGATGCATATACTCAAATCTTAGCTCTAAAATTTTCTGAAAACTTGAATCCACTTTCGTCTGAAATATAATAGTAGTACTCCTGCTCAAACATAAATAACTCTATTAAATTCTGCTTTTAGATATTGGTAATGTGACTCCCAATAGCTGTATTTCCCTACATGACTAGAAAACAGACAACGGCTTTAAATCATTGTCTGCCCAATTGCGCATGAATTGTCAAACTTGGAGGGGAAATTTGATGCATAGTCACTATGAAACATCCACTATTCCATACTAGACAATGTTTGGTATGAAATGAGTTTAGAAGGGGTGAAGTGACCAGCTCTTCTTGGGATAAATACCTTGAGTACCTTTGGTCCAATTGTCATCTTTGTTATCATGTCTGCTCTCAAAAGCCAATAAGAGTTAGTTACACTAAGCTCTGGAAAATGAACCTTTGAACCTGTTGTCCTCAAACCGATGCCAGAGCGTATCTGATCGTTTGTTTCATCCACCTTCTCCTGAGGGGAAGCCTTGGCCTTGTGTTTCTTTTTTTTTTCTTGTTGATTCTTGGGATCGAGTCCTCTCTCAATTAGCGCTAAAGCTTCTACATTAATGGTCCAGATGTCCTCTGTGGCCTGACACCCTATTTAATTTGCAACAGATGAGTGGATTTTTCACTAAACATATTACCTTAATGAGGTCATTTACCAGTGAACTGTGCGGATTTGGCTAAATTGCCTATTGGAGGTCCACACAGCCCTCTAGCCTCTGAAACTTAAGGTGACTTGCAGGTCAAACAAGTTGGGAAGAATGTTGAGTTCATCTTTGGATTACTAAGCATCCTTTTAGTAGATTCTTAAATAGTTTTATAGTCATGCATTCTTTCAGACGTGTTCTTCCAATTCTTCACTTCTAACCTCTCTCCCTCCATCTCCTGTTTCTTTTTTGCTGCTCTGTGCGGCTCTGTTTTTGTTTGATTGTGGGAAAATGTCTCCACTGTCCGTGAGAGTCCCCCGCTCTCTGGACCGGCTTTTCCCTTGGGTGTCCTCCGTACTCTGATACGCTGGGCCCCACCACTGCTGGGCTCTAGGGCCCTTGTTGTCTCAGCAACCACTTGTGGTAAGAAGCAGAATTCATTTGCCGTCTCCTTTAGGCTCTCTCGAACAGCATTTGTAAGGTATTTGTTTGACCCGAACCCTCATTTTTATTGTCAGGCTCGACAGCACAATTTTTCTTTTCAGGTTCCAGTAGGGAGGCTTTGGGGCTTTCAGCATGGTCATAAGGAAGACTGGCATAAATAACTTCTTACCAATAAATCACTCCAGATGCTGGAATGAGATTAAGTCGACTCTTGATGTGTCACAGATTTGAGAAGGGCCCAAGCTGTTGAAGGTTTGCTTTGGCCATGTATGCAGAGTGCCGATATTGTTATTGACCTTGATTTGTGAAGTTTTTATCGTACGACAAGCAGTTTTGTTAATCAGACCTGCCACTTGACTCTTGCCTTTATTAGGAGGCGTTTTAAAGCTTTTCCACTTTTAGTTTTACATTTTCTGTATTGTGTTGCTTTTAGCAAAAATGTATTCGAATGTTTATACTTGCCTTTTATTTTAGGTAGTAAAATAAAAGGCAAGGGAGTCCCGATCTTTGTGGGACTCCCCTGAAATAGAGGCTATGTTGCAACAGCTCAGCAGTCAAGAAGTACAAAGAGTATTTTTCTCTTTTTCTTCCTCATATCTTTGCTTGCTTCTTTCTTCACATCCCTGTTTTCCTTCCCTTCTTGAATCCTTGCTTTCTTCCTCACTTTTTTTACCTTGCGAAAATATTTCAATTTTTTCCTCCCTCCTTTTTTTGTTTCATCCATGTTTCATCTTTCCTCCTCCATTTAGCTTTTCGTGTATGAAAGCTTAATGATAATGTTTTATAACATTTTTGTGTTTACATTTTAAAATGGGTGAGAATGACTTGAATTGCTTAAATTAAGTGTTTGGAAAAGTTCGACATTTTTCACAAAGAACAGACAGAACCACAGGAATGTGACTTTTCTTCGAAAATCCCATTTATCTGTAAATTTCACCAAGAACTGGCCAGTTCTCCAAATAACTTAGCCGTCCTTTTCCATTTTCAATTCAATTTGAGTAATTCACTTTACTGGCGTGACTAATGTGTTTTACTGAAGTTATCTAATGCAGGAGCGCCTCAGTTTAACAAGATTTAGGATGCAGATGGATCCCATTCACTTACTGTATTTTCACTAATCCATCATAATATTCTTATCCCGATTCCATCTTCAGGGGCTGGAAACTCAAACAAACATAAACGGAAAGATTGAAAGAGCGAGCGCACTGTATCGGGCCGGAATCACTCTGGAGATCTCACATTGATTCAAAACCAAACTCCTAAGGAGTAAAACATTTTAAAAGATAAACACCATCATAACTCTTCCACAGAGTTTTAGATGACTAAATTTGGCTTCTACATTCTCTTGCCATGCATTTCTTTTTAATCGTGTAATAACTTTGTGTTATACTTCAAAGCTTCTGAAGTAGAATAGAAAGCACTGATGGGCATTTTTACTGCGGGCTTCAGGCTTCTCGCAGACCCTAATGCATCTTCTGAGCTCACTGCCATTGCTCTCAGTCTGAGCAATGAGATGGATTTAGCAGTTAAAGATCCTGGAACGGTGTTGTAATTTTTTTTTTTCTTCTTCTTTTTCTTGCCGTGGTGCAACTAAAAAAAATAAATAAATACAAAATAATCCAAACAGTGGACCTGAGCCATGTCCTTCATGCCAGAAACGTCTTTATTCAGAATGACAAACTGCTCGGTTGGCACGATTGCAGCATTCAGGAGAAGAGTGAATACGGTTCTGCCTCTAGGGAGGCTTCCTGAGAAAGGGGGTCTTCTGCTTTCGTCCCTCGGGAGAGCAGATTGATCTCCGGCAGGCTTAAATGGACCGTTGAAAGGCGAGGTGTTTATTTGTGCCGTTTTTATAAATGGCACCACTTCTCCAGATCTAACTTCATTGGCGTGTTCTTCATCATCTGGAAACACTAACTGATCTGATTTCCCTTCGCTTCAGTAATTCTGACATTCACCTGCAACTTCGACCTCGTTTCTACCTCTGCGTGCACTTTGGTGTTTCCTGAGACTTTGTGTGACATAAATAATCATTGTTGATAAAAAACACAGGTGCTCATGTTGGTTCTGGTTCCAATTTCGAAATTCATGTTCTGCAGATGGAAGAGGAACCTGGATAAAACAGATGTCATCGCCCTGTGATATACACTCTTCAATTCCCTTGTGATAAATATCCCCTGCTGATTCCCTTTCCTCCTCCACTTCTGCTGTTCTTTTAGTTGCTAAGATACAACCCCCCACCCCCACACCACCACCTTCCATCAGCCTCCTCCTCTTCCTCCCTTGCACTGGTCAGCAACCTCTCTGGGCAGAGTGATGTTTTTCTTCTACGTCTCCTTGTATAAACTATGAGGCATCAGCATTAAGGAAATCCGGCTGTAAACGCATGACAGGAGTTGGACAAACTCAGATGACCTGATCGTGTCCAAGTAACTGTGGAGATGAGGATATTTTTAGATTACAGTTTCTACATCCATGTCCCTGTGTCCCTCATTGATGGTTGTACAAATGAAACATTCTTATTTTTATAACTCTAACTTTCACTGTTTTTGTTGTTGTTTTTTTTACTCATATTGTCCATTTCTGATGTTTGACCATAGACATATGTGGTACAGTTTTGACATTTTGCACTGAGGAATTAGAGGACTGACTCAGCTCCTGAGAGATCCACCATCTTTCACTTGTTTACCTGCTATATGCCAGGTTGTCCATAAATGGTTCACGCCTCTTTGTTGGTATTTATAAGAAATTCTAGTCAATAAAACGTAGGAGAAAATAGTGTCTTAGGTGTGGATGTGTGCTTTTTTTTCACTGGTCAGAAATAGGCTGCTCAACAAACAAAATGAACAGGATCTGTTTAGAAAATGTGTGAAAATCCTGTGAAATCCCCCAAAAATGTTTTGAAGGAGTTTCAGAGACCAGACAGTTATTCACAATCGTAAAATGTCTTGTTTTTAATATTAAGTATTAGGACAAGGAAAGATTGGCAGTCAGACTTCTATGTAATTGCTATCTGTGCACACTTGGGTGGGGAATGGTTCAATTTGGGAGTGATGGTGAGATGAGCAGTAAACCTCCTGTGTGTGTGCCAAACCAGCAGGCATGTATTAAACGCAGGAACTGGTCTGGATTAACAGTGAAGGAGGTTGATATCTTTTTCACCAGCTTAATTTAATAGCTATTTCTTTTTTTTTTTTTGTCAGTGTCCAGGCCGGTGTGCTCCTTCAGGCAGTGATCCATCGTTTAAAAACCATTTGATGTCCACACTCCCTCCATCATCTCAGTTTTCACCCCACTAACGTCACATTGTCCAGAAGTCACAGAGATATTTCAGGCCAAACGATATTGTGATCATCGGAGGGGCAAATAGGGGTGACAGAAGGTCAGGGTAGTGATGCCGCCTGGCTTTCCTCAACGTCATCCGCTGGGATTTATGGTGGCAGTGGGGGTGGATTAAAGGTATTAGGCAGACAAACTAGACCCTGGGTTCAGACACTGTGCAAATACTGCTGCATCCATCCACTAACATGTCTATCCCTGCCCACTCGGTGCCTTTCCCCCTCCTCTATTATGCTGACAAGCAGAATCCTTAGAATAGGCAGTTAAATAGCAGACCGACCGAGGATGGAGATCAGTTGCCACATAAAAATAACATAAATTCTTATTTTATTATTATTATCATTATTATTATTATTAAGGGAAATCCAGTCAGAATTTCAATAATAAAATTGGAGTTTTATTTTGGTAAATTCAGCACGCAGATCTAGAAGTTTAGGCAATACATATTTTGATAGCAACCTTGTTTTGGCAGAAGGACTGTTCTGTGTTTGAAACCTTTTACCCTGTTCCTTTCTGTCTGTCCTTCCCTTGCATCATTACAACTCCCCTCCACAGTCCCAATTTGCTGCCAGGTTGCCATGGTGACTGGCCGCGGTACATAAACCGTCCGAGGTCTGGCGAATCCAGTGCAGGAAGTTTTGTGCATTCCTTATCTCTAACTTGCCACCGCAGAGCGCAAGGACCACATCAGCAAGCTGAAGCCTCGTTTAATTTTGCTTTGATTTTACCCTTCTCTTTTTTTTTCCAACGAGGCTGAGAAATGAAATCTTTGAGGTCTGAACCACTCATACTGATTTTATAAGTGTTTGGGAAAGGATGAAAGAGGTTTGTGGAGACAGAATTGAAATAAGAGGTGGTTAAGTTGTTGAAATGTTGGACATTTTCAACAATCCATCATAATTTTTGCATCTACTTAATTCAGACATTCACATATGAAAATGAAAAACACATTCTTACCATCCTGGCTTTACTTTTGTTAGATTTCATCCAAGATCTGTTGAAAGAGGTGTGACGGCCCTGGGCCTTGTAGGCTGGTCTTGTTGTCCCTCTTTGTGCTCCTCCCATTTGCAGGTGTGCCTGATCGGGTGATTGGAGTGCAGGATACTTAAAGCTGGCTGTCTCCGTCTTTCAGCGGCGCTGGGTGGCTCGTAGCTGGTCGTTGGTCACTGGTCGTTGGTGGTTTGTCGCCTGTGGCCCTCAGCGTCCATTCTGCAGAGGCAATGGTAGTTGCCAGGCCCCAGCTCCCCGTCTTTTGCACTTTTGAGTTTCTTTTGTTTTGATAGTTGTTTTTTGTTAATAAACATTTACTTTATTTCACTTTAACCATGGTATGGTTTCATGTTTTTGTTACGACCCTGAGCCAGTCGTAACAAGAGGAGACGTAGCTCCCGATTTGTGCTTTGTGTAATTTTATCTTTGACGGAGAAGGAAGGGAGGAAAAAAAATACATGATCTGCTTACAAGTCAGTAATGTGCAGTTTCACTTTACTAAGATTTTATTCCTTCTTTATTCCCATAACTAGAACATGTATGCAGAGATGAGCACAGCATTTCAAATCATCTCCAAATGAAACATGGTGACAGGTGAGGAGCACTAGTAACCCCCCCCCCGCCAAACCACCACCATTACTCCACCATCCAAATGTCAGAAATCGATGCTGGTGCTTTTTGAAAAGGCTGCTTTGAAATGTGTCAGAAGGTCACTGAGGTCTTATATTACATCCTCCAAAGCATTCCGGAGGGGAATTGTATGCGCCACAGTTACTTTGTGTTCCTAATAGTTCCCCTTCCCACTACAATCCTACTGCTGTGGGAGGGAAAGAGAAAAGTCAGACTCATTGTTCTGGGAAGGAAACCAAGATGCAGAGAGAGGAAGAGCAGTGGGGGGGGAAAAATTGCTGACCCACATTTTTGTTGCAGTTTGTACCGGGACACAGCTTTAGGACCTGGTCATTTAGCTTAAACGGCATGTAATCGGGACAATGTGTGTTGACAGGTCTCTGCCAGAGGAGATGTGATTAACTCAGATTTGGAGAACGAGGCCAAGGTTTTTGAGCAGGTTGTCATTCTGTTGAAGTTAAAAAAATAAAAATAAAAAAAAGACAGCTGCTCATATTGTTGGTAACATTCTTTGCTTGTAACTTGTTCTTGTCCAGAAACTGGACATGAAAACACATTTTTTACGTCTTTACTGCGTGTGTGTGACTGAGTAAAACCTTTTGTTGGACCTTGAGATTGTATGCTACAATTTCACTGTTTTATCTAATAACATAAAAAGAGATATGACTTCATTGATGTCATTCTTAAAAAAGAAATGCAATTCTGTTTAAAGAATTGGTCTGAAAAGTTTTACCACACAACTCTCTTCTGTCCTCTACATTATTCAGGAGAATGGTCACGTTTTAAAGGTGTGAAAACCAACAAAACAAATACAAGGCAAGCACATTTTTGCACAAAAATGGACAAAACTTTCAATTTCTCACATGCTTAAAAACATTTTTGAGAAAAAAATGCGTGCGCTGGTCAAAGCTCTTCTCCTATTTTTTTCTCTTCTTTTAACTAAACCTCTTGTCATCGTGCTCCTGCTGTGCTGACAATCTGTTGTATTTGAAATGACTAAAGGCCTGCACATTTTTAGACAGCATCTCTGTCTGAGTTTAGTCTTTGTGTTTTACAGTACTCAGTGTGGATATCAGATCTGCTTCTGCAGCCAGTCTGTGGAAAATCCTGATGTGTGGATGTGTTTGTTTTGCCACAATGGTTTGATTTGAACTCCATCAGCCATCACCCTTGTGATGGAGAGACTTGTTTGCTAGCTTGATTTCACAAACGTTGTGGGTGTTTTTATATATATATATATATATATATATATATATACACACTTTTAGCAACGGAAAATGAACAAACATGTTGTATGGGCATGTCAGTGTGTGTCATTAAGAAAGCAGATGGATTTCCAAGCCACGTGCCACTGGTTTCCAGTCGAAGGAGCCCACTTGGAGCCCAGCTGGCTTTAATCAACGCAATCGTTTACCACTCGCGTGGGTGAGTGGTGCTCGATGGATCCCTAAGCGACACCTCCCCTTCCACCTCTGCTCTCTAGCAACACTCCACGCGGCGTGTAGTGATACTGAATATATTTATATTGTCTCTCTTAAGCACACAACGGCGAGAAGGCTGAATGTGTGCTCCCACACTTCCATCTGTTTATTTGGTCATGCTAGTTCACATAAACATGCATACCTATAGGATTACTGTGATTTCTGTGTTTATGTTGTAGCTTTTTAAGAGTTGTGTCCTAATTGCTGTTTATAACCAAAGAAAATTAGAGCATAATTTTATTTAAGGGTGAAAGTAAATGTGAGGTTCTCAGGTGCTGGCTATGTCACTTCCTTGGAACATTCTGTGCATTTGTATTTTGGGTTGTTTCCTACCAAAAAGGTCAGGTCCAAAAGGAGCCACTAACCACCAGGCTTTTCATATTCCAATGTTTATTTGGTACTTGCTTTGGCAACACACGATTTCAAGAAATTTTCAACAATCCACTAATAGTCTGCTGTTACCAGCTGTGGTTATGGAGGCCTATAGTTGATTTGTACTTGCAGGAGGCTGTTCAAAGTTATTTTAGTGTGATCAGGGGCCATATCCTGTCATATTTTATTAAAGTCAACTGGACAAAATGAGGTTTTGAGCTAGGAAATATTACATTTAAAAACTGTGTAAAGCCACGATATACTTGGAAGCAATATTCTTCAGGTGGATGTGAAAATCCCCCATGCAGGGGATTCTTCAAACACCTAGAAGAAGATCTGGTCTGATCTGTGGAGACCAATATCTATTTTTTTCGGCTACGTCAAAAATGCTGGTGAAGATTCTTTCATCGACAGGGACAGACAGGAGGTCACATTTCATAGGTAGATGGATGGAACTAGAAAACAATTGCAAAAGTCTGCAGTCTAGACTCCAACATGATTATAACCCATACTGTTACCAACTTGGCTCATAGTTGGCAACAAAATAGGAGACTCCACAGACAAAGATTAACTTGCTCAAATTTATTGATGTCAAAAAACTGTTCACTGTGAAAAGAAAATACATTCTACCTGACTTGCTGGTAAGATTGAATGACACAGAAAAAAAGAGGTGTAACTAGAAACATTACCCATTTGGAAAGCCAGCCTCCCAGAGAGAGAGAAAAAGATGAGCGAGTCCTAAAGCGCCTTATGGAAGCCAACTTTTATTTCTGTCAAACCCACCTCTCAGATGCAACTGTAATGAGTTAACCCAAACACCACATTATAGTGATGAACAAATATGCCAAACCCAAGGCTCTTAAACCATCACAATACAAATACAATTAAGAATCAGTGGAAAACTTGGAAATTGGTGTTCTCCATCCAATCAGACTCAGATTTGGCTATTTTACAAAGAGGATGTGCTAAACTGTTAGAAACATCCCCTAAAAGACTTGCAGAGAACGTTGGTTCTAGACAACATTGACAGATTTTAATTGGTTAAATATTTTGTAAACCATGTCTTGCTTCTATGTTACAATTACAGGCAGATTTATTTTGCTCTATCATAATAAATTGCAATGAACTAACTTTAAAGATTATGGTTCTATTCTCACAAAAAGATAATGTTCAGGGGGTATGAAAATGCTTACAAAGCTCTGTAGCTGGG
Source organism: Poecilia reticulata (assembly GCF_904066995.2). NCBI lineage: Eukaryota > Metazoa > Chordata > Actinopteri > Cyprinodontiformes > Poeciliidae > Poecilia > Poecilia reticulata. Next base: position 14,379,324 of record NC_088851.1, on the reverse strand, counting down.
GCCAATCATAGGGTCGGGGTACAACTTAACAAATGAGAAAAACTGAGTAGAAGCCATGTTTTGTACCACAAACCTCTATTTATGAATTTGTTTATAGATTCATCATCCATTTCTTGACTTCATTTCCATTGACAATTTTAACTCGTTAGCATGACAATTTTTCTGAAATCTCTCTAAGTGCTGCAGCTCTGTAGCCCAGTGGCAATTTTAAAGCCTGGGAAAATTTGTGGTGTTGATATCCCTCTAACTTCAGTGACACATATGGAAAAGAATGGAGCCACTAATTAAGATTGCGGCTCTTATCAGTTTAAGTTGGGTGTAATCAACACTCATTCCGTCTGTGTACATACAGGTCTGATAGCTTCCTGCAGGCCGGGCTGACTTTGCTTATCAGCTTAAGGCACTGGAGTAGTTCTGACCTAGTCCTGAAACTTAAGCATCTTGCAAACCTCTTTGTCTCTACATGTAACCACTGGAGGATGTGTTGACTCAGCAGACAACAGCTTGATACCTACATCTGTACATAATAAGCTGGTAGATGATGTTCAGGGAGCCCCTCAGCTAAATTTAGCTTTTGATGTCTGACCTTTCCCTCTGTTTATGAGGCAGCTTTGCAGATGGACTCCCTGTTTTTGAGTGATTATGTCAAGACAAAGGTCAGCTGAAATGTGGCAACATGTGTTTGTCAACAGTTTAAAATCCATTTTATTTATGAGTATGTAGTTCATTTTGCAAAACAAAATTACTGGTGCTGGAGGAAGCAGACAATGGGCATTCCACGATCAGTTCTTAAATTTGCTCTTTGTGCCCTTCTTCTCAGATTACATATTGTCGAGCTCTCCTTTGCACCCATAAGTAATAACTGCAGAATCATGGTTGGAATGAGCAGTAGATCAGAACAGACTGTTCCAGCAAGTGCAGAGATAAACAGGAAGTGTTTGTTATTCTTCTGACATCCCAAGAGAGCTCAAAAGATTCACTCCAGCAAAGTGCAACACCCATCTATCATTCCTAGCATTACAACACATTAAAAATAAGGGCACAATGGAAAAATAAGTTAACTTTATGCTTATTTTCATCACTAGTTTCCATGGGTTTGATTGGACCTGTTGGTTATTCAGAACAAGAGCATCATTTTTGAAAAGCACGCTTTGTTTCTGCAAATGTTTGTCCTAGCTATTAATCTTAGTTAAGTAATCAATGTTGTATATTGTGCAATTAAACTTTAGAACAAGTAACTTAAAATTAAGGCTACTAATGTCAATTTTACATGCATAGCTACTAAACAAAATCTAGAAATATAATTACAGACTACTAAGATTGCTATTCTGCCGTCTCTAAATGTTCTTGCACAGTTTAGTTCAATAAAGAAATGAAGCTTAAAGTTGTTTTGACTCTGAAATGCAAGAAGTACCATTACATCGTGGTAAAAACTGCAGATGTTATAAATTTGAAGGGCTCATGTTATTGTGATCTTTGCATGCTTATTTGTCCACTGATCCAGATGAAAGTTCCCAGTATTGGTCTGAAAACTTTTCTTTTGGTGTCGACTGTCAAATTCTCTTTTTCAGAATGCATTTTTGAGTTTTTTTATTTGTGTCGTGTGCTTCATCTTACTCTTATTCTTTAAATCAACTATTATAACGCTGCTGCTGGAATCTAAAGAAAATTGACCTTTGTTGTTTGGTCCACCGCTGAAGTTGCTGGCCTTTTAAGAGTTTCACGCCAATAACTAGAGCACAGGGGTCAAGAATAAGGGGGGGGAGGGAGGCCATGAATGCAGACACACCTGTTTGTAGGGCATGACTCCTCGTTTTATTGAGATTCTGTGACAGTCTTGACCCTGAGTGTTGGTCTCACACGGAGCCGTGGGCAGATATTTTATCTCCAGTGTTGAAAACAGATCTAAACATTTTTGTCACCCTTCCCAGACATTCTTCACCACACATGAACCTGTGAGGATGCCTTGATTTATGAAGCTTTGGATCGGTTCTAAGAACAGACATTATTATTATTGAACTTGGAAGGTAGATTTAAACTTTGGGTTCAGACTGGTGTCTGGATTTGGACGGTCATATACTGTAAGTAAATGTTAGAAATTACAGTGTCGGTTGCACAGCTGAAATTGATTCCTTTATATATGGAAGACCACATGCTGCCAAATTAATAATGACTTTTTAAAAAAATGAAAGCATCTGGAAAAAGAGGAAAGTCTTCAGTTTTTTACATTACTATACTGTCAGTCACTGTTGTTCTCTTTATAGTGAACACACCTGGGTTATAGTGGCCAAAGGGGAGCTGTGAAATAAAAGTCGTTGTATAGGCGGTATGGTTTTCATGTGGACCCTTTGTACCTAACATCTCATATTTCGAACTCCTTAAGGTGTTGCCTATTATGAAGAAACTGTATCCACTTTTAAAGGTTCCATTCTGTATTTAAAGTTCACTATTACATGTGAAAACTCCCAACAGATGGCTTCCAAGCTTGAATATTCACATCGTTATACTTGTAATGTGCATTGCTTAGCAGCTTGATTGTTTTATATCTGAAAACGCTCTTACGGTTCCTGTCCCATTAAGACTTCTGTCTGATTCATCAGCTGTTTAATTCATTTGGCTAAAGAAAAAAAAATAAATAAAAAGTCAGTTAACAGGACTCCATATGCAACCTGGTTAGATCTGGATACGTATGGAGTCTCTAGATATTTTCCTAGACTGCATAAGCAGTACAAAAATAAAATGGAGTTTGGAATATTTTCTATCCATCCATCTCACAAAAGCTTGAACGTGCTGCAAACTACGCTAGTATTACTGGATTTTAACTGCTTTTACATTTTTCACAACCAATATTTTGTGAAAAAGTATTGGTTTTTCACAAGCAAAAATACAAGAACAAGCATTTTTGCTTGTTCTTGCAAGCAAAAATGCTTGCAAGAACATTTTTGTGTTCTTGCAAGCATGTCTGAAACGTCCAGTTTTGGTTTTTGCTGCAAAACCAGTGAGTTTTGCTTGCTTATTCTTTCGCAAAAGCACACAGCGGTAATTTTTTATTCTTTTTTTCAAAAGATCTTTTGAAATAAATAGACCCTTGGTCTACCAACAAAGCATTGGTATTGTTCAGCTGCTACCCTCTTTGTGTGAGAGCATTTACCCTTCACGGTTGCTTAAAAACTGATCTATCACACTGGAAAGGGGAAAACCAGAAATCTGAATACAGCCTTTTTATTATCACTGCTAAGCTGAATGAAATCATTGCACGGTCAATCAAAGACTAATACTGATGCCCTTCATGCCCAGCGATCAAAGTATTACATCATCGGTTAACATGATGAGGCTATCATGAATCAGTCTGCGGAAAGCTGAGCCATTGTCCAAACATAACAGCATTTAGCTGGCACACATCCACACAGACACAAGACGTACTGTGGGAGCTGGCGGTTGGATGATCTTTGACCTGACTAAGTCTGCCTCCTCGACAAAGGAACCCTTCATATGCCCATTACTTTTAGCAAAAGAAAGAAAATGTGTTTATGATAAGTAATCTTGGACTTGAAGTTAAATGTAGGTTCCCTTGTTTTTACAATTACATATAGAAAGTTAAGAGAGATTGAAGTCAAAAGTAGAGAGTAAGTACCTGCGGAGTGTGAAGAGTCACCACAAGGATACGATCATTACATTTTGATTTATTGTTTGCTGCCTTGCTGTGATTACTTTATAAAGATGGATGGAATAGAGCTCCCAGCAATTGTGATTTATAGCTACCATACAATTAGTCCATGTACACAGGATGTGCCCTCACATTTGCACTGTCAAGAGTTCAGGCTTTGTGACAGCAGTGGTACTTTTCTCGGTGGCAATTTATCTCTGCGCGGGCGTGAAAGGGTTGGTTGTGTGCAAAGTGCTGCCGTGAGGAATTCCTGGCTTAAACAAAACAAACTTAAATGAAGAGCTGTCTGGTCCAGAAGAACCCTAAATAATACTGCGAGGAGTGGCATGTTGTGAAACATGACTGCATGCCATGTTGGCTCTTAAGAGCGGCTCGCTTGGAGGAGAATTTGAAGCTTTTCTTCAACGAGGAGCTTGAATGAAATGCCAACTTCTCTGGAACTTAAAGGCTGTTTCTTTGCAGACTATGCAGACTATTACTCTAGTGCAGCTGATTGAGTGGCTATGCCAGTCTACCATAAAACCCGTTTCTGAATCGGTATCACTTTCATATCTTTGAATGACAAGTGACAATATGGAAATATAGATGAGGGCTGAGTACGAAAAATAAACCCAAACATATCCTCAAAAAATAATAGAGCAGATGGCCTTATAATGTGGTGGGATGGGGGTATGATACTTATCTCAAGCATGTGAAACTGGCTCCATTTGCCTCAATTACCAGGTTTTGATGGATGATACAGGAGTAGTCCAAGTGCACTTAGCCAGACTGGAGCTGGAGCTTAGCCTATTCCTGCGGGGGGCTTCCTAGGAGTATCCTTCGGAGGTTTGGGAATAGTGAGGTAACCCTGGAGAGAAAGTGGAAGTGATGCAGCTGTGAAAGAGAGAGGAGAATCGCAGGAGCGGAAGTGGACGTCTCGGAGATAAGCCTGCTTCTCCTTGCTGGGTTAATGGATACATCCCAAGGGCTTGCTTAGGAATGGACTCAGGCATTACTGCCTGTGACTTGGTGTCATCTGTCTTGTGTCCCCTGAGGAAAAAAAAAAAAGAAAAATAGCATTATAATCACCCATTTTTCCTCCACATTCTCTTTGCTTTTAAATGTCTCCACTTTGTGTGTGACAATACATCTTTGTGTCAAACGGAACCGATATCTGTTGTTATTTTAGCAATAGATTCTGTTATACAGCACCTTTCAAGTAATATATTTGCAGTTATTTTTGAAAAGCCAAAGTAATCAGTAGAGATCCACTGACAAATTGACTGGCGATTGGAGCTGGAGTTTTTATGCGCTCATTTATTGGTTGCCAAATGGGCAAATATTGATTGATTGTGGTTAGCTGAAGACTAAAAATGACATGCTTTTTTTTTCAGTCAGTGAATGGATCATATCTACTTGCTAACATACCGCTCTTCTGTACGGACGTTGTTCCACAGCGCTGAATGTGATAAATGCTTTTTTTTCAGTATCGCTGTGGTGTTTAAAATAAAGTCAGAAAAGGCAGAAAGACAGAAGGAAGATTCTAGAAAGAAAACTGCCTTTCTGCATAAATTAGTAAAGAATTAAGCAAACAAAAATGAGATGAAAGCATAACTGTAAATAATTACCTTTTATAAGTAGTCAGTTCCATGTCATGCCACATGCTGGGGTAGCTTAAGATGCATTTTCTTCATAAAATATAATCTATAATATAAAGTAATCTGAAAAGAAAAGCTGCAAATGAAGAGTAAAGCATACAAATCTGACTCTAATCTTATTTGAGTATTTAATCTAATTGTGTTTTGCGTAAGCCTATTAGTAAAATGTTTATTTATTAATCACTGAAGGGATAAGGCGGTTTGTAAACTGAACTTTTTTCTGAAGTTCAGTTTACAAATGTTTTGTCATTTGTAACCTGAAAGGAAATGTACATCCTCAATAAATTATTCTTTTTTTGTTTTGCATCAGAAAAGATAACCTGAGGAAAATGAATACAAAGCTGTTTTCAAGTGATTTTATTTACTATGAAAATGATGCTATCCAAACCAACATGGCCCTATGTGAAAAGTAATTGCCCCATAAACCTAATAACTGGTTCTGTCATTCTTGGCGGCAATAGCTGCCATTTAGCATTTGAAATAACTGGTAATCAGCCTTGTACTCACTGGAGGTATTTTTGTAGCATTAGTTCAGCTCCATTTGAAGTTATTTATTATTATTATTATTATTATTATTATTATTATTATTTAACATAACCAGGCTATTTGAGGTCATGCCACAGTATCTAAATTAAATTTATGTACAGACTTTGACTAGGCCATTTCAAGTTCTTACATTTTTAGCCTCTCAAAAGTGAACTTTAAAGAGTGATTTGGATTATTGCCTTACTGAATAAATTAAGTGCCATTGTGCTTAATATCACAAACCTAATGCACTGTACAATTTCTTACAGGATTTTCTGGTATAGAGCAAAATGCATTGTTCTATCAATTCTGGCAAGTCATCCAGATTATCACACTAAAAGAACATTGTCTGACTTTAGACATCCCCTTTATTTATTTTTTTCTTTAAACCAGATGCAACGAGATGTGCACCTTCCACATGTAACTACTTTTCTTACTTGTGGAAATCGGCATATGTATTTAATGAGGTTATATCTGTCTGATTTTGAAATTTGTTTGACCTGAAACATTTTTGTGAAAAAATAAAATAAAATAAATAAACGCATTTAAGGGGTGTTTTTTTTTTTGGCATTATACCAAAATGTAGAATCAATACTGAGAACCGTGTTAAAGCACAGGCTTTAGCACGGTTCTCGGTTTTTATATTTAGTTCAAAAGTTCATAATGCTTTGTTTTCGAATCCTGTTTACATGGCCTTTTAAAGCTGAATGGCTCTAGGTTTTTCGGGGGCAATGCGCAGAATGCTGTCAGTCCTAACTAGTGCAGTTGGGAATTTTTGGTGTTGATCTTTGCTCCCACTAACCTCTCACTTTTATCCTAGCTTGACCTTTGCTTCTCAGACATGTCTATGACATGACCCTCCCCCCTGCAATTCCGTGCATAGCTTTAGACTGAGTTAATGCCATGAACTTGACAAAGCCAGCTGAGTGTTTCTTTTATTTTTTATTATCATTATCACTATCTAGCATGCGTCTTGCCTTCTCATTGAACACTGATTGGATCTCAGGAAAATCTGTTTCCTGGCTGGTTCACAGATGTTAGTTCCAATTAAAAATGCCATGTTATGTTTTGTGCTGTTGCGCTAACAACAGGATTCCAACAACAGGAAGGTGGCTTTCCTTTGGGCAACTCTTTGTGGTATGTCTTGGTCTTGCCTTTCTGTTCCCTCAGAGAAGGAATGTCTCGGGTGGAGTTGCGATTGCATGCATTGTGGGAAATACGAACCACCGAGGGTCATTTCCTCTTGTCTCACTTTCTCCCCTGGCCTCACATCTGTACTGTACTTCCATGCCACAGAAAGTCTATCACCTTGTTACTGAAATCCACATGGATGCTGTCATATGCTAGGGCTGGAATCCAGAAAGGGAGGGCAGGAGGGATGAGCAATCAAAAGAGGGAGAGGGTGGGGGAGAGCTGGAGAGGACAGTGTCAACAGCTTCGCTTTGCTTTGAGCTCAGTCAGCTGAAATCCACGGCTCGACTCAGAAGCTCGGAATGCAAGTGGATGAAACACAAGAACCCCTTTAAAACTAAGTCCAGACATGGAATCTGAAATAAATGGTCTGAATCCAGAAGATGCAGGAGTGCTTTGAATCTCTTTTGTAAACGTACTTTGCGGAGTGGTTCTTTTTCTTGAGTCGTAGTAAAGGGAAGAAAAGAAAATTCATCCCTTAGTGCACCGTCTGTGAACTGAGTAAGTAGGACTTTTTTGATTTTGATGCCTATAACTTTTCCTGGCTGTAGAGGAAAGCTTTGTTCTCTCTTGCATAAAAGATGTTTAATGCGGTTTGTCCGTGCATTTTGTCCTTTTGCTCAGTCCCACCAGGGAAAACCGAACTGCTGCTGACTATAAAATAAACAGTTAGATGGTCTGCAGAACTGCAGCAGCAGGGCAACAAAGGGCTTCTGTTCCTCCATGATAAACAGTCTATGTTTTACGTTGTAAATTGTGGGCACGCTTTAGGTCAAAAACGACAATGAAGGCATGGATGGGAAGTGTGTGTGGTTTTAATGTTTGAGCTCTGTATTCAGCAATGTTGACAGCACTTCCTGTCGGACCCCCAAATCTACTGGTGCAGACTGGTGATACACTGGGGTTTATTTTTAGATATACTTCCTAGAGGTTTTGCTCCAGGGAAAGTAATTTTCTCTGAATTTTTGCAAATGTTCAGTAATCTGCTTGTTTTATTTTGTTTTTGTTTTTCTTTCAGGGCTAATCTTATAAGGAGTTGGAACAGATTGATGCTAAAATTGTCTTTTGCGTTCAAAAGGCCTATCTCAGGCATCCATCTGTAGCTCATTGCACATCAATCACATGGTCGAAGCCTTTGGTGCTGGTTGTCAGCTCAGCATTCAGCCTGGCAGCCACACATTCCATATATCCTGAAAGGACTGAACATATTTGCATCACAGTCTGTGCAAGGCATGTCAGCATGGGATTTGCACACTGTACATTAAAACCTTTTCATAAATAGAACACTTTTATCTCATGTTGGTGCTGACACACAGACCTAAAACTAAACAATTAAAACAGAAGACACAATTCATAATTCATCACGTACTACTGATCTGTCAGGATTAGCGTGAACAAACGGTAACCTCCCGCAGCCAACTGGCAACTCGATGATGAAGACAACAGGATGATGTTTGGTAAAGCTGCTTTAATATGATCTTAAGCATAATTTTTATGTTGTGTTTGCAGCAAATCAGTTAGAATAAATGACCAGGAATAGTTTGCAACTTCTTAAGAAAGGTAGCATGCATCTCTCCCTCTCTAGAAGGTCACCCACTTCAGTGCAAATTACACTATTGTATTTGTGCCAGTGACACAGTTTCTGCAGCTTGTGATGTGTAAGCATATCTCCTCCGTACAGTGCCTCAATTCAGCACAGCATTACTGCAGGCTATTTAGGAAAAAGCACGTTCTGCTCACTTCAGGGATAAGTCCCTTTTTGCCTGGCTATATGTATCCCAAAGGAGCATTCCAGACATTAACCAGAGGCCTCCAGTCCTCAATGCTGCAGCTGTTGACCTCTTACCCAGGGAATATTGGTTGCTATTTGGACCGTGGTGCAAAGAATTCAAAGTCAAACAAAGGCAAGGTAGTGAATCCACAGGGAACTGCTGTGAGAACATGGGAAAAAGCATGTGCAAAAACAAACTTGCAAATATATATATTTTTTTATTTATTATTATTTTCTAGTTCAAAAGTATTTTTTCATAAGTTAGAAGCATCTATGTAATTTGAATGAGTTCAAATGCAATTCTTTCAAAATGAAAGGACCCTTGGGTACTGAAAGGACATGGAGTCTCTGGGAAGTTCGGCATCCTTTCTCTCCTGAGAGTCATGGTAACCGGCTCCGAGGCTGTATCCCTGCCAGGTTTTTCCCCCCGCAAATAATAACATATCTTTAGTCGGGCCTCGTGACTGTGGCACGTTCCTCCAAGATGAAATAAGATGGCAATTTAACACGGCAGGATTGTGCTTTGGGGTTTGAGGGATACGGATGCCAAGTATTGGATTTCATTCCGACCCCTGTTAATATGTGGGAATGTTGGGGAACCTTTGGAATGTGGTGTGGTCCACTTCCCTCTCAGCCCCAATATTAATAGCAAGTGCTCCAGTCAGTGTGATGGGCAGAGATCCACCCGATGCCCTGTGGAGAACTGGGTCAGCAGTGTAACCTTCATCCAGGACCAAGTTTAACATTGTTGTTGCCAGAGTCACATTCTGTATTTGGATGACATAATCCTTCTTTTGTAGGTCACGTTTAAGAAGCTACTAAAGATCTTTAAAGATGTTTCTGAAGGAAAAGCAAAAACTACCTTTTCAGAAAACGAACTATCAGCTTCCTTCAAAGATCTTGTGTCTCGTCTGGTTCTTGGCTTGAATCCAGGCATCCGGTATGTTTACAATATTCGCCTGAGTGTGGCAGGGCAGCTGTTGTTTCAAACTTCAAGATTTTGTTTTGGTTAAAGCATTAAAATCAGCAGAAGCACTGTATCAACTTTCCTGGTTGCTGTTTCATGTGGTCTGTCCCAGTAATGAATGTTCCCTCCAACAGGAAATGACATTCTTTTTTTTTTTTGATGAATCAAACTTAATGAAATAGCTTTTAATGACACCCCTGGAGGATTGAAGAAAATCTCCTCCACTCTTTTTCCAGAGGTTTTAGTTGAAGCATTTCCGTTTAATGGGTGAACTGGGTTTACCGTGCCTCGCAGTCTTGTGTTTTTGGTGACGTTGCAGCCGATAAGACCTCTGAGGATACTCAAGTGACAGTTGTAGAAGACTTTATAATCGAAGAACACATTACGTAATTTTAAAATAGATCCATTTAGAAGTTGGGGTCAACTACATTTGCATGTTGTTAGATCGATGAAGAAAAAAGGTTAATGTAATAATTTGGTGACAACAATGTTCAGGCACATTTAATTTGATTTTGGAATACATTTATATTATCTTGCTGTGTATCTTGCAATGTAAGGAGATGTTACATTCAGTTAACGACTCATGCATATGGTAGTGTCATCTGTCTGTAGCTTTCAGCAACTAAACATGAGGCTGTGTGAGATTTTTCCCAAGTAGTGTTGTTGATTTTATTCATAACAGAGAAGTTATTCAGTTATTCCCCCTGCTGATAAAACTGTGTAATATACTACCTTTATGAAATAGTTCTGTACATTTACTTAAACAAAAATGAAACACACACCCATTATTAGTTTTCAAGTTCTTGAAATAAATATATTTTGTTCCTCCACTTTTTATAGAGTTACGCAAAAATAAGCTATTTATGTTCTCCAGGTATGTGCTTGGATTGCACTGGTGATATGTTGCCCATTGATTTCCAATGGTACTTTTAATGTGTCTGACTGCCCAAAAATATTTTCTAACAGCTGAATGTATTTTAGTTGTAAGTGAGTGAAAAATGCTGTAGCCTTCTTTTAGAAAGCTGACCACCACAGCTCAGCAACAAGTGGGGGGGGAGTGGCGGGGAGAAGAAGCCTTTTGCGCTACTCAAAGCTACATACAGGTGTAGAAAACTTGAGTCACTCTCTTTTTCTGAATCCCATTCCTTTTCTATTTATCTAAAACTTGTATCAGTAGGAATGTCCTGATCTGATCTGTGGTACAGTTGGTGTCAATATCAAAAACCAGATTTTTCTGTTGTAAAGGAGTGCAGTAATATGGCTGTAGTTTGGAGCTGCTTTTAAAATTCTATATAGAAATGGCGTTTTGTAATGTCTGCAGTTGCACTTCTACTTTTTGACAGTATCGGAGCTTTGTTTAATCCGACTGACTCTGCAATACACTTATTATGAAGGTTGAATGCTTGTTCAAATTCATTCAGCTCACATAAAGGCTCTGTTGAAGCAACACACTGGAACTGGATCTTTTTCTTTCCTGGACTCCTTTCTGGGGTGCCGTGGACTACCACAAACTTTAATTGTAACATCTTGGGTTACATAGTTTACAATTTTAAAATTGTGCACTACAGAAAAGAAAGGATTGCCACGTTATCTGTCTGGATTCTCATTTGTCAGATTCTTCCATTGCTCTCTTTAAATGAGAACTGTACAAATGTGTGACAATTCTCATATGAAATTACCCTTTCATTGGCTGTTTGTTAATGGAACAACATGCATCAAAAAGCTAGTAAAACAACATTTGCCTTTGAGCAAGTATGGAAATGGTTAGGTTATGCTAACAATTGCAGCAATTAAAATAATTAATTATAATGTGATCTGATACAAATGAGAGTACTTTAAATGTGTTTTCATACTTAAGCTGCCTGCTTTACATTCTAGTCTTAAGACTTTGACTTAGCTCTAAACCCCTTTCACATTGTTCTCCAGCTATTGTTTAGCCTTGGTAGACGACTTGGTAGATGAAGAAAGGCTGGAGCATGAGAAACTCTGTCCCTTAGGGTCATGTTGTTTCAGAAGGAGCATTCCACCAGGAGATTTCCTGATGCATGTGTTTTGCCTCCAACCCAGACAGCCTTGCCCCTGACTATGCACTGGTGGCACCGTCTAAAGGTGTCTTTCCCAGTTCAAAAGTTGAACAGATTCTCAGCTTTCTTTGCCTCGCAAAATTCTCTGACTGTCTGAAGTTCAGAAAATAAATGAAAGAAGGAAAATGCAAGCAGTGAATGAAACAAAGTTTTCAGGCATAATTAAAGAGGAGAGTGAAAAGAATAGAAGGGTCTGATCTTTTTCTAATTCTTGGAAGATGCATAGGCATAAGAGCAGAGAGCATGCACATCAACTACCTCCAAAATCCTTGGAGAGCACCTGTGTGTTAGACTAAATATGCTGTCAGGCTGTTTCTTAACCTAACATTTATGCCGGTGTATAGAACGCATGGACTATGTAGCTCTAAACCAGAGGAAAAGCAGGTGGTTATGTGGAATATTAAGTCTAATTACGTTTTTTGTCCATGCATGTTGCTTTGGATGTGGTCTTCTAAAGAATACATAAGTATTGAGCTAAAGGGTGTGAGATAAACAGTAATTTTGTAAAAGATGGGGTGTGCAACTTTTGATATCAATTCATTACTTTTTTAATAATTAAGAATAAACTGGCCACCTAAGACTAAAATATCAATACTGAGTGCTCCCGACAAGTCCAAGATCAGGTTTGCTGAAGGAATCAAAAATTCTGTTTTTTGCATTCAGTTTAAAGCATCTAGCATGCTGAGGGGAGTGAGTCCTTGTCAATGCAGACAGCATAGCTCAGTGTGACATGTGATGTCATAATTTGGTGATATTTAATTTGCAATTGCTTTGATTTTGCTCTGACAGCCTTTGCTAGTCTGTGATAAATTTTTGTATGCTACTTCTTCAAATGTGTAATAAATCATACGAGACCATTTTTATATTTGGTTTGGAAAGCAGAATTTCAGTAGTGTAATGCTGGTATATGGTTGTTTGCTTTGTAGGAAGCAGAAATTTAATTAAAAACTGCAGTGCCATTGCTTACCGTGCCGGGCTTCTGCAGAACGACTAAGACCCAATCATCTGGCCTATTGTCTAAGTCCACATGACAAAACTGTGTAGAGATTCATGAAAGTGCTGGCTGTCCAACATGAAAATCCCAGGCAGAATGCGTGCTTTCAAAGTGAGCGCAGGAATGCAGCGCTTACAAATGCACCGTGAAATAATGGCAGTTCTTCCACTGCTGTCAGCTCGGGTCATTCGTTAGTGCAGGCTGAAGCTCATTGCTAACTATTGAGACTCTTCACTAGAAGCAGTGGTTGAACTCATAACACAGGAATGCACTTTAGATTTTGAGGATTTAGTGCTGCTTGTCTCTAGCATTTAAATTGTTTAGACTGTCGGTGTATCTTGTCATTAGTAATGCCAGTTGCTTCAGATCAATCACATGTTGCAGTTTCTCTCGATTAATCTGCCCACCCAAGCTGCTGAAGTAATTGAGGAAGTTGCACATGAACTAGATGACTTTAGCTTTTGTTGTGAGAAAGAGCAGACAGCATATTTGTACGTTTCCATGTGTGCATCTGTGTTGTGGTGGAGTGATTTAGTGCTTACACATATGTTGCTCTAATGTAACTGATTAACGCTGGGCTATAACGGGCTAAGACGTATGTTGTGTGCATGAACTACACAATTCAGAAGTTGGCCTGTGGGTGGGCCACAGATTTTGTGGGTTCCACGAGGGATTGTGCTTCCAGTGTACAAGCTGGTATGTCTTGCAGCGTTTCTTTTTTCGGGGGGTAATTGAGTGATTGTTCCATCATTCTTTGAATAGACAGACAGTCGGATGGGAGAGCAGGAGGGGTTTTTTTGGAGGGGGCAAGTCTGGGGCAGCGACAGTCAGAAAGTGGCATGGCTCCACTGAGCTCAAAGGCAGGCTGAATAGCTGCTTTATGTTCAATTAATGAGTGACTAGTTCACTTTCATGTCAAAGGACACATGCAGCTTTCACACAGCAGTGTCACATTATGACAACGCACAGATAATTCCTAACCCCTTCATGTCCCTTTAAACCTTTTTGTATTTTGTTATGATACCACCGCAAACTTTCATGCGAAGAAGTAGTGTCTTCAGTATATTTGAAGTGGATGAAATTAAATTAATTAAGCTTCTAAAAAAGTGACAGAGACATTACAAGCTGTTGGGACTGTATTCCACTAATTTGGCCTATATGGAAAAATGACAAGAACAAAGCAGTTGTTGAACGAACGCCTGCTTAGATCAAAGCATACCCATGTGTTATATTGGCCCAGTTAAAGACCAGTCCTAATTTCTACTCTAACATTAAAGGTCAGTTTTCAGCTAATGTATGCTTCAAATCTAAGGTCTCTTTTTACTCTAGGTGGTTTAGACTGGAATTCAAGTTTAATACAGTCAGGTTTCACTTTTGATTTTTATCTCTTCAAATTTTTCCATCAACCATAATCCATTTTCCTACAGTTAAACTTTCCTGTTCTAGCACTACTATTTAATTTATAAAGAAAATGGCTGAAACTGCCATGTTATCACATATTTGTATGTAATAAAATCTCTATCCCCATGTTGCCAGATAACACATGAAATCTGTTAATCTGCTTTACATTTTGAATGTTTGTGCCAGCGTGGCACTGCTCCCCCATCCCCAGTATCAGCTGCTTACGTAAACCAGACTACTCTTCCTCCTCCTCCTCTTCCTCCTTCCATGGCCTACACCATGCAGGAACGATTCTCATTTGTGGAACCGAACCCAGAAAACGATTGTGTGGGGGAAAAAAAAAAAAAAGTGTGAACCACAACCTCAACTGTGATCTTTTATTCAGTGCCCCTTAAAAATGCAGTCATTCTGTCTTGTTGGTTTTGATATTTCTCTGTGTTACCAGTTTTATTGTTGCTGCTTGTTCTTCCTCCCATTCTTTCTACTTTCCTCCGACTTAGAATATGGTCGGAAAACCTCTTAGACTCCATGGCTGTTGGTTTGAGATTGTTTCAAGAAGGGTGTGGATATATGAGAATGAAAGTTTCAAAGTTTCTGTCATTTAACAAACTATTCTAACTGAATTATGTGCTTTCTTTAATGAAATCCAAATGCATGCGCAAATTGTTGTTGTAAATTTTTTAGATAGATTGAAAAGGTTAATGTGTTTTTTTTTTCTCCTGCAAACATTGTACCTATGTCTGTGTAAGATGGCAATGAGAGAATTAAAGTTGACACAAATGCTTTTCGTACACGCCTTTTTCTATACAATGGACGTTGAAGCAGGAGCTGCAGCCCATTCTTTGCCGCACCTTCCTCCTTCTCTTCCACTGACCTACTTCCCAACGACTGGGAGGAGAAGATGAAGTAGAGATCTGAATACAAAGTGGCAGCAGCATCTCCCTTTACGGCCATCATTTGCGTCCGTCTTCTTGCTTAGCTGCTCCTCAAACCCTCTTGAATCAAAACAGGTGCGACAACACGGGCTTTGCTTCAGGGCTTTCCACAATTTTTTACTAAAACATCTAACGTGTGTGTACATGCGTATATTTGGGCTCTAAGTTGACATGCTTATATTAAGATGTTTTGATATAGTGTACTGTGTTTGCATTGTGCTTGCCGTCACTATATGTGGAATTGATTTTTACGTGAAGAATTGCATGGAGATAAAATTCTCCCACTTGGCTGCTGTGTTCTCATCAGTGTGTGTTTTATTGTAAAGTCAGGTTAAATGCATAGGATCTCAGAAAGGTACTGAAGGGAAATAGGAAAAACAAGTGTGTGTCAAATTAAAATTAATATTTCATTAATTCAAAACCTAGCTGAAACTTGGTGTAGTTAAGGTTAGGAAAGTTTTCCTCTTTGCTGTGCAAGGCTTTGTTACAGCTGTTTGGGTGGAAGATTGTACATGTATAAATATCGTACAAATGATTGCAGACGCAAAACTAAACATACTTGGAGTTTTTGTTATGATTTTAGGAATTGACTAAAGGTTTATGGAAAACTCAAACAAGAGTATGGAGTCCAGTATGAGCCAATATTGTAGTGTCAAACCTTAAATTGTTGGTGCCCTGTTTGTTATTGTGTTTTTAAATATTCACTTATTTATTGCGCAAGGTGACCAATTTTGCAGTCCATGTAAAAAAAAAACTCTGTAAACAGGTGCACGGCCATTGTAGGAGTAGTAATAAATGAAGATGATTCAATCTAATTAGCGATTCAATAATAGGTCTCTTCAGGACCAACATTTGACATGTCTATTTTATAGGATGGACAAAAAGGGACCTCTATTTGCGTTATTGGAAGTTAATTTAACAAGAGATTTGCATGTCAATGGTAAATAATGGATCCCATAGCACAACCTTGAGGCACTCCTTTTTAAATAGTAGCTGTAGGGAAGATGGAAGTTAATAGAGGCGGTGGAACGACTAAAATCAGGTGATGTCTGAATTGATCACTTTGTGAAAACACTTGGTTGTGTGATTCATTTAACTTTTGGTTTTATCTGTGCCTTAAACAAACCTCAAATTGTGATGGACTTGGTGTCCTTAAAAGCAAAAGTGCACTAATTATTTTTGATTTTTAGAGTGGATATGTTAAAGGAAAGTAAGCAAACTATGCCCATAAATAGGACCTATCAGCATATCAGTCCCACAAAATAACAGTAAGTGTATTTGTACAAAACCACTTCCAGAATAAAACACAGTAGCCCAGAGCTGAGGATTCGGTAACAGACAGGAAACAGAAGGAGGAGGATTAAAGATGGAATAAGTGAATGGTAAGCAGTGGCAAGGAAAAATGACAGATGTTACCATCAGTGGGAGGGTTGTTGCAGGGAACTGTCACTCTGATTTAGCCTGAAACAGAGGAATAATGGAAGACGATAGAGAGGGGGGAAATGAGAAGCCCAGAGATGGTCAGATGGCAGTGGACACGGTCAATCTGGAGTGACATTGCATGCAGATGAAGGTTACATAAACAGCCGGTTCTTAAATTTCTAACTGTATATAATTCTGACTCTATATAATGTATGCTGTGTGTGTGTTTGGAGTCCCGGGCCCGCTTCCTCTGAGCTGGAATCAGGCCAATTGGACTGGTGCTGAGTGAGGACTGCCTGCACGTGGATTCTGGTGGGAGAGAGAAGATAAAAACAGACACTAAGAGACAGAGGACAGGAGGGTTAGGCTGTGTGTTACGCTGAAGGGATTTAATAATCTCCACTGATTGTTTACAGCAACAAAACATTGTTTGCCACTATAAAAACTTACTGCTGCTAAGTCAAAGTTATCAAACTTAACAGTTTATTTTTTTTAATTATTTTACCAAAATGTGTATCTGTGCGTAATATGTAATGCATAATTTAACTGCTATTCCTGTTAGGGGTTGAAGTAGGGGTACACATTGCCTTTCTGACATAATTTTAGTTAATTACCATAATTAATGCTATACAATTAGTTGTTTGGATACTTACATTGTGAGCTTTTATTTTCAGATTTTTATTTATTTATCTTCTAGCAACTACCGCTTCAGGAGCAGTGATGATATTACAGCTAAGAGTTTGCACAGGGCTTTTTCATTGAAGTAGTTGTTATGCCGGTTTATAGATTGCAGGATTTCAAAGAGCAACTCGACCGTCTTAAATCAACAGCTACCTTTGCGATCTCAGGTGCTTGTGAAAACTGGCAATAGGCTACAAGGTTAAATTTACCACATATTAAACTGCGTTAATATATTGGAGAAGAAATTGTAAAACAAAAAAAAAGAAGACAAAAAGACATCCAGAAAAAAGCCTTGATGTTTTGAGTTGTCAGAATTAAATGAATAACTTAAATAAACCTCCAACGCGTGGAGCTGCATAATATATGAAATCACAATCAGCATCGTGAGATTGTTGTTTGCAATCATAGAAATGAAAAGGACCGCTCTGAAGGAAGATTTGGTTGGCTGCTGCTACTGTAGATGTAAAGTGACATCCATCTCATGCCAAATATAATTTTTCCAGCTGGAGGGAATCTCACTGACCTTGTTGCCCACACAATATTAACTTTAATGACCCACATGCTAACGCTCACAGGGAGAGGTGGGGGCATTGTGATGACGGGAAAGAGGAGGGCAGAGCGAGGCTGTTATGGATGCACACCACAAATGGAAATAAAAAAAAAGCACTTTGGAAAACGGGAATAAAAACAGTGAAACATAAGAATTCATTAAAATGTTACTGAATAAAAATAATGCAAGTTAATCATTTACATTGATACTAAACATTATAAACAATACTTGTAAGCATGAAAAAATGAAATAATGAAAATGTAAAATATTCAAACCCCAGCTACACCCGTTGTACATTTGGCTGCTCTGCTTTAAGAATCTTTTTAGGAGTGATGTAATTATTATTTTGATGCTTTTGTACCTCTTCCCAAACTGCATTCGTTTTCCTAATTAAATAAATTACATGTTTCTTTTGGTGCTGTTTTAGAAAAATTGTAAAATATAATAGAAAAAACTATGAAGAGACTGGAGTCTCTGATAACTACTGATATCTTAAAACCTTTGGCTTGTGGTGTAAATGTAAGACTGGCATCACATTCACAGAAGCTATTGTTCTGAAACAAACCAGTCCACGGTTTTATTCCTGATTTGGGGAATTTGATGTACATCTTCCACACTTCTCAGTCTGACAATTTCCTGTTTAGTGTCTGTCAATAAAGGCCACTAGTTCTACAAAAGATGTTTGGTTTTTTTCTGTCTTAAACTATCATCTGATTTTTTTTATTTTTACTTTTATAATTGATCAAAATATAATAGTATATGTTATATCAGAAATGTATGGATTTTATGTGTAATTTTCAAGAATTAAAACTGGTCACTTTTATGAGCGTAAGAATAAAGTTACCATGGTTGCTTCCAAGTTTTCTATAGACCGCATATGTTTATAAGTGAATTAAACGTTTTATTTATGGTAGAAGCATTTTTACCGTCAGCTCGGTCTTTGAGCGGGTCCATAACAATGATGAGCATGTCACGGAAACGGCAACAAGATGAAAGCTGAATGTGGGTTCACAGCTCCAGATTGGAGACTGAAAGAGTTGGTCAAAACGAGCAGTAAAAAGGAAAAATGGAAATGTGGTGGGGTTTTATCTTCCTTTTTCTCTTTCTTCTCATGTTCCTGTTGAGGGCCTAGAACGTTCATAAAGAATTTACCATGCTGCTAATTTTAGACAGCTCAGTAAAAAGCCCTACACTGAGCAAGAGATGGTAGAGATTCATGCTCAGTCAGGATACAGCATATTGGGCTCGCTTTTTGTGGATACTGAAGTTATAAAATTTGACTGCCTCATTAAACATGGGTGCACGGTTTCAGGACGTACTTGGTTCCTTAAAGGTTACGTAAAAATATTAAGAGAGAGCCCGTAACATTTATAGACATTTTATATTTTAAATGTGGTGCAAGCTTTAAGATTCCATTAACATTCTGTTGCTTCAAAATTGATTTCTCGGTCAAGTACTCATACTGGATTTGCACGCTTGAGATATTTGCATAACATAAGTGTGGTCCATTCATTCACAAATGTGGTAAACTGATGCATAAAGAAGAGCTGAGGTAACTTCTCAGCAGAGATTGGTCACGATATTTTTGCTTTCTATACTGAAAAGACTAGAATGTATTAAGCAGGAACCACCAATGCTCTATTCAAAGCACTGTGGCACATCTTTGCTCATGCAGTAGAGTCATGTGTCCGCTGCAGATCCAACATTGTACCTCTTAAACAAGAGATTTCTTTGCTGTGGTAAAGTTGCAACCACTGACAAAATGATAATGTTGTGCCGATTCCTGCATTTCAAAGTGCCTTTTTTGGTTAGCCAGCAACAAAATCCCCACCCTGGCTTGTAAAAGCCACTTCTTGCTTGGATTTTTTTTTTTTCCCTTGACGCAGTTTCTGCAGGTGGCTTAGTGATGTTTGTTTGGATGTGGTGTAGGTTGCTCGCGTGTTTTTTCCAAACAATATCAGGCTGCTGGAAATGGGTATCGCCTCTCAGTCTCTGAAATAAAAAATAAATAAATAAATAAAGATTCCCGAGAGAAAAAAAACACAGACCAAACAGCTTAAATCTTCATTAACCAAGAATGTATTCAGTAAATACAGATGACATTGGCCATCTGGGATTGTCAGTATCTCTAATCCTCTCCGTTTTTCTTCGTTCTTTTCCAGATCATGCCCCCCAGATAGCAGTCTCGTCATCCTTTCCACTCCCCCCTCCCTTGTCCCTTGGCCCCGTCCTTTACCTTCCTGGTTCAGCACCACCACTGCCAGCTTCGCCACCGTAGCCACTATGCCTCCCAGGAAGAGGACACGGGCGGGCCTGGGCTTCCTGTGCTGCTTTGGAAGCAGTGAGCCACCGGAGATCAACCTTAAGGACACCGTGCCGCTGCAGCTGCTGGAGTTCAGCTCCCCCATGCCACCTGCAGAGGAGCTGCATGCCCGCTTTTCTGAACTGGTGGTGAGTAAAAATGAAAACGTTTGTCTCTGATGGAAAAAAAAGTTCTGGTGTTTGACACCACATATGCCATTTTCTTTTATTTTGCTCTAATTCTTTTTGCACAGTTCATGTACAGATTTATACAAAATTCTTAGTTTGGATTTTTTTCTGAATTCATTTTACTAGGTTGAATATTCATTTGCATCACATCGACAACTTTACTCATAACAGCAACTAAACATACATTCATTGCACACAGAACTTTGTGGTCATCAATTTCTCATGAAATTAGATCACACAGGACCAATGAAATGATTTTTTAACACAGAAAGATTATTCTGACAAGGAACAAGACTATATTTGTTGATTGAGTATTGTATTCACGTATCTTAGTTGAAAGGAGAAAATGAAAGGAGCATCTTCACGAGACTTTTTAACAGAAGGAAGCGTGAACTGCTCTAAAATTTCCTGGTAGAGGATGGCTGTGTTGACTTTGGACTTGATGAAACACTGTGGACCAAGTTTCTTTAATAGCCTCATTCTGCCGCAGATGAACAGGCTCCCCAAATCACCACCGACTGTAGAAATGTCTCTCTGCTTGAGAAGCAACTTGGAAACGGTGCTTCTTCAGACTCTGTGACCTTATTTTCTGAATGAAATGCAAAATTAATTTTCATCTGAAAACACTTTTATTTCATATACATTTACTACTGAACAACAGTCCACTAGTTTTTCACATTGACCCAGATAAAATGATTTTAATGGAGTCTCTGGTTAAGGAGATGATTAATGCAAGGAATGTGAAAATTGGAGCCCATGTAGTGTGGTGGCTCTTGAAGGTCAGACATTTAATCTCAAGTTTTGTTTCTTTTTTTTAATCCTGGTAAAACAAAAGTTAAATAAAAGAAATTAAGTTAAGGAGTTAATTCAGTTGCGTGTGCAACTTTTTTTTTCCTCTCAACTTTCCATTAATATACTTAAAATTTTGCTCTACATTGTCAGTGATGTTTGGCTGGGCAACTGTTAAGTCTGCAGCTTTACCCATAATTTTGTTATTCATAATATTGAAATTACATAACTGTTGCAAACTACAGCCCACTTGTAGCGGTCGTGTGTAATCTTTCAGCATTCAGACAACCCAATCATCATAATTAACAGAAACAAACACCCGGAATACATAACTGTGTGTTATGACTTCATGTCATTATGAATTTAAAGTTTTGAATTGAATCATCGAAACAAATTAACCTGCGTTGAAGCATAATGCGTGACATGCCTTTCACTAAAAGTAGAACAAGACTCTTCTTACTGTTTTCCTTCTTGGCTTGCAGCCCGATAGTTTGCGTGTTGCTCATTATCCTGAACAAATAGGATTAGAGGCAAGAATTAAAATGCTTGAGTCTTGCGGAAGTTGTCTTGATGGTTGGCTGAGGCCATGACCCAACCCCCATCATCAAACTCAGACGAACACAGTGCACGTCTCGTGCACAGATCACGCTTACTGGCAGAAGCTTGGCGTTTGCACCAGTGCCAGATGGGGATCGTTGTGCCGACATGTGCCCAGGCAGTGGAGAGAGATCAGGGCACAGCTGTCAGAATGGAGAGCTCTGAAGTGAGTTTCAGCTGCCATGGAAGAACAGGGCTGTGCTGTGTTTGTCCGTTTGCTCACTTCCTGTGTCATGCTCTCGCTGTCAGTCTTGTCTGATTTCATCGTAGCACCCTTCTCGCTTCCCTTTGGCCTCGGATTTCCTGCTTTATGCTATCCCTCCCAACATTATGTCTAATGGTGTGCCTGCAGGGCAGCCTGTGGCATGTCTAACTTCTCAGAGAAAACTAAAAGTCTGTCTGCAGGATGTGTCCCTTCGCTGTGGATTTAAATTCAGGAAATATTGAAAAAAGTGGATTTTTTCTTTTTAGCTAACTGACAAGACGGACAACAGGTTTGCATTGTAGGCCTTCTGGTATGCACTTGGAACGTGTAAACCATTAAACAACAGTAGCTCAAGATATTTATTGTCAAGATTGAACAAAATGTAGTAATGAGGTTGCAATAATTATACCATCATTTGTGTCTGTTGATTTTTTTTTTTTTCTTCTTTTACATAAAGTGAAAGACCGTCTGGCCTCTCTGAACATGTAAAACAACAGTTCACATGTGTGATACAAGTCAAGGCTTTGCAGAGATACTTTTGCATCAATTCTGCTTTGACTTTAATAAAAAGAATATAATAAAACAATCAGAGACTGTTTTGAGTTTTTCCTGCCTGCTCGTCATATGGGAGCATTTAGCCAAATCACAGCAGCAATCCTCGTGGTTAAGAGGACTGAACGATCCGCGGCTTCTTCTGGGGTAAAATTAAGATGAAAGCAAAACAGATGCCTAAGTGAGGCGGAAGAAAGCCAAAATTATTTGCCACCGATTTATAAAACTCCTGGATTTTTCTTTCCCAACCAAGAAAACACTGAAAACATCTGCTTTTATTGGAGGAAAGAAAAAAAAACGAAACAGCTTTCCATACATGCAGGCTACGATCCTCTCTTGCTATAAAGTTTGAAAAGATAAAAGGAATTTCCTGTAGGTCGATCGCCCAGTGCCTGTCAACTTAATTCATGTCTTCTTTTTCCATGACCTATGCATGAACATATTTTCTGAAACCAAGGGCACCTGGCCTCTCGATGTCTGTTTCACCGATGAGGCAGCAGACAACGTGACACAGTTTTGACAAGTCATCCAAACACTGGTTCAACCAGACCTCCTGGAGACAGCCATCCTGGGTTCCCTGTTTGTAACTTAAGCAGAGAGCTCGAGCGGATGTCGGGAAGAGAAGGGCAGGAAGGACAGAGAAATAATACATAACATAGTGAGTTTCCATGGAAACGGGAGACGGGGGATTATTGTTTTGAAAGTGTTTCCTGACTAGGGGAACAAGACTCGGTGGACTTTTTGAAATGGGATTGACAGATCTGGGCCAAGTGAAAAAAGTAAACCACCTACACGTCTCATATGCATAATGGGGTCTCTTTTTACTGTGTCAGTAGGTGACACGCTGCACAGTCAGCAACCACTGTATTTGTGGAGTGGGGCTGGGGAGGAAATAGGGGGGATTTATGAAAGAAAATTTAAATCTGCAACTTTTTATCCCTTTTTTGTTTAATCTTAAACCAAAGGTAAATGCCTTTTACTTATTGGGGAATAGAAACCATGTTTAACTGTGTAGCATTCACCACATTTACGTTATTCTGTCCAGTATAGAGTCCAGTTAGTTTCTTCGCCACAGGGGAATAAAGTCAAGCACCTTGGCATGCATGCTGCTTCTGCAAACATTTGCACCGGAATGGCTTGTTCTAAAAATTCAAGCCATAAAGCAAAATCCATAAGGGCATGCATAAATGACTTTTGTGTAGAGATGACAAAACTCCACACAAATCTGTCTGCTAGGATGAGTTATAGGGGAGACTGATCCAGGCCACCTTGTAGCTGTTCTCACAAACTTGTGAAAGCAGGAGAGTTGAAGCTAGCTCCAAAGAGTTGCACCAGATTATTACATTTAATTAAAGTTCATGTGTGTAAAGGGAAGTGATTCAAAACCTTTGGTTTTTGTGATGCCATGAATTCCATCGTATTGTCAAGTGGCATCTTTTTTTTTTTTCCTTTGATTGCTTTTTTTATGTGAGGTTATCTACAGAGGGATGACTCTGTCCTGCAAAGATCTCAAACCATTAAGCAACCGTGTCTCTTTTGTGTTTTGCAAAATGCACCTGTATGACCTGTGGGGCCGGCAGTGAAGCAAAAATTGACATGACATATAGTCCTCGGCCTGTAGATCAAGAAACTACTGTAACAAGACAAGCATGTGTGGTTTTCCATTCTTGGTTCTCTTGTGTAAACACTGAAGTCTGTTCTGTCAGATGCACAGCTCAGCCTGGAGAAAGTGTTAATAGTAAACCTGCCATTGAGTTTGTCATAAACCCAAATAAAAGCCCAGTGCGAATCTGGAAACAATCGCTGCTGATCGTCACAGTGTAAGCATCACTTCAGTTTAACTATACATTTTGCATCTGGCAGCAGCTGCATGTGTTGTAGGTCTGCTCTTTGGATCACAGTGCACTTTTAAGCTCCCCCCCCCCTACCCCCTCCACCCCAAGAACTTCTAGGCTTGCATGCATAGTTGATATATTGGCCATGTGTGAAGTCTGGCGGCACACCAAAAAACATCAACAGCTTTATTTTTGTTTGTCAGGACCATTCCCTCCTAATACCTTTTATCATCAAATGAGCAATTGCTCTCGTGGTTTGATCATTTAAAGTGGGTTTGCCTGAGTAGGTCCGGTCCTTTGGTTCATTTCTCATTGGTGGCAGCTCAGTAAACCAAAATGAACCTTTTGTTTCTACAAAGAGAAGCCAAGTGTGAGGTTGTTCAGGGACAACTACGCTGGCATTTACGCGTCCAAGCTGATAACAGTGAGTGTTTACTGTGGGGAAAAGTGGCATATGGGAGCAATCTGCGGAGACGTTTATAAAGATGTAAAGGATAAATTTCCCATTTCTATGATTTTTTTTATGATGCTCATATATTATGTCCCACATTTTCAAAATATAGGAATGAACAAACATGCGTTGTGTCCACCTGTGATGATTTGTTGCGAGGATGTAGCGCACAGCGTATCTGCCAAATTGAATCGACTCTACTAGGCCAACATCTGGATTGTACAATACTCACAGACACGAGATTAATGTTCGCTCTGCTTTGCTCTCTGCCCTCTTTTTCTCTCCGTCTGTTTTCGTCTTCCCTTTGCTCTCTGTCATAATTTAGGACAACTTTAATCCAACTGTTCTGTAGCGGTCCAGCTGTGGTCCAGATGCGTAACCATTTACTGTATCGTTGAGCGGTGACCTTCGGCAGTGTCCACTCTTCTGTGTTTTCTCATAAGAAAAATGGAAAATGTAGTCCTGACGGCAGTGATGGTAGAATTACCATTTCTAATCTGAAATGCCAGGAAAACCTTTGAAACGTTTTGAAACATAAATCTGTTCCCAGTGTTCCATGCTGTGTGACTTTCGAGCCGGACACAAATCAAATCCGTTGCATAACGGCAGGGAATGGAAATGTTCTCCTCCCCCTGGGCAATGGGAGTGAGTTTCCTTCCCCGTACACACCCAGGGATGCACCCATCGTTCCTTTCCGTTTCCCTCCCTTCCTTCTCTTGCGATTCTAATTTTTTTTAACGTTCTCTTCCTAAACTGCTGCGAAGGCAGTCCTCACTGTCCTGAGTCAGCCCCGTCATGAATGTGGCCAAAGCTTGTTTACGCGAGAGCTGTCTGCTAGAAGTTGCTACTGTCTGAAGCATCGGAGCGGCTATGACTCGTATAAATGCTTCAGAACAAAATGTGACTGAGCCTTTATTAACGGAGTCAAAAAACCAGTGGTAGTATGGTGATTTTGAATTTCTCTATTCACTTAAAGTCAATCTTTGAGCTTTTTTGATTGTCGTTGTGATCTCTTTAAAAAAAAAAAATCAAGGTGATATTATACAAAGTCTAGTAAATGAAACGTGAGCAAACTCACTGTATCTTGTTTGGGTCAATAATGACCACTCCGACTTCCTGTAGTCTCCCTGGAGGTCTAATATGACTTCCTGCCTGCTTTCTCCTGACTCGCTCATGCAGGATAACCTGTACAGCTCATGAGTCTGTTCTCCCGGCTTATGTTGCTGGACCTAACAGGAGGTAAAGATATTTGGGTCCACCCTGGAAATGCCACTTCATAGACATGAATGCATGAGAGAAGATGTCACATTTCCCATGTATGTAAAGCCACAAGTATTTCCAGTCCACAAAGACACTCCCACTGCAAAGGCTCACACCAACTCTCGCTCCGATTCTTCATTCCTCAGGATCTGTGTCTAGATATCAGCTTCCATCTTAAGCCTACATGCAACTTCCAATGTTTTACATGCAAACCAATCTTTTATCAAATGTGTTTACATGTTTTTTCTGTCGCCTTTCTGTCCTATCCAAGTGTGTTGTTGTACCCAAGTGTGTTCTCCTGTGAATTTGCTGTTTAATTAAGATAGATTTTCTTCATTTTTTAAAAAATGTTTTTCCACTAACTATGACTTTTTACCCAATGGTTCATTTCACGTCATTCTGCTTCTCTTCAAACAAAACCTTGCACACCCCTAGCAAAGACGTGTAAATAAACATGTTGAAATTGTTTTTGACAAATGTAGAAATTGCAACGTCTGTTTTAATTTGGAGAAGAAAATCCTCAAAAATCTAAGAGATGGATCGTTGGACGATCTAATATGAGGTCATAAAGAGAGGTCTTTTTTTTATACTTTCTGTTCTTCAACTCACCCCACATGGGTGTAATTTAGGATTTAGGTCTACAGACTGAGATGGTGATGGAAAAAGTGATGGATTTGGCCATATATTGTCTATTATTGTTCTACTGAAAGCCCCAATGATGACAGACTTTAATTTAGTAATAAAATCTGCCAGATTTTCAGCTTTTTTTTATATTTGGAGTTTTAATATAAACGTCCCTAACCATGGTTCTTAGGCCTCACCAGTCACTATTTAAGACTGTTTACAGAATGGGTCTTTATTTCTATTTTGGAGCAATGCTACAGCTTTCTTTTGCCTTTGTAAGTGTACCAAAGACTAAATTTGACTAATGCTGTTTAGATTTTGAAACTTGCCGCATTGCAACTCTGTCATATCTTTTGAATTAAATTGGCTAAACCGAGAAGCCCACAAAAATTTAGAAGCCGGAAATTAAGTGACAGAAGAGATTTATCTGCAGCAAACATGACGATCAGATCTCACCTTGATAACCTTTAAGAATAGTGTAACATTATTCAGCTGGCAGCTCTGCATGAAATATGAAAGGATTTGGAGGTATGTACTTTCCCCCTTCTCAAGCAGCAGGTGTAACAATATTATCTTTGCTTTATGTGATTTCCCAACTGAAACGTGCTGGCGTAGGAAGGAGGCACGTTGAGGGAGGTATGCCGCTACAAAGAGAAAAGTCTTGGGTTTTGTTTTGGAAGAGTGAAGGAATTACCTGTTTTCTGGGGTGCTGCTTGGGTCACGAGGCGCTCCACGTGATGTAGATGTGATATTGAAAACTGTTTGAAAGGTGGGAGGCAAGATGGAAGTGGAGGAAAACCGAGCAATGTTACATAACTGGAAAAAGAGAAGTACTCCAGCTACAATGACGAGAACATTATCCCCAAGTCATCATCCATAACTTAGTGTTTTCTTATTTTTCTGTTGTGAATGCTGACTTGGAATGTTTCAATCTGACGATAAGTAAATTACAAATTTTGTGTATCTTAATAGTACCTTGCCACACTTTTTTTTTTCCATTGCTGTCATTTTTTTTTTCTTGATACCTTCTATATACCTATATAAGTAATTCTAGATTTTCTTGTCGTATGCAGTTTGTCTAAGACATTTAATGCAGTACACTGCAAATTATTAATGGGGCGGATGTCAAAAAGTGCTCTCATTCCTGGTAGAATGCAAAACAAATCCAATATTGATAAGTCATTTCATCAATGAAATTAGACATAATGAGACATTTATCCTGCCTGTTTCAGCTGAAAAATAAATAAATTTAGTAGAGGTAAGTAGTGGACTGCAGAACTATGCACACACTTAACATAATACTTATTTGAAGCTCTTTTTGCTTTAGTTTCACCATTTAGCCTTCTGGAGTTCCCACCTACCTTTAGTTATAGTGACGTTCAGCTATCCTACTTGGATTTTCCTTTGCATCAGAGGGCTCTTTTTGTACAATGGTATTTTTTCACAGATCATGGCATCACCAGAATAAAATTGGAGCTCGGTGTCTAGCCAGAGTTCTGAAATAAATGTCGTGGAAAAAATGAGGGCTTTGCCTCATTTCCCACTGCGAAGTACCTGGAGAGAGGGAGGAGAGGGGAGAGTTGAAATGTAATTGACATGGCCTACTGTTATTTGAAAAGCAGGCAATCACCAATTTATTTAAAACAGAACAAAGACGTCCTTGAATGAAATTCGATGCTTTTTACCATCTAAATCTACATTAAAACCAAATTTGGGGTGTAGTTTTTCTGTCTGAGCTTCTTTTTCATGGAAAGATTTAAACGCAAAGCAGAAGCCTGTATTTATGGGGTATTAAAAGTATTCAAGGAAATTATAATTACATTTAAAATATAGGTAACATTTAATGAATAATAAGAATGACAGATGTGCGATGGATTTGAAAAAGTGGCAGCACTGTTGTTTTCAACATCTTAACAGCTTTTAATCTAAAAGTTTGGAAATTACAGCACTGTATATGCAGATGATCCCTTGTTTTAAATTCCATTGAAATGTTTCATATTCTCTGGGATGTCTTTGACACAGAAGGTTGTAAGGTTCTTGCTGTTTAAGTTTCTCAGTATTCATCTTTCACATTGGTCCCACCATGTAAAAACCTCAGAAAGGAGAGGCCTTAGTAGTAGCAGGAAGGAGAACACAAGCTGCATAGGGATAAGATGCTGGCTTAACCACCATCTGGTCCACATCCAGGGGTCTCATTCTCACAGATTCTCACCGGCTCAAAGAATTTAGCTCTTCCAAAGAGCAGCAAATCTGACAGCGGGGCTTTGACCCTGCGACCAGGCAACGGGCCAGAGAAGAGCCGAGTATGGGGAGAGAGGCCTGTGCTCACCAACGAAATCTGTTGACACTAAAGGACACTGAGACAGCGATTTAATATTCAGCTGCCACATAATGGCAAGGTTTGCCCTTGATCTTACATTGTTTTAAGCTTGGTGGGAGTCTCTGAAGTCCTGCTGTTAAAATGAAAAATACTCTAGGATTCTACAGCTTCTTTGTGGTTTCTGTCTGTGTTATATCCCATTTTAAATTCACACCCCTCAGATATTTTCCCTCTCCACCAAAAGCCACAGCAATGCTTCTGCTGGTTATCCCATTGAAAGAAACGGGCCAGGGATGATGTCATTCTTCATAGTGTCAAATTCTTGGAATTTGGGCACCCTCAGCCTTCCCTGCCCAGCGGAGTTGTTGAAAACAAACTCCGGGTGGAATAAAGGGGGCCCCCACCTCTGTCACCAGTGGCCATCTTCATCCTGGGCTTCCTTGGAGGCCCGCTGCCCGTGCCTGATGTCATGGTAGCAAAACCATTATGAGGAGATTAGCTCGAGTTGAGCGCAAATCCTCATTGGGAAAGCTTTTTCTCCTCTCTTGCTTTTTTCTTGTCCCATCAGTTTCCACATCCACAGGGGACTGTTCTTTAATACATCGCTCTGTTCGCCTGTTATTTGACTCCTCTCTTGTCTGATTTGTTCATCTTTGTTTTCCAAACTTTGTTTTTCCTCTCTGGCATGCAGGGACTCATTTCCAAGGTTCATATGCATTTCAAAAGGTGCAGGGGGCTCCTTGTACCAACACGAAGAATTGAGCCGAGCGGCAGCGTGAATTTTAAAACGCTCTTCTGTAGTGAGCGGAGCCAGTTCTCAGCTGGACCATTAAAGCTCACTGTGTAAACCAAATGAGTCTGGGTCATTTCACCCTTGCCAGTTTCTGTCGCCATTTCATATATAAATACACTGGCAATACTGGGCTTCATTTTTTCATGCCATCCCTGTAAACCTTACCATCTGAATTGATGCCCTTTTCTGGTGTTGGTATGGAAGTTATAGTTTCCTATTTTAAATGAAAGGAGTGGCATCCGGTGAAGTCTGCTGCTGTTGCCCATTTACTCTAGCAACATCTTTTGCATGATTCTGCATCCTTTAGTTTGTTAACGGTGATTATCTGAGCTACTGTTGGCTTTCTATCTTCTCAAACCAGTCTGCTCATGATCCACCAACATTAACACGGCAAGACACTGGATTTTATTAGGATTTTTCTCGCCATTCTTTGTAAGCTCAATAGATTGTGTATAAGAATCCCAGCATATCAACAAAACCATGGCATGTTCAAAGTAATTTATTTCCAGTCGGGTCACTTTTAACTTTCGGAAGTTCTCTTCACCACATCTATATGCCTAAATTGGTCGAGTTGCAGCTGTGTGATTGGCTAATTGACAGTTAGCATTAACAAGCAACTGAAACTAATAAAATAGCTAGTGAGCCATTTGGGTCAATAGCCTCAGATATTCACATGGATGGATCCGTACAACTGACCTTGTGCTGGTAGCCAATTTTTTACTGGTGCCATTTAACCGTTTTTACCTAAAAGTAGACTATGAGTACAGAACAGAAAATTACTTTATATTGTCAGCTGTAAAAACGGGTACAAAGTATTCTCCTGGCAGACACAAACAGATGCATCGTGATCCAAAATGTCCAGGATTAGACCAAACCCCTTTTTATACCTAATAAAAAGTCAGGTATGGAACAATGAAAACTGTAAAAGTAAAAAAAATGCCAAAGCAGTAAAACGACTATAACCCAGAATTGACTAATCCATGTAGACATTACAATGTGTCCTTTCTCTGTGTCACAGCTTTCTCAATTATTGTTTTCTGCACATTTCTCTGTGCAGGCTGTTGGGGTTAAACTTTTCTCATTGTTTTTGCAGGATGAACTGGACTTGACCGACAAGAATAGAGAGGCCATGTTTGCGCTGCCCGATGAGAAGAAATGGCAGATCTACTGCAGCAAGAAGAAGGTGAGCTAGCCTGTGTTTTGTACTTTATCCTACATCAGCTCTGATCCTCTGGCTGGCCTTCTGTTGACTGGCTGCCTGAAGCCACAGTTTAGAAACAAACGTCAACCTTCAGTGAAGGGGGCGGGGGAAAGCATCCCCTAACGGCCCACATTTCTGCTTCCAATTTCTTCTTTGACGTAAACATGTGCACGTATTGCAGTATTGTTTTAGGGTGCGATTGTTTTTGAAACCTGCGGTGGGATTGCGGCAGGACTGAAAAGTCCATTTGTGCTGTCGTTGTTGAGCAAGCATTTTACTGAAACTGCTAAGGAATTGTGATGATACCATCAGAACTGGAGAGTGTTTTCTTTCGCCCTCTCTTCAACCCTCGTCCTTGCAGGAAAACATCCTAATTGTCTTCGATCCGTTTCTCCACAAGACCTCTGGTCCGAGTTTGTGGTTGAACATCCAAAGCATTATGCTTGTAGTATGATGACAATTCTTTATCAGCCTTCTCGCTCATACGTAAATGTCTATTGTGTCTCTCGGCTTATTTGCTCTTGGAAAGTTTCTACTTTCCAAGGCTTAGCTTGGATTGGTGGGGTATGTTCTGACAACCTTTCGTAATAATAAGTAAACCCATACATTGTTTTTTTTTTGGGGGGGGGAGCTTGCATTGGCACACGTTTGTGAGCACCTGCATGTGTTCCGACCTGGAATGGGTTTTAGTATATTAAACAAAAGGGAGCAGCAGGGTTGAGGGATGTTTAGAGGGATGTCAAGGCGAAGATGGAAACTGGAGTGTGAGCAGGAGAAATACACAAGAAAAATACAGTCTAACTTTTATTGCATTATGATAAGCTGCTGTGCCTTTGGATGCTCTGTGCTTCATCAAAGAGGATTGGATTCTTGGCCGAATTCGCAGCTGCAAACCCACAGTACAGTTCAATAAAACTTCTGTATCAGTTATTGAGTAACTCACTAAGGCAAACCACAGACTTTTATGAGGACTGTCTGGGCTGTAGCACAAGGTAGTGGAAACAAAGTTTTGGCAGCAGCCTGGGCACTTTGGATCTCTGTGAGTCTAAGCCGGGTTCATAGCTAGGATATATTAGTTTGTCATTCCACCTCCATCTCTCCCAGTCAGAAATCATTTCCTCTGCAAACTTTTGTGTCCAGGCCAGAAAACGAAGAGCTAAACCAGGGTAACAGTGAACAGCGGAAAGCCGGAGGAAAATCCAAACAAATCCCTCATTCGTGGAGAGAGCCGTTGCACTGAAGAATGAGAGGAAGAGACGCAAAACAAACAAAACAAAACAAAACAAAAAAAAACTGGGTGCAATATCAGATAATAATCTGCGTTGTGTATGTGTGTGCAGCCAGGGTGATATGAACGTTGCCCTCACATGCGCAGCCTCAGACAGGCATGAAAAATTAAAACGCACATTCACCAGAAAGGAAAATTAAGCGATACAGGTTGTGCAGAAACAACACATACGGGCGCCACACAGTAGAGCTTTATGTTGCACAGAGTGAACACATGACAGCAATTTGAATGGGGAGCAACGTTTCCCTCGAACCGTCCTGCTAAAAGTGAACACTGGTTGTCTTGTTTGCCTCAGTGAAGCGACGGCTCCAGTTGTTGCAGTTAAGACTATTCTTTGAGGTAGGAACAAAGAAAATCTATCATTATCCCGCTGCCAAGCAAACTGCACAACACATTTACTGTAAAACTATTAACGCATTTCAGTTTCCTTTCGGCATATTCTTGTGAACTCCACAAATAGGAATTTAATTTGCAATATCAAAATATCTATGTCTTAAGAAACCCTTCCAAATGCATTTTGTTGGAGCTGCGAAGATATTCCAACAGATCTCCTGATTAGAAATGTTTGTGCACTTGCTTATAGTGTTAGTTATCCACTTAGCCAGCAATTTTCTAAACTTCTGTTAATTCAAATCAAGCATTTTAGTTGAACTTTAGTCCAAAATTAGAGTGAGGAATTAAAATAGGACACTGAAAGCTCAGAAGGAACAAGGTGACTTTGCTGTGCTTCATTCAGCCTTCCTGTCATCTTTTTTTTTGTTGTTGTTTTTTTGTTTTTTGCTTTTCTGTTTCTTTACACTCTCCTGCAGCCTGAGTGAACAATAGACATGTCTCAACACATTGTAGCTTCTTACATCTCTGTGCTTCCTCTAAATTTATCCATTCCATTTATTCGGTATTGACTACCTGTGAGTCATCTTTACTCAGTAAATAACTTTCACACAGAATATTGTGGTTGTTGGTGGCATTTAAACGGATCAAGCTTAAAATTGACTGATTCTCATCACCTGAAGATTTTCCAGTCCATTGCTAATTCTTTCCTTGTCTCAAAAACTAGTCAGTTAGTTTGTCCAAGCTATTCAATGCTGATTTTATGAGCAGATATCCATTCACGGGAATTGTTTCCAAACCAGACTTCCTCCAGCATCTTGTGACAGGGAAGGTTTGTTTGGTTTGTAACATGATTGCAAACAGCTAAACCATAAATTAGTCAGTAATTCTAACTTGTGAGCACAATCACACAAACCTAATTTCGGTCCATAAACCTGTGGAGTGAATGAATCATTTGCTTTAGCGTTTAGAAAGCTTAATTAATCTAAATCAAGTTGCTGTATGGCTAAACCGCAAAAGGTTTTTAGCACTTACAGCAATAGTGACAAATTGTGAGACTGGAAAACGTCAAATATTAAATATAAACATGTAAATAATGAAGATTTACAGTAAATGGCTGTATTGACCATTTGTCTTGCCAAAGCCAACACACCATCTCACATCTCTGCCATAACCAGAGGGTTTCACTGTAATTAATGGTTGCACACCTCTCTCATGTTGATACAGAAATGGCATCAGTTTAGCTTTTACATGAGAGTATCCCATTCGTGCCTGTGAGGGTGCGTGCTTGTTTTTGCATGACTTGCATCAAGAGTCGCCTGCAGGTAGAGAACACGATGTAACGTCTAATAGCTCTTTATAATGGTCCACTGCTGGAAGCCAAACAGGGTCTCCTGATTTTCATTAGTCGCGCTGCACTGACACACAAACACACACTTGTGTTTTCAGGCCACGATCACAGAGCGAGTCCCTGACCAAGCTACAACCCCGTTCCTAAAACCTTAGGGGTGGTTTAAAACCTTAAATAATTCAATGAAAAGCAGCTCAAAATATGAAGCTATGTTTTTAATATCTAAAAACTTACATTTTCTGTATGATATCAGAAACATAGTGTACAATGTTGCATAAGAGACAAACTTAAATGCTTCCCAAAATTTAAAAACAAACTTTCTATTTGTCTGGAAGAGCAGATAATTTCATTCATTATCTGAAATTGATGAAATTATACTGGAATTGTCTGGAAGAGCAGATAATTTCATTATCTGCTCTTCCAGTTATTTTAAGCCAAGCCCACGTAATGAGGCTATAAATTGTTTTAATCCTTTAATCAAAATGGTGCCATAGTGACTGGCGTTATATTGCTGCAGGCAGTTCCTGGACAATCTGATATTTAGTAGAAATAGTTAGAGAGGGTCATCAGATGCAATCTACAGACACAGTAACCTGCTAGTTAGGTAGGTGGTGGGATGTGGGTTTGTTGGAAAAAAAAGTCTTGTCGTGCGTCTGTCAGAAATGTGAAACATATGCATGTTGCATTGGACGAAGGTTGGAACTAGTGTTTACATGAGTACACTTGCACTGCAAAGGTTTAGGGTTGCTCATAATAGCCCACATTCTTGTAGAATTATTTTTGTTATACACCAGATGCCCTTAGATCTTGATATCGGAGTCTTTTCATCACCCTGTGTCAAACTGCTTCCCAATTAATTTCCATCACACAGATTACAAATTTACTGCTCCATTAATAGGCTCATGCTGAGGTCTTTTCATCCACAATAAATCCATTTCCAACCATATGCGTGTTGAATCATTCAGTCTGCTGAACCTGGCAGGCTTTGAAGTAGCTTTATGGTCACTTCTAATCTAAGAGAATAAAATGGTTCCAGGACTCCATTCTGCTTCTGTCCAGACCAACAAGAGGCGCTCCCACACCCGGTGTGTATTGGGTCATCACTTTCAAACCTAATGTCTAATTTGAACTCATATTTTTGTCAGGCAGCACAGGCAGATAATGTTTTTGGATAAATGTGGTTGTAATACACGTTCTTTTGTGTGTGTGTGTGTGGGTGTGTGTGCAAATTGTAGAGAGAGAGGTTCTAAAAAATGTTCCCAATTTCCTTTCAATTTCCTGCATACGGCCCTGATCCTACATCTCAAATACCGATCAGGAATGGCATTACATAACACAATCTGACTGTTATTACAGCGTGGACCGAACCTGGAAAATCACTGAAAATTGTCGCTGATAATGTCTCTAACTATTGAGCATGTGGGCTTCATCTTGTCACTCACTGTGATTCGTGGCAAAACAATCTGCTTCAAAAAAAAAAAAAACTTTAACTTTTTCTATCTGTAAAAACAAAAAGGAAAAAAGAAAAATCTAAGTGTTATGCTTAACAAAATCTTTAGAGATTCAATATCCTGTCTGTTCCCAAGCTGTTAGGGTGACCTTGGAAAGTTGGTGGTCCTCATCATCCACAGGCGGGACCATATTGTGATTGTGGAGACATTTTGTGTTAAGAATTTAGAAAAATATTTACATTTCACTTTAATTAGGAATGGAAGGCATTTGACTTTGTTTTGTAATCAATATGATGAGTTAATCTAATTTATAACTGAATATCATAGCAAAATTGAGTATAGTTTATTTTTCCTATAAAGACGAGTAGTAACTTATTTCATTAAAATGATTGCTGTCCTTTTCTCTCAGTTTCCCTAAAAGTGTCTTTTGAGTCCAGAGATTTTGTTTGTGCTTCTTAGTCGGAGAATGACAGTACTAGTGAGCCATACTATTTATTCCACAATCAGTTCTTTTGTTCATCTCGTCTTTTCTAATTTAGGTTAAAAATACAGGGCTGTGACATTAACAGTTTCATATTATATAATCTATCCCCAATGTAGACTTTAAGCTGTTTACTTTTCTATGTCATCTGTTTAGATTAGACTTCAATATGAGTGCATGTAATATCAGAACTGCTTGGATGCAATATTTGGTAGAGTACCTTCAAATTCTGTATGTCCGCTTATCTTTGGCCATTTGGCTTGTCTCGGCTTAGCCTTGCCTCCCACACCAGATATTGATTTCAGTGACCAAGATGCTAAGGCTCACAGAGGAGACATCATCATGACGATAAAGAAAGAAAAGAGTGAAGCAAATTATGTTTGACTGGTTTTTGTTATTTCATTGTTGAGCGGTGACATTGTAGGTTTTTCCTGATATCGCACATCCTTCATTTGGGTCAAGACAGCCACAGCACAAGCGACTTTGAATGCATGATGATTCGTGAAAAACAAAACTAAAACCATCAGCTCAGATTTCCAAGAAAATAACTTTTGTTTCCTCCAGGAAAAACCAGACTGGTGCATCAAGTTTTGAATTAATGGAGGTTCGCTTGGTGCATGTTGCTTCTTGTTCGTGTCTTTATTAATATTAAGGAGCTCTATTGAGGGTTTTAGAGTTAGCTGCAGTGTTTGGACAACTCTGAGCATTTAAATGGCATCATTGTCAGAAAAGGCTTTGCTTATTCTTAACAAAACAATATCTGTCTGATTTCTCTCTTTGCTCTTCCTCTTTCATTTTGTCAGAACTTTAAGACTCTTCCTGAAGGTCCTCACTTTACCTCTGAAATCCCCTCTGGGCCTCTCTGAGAACATTGGATCAGAATCTAAGGCCATGACTCCAATCCCGTGGCAAAACCGGAGCACTCTTGGGACATGTTAGTGTATCTCTCAGAGTTAATGTAGAGTTTCTGTTCCTTTATACAACTGAACGACCAATTGTGCGTGGTTGGCTTCCAAAGCTGGAAATCTTAACAGTTGTAAAGAAACATTTGTTTGAGTATGTGCTTCTTTAGAGGTGTCTGGGGCATTATATTATTTCTTTGTAATTTCCTCACTTGCTGGTCATCATCTAAAAGCGAGACTATTTCCTACAGTGAGGCAAACTGTAAAATCTTTCCACATTTCAAAGCACCTTTTTGTTCGGTGCTACCAGCTGAGTAGTTGGAATTTCACCTCCTGTTGCTCCTGAAGTTGTGACTTGAAAGCTGTATGTGCACCAGATTCTTCCAGGCTGTGAGCTCAATTATTTGTCAGCGAAACCTCTGAGGGGGGCTCAGAATGTTTAAGACAGCTTGTTACATGACAGCGGGGAAGCTGGAGTATGTAATTTCATCTTTTCTTTCAACAGGTGCCCTTGCAAACACAATAGCCTGCCAAACAGACAAAGAAATATGCCTGGATGTTGGCGTTAGCCAGGTATTCGGGTCTTCGGGGGCGGAATATTTTCCTCACCAGATGGTTGTAATAAGTGAGACACCTTGCAGATATATATACTTGATATGCTGTTGGGGATTCCTGTCTTTCTTTGCTGTGTCGCACACTGTAAATCACATTTAACGTCGGCCGACATAAGGAATGTGTGGTCATGGTGTGTAATTGTTGCAGCAGAGTGACGGGGTCGACCCCAAACTGCTGCAGCCTAACGCGTGACCAAAAACACTTTCTGCTTGTGAAGGAAGATCAGCTGCACTTCACTTCTCAGCTTCAGCTGTTTTTAGAAACGGCTGAAGGCATGGTTTTTACAGGCACTGTCTGACATTAAACCAGATGAAGCTCGCTCTGTTTCCAGTCACTTGGGATTAAAGCAAGTTTTAGAATATTGAAGAAGAACTTCTTTAAAAGTTAAAATTCAGAAGTTTTTGGGATTGCAGTGCCTTCAATTAATTTGAAAAAAAAAACATTTTTGATGGCATAGATGATGTTGTGGCTTCATGAGCTTCTTATAGATTAATTTATAACATTTGAATAAAGTAGAGGCAAACTTATTTTAACATTTTGACCACTCTGAACAGTTCTTTCCCCCCAATTGGTCCAGAACTTTGGTGCTGGTGTGAATACACTCAAGCGAATTTTGCCGTAGATCAAACAACCGGACTAAGACCCAGTTTTTCCAGTGGTCTCTGTCCACTTCCACAAATTGTGCTATGATTAGCTTCCGATGTGAAAGCAGATATACGACAGAAAATGTACGTCTTTTTGGATTTTACTACCATCATTGCTGGGTAAAAATGAGGCCTTCAGTCTTAATAAGGCTACTACTGCATGATCTGGTTGAACTGAAGTCACACCTGATCATCTACAGTTTTTTGCTTACTGTTACCAGCTGTGGCTCCCAGAGCTTCTTGTCTCATTCATCTTGCAGCTCTCATTTTCTGAGAAAATGAGAAATTATCCATAGTGAAACCAGTGTTACATGAGCCGCTCTTGAAATTCAAAATGTTATTTCTGTTGTAATAACAGCTTAAATGTGCACAACAAAAATTAAACTTATCTCAATCTTAAAGTTAATTTTTTCCAGGTCTGTGCTCTGTTCCGTTCCCATCACTTCTGTTGAATGCGAGCGATGATTGTTGCCCGTTTCTTTGTTTACAAATTATAGTCCATTTGAAAAATCTAATTTGTGTGCAAACCACACCAAGCGAAAAAAAAAAAAAAAAAAAAACTAAACAAGCATACTAGGACCTTTCTGGTGCTCATACCTCATAAAAAAAAAAAAAAGAAATAAAATAACGATGAAAAAAACAAAACAGCACAGATTTGGTTCATCCAAATGTCACTTTCAGATGGGTGAATAGTTTCATGTTTATCTTTTCAAACGGGTATAAACTCTGTGGGGTAATAAGACAAGTTCTGTGTCCAAGAGACACAAAAATATGTCACACAAAATACATCATGAAGGTATTGATTTATGCTGGTAATAAAGTGTCATCCACACTGAAACAAGTCTTGTATAACCGTGGGCTGAAAGGCTGTAGAGTGAGGATGAAGCCAATTCCCCAAAAGGAACAAAAAAAAGAAAAAGTCTGTTGTATAATGAGCACATTCATGCATCGACTCTTCTAAGGCTGAAGTTGGCGTGTTGCATTTGTTCCAAACACCGTTCAGTTCTTATCACACAACTTTAATACCTGTCATCAACTGTTATTACTTTCCAGAGTGGTTTGATTGAGCCAGCAACACACAAGAACAGACTCTGCACCATTTCACCACCTAAATATTCCATTACAAGGACCTAAATTAAGGAAATGTGTCGACTGATATGACTAGGACCCTCTCAAACAAACCTTGTCATTCTTTTTAATTTGTTCTGAAACGTGGTGACAATTATACTGTACATGTAGTTGCCAAAACAAATGTTTGGGTGGCTGTAATTTGGCCAAAGGGTCATGGAGGGGCAGTTAGATTGTTAATCTAAACATCAGAATCTGTCTGGCATCGCGTCCTCAGCGTGTCGGCATTGGGAAAGATGGGCCAGCTTTAAAAACACAGGCTTAGCAGCACAGTGAGTTTTATTGTTTTTGTTTCCTTTCAGCCCTTCAGGGTTGAACCAGCTTTCTGGCACCGAGTGCTGGACCTCAGAAACAATGGTCATTACAGGGACTGAAATGTACATTGACTAAACTTGTACAGAGTCCAGGAAAGCTGGAGCCTTTTTCCACAATCAGAGGATTTGCTGATTCTGTTGCTCATTATATGGCCGAACTTAAATCTCCCGTTTTAATGTAGACAATTAAAGGATGTTATGTCTGAGGGAAAATCAATTAAGTGGAATTTCATTCTGGACTTTGACCGACTTGATCAGCAGAAAGGCTAATTTGCTTTAACTGTGTGGTGCTACGTTGCAAATATTGAAGCAGCATGTCATTAATTTTGATTACAGAGTAAATGGATTCTTGCCACAGCATAAACATGCTTTCAGAGTAAATAAAATTGTTAAAGTAGAAATGATTAAATGGACATCCCACCAATTAAACTTTTTCAATTTTTTTACCCAGGTCTCCCTAGAAGGATGCTTGGTAGGTTTTTACTAAAAATACCAAGAGATGGCTGGAGCAAGCTGAAACTTGGATAGTTTTGTGTGAAGGGAATGTGAGCTTATCAAGTGGTCTGTAAAAGAGTATTAGCACTCAGTAAATGACAAAGCCAGTGGAAAATAAGCTTGTTAGAAAGCTGGAATCAGTCACAGTTCTAGTTTTCTCACTGCATCTAAAGAAAGCACAGATTTGTTTGCAAAGTCTCGATGTCCCTATTAGGAATACGATCTATGGAATTGAGTGCTTTGTAAGAGTAATAATACTGCTTGAGAGTTTTTACATTTTGTCTCATAAACTTCAATGTGTTTTACTTGGATTCAATCATGTGAATAGTTTTGTCTACAGCTTTGCTTTATCCCTGATCTTCTTAATTTCCCTTTGTCCTCGTGATGCTGCTTGATCCAGTTTTCTGAAGTTTTTGCCGAACAGCACAGGTGAACTTCTGCTTAACTTATAAAGATATTTGGTGTCCCTGGATTTCACTGAAGAGTAGTAGATTCAAAGATACTGATCGCATATGCAGGACTCAATTGTTGGAAATGTATTATTTATATATATAAAAAAGGACAAATGCAGATTAACATTTAGCGCTATTTTCCTCTATCATATAAAAAAAAAAGAAAAATGCTTTAAATATGGAAAATGAAGGAACATTTTAAGTGGTAAAATAAATTTTTTTTAGCTTGAATTAATGTGACTATTTCCACAATTTTTGGAATATTAGTCTTTATTTTATAGTCTTTATTAGCTTCTTTTCGTTTATTACTCGAAAAGCAGCACCACGTTAAAGAATAAAATTACCAACATGGATTAGCAAATACAAATAAAAATGAAATACTTTTCCTGTTACTCATTTCCATCTTTTAATAAACCTCTCTAATAGCTGACAAGGCTCGTTACTTAAGTGCGGAAGACAAGCCGGCTTATGAGCTAATCCTTGAGCTTACAAACAATGACTTACTGTATGCATTGTTCTGATTGTGATAGAAACTTCTGACTGTGATCTGTGCTGAGACAACAAATGTTTTAATACGATCTGTTTATTTTCTTGTTATTTCATCACGGCTGAACTGTAACATACAAAAACTTAATTATGTTTCTTTGTGTTTAGGAGCAAGAAGACCCCAACAAGCTGGCTACCAGCTGGCCCGACTACTACATAGATCGCATCAACTCCATGGCCGCTGTAAGTTTCTGTCCTTTTTGTTTCGATTGTTTTTTTTTTGTTTTTTCCTATTTAAATTTGCACATACAGTCCTGTTCAAAACAAAGTAACTCTGCTTTCAAATGTTGCGTATCAGAACATAACGAGTTGATCTCCATTGGCTTGTAAAACAATGTAATTTGCAACAGGGACATTGAAAACCGTTTCTAGTCTTCACAGTTCCTGCTCAGTTTCTGCTAAAAAATTACAATACACCCTACTTCACCCCCTAAACAAGCTTCATCTCTGACTATAAAATTGATTGGAAATTAAATAGCAAATATTGACACAATCGCGTCTCCACGTATGTCAAGCACGGTGGTGAAGGTATGATGACTGTAGGCCTGTCACAGGATCTGGTCACCCAATTTAGTTAATCCAGAGCTTATTTTCAGACTAAACTATTCAGGAGTGAAATTTGAGTAGCTGTGAGAGAACAGAATTAAGGGGTAGCCCAGTCAAAGTCCAGAC
The DNA here is from genome assembly GCF_904066995.2 of Poecilia reticulata. Taxonomy (NCBI): domain Eukaryota; kingdom Metazoa; phylum Chordata; class Actinopteri; order Cyprinodontiformes; family Poeciliidae; genus Poecilia; species Poecilia reticulata. The sequence goes on along the minus strand of NC_088851.1, from coordinate 14,337,713 downwards.
CTCAACAAAGGTCTAAATGAGCTGAAAAACCATTGGGAAGAAGTGGACCAAAAATGTTACCACTGTCTATTATAGTATAGTATATTTTAGGGTGTACTTTTGTTTTACCCTAACTTTACATTCTTTTTAAAATACCTCACTTAATTTAAGCTCTCTCCTCTCAAGAGGTCACTGCTCTCTCAGCCATTCTTTCTCAGACATCTCTCAGGGTGAATTTTTTATCGTGTCCCTGCTGACTGCAGATTGCACTCACATGACCACATTCCTTCTCTTTGACCCCCGCATTCACACACGCGCACACACACACACCCACCCCTTCACACACACACACGCATGCACACACTGTGATGACAAACAGACCATTTAGACACTCAGCAGTTCAGTAAGTGGGCATAACTGTCAGCGACCCAGAGTCAAGATGACAGTATACACTATTTTCCAGCCAGTATAGCAGCCAGTGAAAACAGCTTGACACCATAACAAATTTCTCTTCTGCGGCGAGTTCATTGTCGTTTAACATGCGCCTTTCTGGGGAAGTTGTGTTTTTTGATTCAGTGACCAGTTTGTGCTGTTGACCTCTCCCCCAGAGTCCTTATGTGGACGACATGTTGGCTCCAAAAATGTTTGGGAGTCATAAAACATGATATTTTAGGAGGCTGACATGTAAGCAGGAACTTTATAGATGAGCAATGTTAATCACAATCTGTCCACATTATACTTAGCTTGAGATTTGTTTCTTTATTCATGCGAGTCTTTCCAAGTTGTAGATCAGACGACTGTCTCGATATGATACATGCAAATCAATATGAGCAGTCAGACAAAACATAATGAAATAATGTTGATTGTCATAAAGTTATTTTGCATCCCTATAGATTTATTTTGTTTTTCTCACAATTATTTTAGGCCATCAAATGTTATTTTAGGTTGGACAAAACCTGTGTAGATTTAAAAAAAAAAAGTTTTATCAGATGGTAATAGTTAATTATGTAAATTGGGGGAAAAAAAGCCAAACCAACCTGTCACTATGTGGAAAAGAATTAGTCCCCCTTAATAAAATCAGGAATTAACAATTTCACTTTTAGAAAGTTTTCAATTTTACTTGCCACACCAAAGTTTGATTACAAATTTAGATATCACTTAAATAGAACTTGTCTGACAACATGAAGTAGGCTGAAAGATCTCAAAAAGCAACATAAGAACTGTCATTGACATCTGTCTGGAAGGGGTAACAAATCTATTTCTAGTACTCTTTCCATATAATCACAGTAAGTGACTTTATTCACAAATGAATAAAATACAAAACGGTGAGCAGCATGCACAGTGTTGCTTACCAGCGTCGGCATGTGAATGTGTGTGTGAATTGGTGAAATAACTGAATGATGTTTAAAGTGCTCTGTAATCCTCTTGACTTGATAGAGCGCTATACAAGGTCTGGCAATTTACGATTCGTAATTTAAAAAAAGAAGAAAGAAACCAGGTAAAATGAGCATAAGTGGAGAGAACCACAGTGGAAACAACTATTAACCAAATGAAACACAAAGACCTGTCCCAGATTTTCCATAAACATCCTAATGATTCCCATGACTTTTGTGAAAGAAATTCTGTGGAGTGACAAAACGCAATTGGAGCTCAAGCAGACTCACCTCATGTAGGAGGACACTGATCCAAAGCAGACCAGCACCTCCACCTCTGAATGGCTCTAAAAAGGCCATTAGTATGTAAGCATCTTAATTTATATGGCACCATGCACAGGTCAAAAACCACAATGCAATATAACAATGACTGCATATACCTTAAAACAAACAAATAAATCAAAAACAAAGGAGGTTAAAGAAAAAAAATAAAACGGCAGTTAAAAAAATTGAGACAAATCATACAATCCCAAAAGTAGTTAAAAGTCATCCTGAATAAATCGGACTTCAGCTGCTTCTGAGAAAAGCTCAGGTTATTATTAGATTATTATAGTCTAACATTAAAATGCATGTGATCAAAAACATAATACGGTGAAACAAAAGCAAAAACAGACATCTGTAAGTAAACAGTTACTTTTTTGGGCAATAATTTTTTTTTCTCATAGAAGCAAGCAGCAACAGCTTTTGTTTCGTTTTGGGTTTTGAGACCACTGAAGGTTCACATGGCGAACATACAGGCAAAACAAGATTCTATATTTCCATTACTTCAGTCTCAAAATCTGGGTGAACAGTTTTTACTGTCTGAGTCAGGCAGCACCCAGCCTTTCACAAACAACATCACACTGTAAGCCGAGCTCAGAGAAAACTCTGATTTGTAAGCTGCCAAGAGCTGAAAAATCCACCAGCACTGCAGCAGCGCCTGCTGTGCCATTAGGTGTCAGACACACTGTCATCAAACTCCCTGTCAGCGATATGTTTCAGCCTTTCCTTTTTTTAGTACATTTGCTACAAACCGATTTGTCCAGATCGTTCGTGAAAAGCCTGCTTCAATATACGTGGAACTCTTTAAACCAATAAGTCCACTTTCTGCTACTTGTTTGTCTCTTATCGTTTTAGTGCCGTGAACTCCTAAATTGAGACCAGATTTTCCTCCATAAAAATATGGATAGAAAACGATAAACAAAACCTCTGAAGACGTGACTCTCAAATCGATTTAAATCAATTTTCAGTGACCTCACTTAAAGAGAGTCAATCCATGCCAAAAAACGGTCAATGGATCCTGGACGAGGTCCCGATTATTGTAACGCCCCACAGGCTTGGTCGTAACAGTGTCAGTTTAAGTAATTACTTTAATATCAGGGGGAGGATTTAGACATTGGAAGCAACCAGTTATAAAATTCTCAGACATAATCTAGCTTGTATTAGGGAGATTCCAATACTATGATTCTATTCAGGTATTTCTAAAATTGAACAAACACTCTTTTGTTCATCTCCCTCCTTTTGGCTCCAATATTCATCTTTCCATCTTCCAAAACGTTTTTCATCCTTATTTGCAACCCTCCTTGTTCTCGATGCCGGAGCCCCTGAGTTCATCCACACTGCAGATCCATGACTTCATGTCTTGGCAAGTAATTGAGCTCACCGGGGACAGACCTTCTACAGTAGCTGAGTTATTGGATGATTTCACTTTGGCTCCGTCGGCCTGAGAGTCTGTTTCATGACCTACATCTTGACATTCATTCATAAAGTCACGTCGGAGCTCAAAGGTTGTTTGCTGGCCGTACAGTTATAACCCAAATGTGCTTGCTGTCCTGACGTTACTAACCTGATGATGGAGTAAGCTTTCCCAAAAAAAAAAATAAAAAGGATTAAAAGCTTCTAACCTGAGATTAAGCAAGTCACTCAGCCATGACATGGCAGCAACTTAATAAGCCCAAACATCAGGTATCAAATTATTTATTGTGTATTAAATCAACTGCTTAACTGATTTCGCCTCATCTTATAAACTGTTGTTATTTGACCATCAGATAAAGCTGTCAGCTAAAACTACGGTTTTCCCTGAGATATGTTTTAACGCAGTGGATATTTATTTCAGTTTTGGTTTTTGTTACCATTTCAACAAGAGCCACAGCAGTAATCCTGTAGAATTACACAACTTTTTTGATAGAAGTGATTTAAAATGACCTTGGAAAACCATATCTTAAACCTTTTTGAGCAAAATAGCTAGTTGGAATAAGCCGAAGCTGCTTCTCTGTAACACTGGAAGATTGTTCCAAATTCAAAAATCATGCAAAAAAAATAAAAAATGCTGCTTCTCCATGTTTAGTTCTGACTCTCGGAATGTAGAATAGTCTTGAACCACAAGACCTGATTAGAAACAACAAAATCTTTAATGTCTTGTGGTCCTACATCACTTAGCAACTTGCAAACTAACAGAAGTATTTTAAATGTATTCAACTGTTGGCTATAGTGACATCTACTGGCACAAGTTATGATTCGCAAACAACTGAATTACCTTAATCTATGACGGGGATTATGATTACTCTGGAAAAGCAGCATCCTTATTTTAATGGCTGTTGTGTGATTTCAATACCAGCAGATCACTTTAAATATTATGAAGTGATCATTAAAACCAAATATATGAATTCTGAAATCAAACTATCACTCGCAAATTTTAATATAGCGTAAAATCTTTTAGGCTTTAATGATAATGTTGCATAATTCTCAACATTCTGAAACCTCAAATCAACAGCATGAATAAAAAACAAAAGATGTTGGAGCTATTTTTTTTTAATGCCTAAGAAATAATTTTTACTTGTTTGATTAACCTAATACTTTGTCTATTGCTTCATCTTTATTTAAACACATTAATGTGTGTTCTTTTTCCCCTCCCTCTTAGTATTAAAGCCATATTTTTAATTGGCATGCCAGTGACTCACATGGTCTACATTAGTCTTTAGAGCAGCAGCACCAATCCGGCTGGTAACAATGCACTGATGATCAGCTCTAAGGCAATGTTCTGGCTCTGGGCTGCATTTCCTATAATAAATACTCAGGGAAGTACCATCTGCTGGTTTACCAACAGGCTGTAATGGTATCCTTGTGTGGATGTTGGCCACAGGTATGAATGAGCTTACAAATAACAGATGTAAGGAAGAAGCTGCTGGCTAGACTCTGACATCGAGAGTTGGCTAAGAGAACTGCCTCTTCAGGGCTTCTGGACTGTCTGCAGTTGAGACTAAGTCAACTTGATAAATGTTTTGACTGTAGCATTTTTCGATTAAGCACTAACTCTGCTGTACAAAGTTGCCGAGCAGTCAAACTTACAGTTAAGCCTTAGTTGACTATAAGAGTTACACGCTGTAGGTTTTGCAAAGCCAATTTCAACTCGGATACCCTGTTGAAGGACCAGAAAAGAAGACATCTTTTCAGAGTTGGCAGATCTGACTCAAAGTGTTGAAATAAACTCAGGTCGACCACTTTGGCAGTGAGCAGCCACGGAAAACGCCCGGAGAGGCTAAACAGAAGCCGTGACTAATGGGAGCACAGCTGCTCTTTGATGTTACTGACGAAACCTTTTAAGTGATGCAGAGATGCATTAACACAAACACTGGTTTGAGTGTTTTTTATTATTTGCCCTGTTTGTTGTAAGTTTGATTAGAGCCAGTTGTCTGCATAACTTCTGTTGACATGGTGTTCGGTTTCTCTTGAAAGAAAAGTTACTGAAAGAAGGGGAACATACAACGGTTTTTAAGTGATTGTGCCTGTGGGTGACAAGATATTAACTTGATGCTATTTCTTATGAAGTAAGTTTAAGTTGTTGTTGTTGTGGGCTATGGATATGACGGTGAAAACATGACAAACTGTATCAGTGTACAAGACTTTAAATTACAAGTAAAAAAGTAAAAAGTTTTTTTTTTTATGTTTCTCTTTATGCAGTAACATTACATAAAGAGTAATAAAGACTGCTCATCAATCTGGCCGACAACGCTCTGTTACAAAAGAGTAAAAGAGCGTAGTCTGTTACACTGTGGTAGGGTTCTGGGCATTTCTGTGGAAAGTGTGGAAAATAAGATATGAATCATTTACAAGCCCTGTAAGGATGGACTGCAGTTGGCAAACCATTAGATGTTACAGCGGTAATGTTAGCATCTACTTTGTAGCTTCATAACTAAAAGTATACTTGATTTTCTCTGGACTGCATTTGATCATCTCTGGTTCAAAATCTTTATTACTCGGACTGATCAAATCTGAACTTGACAAGAATTCTTTGAAACGGCTTGTGATTTATGAAATCTCCAAGGCCTGTTCACATTTTTGCAAAATATATTTTTTCTTTCTGTTTCCACCTCCCATCTTGATGTAGGCATAGATTTTGGTGGGAAAAAAACCCCTACCAATTTGAAAAAATTGTTTTGAAATTGTAGATTTTTTTATTTATTTTTATTTTTTTTAACTCTCCCTGTGGAGAGTAAAAAATCATTTTGATCATTTCCTGGTAAACATACCAGGAAATGATCAAAATGATGCAATAATATAAGAACCTCTAAGATATGAAAATCTCTGACTAAACCAAAAATAATTCCGGGCTAAATTATCGTCAAAGATTTTAAGAAAAGATTTTAATGTATAGTCAATGTAAAACATCCCATTTTGGCACCGTTTGGTATCCAAAATAGACACGGATGAGATGACAAAAACTGCAAAATGATGAAGGGATGAACAGAAATATCACCAGCGATTTTGAACTGGATCCACAATGATCTGAATTCCTTGTTATATTTGCAGATGCAGACATTGTTTGCCTTCGATGAGGAAGAAATGGAAATGCGGAACAAGGTGGTGGAAGATCTGAAGACGGCACTCCGAACCCAGCCAATGAGGTATGTCCCTCCTGTGGTGTTTTCCTGGGCTGCAGAGAGTCCAGGGCTCTGCATTGCATGGCTCTCAGTCAAGTCACGCATTCCTGCCATTTGACTTGTTGAGGTAATATCCCACAAACTAATTACGACTAATAATGTAACATACTACTGGAAAGATTTGCTTTACAATAATAGCGCCTCTTGTCATTTGGAATTATCCCCACTTAATTACTTCCAACTGAAATGCAACCAATTAGAGGTATTTTTAGCACCGCAGTTTAGCTTTTCCCTTCCCTGACTTGGCCTTCGGCAGCTCTTAGGCCTCACACATCAACACAAAGAGCCATTTGAGGACATCAGACATCCCACTAGTGCAAACTGCTCTCCTCTTGCAATCTACGACACCCTTACATCCGTATACGTCAGCCATTCGTAAGACGTGGGGGGTCTGAACCAAAGTGGGCCTGTTGATTTTATTTTATTTTTATGCCATGGGGAGATACAAAGTGGGTTTTGTGTTTATAGGCCAAGTGAACATAAACGTTGTTGGGTGTGTGTTCCAAATGCACATGGGCCCATTTGCTCTTTTTTTTTTGTTCCAGTCCTTGAGATGAATTTTGATCTAAAATGGCACCTTGTGCATCAGTGGTGACAAACTCCAGCCCTCAGCTCTTGAATGGGTACCTTGTCCACACCTGACTCAGATGCAAAAATGACCGAAGTACAGAAACAAGTTCTACAGAAACCTGTTTAAGACATACTTATTTGATGAATGTATGCTGGGACAGAGATAAATTTAAAAGTTGAAGGACACTGGCCCTGCCTGGTGATTCCCTACATTTGCTTGTTATTTTCACATCCCTTCTCAATCATTTTTTGTCATTCTTTGTCTCAGCTTCTTGGACCTCCTTTCTTCTTTTCTGTCGTCTTTGCAGTTATTTCCACTTCTCTCAGCTATGTGCAGGTAATGGGAAGCAGCCGTGCTGATGAGGCTGTCTGCTCTGCACATGTGTCCGCATGCGTTGTTTGTTTACCAGCCTAATGAAATAACCGGCGACAGATGCTGGCAAATCATCAGCCGTCTTTTATCTCAAAATGTCATTAAGTCGGCCTGTTTGTCATCTAAGCAGTCAGTCTGTCTTTGACCATTTTGTGTTTTGCTCTGTTGATGACGCTTAGAGATGGACCGATTGAGGTTTTGAAGTCAGAATGGTCAATTTTGTTTAAAGTGCAATTTACACAAATTCTTGCTCATTTGTGTAAATTGCACTTATTTGAACGATTAAGCTTAACATTGTGGTAAAAGTACAATCTTTTGCAAGTTGCCCCTTTTGTATTAAATAGTCTTAAGGGGCACTTCAATGGGGAAAATACCCTTACCACAACCAATCTCACTGCCTCCCACAGTATATCAGTCTATCTTTGATGTTTTTCTTGGAGTGACTTATTTGCTGTCCTCTTTAATAGTAGACCAGCTTTGAGAGGCCTCAGCCTCAATGTGTGAGCAGAAACACTCACACCTGCCAACTGCCATTCCTGAGCAGGATTGTCTTCATGGCAGCTCAGTCTATTAGTTGAAAGAAAATCGCCACGTCTTGGTCTTTCAAATGTCCCCTAAAGCTTTCTTCACAGCAATTTAAACTCTTTTTTTTAATAATTGATTTTGTCTCAGTCTTGCTGGCGGCAGTATTCTGTAAATTGTTTTCCATTCAAAGCGTTGATGGTGGCTTGTCGTTTGATTGAGTTTATCATGTCTTATCACTTATTAGCACAAATAGTTTAAACTCCCACTCTCATTGTTTGCAGCCTCTCTGTTGTTTCAATTGATTCAAAATTGATCAGCTACCCTGTCCTTGCTATCTCTGACCCATGATCTGACAATAAAGGTATTGAGATGCAGATCACTAAAACAGTTGTGGGTTTCGTGATGACAGTGATTTTATTAACTTTACAGGTTTTTGGACAAGAAATGTATTTTTAAGACTACATTACAAGCAGAGCATTGTCGTGTGACGGTAATCCCTTTTTCGTTTTGTTTTCCCAACATCTTTACTCTTGTTCCTGCTTCTCCTTCAAGTGTTTGTTTGTGTTTAATTCAGATAATTTACTTCATCAAACTGTAACGGCTCAATGAGCACTCTTTAGTGATGCACCTGCACCGGTGCTGTTCTTCTCAGGATGAGTTATGGCCCATTAACCCGCACATGTTTCTCACTACTGTAAACCTGATGTGGGTTCCAGGTGCCTCCCACAGAATATGGATGTCTGGGGGATTTGTGGGCCGTGGGTTAATATCCAGCCTTGGTCAAATTTGAGACACATGAATGTCAAAGGGGGAAAAAAGATGGTTCAGAGCTTAAAGGTCGGCAAGAAATCTGAGCTTGTCGTGAACTTTGTGGATCGTTTCTCTATGCCCTCGGTGAGTCGTCATGCTGTTTTTATGGCCAGCTTTTGTGGGACACGGTTGTCTCTGTCCGTATTCGGCCTTGATTCATGCCTGCCTCAAGTGGCCTCCCTCTCTTTTTCTCCTGGCGTCTTCCCAGAGGCAGCTGGGCCTGGCTGTGAAGAGGGCGCCTTGTTGCCCTCAGCTTGTTTTGCAGGGCCACAGGAGCTAAACACATGCTGGGTATGCACTGTGCCAGGCAGAGGGCACAACAAGAGCACATTGTCAATGATCCATCCGTTGCTGTCACACTCTCACGCAAGATGGTAATTTGTATAGCAAGGTGACATGTATCTCAATTCTTTTTTTTTTTTTTGCATTATGTGCAATTGTAGCTCCTTAATGTACAAATGCCTCCTTTTTTTATTTTATTTTTTTATTTGTGGAGCCTAAAATTAAAGCGGATGCAGTACATTTATCTGAAACGCAAACCTTGAGAAGATACTTTAATATTGTTTAATATGCACCTGTAACTTAAGTAATATTCATAAATAACTTTACCTTTCCACAGGCCAAAAGGTAAATAGATTTGGCCTGTGAATGATTATGGTCAGATTTTCAGCTTGGCTCCAGCGAAATATTGGGAAAGAAAATCACCTCATCAGTGCTTTTTGTATAGTTTGACTGTGCCTGCCAGGCATGCACCAATCAATCATGGACTAAGGGAGCCAGTTTTCACTTGATTAGCTCTGATGAGCGATCCGTAGGTCAAATGAAAAGTAATCAAATGTTAATTATATGTTTTACTCCATTAAATGCATCAGTGTTGAAAACCCCCACTATTCTTGGTTTATCAGCATATCAGTGAGTGATTTTTGCTCTTTTTTGTTGTTGTGGTCTTGAGTTTAGTAATATCGGTTGATGAACATGTGGATTTGCTTGTTTTGGCATTCTCAAGAACAAATTCAGAATCGGCCCGTCAAGAGAAAACTGGAAATCAACTAAAGCCTGTTCAAGCTTTGCTCCAACACTTCTTTATCTCAACGTATCAACCCCAAGAAAAGTTGTTTACAGGTGGGGATTTTTTTTTATTCCTCGCAAACTCTTTGGGCAAAAGAACTGACATGATGCTTTGACTTTTGCTTGAGCAAAAGGCAAATGGATTTGGCCTTGAAATACCTTTTATACAGCTGAATGAATACTTAAAAATTCTCTTCATAAGACTGTCTTGGAAAAACGGTGTCTTCATTCAGAGGCTTCTTCCAATTCACTGTAGTAAGGACTGCTTCAGGAAATCTGTCACCACTATCTACAACAACTCTTTGAAGACTTTGAATTAACATGAGTTATAATAACATTTAATTTCCCTTTGGGATCAATAAGATAGTATTGACATGAATTTGACTTAAATGAGTGAGAAGTCCTTTGTTTTCTGGAAAAAAAAAGTCAGGTAAGTTAAAACCTTTTTTTTATACTTTACTGAATATTTTGAGTTTTTGCCAATGTAGTTTAAGGTTAAACTATGACCCTTCAGACATTGCTCTCAAGATTCATTCTCAGACGTTTCTCCTTTTTTAGATAAAATCTCTTCATTACTTCTGTTTATGTTTACTGTACTTTATGAGACAACTTGATTCTCATTAAATCATGTGAGCTTTCAGCCTCTTTATTTGACTCAGCTGGTGACCCTTTTTGGCAGGTTGCAGGGACATGTAGTAACAACGTTAAAGATGGAAGAAGCCACGTTTTGCTCCCTCATTAGTCCGTAACTCAGACTTTTCTTTTTAGCCGACGTTGATTAAGAAAATTGGATCTCAACAAATAAAACATAAATACGCCGCTTTGCAGAAATACAAGTGGACCTTGACGAGCCAAAGTAAAGAAAAGTCACGGGGAGGGTTTATTCCGATGCCGCAGTCAATACTTCATGTAATTCATCAAATGTTTTACTCTTTCTGAACAGACAAATATAGGCACACTGAAAATGTTCTCCTTCTGTAAGATCTGTATTGTTTATCATCCATCAAATGGAGCTGGGCCTGTGTATTTACCCACAAAAAGCTAAATCTAAACTCAAACAGGCATGTCAGGGCTGATGGACATATACAAAACATGCAGCCGTGTAGCAGATACACAGTCTGTGTCGCACTTTAATTTATCTTCTAAATATTTCAATATTTGTTGCATGTAATTGTGTCAGCGCTGTTGCATAACTGTTAGCCTCTTGAGTTAAATCCACATCTGTGCTGATATTTGTGGTTCTACTCAAAGCGTCTGTGTGTGCATTCTTGCATCTGAGACACGAAACCCCACAACTGCTGCCATTTAGTTGAAACATTATTGCAGGAGGATAGGGAAACAAAGATTTTTATTTTTTTTCCTTTCAGGTCAGTGAGGCCGTTGTGACCCATAATGCGCCGCAGTGCAAGCAGAGCATCTCTGTGCTTCCCATGACAGCTGTCTGGACATTGTTTTGCAAATCTCTTCCAGCAGGAATATTGACTTGAGCCCTAGTTCAGTCTCTTCTCCTGCTCCTGAGTCAATAACCCTTTGGAAGTTCTGCTACCAACACAAGCAGAAATTATTATTCAGAACAGTCAGATCTCTTAAAGTCCTGCTTTGACTGGGAGGAAAACCTCTGTTTTCATATATTACGCAATACGTTTCAGAGGGAGAGCAAAGCATTACATCTTTAAAGAGTGTTCGAGACGCAGATGCGTTTGCTTCTTTCCGACGTCTGATACCATGTAGTGAAAAGGGAGTTTCAGCGGAAAGCCGAGTGGAGTGCTACGGTCAAATTTTTGGGGTAGATAAAGCTGGAGCTGTTATTAAATATGTACAGAATAGATGATAAACAAATGGCTTGTACTAGAATCTATTAGTGAGGTTTGATGTGTTATGTAATCACACAAATCACTAACTTCTAAACTTCCTGTGTGACCTTTAGCTTGGTATATTGACAAATATGCAATGTCCTTTCTTGGAGTTTGTTTCACTGATTTTTTGTGTGTGAAAGGCCAAAGGTCACACATAATTCTGAAGTGGAAGAAAAATGATGCAGGGTTTCACTCTTTCCAGGTTTTTATTTGTAAAGAGAGTATAAAACTAAAAAAATAATAACAAAAAAAAATAAGAGTTGGTGTCAGTCTGCAAAGTAGACTCTAGATATCTCTAATTGTCACACTTTGTTTCTCAAAAACAGAGTCAAAATAAGGTAAAAAGTTGGATGTTTGATGGTTGTCTTAATGTTGAATCTTAGCTGGTCAGATATACCCTCTGTTACTAGAGTACTGGTTTCCAAAAATGGCTTCTTTGCATAAGCCATTTGGCATTTTTCTATACTTAGTGGGTCTGTGTGTTGTGTACACAAGTGTTGTGCATGTAGACTTCTGTATTAGGTAGAAAGCGATCCACACTCTTTGTGTCTGAAGAATCAGAGTATTTATTATGTGTTAAAGAATGTGTGTGTGTGTGCGTGCGTGCGTGCGTGCGTGTGTGCGTGCGTGCGTGTGTGTGTCCATCTATAACAGTTCAAACCTCAACAATTTCATAGCGGTTCCAGCAGACTCTCTGTTGAAGCTTTTTGCACCTCGTCACCTCAGCACCAGATGACTATTTACACCACAAAACATTTCTATTGTAACATAGATGACAAGCAGAACAAAAACTGTTTTGCAGAAATAGACCATTTCACCAAACCCCACTCTCCATAATTGCAAATGTGTAAAAATACCCAATATGACCTTTGTTTATACCTCTAGTAAATTTATGTTTCAGTTGTTAGGAAAAGAAAAAGATTTTTTTTTTTTCTCGTAAACTCCCTGGTCTGACTTGTGAAATACTCTGACTTCTTTAAAGTTTTTCATGTGGAAAAAGTAGTAAGCAGCTTGAGTTGTGCATTTAAATTTCGTACTCACTGAACTCGTTTTTTTGTGTGTGTTTTTTTCTATTTAACCAAAAGTTGAAACATCAGGAAAGAGGAAACAGATTTTGTCGAATATTATCCAACTCGCATACATCTTTAGATGCTGAGACTATCAATTTTCTTCCTCACGGTTTTCAATTGAGTTAATGGCTGCAAGGCAAATGGTGTGTCCTGCAAGGCAGACCTTATTTGAACCTTCTAACAAACTTATGAACTAAGAAAGGATGATGTACACTTTTGATTTTTGTCACTTTTTCGGTGCATTTATTGAGATAACTGTAAGTAAAAATAAAACGTGACTGGCCCTGATTGGTGATTTTGTCAGAAACTACAAATTAGCTATTTTTGCATTAAATGAATTAACCTCTAACCTCTCGTGGCAGTAACAATACTGCAGTATAGAAGCTTTTCCTGAGTGAAGCACATTTAGTTATTTGTATCAGTGCTTTGTGTAAAGTGAAGGACAAAAGACGCAAGAATAAAACTTTTAAAAGTTGAACTATTTCTTTATGGAAACTGGACATTCAGGCGGATACTTCAGCATTAAAGGAGAAATCAAGCAAATAGAAAAGGGAGGCTTTGCTTTCAGAAGGTTGAATTTGTTGCAGAACACTTTTGGTTTTATCTTTCACAGCTTTCATCTTCTCTGTCTTAGAACATGTTGATTTAGGCAATGTTGAGCGTTATTTGGAAATCTCCCAGTAATGGTAACGGTCAACTTTATTTATCCATAAACATTGTTCTTAACAGTTTTTAATAATATAATGTTGTGAGGACAGTCTAAAATATCACCTCGGCTATCATGTTTCATTGTGGTAACATTTTTAAGTGCAAAGCTGTTTAATAGACTCATACATCTTCTATTGTTTATTATCGTTATTGGACAATTAAAAGTCATCAGTTCTTTTCAGTGTGACAATATACATATCTCCACTCCTCATCATGCAATGTAATTTATTTTCGTTTTCACGCAGCACATTTTTTACACGATGCTGCTGACATTTGTGGGAAATTTGTCATTGATTGGACTGCAATAAATTATATGACGGAAAACCAGTGAATCGGGGCAAAGGCAGGAGACTGAGGGTTTGCTCTTTTTAACAGACATCAGGGAGTGATTCCTGTGGTCTGACTGCACAGAGAGTCTAATTTTTACTTAATTTATAGCCTCAGAAAACAATTTCCTAATCTCTTTGAGCTAGCTTCAAGTCACTCCTAATACCATGGGAGAATGATGTTTTTAAAATATAATTTCGTCTTAAAATAAAATAGTATTATTTTTTTTATTTTTTTACTTGAGTTTTGTGGAAGTGCACTGCTGTTTGTCCTGCTGACTTTATTGACCACTGACAGGAGACATTATGAGCCCAAGACCCACCTAAGATCGGCTGACCCCGCGTATGAACCGCTCCCTGTGGACATGCCTATAAACTTAGTCCAGAAGAACTCCTCTGTCCAAGGCTTGATGTGTTTTGCAAACATTTGCTACAGATGTGCCCTTTGGCTGAGGCTTTAATCGTATTCTGTTTATGTTGGTTTTATGTGCATTGTCCTTTGTTCAGCCTTCATGTTACCTCGGTTAAACACCAGGCCTCACAAGTGAAAAGCATTTAAATGAGAGCTGTGCTGATACTACACGATACACAAAAACCTCCAGTCAGGGTGCTGTAATTGGCACCTCTGACAGCCTTTCTTGGCCTCTTATTCACATTCTTCCTTTCTAGTCAAATCAGTCCTGTGTGTGACTGAGTGTCCCTGGATGGAAACGAGTGGGTGTTTGAGAGAGACTTTTAGGTGTGTGTGTGTGTGTGAATACGAAGGGCAGCAGAATGGCTCCGGGGAGCACATGATCGCTTGAGTTTTTGCATTTGGAAGGGCTGGACTTGGATAAGTGTGTGTGGCTGTGCTTCGAGGCAGACTGTCTGCCACTCTGGGGTCATTCTCGGTTCAAACAGGAAAACCGTTTTGGTTCTGAAGCTGAAACCTCAAACAGTACGTTTAGCTGGACTCCAGTTCTGAATTTAAGTGTGGGCTTCTGGATTACTTTCCGCTTCGTTCTGCTTATTAAGCGAATGAGATTTCAAGATAAGGCCAAAAGTCTGGAAGATCACTGATGAGCAAATCATTTTTATTAATTTTGCTAACAAATTAAAGCATAAAAAAATAATTTTATGCCTGGAAATGTTTGTTTGTGACACTAAACTGCTAAGTTGTCAATAAATTGTTATAAGTAATATAAATCTTTAAGAACATTTAACCAAAACTTGATTCACTTAATTATTTTTCATGTCTTGTCAACTATACCTTTCTTTATCATGTTTAAACATCCAAATGACAAAAAAAAAATGCAAATAAGAGTTGAGAGGTGCTGTCTTTAACCTTGTGTTAAAGATAACACTCTCTTCCTTCACTTGCTGCCTAAACCAAGAGCACTGTGGCGTTTTTGTTCTGTTTTTCCTGTCCAAAACGATCAGAAATGTTCTGTTGTTTTATTGTTCTTTCATTGGAAACATTGGTGTGAAGACAACAGTCGCACCTAGCGAGTTGATAAAAACCCCCTGACCACTGAGGTCGAATAAAAAATTACCAAATTCTAATGTAGTTTCATAGCTGCATTTTTCTACTGTGACTTTTTCTTTTTTAGGTGTATGCCTAATTCCAATGTTTAATCCATGTTTTCCATAGAGGTGAAATCATTAAAATTAAGATGTTGTATAATTTTCAGATCGTCATTCAGTCTGGATTGAAGTCCAGAACTTATTCTATTCGATGACTTCTTTAAGCCATTGTTTTACTTGAATAATCTGAGCCTAGATTTAACTAATGCTTGTTTTTGATTTTCTTTTTCTGAAAAATGTGTGCAGTTGAATTACTTTAAGTGCCATTCAGCAGCCCAAGTCAGCTCATATGCAGCATTAGCTGATCCCAGGTGAGGCTTGAAGTATGCAGCACTTGTTCCAATTGGAAAGAAATGCAATAAGACCTTTATGCCAATCAACTGAGTGTGAATGTCAGTTATAGGGCGCAGGAGGAGATTCATTTATTTAAGAGCTCACTGGAGTAAAAGGAGACGGCAGAAGATTAGACACAAATGAACCTCCCGTTGAAATCCTGCATGCACGTTTATGCTAATGTCTTGCATGCATAAATCACACACACATGCATTAGTTTAATGCTCATAGTTTGGGTTTTGTGTGTGTTTTCTGGCAAACGGTCGACAATTCGGCGGAGCGATTTGAAGCAGCCAGCATGCAGAGCCTTGAATCTCATCCATGCTTTTGATTTGAGACTCCAAGAACAACAGCTCTCACCCTCCGCTTTCCATACATTAATCACAGGGATGTTCAGCCTAATTTCTCCTCAACTATGAAAGCTCTTCCAGAGAGAGCCCTCGGTTCATGAGCAGGCGAAGGACTATTCCAGCATGCTATCCAAACACTCCTCACAGATATCAAATGTGCAACTCCTCATCGTTGGGCTAGTTGTGTCTCGATCGAGCTCCCAGTGCCTGCTTTGAATTTAAATCAAGTCATATTTAATGCATGGGATTCATCTGTCGCCACCTTGGTGCAGGACAAGGGCTGCTGCTTTTGTGCTCAGACAAAAAATGCACTGTATGCTGGGTGGGAACTTCAAGACTTCAGTGTGTTAAGAGTGGCTGATTGCATGTATAACTTGTAGGTGTTCTCAATCAGGAGGAAATCACAAATATTTCAGAGCAGTAGTGTTTTTGCTGCTATCTAGACATCTGCTTGTGATCTCTTATTCATCTGTGGTGAGAAAAGGAGGAGCCCTTGCCTCAAAGTAAATGCTATAAACTGGTTTTTTTTGTGTGTTTTTTTTTTTTTACATGTTTCTGCCAAAACAGCAGAAGGAGGTGAGGAATTGGCGTTGAGCTAGTAATTATAAACAATGCTCAACAATGCCAGAAGTTGCTATAAATCATAACTTTCAGCGTCTCTTTCACCCTCGCCCTCCGCATCACGTCTGTCCTCTATGTCTCCCTCTCACAAACCCTCATTTGTCTGAAATAATTTATGAGGTCTATCAGGAATCTTATTGAGTGGGATGCTCATTTACAAAGCAGCCCACACTGTGCTCACTGGACGTGACATCCCTCAGTGTTTACATCTCCTGCTAGTCACTTCGCTCCTGTAGAGGTCATCGACTCTCTGATTTCTAATTAGTTCAGCTAACATCAGCTTTGAAGCGGAGAAGGTTGTACAGTTTTAGCTTTAGGAAGTTTTTGGTTTTTGCTTTGGTGGCCCTTTCGGTGTGGATCCCGGATGCAGAGAAATGTGTTCAAGTAGAATGAATGAAAGATGTGGGTGTGTTTGGATGCAATGAAGAAGATCCATTGTGAATCCTCCACTTTACTGAAGCAAAATGATTTTTGTCAAACTGAAGAAATAAACCAGGACATTATGAGCGGTGGCGGTTCTTGCTTGAAGCAATCTTTTCGAATGAGTGGAATAGAAGAGAAATGATCCTTAGAGAGACTGAAATGTCTCAGCAGCAAAGAGAAAAGCAAATGAATCATCTGAATGTCTTGGGAAGTCCAGACTCTACAGATCAGAAAATGCATTTCCAATCCTTCATTATCTATTCTTGGTGAGTCTGAGCTAATTTGTGCTTAGTTGAAGAAGTTGGTACCTTTCTATCGTCTCCAACCAGCTATTTTTTTCCTCCTCTTACATCTGACATCAACACTGTAATTTTGTCCAGACAACTTCTGCTCACATTTAGACAATTAAATCAAAATCAAAAATTATTATTTTTTTAAATACAGTCATATTGTCTTACACTGCTTAAACTGTATGTAACATTGTTATTCCTTCTTTATTGGTTTGACAATAACCAATAAAGGTCACACATTGTATAGAGAAAAGGTCACACATTGTATTTTTGAGTTGTTGAACAATCCCTGATAGACAAGCACTCTAGGTAGAGAGCCATATCAAAAATTAGAAATTATTACCTATTATAAAATAAATATCTTTGATCTAAATTTGAGTCACAAGTACTTGACATAGGGCCTCAGAGACCAACATCTGCTAATAAAGAGCAATTTACATTACATTACATTCACTTAATTTTCTCCATCTTTATTCTTTAGGTTTGTCACACGATTCATCGAACTCGACGGACTCACCTGCCTGCTCAATTTCCTGCGCAGCATGGACTATGAGACGTCAGAGAGCCGCATCCACACTTCAGTCATCGGCTGCATCAAGGCCCTGATGAACAACTCGCAGGGACGCGCGCACGTCTTGGCCCATCCGCAAAGCATCAACACCATCTCTCAGAGCCTGCGGATGGAGAACATTAAAACTAAAGTGGCGGTTCTGGAGATTCTCGGAGCCGTTTGCTTGGTGCCTGATGGACACAAGAAGGTGCTGCAGGCCATGGCGCATTACCAAAAATACGCTGCAGAGAGGACTCGATTCCAGGTGAGTAAAGCTGAGCTGAAGTAATATTGCTGTTATTGTGGATAATGTGTAGTAGGCTTTAAATATCCCTAATTTATTTCGATTTTACTTCTTTTCAGCCAGGTTTTTTTGGGGGGAATCTTTTGAAGTTGACATTGTTATTAAGTCTTTATCTTTTTCTTAACAAAAAAATCTATGTTTTTTTTTGCAACACGCTGACCTTCTCATGTCCATTGAAATATTAAGATTTTTCCTTACGGATCATAGCATATGACAGAAGAAAAGTATTTAAAATACTTCTGGCTTCCAATTGTGAGCAGTCTTAATATATTTCATATTTGGAGCAAACCGTACTTTATTCAACCTTTCTGTTATCTGGTAAAAGTTTTGCTCTCTCTCACTCTGTCACAGTCTATAAGAATTAGGAAAATGTTCAGGCTTTCACAGTAAATACTTCTTTCTCTTTACAGTTGATAATCACAGCAGTTTGAGTCTTACATATTTCTACTAACCTTGCTAAGTTTGATGCTTTGTATTCTTTTGAAACAACTTAGCTATGCCAATATTTGATTTTCTGTCTAGATATTAATTCTGGACACCAGTTAGTTCCTAACGCTCTAGCTTGGTGGTTTCGGAAAATATTGACTGTTGCACTTTTTCTGAATAGTCACATTTTCAGCATCCAAAGGTCATTTTCTTTTGTGTATTTTAATCTAGTCTTGGCAACTCACAAAAACATTTGGAAAACCAAAAGAAAATTTGCTTCAGACAAATTAAAACCAAGTCTTCCACATTGGAATTAAAATAGAAAGAAGTGATGGCTCAAACCTCTAGCACATGTCTGTGGTACAAGCAAACTTCCCAAGATGCCTGCCTACATCCATCACTGTGGTCATTTTTAAATTTAGCTACTTGTGCAACTCAACTGGTTGGTCGTGGGTCAGGCACACAAGCCATTGGATTTAAAACTTGTCAAGGTCGCAGGGTGTTGAGTGCTTTAGTAAGTAGCAGGACTGAGTCAACAACCACATCTTACATGTGCCCCTGGGGGGTCTGCAGTAAATTGTACCATGACAGAGTAAACCATCACCCTAGGATCTGAATCATTGCGAGCTTTGGAAGCCTTTAAATGTCGGTTTGAACTGTGATTAAAGTTCTGAAGTATGTTAGGGTAAGTTTAACAAAGGATGGACGGTTAAAGGTGACACAGGGCAGTGACCCTGTGTCACCTTCTTTTCTTTGATATTGTCAGCGTAATACGGGCTCCTTAGCATGCCTTCATTACCACTTATCACAGTTTGAATCTGACTCTTTGAACTCTGAACTGCATTTTATATTCAGACACTCCTCAATGAGCTGGACAGAAGCACTGGCCGCTACAGGGACGAAGTCAGCTTGAAGACGGCAATCATGTCCTTCATCAACGCGGTGCTCAATGCTGGAGCCGGGGAGGTCTGCACGTGCTAATCAACGTTTTTGTGTTTTATCTATCAGTGGTTTCTTTCAAAAGATGATGAGATAAGCTTGAGTTTCTTACCAATCAATAAATCCACACGTGGTTCTCTGGAACATTTTACAATTCCTGACTTCCTGTTTTAACATTAAATCATTATTATATATTTTTTTTTACATTAAATATTGCCAGATAATTTCCAACTATGCAGTTGCAGGTATTTTGAATATTGTTGTACTGCCTGTTGCTTTCAGGACAACCTTGAGTTTCGTCTCCACTTGAGGTACGAGTTCCTGATGCTGGGCATTCAGCCGGTTATTGATAAACTCAGAGAGCACGACAACGCCACTCTGGACAGGTGAGTGATCATCTGCTGTTGTGCTGTTAGTGCTGCTCGCGTTTCCAAAATGTCACAATGTTTTGCCTCTTTTCCCAGACATTTGGACTTCTTTGAGATGGTGAGAAACGAGGACGACTCTGAGCAAGCCAAAAGATTTGATATAGTGGGTTTCTCTTTTTTACATCAAAGCATTTTATTCTAAAGTTAGGTCTGCGTTGGAAATAAAACACCTTCTTTTTTGCTTTGTTAGTCTCATGTGGACACAAAGAGCGCTGGTGCCATGTTTGAGCTGATCAAGAAAAAACTGAGCCACACAGATTCCTACCCACATCTTCTCTCGATCCTTCAGCACTGCCTGCAGATGCCCTGTGAGTCGAAGAGAAACGGGCCAAAATATCTCTAGTACAGATGGAACAGGTTCACTCTGGGTTCATTTGGACTCACAAATGTTACAAACAAGAGTTTTTCTTTGTTTTCAGATAAACGTGGAGGTTGCAGCTTGCAGCACTGGCAGCTTTTAGACAGGATCCTTCAGCAGATTGTCCTGCAGGACGAAAAGGGAGAGGACCCAGACGTCTCCCCACTCGACAACTTCAGTGTTAAGAACATTATTCGCATGTAAGTGAAGCCATTCCTCATACTGCTGTTCATTGGCACTTTACTGCTCAACAATAAACTGGTAGCAACAGTATTCCAATTTGACACCAATTTGATGTTTGTAGTTGTTTTTGATCTATCAACTACGAATAAGGCCAACAGACTAAACTTTATCAAGTCCTATAGCATAATTATATCTTTATCATAAAAAAAATTATCAGATTGTTTTCTGCTATTACTTGCACATGCATCTTATTAAACTACAAAATAATAAAAATTAAAATAATATTTCAAGTCAACAGTTTGCCTATTTCTAATTAGGCAACAGCATTACATTCCTGTATCAATAATATATTTTATGGGTCTTATGCAATATTGTCATAAGAAAGTAAATGTACCACTATGTGTACGCAATCTTTGTTCACCTTTTGAAATATATATTTTTTCAAAGATATTCTAAAGTAAAACAACAAATGGCTTAGAATTGTGTTTTAAAGTTTTTTTTTTTTTTTTTGGCCAATCATTACTCTGTAAATAATATAGTTTTAGTACTCTCTTCACACCATTTTCAAAGCTTTATTTCATGCTGGACTTGCTCCTATTCTTGATTAAATCATCAGCACTAAGATCAAAACCTGATGAAAACACCATAATGCAACAAAAAGAAACTCTAGAATAAAATCAACTTTAATAAGAATACTCCAGCCTTTCAAGGGTTGATTAAATCTGGCTCTCTGTTGTGTTGGGAGCTGGGGCTTCGGTCTTCTCAGACAAGATGAGGCGATTTGACGGCAGCAGCAGGGGGCCGGTGGCCGACTCTGAGGAAGGCCCACTCAGAGCGCGAGTTGGGCATGAAAGCAAAAGCCGTAGATCAAAGGAAACCTGCTCTAATCGCATTAATAGTCTGTCTAAGTCAGTCATGTTGAGATGCAGTGAAACAAGCACTCTTCAGCAGTCAGGGAAGCAACAAGGAGGCAGCATCATTTTATTCAGGAGAAGTAAGAATTATAAATCGGTGGTTTGGATGTGTCGTCGTGGTTGCTGCTCAACAAGAATGCTTTCCAAAAGATCGTTAACATTTCCTGATGTCTGCGGTGGATGGTCTCATTGATTTCAGAGACTGACCTGATGTTGTTTTCAGCTGATTTAATACATTTTGTTGGCAGGGTAAGATGATGATTTTTAGGCCCTTGTTCTATACACCACAACACCTCAGTTTCTTCTTCTGACAGGCTTCTATTCCTGTTTTCACCATCTGTCTTCTCCTTACTTTTGTTATGTTTAAACTGAGCTCCTGATCGGTGATTAATGTGTTTAGTCTCTGTGGTGAAAGCACCATAAAGCATGTAGCGTGGCTCACTTTTGGCCCCTGACAGCTTATGCTTTGTTCACTAATTCAACCACCATTGTTTTTGCAATCACTTGAGTGCAATCCTTTCCAGGAGTGCGCAGAAACGTTCATTCCTGCCCATCACTGATCCACCACATCGGTCAAACTCTACCCACTCACTTTACGCCTCGGCCAAAGTCTTATTGTGTGTTTCCATAAACTCTCGGAGAGTAATTTGCGCCTGGAAAAAAGGGGAACGTAAACGAATCGTTCCACATTGCGTCGACTTGACAGCGAATGGGTGAAAATGTTGAGGCTCGTGCCGTGAAAACTCGGAGGGAGAAGGGAGGCTTGTTGGAGCAACTGTTAAAACAACTGTCAGGAGAAGTCATTCATCATCTGCGGTCAGCGTGATGACGGTGAAGGACACGCGTGCAGGGCATGAAATTAAAGCATTGTGGAAATCAGAGTTTTCCACAGCAATGTAAAGGTCTCCAGGTTTGACCTGCAGATGAAGAAGAGAGAATTAGTTTTATTCATTCTTGGTGTAATTAGAGAAAGGATTTCGCGATCAAGCTAAATCCTTGATCACGAATGATATTATTGAGCATTTTGTTTCTAAACTGCTTAGTAAAGTAGCTAAGTGTGAATTGTTTTCCTAAAGTAGTTACAGTGCCTTACAAACGTTTCTACTATCCCCCTCAACTTTTTCCTGTTTTCTCATAACCTCAAATTTTATGTTTTGATGGCTTTAAACATGATAAAACAACACAAACTAGTGCATGTTGTGTTGGTCATTGACATAAAATACCAATCAATTACACTGAGGTATGTAGTTGTTGTGGGAGAATATATGAAAAAGGTTAAAGGTCATTGATATATTTGTAGGGCTGTTCACCTGTTACAATATCAAACTCAATGGTTGTTTCCTTGTTATTTTGAGGCATAATTTGCAATGATTATTGCTGCTGAAACATGTTTATTCTCTCATCTCTAGCCAAGGCTACCAGCGCTCCTCAAGGTTTCACTTTCCAATCTTTCATCATCCTTAACAACATCTTAAAATATCCTGTTGCTAATCTTTGAGTTTATATGTCTCATGTCATTATCGCCACTCTCAACTCTGATATCTTGCATAACATGACCTATTTCCAAGCGAAGCCAAGTCCCAGAGATAATACCTGAAAAAAAAAAAAAAACATAACCACTTTCAGCCCCGCAGGGTTAATCCCAGCACTAATGTTTTCCTTCTAAGCTTCAAACTGCTTCAACTCAGTCAATGCTGTTCAAATGCCATCATTGATAAGGGAAGTCAACCATTGACCTATTGATCAGTGTCACTGATCAATAGGTCAATGATTAAATTCCCTTGGACCATCCCGGCTTGACTCAGTTGGAATGCAGTTGACCCCGCCTGTAGAGCACTCTTCTGCAACCTTGTACTTATTTGTCTCTGTCCACTTCGCAGGCTGGTCAACGAAAATGAGGTGAAATTGTGGCGAGAGCAGGCCGAGAAGTTCAGGAAAGGTGAGGAGCTTGCTACCAGCCTGCATGGATTTCCTGAACAAAATCTGCATCAAGTGAACACCTTTATGCCTTCTTGTTGAACTGCAGACCATGCAGAGCTAATGGCTAAGCTGGAGAGGAAAGAGAGGGAGTGTGAGACAAAGACCCAGGAGAAGGAGGAGATGATGAAGACTCTGAACAAGATGAAGGACAAGCTGCAACGTGAGGGCGTGGAGCTGCGTTCGGCCAGAGAGCAAGTGCTTGACTTGTCGTCGCGCATCAATGACTTTGCAGTAAGAACTTATGTTTTATTGGTTCTTACACTGATCAGGCTTTTCCTGAGTGTCTCGGCAAAGCAATTGTGATGTTGTTTGCCATGCATGACGTTTGATCTTCACTTAAAATGTCTCAAAGTAAATGGTGCTACTGCATTTATAGGCTGAAAATGGTAAGACATTTTTATTACATTTGTTTCATTGAATATAAAACATAAATACTCATACCAGTCTCTGGACTACTGATCGATTCTCTTCTAATCTTGAAATTGGATATAACTTTACAAATATTACAGAAATACTCCCCTTAAAAATAGTAAATAAACAGTTATTTGCTCTGTAAGCACTTAATATACAGTTATGTTTTGACTATTCATGAAACATTACATGAATAGTCTGGTTAACTATTTTATAAGTCCTTCATAACTATAGTATTACTGTAAGTTAAGAATGAACTTTTGTGTTTAATGATAATTGGAATATTTTTACCTTAAATGAAAGGTTTAATTCCATTACCACCTGGATGAAATAATGGTTTCATTCAAAATATTTAACTCCTGTCCATTTATTGTTCCGCAGGGCAGCAGTGTTTCGATGCTGCCTCCCCCTCCGCCTCCTGGAGCTCCAGTGCCTCCGCCTCCTCTACCTATGTCAGGCAGCTTTCCTCCACCACCGCCTCCACTGCCGTTCAGCTGCCCGCCGCCGCCCCCGCCACCTCCTCCGCCCGGGGCACCGCCTCCTCCACCTGGAGCTCCTCCTCTTTTTGGAGCACCGCCGCCTCCCATCCCCTCTTCATTCAACTCCATGAACATGATGCGGTCAAAGTCCATTCCTCAGCCTTCTCATCCGCTAAAGTCCTTCAACTGGAGCAAATTAGGAGAGGTGAGACGAGACTTCCTTACACGTTCTGCAGTAATGTCCAAACACTGACATGTGTGATTTAAAAAGGATTATCACCATTGATAAACACATCTCAGATCTGCTCATTTCACATCCAACTTTTAAGGTGTGAATTTGTGCTGTTTACTGTTGGAGGTGGGGTAGTGCCCAACACATTAGTTGACAATTTATACCCATTTTGACCACTGAAAATTTTACATTTTTTTTCTGTTCAAGGTCTGGAGTAAATAAATTATGTTGTATGCCTGAATTTGGCTAGAGGAATTTTGGTTCATCAGGGGTCTTTCATATTTCAAAAGACTTAAGAGGCCTAAACTGGGATCAGAAACAAAATAAACAGAAAGGAGCGTAATGCAAAGTTGTCCTGTATATTTGTGTTCTTAAATAGATTAGATGTGAACATTATTACACATGCTTATCTCCATAATTCATGAAAATACTTAGCTGCAATGATAAATAGACCGATGTGCTGCTTTTACAAATTGTGTGGGTTTGCATACAAAATTACAAAGATCCGGTCCGTTCATCTACCGAGTCCTTGAAATAAAATAGTGAATTGTTTTGCAACTGAAGTGAAAGCAATAACCCCCGTCCTGTGTTCTTTCAGAATATGATCAACGGCACCATCTGGAATGAAATTGATGACCTGAGGGCGTTCAAGATTCTGGACCTGAAAGACATAGAGAAGATGTTCTCAGCGTATCAGAAACAGCAGGTTTGGATTTGTTTGTGGGTTATAAATACCTGACTACACTTATGCTTGTGTGTGTGTTGAATGCTGAGTATGTGTTGGTATGCGTGAGCATGCGGATGTTTCAGAATGACTCTTTTACAGCGTAAACGGTCCAGCTTCAGGCTTACAGGAGCAGCTGTTGGCTGCTGAATGGCTCATTGTAGCTTCTGCTGGTGCCCACAAACCTTTGGTGTGAGAACCAATGGCAGGTCTTGAATCAAGGTCAAGGCTGAACCAACAGGGAGTCACAATACAAGAAAACATGAAGCTTGTTATTGAGATGTAGTAAAAATAAACAGATTTATTGAGTAAATCATCCTGAAACACAGATGAGCTGGAAGCATAATTGGTATATCTCTTGGGCATATGTCAAACCATGCATAGCGAATCACTCTCCTCTCTTCTGGGAATTAATTTGTTCTCTTTTCATTCCATAATATAATATACAGTTGCACAAACTGTACCTTATACCACAGATATATTGTCCACTTAAATGGGTTTTAAGTGGAGGGTTAATTTGTTCTAATTGGTTTCTAGTAATCACAGTTTAAAGTGAGGTCTTTAAGATTCCATTAAAAAACACTAAATCATCTCCACTGAGGCATCGCCATTGTTGAGTTAATGCATTTTACAGCAGTCGGACAGTTACAATCGCAGTGTCTCCTTGCAAGCTTTTATTAAAGAGGAATGGGTCATTTGGGGTTGTTGCTGACAGTGATATACTGCAGGTATTTATTTGTGCGGAGCAGGTTTTTATTGGCACTGGCCATTGCCTAAACGCTGATCCCAGTGGATGCAGTCGCATAAAAACCCAACATCTTCCTGTCTTTGACAGCCTAGTTCCCGTTTGGAAAGAGCCAAATTTAATTTAAATTTCACTGGGCAGTAATGCTGTGTTTATACATGACATTCTTTTGTTTTAGAGCTTTTCATTGCTCTTTCTGTCAAAATGGTATTTTATTTACACTTGCACTCTGTAGAATTGTCTGCCACAGCCGTATTTCATCGTCCTGTTTTTCCATGTCAGGCTGATGTAGATGCAGTCAAAATTAAAACCACCAAGGCATCCGTGGCCAGTCTGAGAAGACAAAATCCGAACTAGAAATCTGTTTGTGTTAATCTTTCAACCTTTTATGCAGATCTTTTGAACCTTAGACAACTTGAAGAACTTAGCTTTGTTACTCTCACAAAAGCTTTCCAGCTTCAGCTTGTAGTTTGCATATAGTATTAGTAGTTCTTTGCTTTTGCCTTTCCGGCCTTCAGTGCTAATCTTTGCATGTGTTCTCAATTTTTTTGTCCCTGTTCTCTCCGGCTGCCTGGGCAGGACCTGCTAACTAACCAATCCTTCAAACAGGTGAGTTAAACATCTTTGAGCTTCTTGACCACAATGGTTATCCACTTTTACTGCTTTCATCACCTTGCCTTCTGCCTGGCAGCGGCCAGGCAAACAGCAGTCAGCTTCGCATATTGAATTTGTTATTTTCTGTGATGTTTTTTTTCCCCTCTCAAAGTCTCCACTTTAATTTAAAACCAGGTGTGTTACTGAAGTTGCTAATCATCTTTTGCTAATGAAATCTACACAAATAATTGATCATCGTTATCAGTCACCTCTAAAAGTCAAGGTTTTGGTAGGTCCCAAACATGTCGAAGTGGAAATACTCCAGCAACAACCCAAGACAAAATATTGTTGGAACACTTTAATTTGTGGAAACTTCACAAGGCCAATTTTAAACAGTTTGAAATCTGTATTTCAGCAGAGAAAATATTAACAAGTGAAAAATATTTAAAGCATCTACCAAACTCCCAGAAGTAGAAAACCCCAGCAAAGTCAGTTAGCACGTTGTTGGGGGGGGTGATCATTTTTACTTCCTTTGCAGCAACAGGACCCGGGTATCTGTCATTCTTCAGCTTGACCACAAACACCAAAATAATCTAGAATCAGATGTGAAGTCATATGTCTGGAATGCGAAGCTCATCCTAAACTGGATGATGTAATCAGTGAAGGAATGGTGTGGAAAGGAAACGGACCAAAGTTCTTCTACAAAAATCTGAAAATCTGCAAAAGTCATGCAGGAGAATTGCAAGAAGTTACTGAAGGTGGTTTTATAAACTACCCTTGGCTACATTTTTGAGCCTTTGTGGTTAGATCCAATAAATGTAGAATCTGGCAAAGACTAGATCTGTTTCCTGATGTGTAATAATGTTGTGATGTACGGTGCAGTTTATTCACATATCTTTGAATTAGCCACCTTGTGATTCACTAAAAGCAAAATGTTTTACGTTCCAATATGACTTTAACAAACAATGCAGGTTAAAGGTCTAGATCGCAAGACATTTTGACATAACTTCCATAATTACTGAGTTATATTTCTTCACCTCGTACATTCCTTTGGCTACCGCATTCAGACAAGCAAACTATTAAGGGTTCTGCTCGAAAGTTCAAAGCACAACACCTCGTCTTTCAGCTGATGTCCCTTTGTGACCAATTTGAAAAGTTGAACTTTTCAGTCGGTCGTATCAGCGCCTATGAGGCGAACAGTCTGGCAGAGTTGGCGCTCGTCTGTGAGCCGAGAGAGAGAGAGAGAGAGAGAGAGAGAGAGAGAGAGAGAGAGAGCGCTCTGAACGGTTTCAGTGGATGGGAGTTGTCCCCCTAACCTGCTGCCAACCCCGCTCAGCTGCCAAACACCCCGGGTCACCACGGACGCAGAAAAACGACACTTTCTTCAAAATCCACATCTGTTTTATATATGTCATGCCCAGCAACCTCAAAAACAGAGATTTTTCTGGCGAGCAGGAAACCAGCCTGGACCATAAATAGAATGTGTTTAACATGCAGGCCCCAAACAGCTCTCTCAGAATTTATTCTTTGCTTCAGGGATTTTTATACTACATTTATGTGAGGTTAACCAGCATATCTAACGGGCTTTGATTGGATCAACATTTCTGCTCCTCCTCTGAGAAGTTTCTGATGAGGTGTTGCATTGTGAAGGCCTGCTTCTGATCTTTGTTCTTTGTGTAAGCTCTCTCTCTCTATCTAAAGGTAACTTGACCTGAAGCAAGTGCTAAAGCCTTTTAGTTTCCCTCGGCTGTTTCGAGTCATGTCTCTTCATTAACTCCTTGTTAAGTCCCAGGAAAAGCTTTCCTCGTTCAGTTAACGATATCGCAAAGATGTTAACGTGTGTGCTGTGGATTTTATGTGAATACTCATTAATCTGAGCTACAAATTAAAGCTCTTTTCTCTTTTTTATTTTATAGAAAGAGACTGGCTCTATGGATGACATCTACGTCAGCACACGGAAGGTCAAAGAGCTGTCGGTCATCGATGGCAGACGTGCTCAGAACTGCGTCATCTTGCTTTCAAAGTAAGCGATCCGAATTGAGGAGCTGCTCTTGTACAACTAAAATCATCACCATGTTAAAGTGACACAATGTTTAGTTTTCTTGACCTAATTGATCTTTATTTTTTAATCAACTCCCACATTTTCAAGCCCTAAATTCATTGATGTTAGTCAGAGAATTAAATCCAGTTTACTGTTGAGCTGAATGTTAGAAGACTGGAGATAAACAATGAGTCTTCGGTATCACTACACATTTGTGGTGGGCAAAAACTACTAAAAATAATTGTATTAAAGAAGGAATGAAAAGAGATGTACAGAATCCTTCCTGTGCAAAGCAGATCATTAAATAGTTCAAGAAATCTCCAGGAATATCAATGCATCAAGACAAAAAAAAAAAAAGAAAACGAGCTGCGACACAAACTGCTACAGGAGATCTCCTTGCCCATGTTTACAATCATCTATAATCACTCCTGGAAGCAACTCGGATAATAAACGTTACGACGTCTAATTCTTCTTTATGCAAGTCATGTATTGAACTACATTTAAGTATAGTAAATTGAAATGTTTTTCCAGCACTTATTTTGGAGTGTGTTGCAGCTTTAAATGCAGCAGTCCACCTATAAAAACAAACAGGTTTGGCTTGTGTTGTTTCCAGTAATTTAAAACCTAAATAATCCTTACTTGACATAATCTGAGCCCGAGTTATTTGTCCCACATTAAGGAAGACCCTGCAGCCTTCCACTGGGTTTTTGTTGTGCTCCTTCATAATAGGATATTCATATAATCAGCTGTTTAAGCCACAAAATGTGTTGGCTGCTTTAGCCAAGAGAAAAATTATCCAGATATGAAATTCAGTCTATAATTAAACATTCAAGCGCTATCGGTGTCAACGTTAACTCTCATCAAAGATGCATTAATTGACCCTTCTCCCAAAGGGGTCACGCTACATCTGAAGCTGAATCCATTGCTGTCTTTTGAGATCCACTTGACAATATGTTCCCCATTTAAATCTCCAAACAGCAGTGGTCATGGGGCCCCCTTGGAGGGTTTAAACGCTGACCCCACTCTACAGATCAATAAACGGGCTTCCTGAGTCCTTTGTGCGTCTGACAAAACAGCGGCACGCTCCCTGCACTCTCTTTCGTGTCAATAACAGACGACCCCGAAGCTGCAGACTGACCCAGATGGGGTTAGCAGATGGTCAATACAGCTTTGATGCGCCTACTGACAATGCTGTTATTGATCGAAGCCCAGCGCACGTACGTCTGAAAACAGCCGGCAGTGCTCTCGGGGGGTGAGAGTGGAGATGTCCAGACTGGTGCTCAGATCGCCACTGTCAGGTCGCTTGTGTTTGTGTTTAGTATTTGATGTCATTAAAGTGCATTTTGCTTGCCTGCAGGTTGAAAATGACAAATGAAGAAATCAAAAGGGCGATACTAGAGATGGATGAGAGGGAGGAGTTAGCCAAAGACATGTTGGAGCAGGTATGTATCCCTTCGTAACGATCAGCATCTTTACAAGGCAGCTGGATTTTATAGGTTATTCAGAAATTAGTAGGAAAATGGTTTGCAGATGTTAAAAATGAACAGAAAGCTTTCAGGGGCCTGAATCCTCCCCCAATTCAATTTTTAATTTATTTACATTTTGATCATTTAAAGATTCCCCAGTGTTTTTAAATGTGAGTCAAGTATTTTTTTTATTAGATAATGGAAACCTGGCTCTAATATTGTCAATTTTAAAACACAAACAGCTTTATCATCAAAATAAATGCAAACAAAGCACTTACTAGACGTAATACAATTAATTAAGCATTAATTAATGGTATTTATATTAACTACCATTAATTAAATGGCAGTGAAATACAATTGAATTACCATGTAATTAAAAAGACATGTAATGTGTCATAGACATAATTTGAACCCTACTGGGGGGGAAAGGAAATGCTGAAACTGATTGTGGTTTTGGAGAGTCACATGCATCTGTTTACCATTTATTTAAGGAAAATTACCGTCAATGAACTTTAGCTGGTTGCAGCTCAAACTTACAGCTATTGCCGTCCTAATAAAAACATTGCTTCTGCATCTTTTCCAGCTGCTTAAATTTGTCCCTGAGAAAAGTGACGTAGATCTTTTAGAAGAGCATAAGCATGAGTTGGAGAGGATGGCCCGAGCTGACCGCTTCCTCTTTGAGATGAGCAGGTAAATGTGATGCTCTTTGTGTGAGAGGGTGGTTTTGATTTCTGTTTTAAGCCAGCTTCGTCAAGAAAATATATCGAGCGTTAGCTTGATTCATTATGTAGCAGAAGTCCTTAATGCTTTCTCCTTGACTTCATCTCCTGTGGTCAGGCGTTTAATATCTTTCGCCTCTCTTTGAAACTCTCCCTTCTTGCTTTGGTGAACCTTTAGTCGAGTTTTACATCCCCATTTGTCATCTCGTCTTTTGACAAGAGCCCTCTGGATGCTTTAGAAAAGTGTAAAGTGAGAAAGGGGATTTTGCACATTTCACTGACTTGTAACTTTTGAAGTTTCTCTCCCCCTAAAGACAAATGTAACTGACCCCTGCTAATCTCTCCTCCTCTCGGTTCTTTGTTCTCCCCGTCAGAATTGACCACTACCAGCAGAGACTACAGGCTCTGTTCTTTAAGAAGAAGTTTGCAGAGCGTTTAGCTGAAACCAAGCCTAAGGTTGAAGGTAAGGACAAACACGATAGTTCAGTGGTTTGCTGAATTAATGCCCCTGCGGTCGGTCGCCTTATAAAATGGATCATATTCAGGTTTTATAGTTTTATAATTTAAACAAGGAATCAATCACCATTGCACAAAAAAAACTTTTATAAACACATAACCATGAGCACTGCAGTTCATCTCTCAGTTATCATTTTGCGGCTCAGCAATGTCTTTGTTTGAAAAACATTTTTAAATATTCAGAGCAGATTAGCCGCTAGCCGATCTCGAGGCAGAAGGTGCAACAAATTTCTCTTTGGATATGTTGAGAAAATTTGATCTAATCAAATTAAGATTCTATTAAATATACAGCTGCTGAGTCGACATCTCCACCAGATTGAAGCCAGATCTTTCCCATCGTTTCTCGAGGCTGTGCAGTTGTTGGAGAACTCCTGCAGCATCTGGACCTGCAAACTGCAGCTGAATAAAAACCGCTGGAGGTTGTTCTTTGTCGATGTGCAAGTCGGAGGACGTCAGGATCGACTTGGATGCGAATCTAACCAGCAGAAGTGATTATCAGTGATTTATGTTTGCAGATTTAGTTCATCTCAAGCCTTAGCAGAAAGAAGGGATGAAGAACACAGTGGAAAGATGTTAAAATAGCTGAAGTCTGGTACCGTTTAACAAGGCATTTGATCCAAATACAGTTGGAGAACTGAATCATCTCTACTTCTTGAATTTTGCTGAAATTTGTGCAGACTTGATAACCTGTTAATAACCATGAAATGAAATTATGCAGCTATGATTTTATGTATGACGCAGCAGTCCAATAGGTGACTTTTTACAACCTGTGAGCAGGCGAAGGTGAAATATATATTCAAAATATATTTTGAAGCTGGACATAAATTATTAAGGAGCATGCTTTTAAATGAGATTGCATGGTTGTATGCATGTGTGTGCGCATGCTGGTTTTATGCAGTTTTTCCCTCTCCCACCCAGCATCCGTGTTACCATGGAAGCTGTTTTGGAAAGCTGGCTCGCGTTGAGAGAGGACAGCATCTCCTGTGAACCTGAATCTCACTTCAAAGATGTCAGGGAAAAGCTTTCCAGTGTGCGTGTGTGTGGTGTGTGTGTGTGTGTGCATGCACAGATATCCATGACCGAGTTGTCGTTGCCGCTTTTAGAGCCAGGCTTGCTTTGATGAGAACATCACACTGTTTATTGTCGGCGTTTTTATTCGCACTGACAGTTCGATTCTGTTTGTGCTGCATAATTTCTTCTGAGAAACTCAATTCCTTCTGGTCTGAGGTCAGGGTAATATATTCTGACACACATTTCACTCTCAGCTGGCCCGGGAAGAGAAGAGTAGAGAAACCTTCACAATTGCTGTTGTTGGATCCAAAAGTCCCCTGACCACACTGTTCATCGGTGTTCACAGTTAAAAAAGGAAGAAGAAGAAAAAAATCTCGTTTTGTTTTATTATTCATGTAATTTTGTCACATACTGCAGATTAGACTGTAAGTCTGCAGACCACCCAGTCTGTTCAATGGGAGCCTTCTTTAAAAGACGGCTCCATCGGCCAGAGCCAGGAGAACAGTTCCCATGCTTCATCACAACACAAAGAAGTGTAACAATAACAATATGATGTTTGTTAATGATCTTCACAGTTACGCTGATGGTTTCCTCTGTGGAGACGGGGAACCACCTGCACTTTGCCAGACGCTCTTTTCTCAGGGGAAATGAAACAGACAGAGTTGGCTCATGTTCAGTGTATTCCTTTCCCCTCTTGCTGTTTTACTGATGGAAGGACAGGATACTTTCCCCACCAAGCTGCCCAGTTGTTATGGAGAATACCGATCACTCATCGTGAATGATGTTAAAAATAAAGGAAATTCTGGGGGAACACGGAGTCGAATCTGGAGCTCCTGCGTCTCTGTGGTGTTTGAGTGGAGCAACAGAATGGAAGGAATAATTCAAGCCCAGTTTGTTATGCAATAGACAAAGCTGAACAAGTTTAAATCATGATCTCAGCAGCTGTTTTTCCTCTCTCCACGTTCTTCTGCAGCCATCCTGAATGCGTCCGTGGAGGTGGTCCGGAGCAAGCGTCTGACTCAGGTCCTGGAGGTGGTGCTGGCCTTTGGAAACTTCATGAACAAGGGCCAGCGGGGGAACGCCTTCGGATTCAAGGTTTCCAGCCTGAACAAGATCGTCGACACCAAGTCGAGCATAGACAGGTGGGCAACAGAGCGGGGACTTGAGCCTTGCTGCAGCAGTCACGACCTGAGTAAGACCTTGGCTTGTTACAAAACAAAATATTTTTAGATTTGACTCGGATTCAAACTCTTAAAACGTCTTCTGCAGCTGTGGTCTTTGAACGATGGTTTCAGGTACAAAATAAATGTAACTTTCCTCCTACATCTCAATCTAGATGTTCCTCCATTTCTACTATTTTTCTTTGAACATATGTGGCATTTGTACTTCAAATTAGGTAAATAACTTCATGAATTTGCTTTTATTTTACTACCTGTATGCACATTAATGTAAAGTGCTTCATAGGAAAACGAAGGAAAAGAGATAAAATCAACTGAAACACATCAAAACAAAACATGATATAGATTAATATGTAGATCATGAGTAATATGTATATAACATGAGTATGAAATCTAAAGTGCAAAACTTATTTAACTTATAAAATAGTATTTAAGCTGTAATAAAAGTATTTTAAGTCCTGATTTAAAGGAACCAATAGTATCTCAGGTCTTCAGGAAGTTTGTGTCAGAGCTTATTAGCGTACAGATGACGTTGTACCTCATCTTTCTTATTCTGGTCCTGGGAAAACAGAGTGAAGACCTTTCTGATGACCTGAGAGGTCTGTATGGTTTGAGCAGCAACTCTGGAATTCATCTAGGTCCAAGACCATTGAGTGTCTTATAAATATCTTGAGTTTCTTTTTACAAACAAGTAGTCAGAGCAGTGATTTAAGGACTGGTGTTTGGCAGAACAGTGTCTTTTGGATCACATGCAGCTGCCTGATTGATTTTCTTTTTTTTTCTTTTATTGTTTTAACAGAAACCTCTATAGACAACATTAAGATATTCTACCCAAGTGAAAATAAAACCTGTTTTGATTAGAAACCTTTTATTCTGGCAATTCTTTAAGGTAGTAGTAAGCCGATATAGCAATATAACCAATAATCTACCACAATTCAATGTTGTGGGGAGAGTAGATGGCCAGAATCCAATGTGAAAATGTTAATTTCAGTCATCGGACACTAGAAATTAGAAAAAAAAAAAAAAAAACAAATCTCTAGCCTGTCATAAAAGCAAATCTCATCTCATTAGCATTTATTAAGCCAATTATGAGAAAATAAAAGAACGAACAGAGGAGGCCCTGTGGTGAAGCTCGCCACCCATGTACAGATGACATGAACCAGCTGCGTTTTGGGTTTGAGTCCCGGCCCGTTGGCCTTTGCTGGATGTCTTCCCCCTCTCTCACCACCCGCTTTCCTGTCATTTCGCTAGCAAATAAAGGCAACTAGAGCTGGAAAACTCCTCAAAAGAATGAACAAAGAGTCCCTCTGCTCAGTGTTCCTTCGCCATCCGCTGGTTTCTACAAAAGTTAACTCAGTCTTGAAAGAAATTGACAGAAAAAATCTGAAACTACTTCAGCTTGTTGCAGCGACGATAGATTCGCTCGAACAAACAGCGTGTGGGAGCTCTTTTCTCTTTACAGTAATGAAATGTTGTCCGAGCCATCGGTGTTGCCACGGAAACAAGCACTACTGGCATGATTTCCAGTGACTCCGATGTGTCTTAATATAAACAGGGAGATGAATTGAAGCACAGCACTCTTACTCCACTGCCTCCATGACCTAATTTTCTTCTGTTGCACTCTGGTGTTTGGATCCAGCATATGAAACTTTATACTATCCAACTCTCTCCGAACACGGTGCATGTGAGGGAATAAGTGGGAGCACTGATATTTTCAGAAGAATGTCATATTTGTAATTATCGCATCGCTTCCTCGGGGCCTTGCTGCTATTTATAGGTGTGTTACTACGGTAACTAATCAACAACCTCTACACAGATAATTGTGCCAAGAAACAAGTACTCTTAAAAAATGTATAGCAAATGTTGAATCTTATTGAAGAGATTTTTAGAATGTGTGTCACACAACTGCGCTGCAAAAAAATCATTTAAAATGGACCTTACGCTAGTTATTGTGCAGGATATATTTAACTTAGAAATTATTGCCAAGAAAAGAAGGATTTATAAAAGCATAATAATCTTGTTCGTTGAACATGATTATGAGATTGAGCAGCGTGTTGGCATGTCAACAGTTCAGCTGGACTCAGAAAAACAAAAGTCGTAAAAATCCACAATAATATGAGCTTATGTTCTGGTACAAGTGTCATAAAACAAAGTGATAATGTTTGTGAGACCAAAAGTTGAGATTTCTGCATAGTTTACTCTACACACCATGAAATTAAATAACAATCAGTAAGTTTTCCAATAAAAACTAAATTATATTTAGAAAATTTCCTAAGTTTGAAAGCCTGTCCAGATCCGGACCAAATGCCAAGTGAGTCCAGACCCAGTCCTCAGGTGTTTTTTTTACACTTTTCACATTCAGCTGATGCTCAACTTTTTTATGACAAAATTACTTGAAGTCAAGTCTTTCCGAAATCTCAAGCAATCTTACTGATTAAGTACTTTTTTTGTCAGAAAAATACAAAATGTGGGAAGAATAAAATGAAATTTTGCAGGGGAAAAAAACTATTGGGGTCAAAGTTTGGACAGCTTACTACAGGCAGACAGTGGTTGTACAACCTGGTTGTTCTTTTTCTGGTTGTTCTTTTTCCAGTCTGTAAATCTTTGATAATTTTGATTTTTACTCACAGACAGAGGGAAACGTTTCTTTTTTTTTTTTTTTTTACGTGGATCAAACGTTTATTTTAATCAAATTAAACATTGCTTTTAATGTAACAGGAACATCACCATGTTGCACTACTTGATCATGATCTTTGAGAAGAACTACCCAGACACATTGTACATCCAGGAAGACCTCAGGAGCGTGCCCGAAGCCGCCAAAGTCAAGTAAGAATATTCCTACCCCCCAAACTTCAGCGTCAACTTCATGTAGTTTATAATACAAGGTGCAATCTACTAAACTATGACTAATAACTGCAAACATTTGTCTTCTTTCTCCTCAGTTTGTCAGAGTTGGAAAAAGAAGTGCACAACATCAAAAGCGGGCTGAAGGCTCTCGAGGCGGTGAGTTGGGCTGAATTAGTTTCCTTCTCCCTCCCGCTGGTTCTTCTGCCGCCTGTAATTATGCTTTTGAGTAGAAACAGTGATGTACGGCACGCTGAGGTGTTTAAACGCTGCTAACGGTCGCCGCTCTGCAGCACGGAAGACTGGAGCAATTATAATTCATTTAGGCGTTTGGTAAACTCTCAGTGACCAGCTTTCGTGTCCCTGTCGTTTCTCACCAGGAGCTGCACTACCAGCAGAGCAGGATGAGGGAACGTGGGGATAAGTTTGTGGCTGTGATCGGTGACTTCATCACCGTGGCCGGGTTTAGCTTCTCTGAACTGGAGGACCAGCTGAGTGAAGCCAAGGAAAAGGTAACTTTCTGGAGCAAACTGATGTCATCGGTTTTCCAATCTGTTCTTGCCGTGTCGACATGAAAGACTGGGTGAATTTAAGAGACCATCAGAGCGAAAGCTCGTATGTCCATGTGGGTGGCTGTGGTGGATCCGAAGCCAGTCATCCTCGCTGACAAGCCTGTATGTCAAGCCGACTGAAGAATAAAGCAAAAAAAAAAGGCGGAATCTGAGAAGCGTGAAGCCTCTGGACGTCCCTCTGAGTCCTGCAGGGCAATTTCAGCCGGGCTGGGAAACCCAGAATTGAAAGATTACTCGGGAATCCCCCTCCCTCCCACGTCTTCTCTTTGTCTCTTTAAGTTAGTGTTTTAAATCCCCTCTCTTTCCATTTACAAGTGGAACAACTGGCCTTTTGAACTCCGCTGGCTCAAGCACTGATGTATGGTAGGAAGTGTGTCAGCTGAAGACGTCAGTGGGATGGAGAAAATGTTGGAGTAAGTCGGTGTTGAAAAGATTTATGGGAATATGTTTAATTTGCCGGCTGTCGGTGCTCCAGCTCGCATTTAGCGCTCTGAACGCTTCTAAATCTCACGGAGCCGTGCTTCGGCACAGATTTTTACATTTGTACTGCACAGTCTATCCTCTCTAATTAACGACAGTGTTGAAGAGCCGAACAGCTGCATTTCTCAGAAGAATCAACAGGTTTCAAGACAGATGGGAGAAAAAGACATGAAACCAGGTTTATGGGTTTCATGCAGAGCCTCCCTTTTGGTTAATTATTTGCTCAAGGAGGGGTGAATATTGGAGGGAACATAGTTTGGACGTCACGGGAGACGAACTGGGAAGAATAGGGCACCAGTTAGTGCAGTAAAACAAAAGAACCTGTGTTCTCCGGCCCAGACTCCAAACACACAGCTGTGTATGTTCTGTGTGGTTGGTAAGTGGGTGTTTGTCAAGGTCCTCTGATGGCCTGGTGGGCTTTCAGTGTAATACAAATATGGAAGTTGGGATGTGTGTTTCTTCTTTAAGAAGGTGAAGGATGACCAAACAGATCAGCCCACAGAGACTAATAACGCTCCATGGCAACAGATGTGTGTGGCTGCTACAGAAACAGGGCATTGCTATGCACAATACAAAGGGTTACTGTTGCAAAGGTCATGGAATCACTTAGAGGTTTTAAAAAAAAAAAGCAAAGTATTTCATTAAACTATAAAACTTTCCATGTCTCTATTTCTGACCAAGAAGGATACTCAAAATTAGATTAAAAACAAAAATTACGAGCTCAAGTGGGCTGTAAATATCCATGTTTTGGCACCAATGCAAATGTAATCCAGTATGTTGCACTGCAGGGTCTGAACTTTTAAAACTTGCACTTCTAGATCTTTGGTAAGCTGTAAGTAATCTTGTAAGGACATGCTAACAATAATTTCTTCAAATGATTTGTAGATTAGTGAGCAATCATCAAAGCATATCCTCCATCTGCTTATCTAAGTTTGTTTTATTTACTAAAAAAATGCGAATGGAGGCAAAAAAAACTAATCGTGCTCATATTTCAATGACTACCAGCTAAAATGAATGTGATGCCATTTGGTAAAAAAAAAAAAAAAACTACTACAAAAAATTATTTTCACAAAGTTATTTTTGAAAATTACATGCAAACACAGTATTAATTACAATATTTGCACATTAAAGACAAATTTGACTTATTGCATTTCCTAAAATATTCATTTCATGCATCTTAAACTTCTAAAGTTCAGAATATTTAATTATGAACTTTCACCAGAATTTTTAATTTTTTTTTTTGAAAGTTCGTACAATTCAAACATTTTTCATGTTGCCCTTATCGTTAACTGGAATTTTTATGCCCTTTTGTAATTTATTATACCAAGTGTAGTCATTAAACTAGCTAAGCTAGTGACTAGTCACTAAAGTAGCTAAACAAAGTGGATAAATGCTAAGTGCTTTCAGAGGAGAGCGACACTCCTTTGTTTTGTTTTGCCTGACTCAATGAAAATCATATTCCTTCCTTCATTGAGTGTTTTTGTTTACCCATTTAGCTCGGATCCCGAGGGGGACCAGAGGAAACACTTCTGACCAGATACATAATTACAAGCAGAGGGGAGGGATGGTGGTGAGGTTGTTGTCATGGACACTGGGCCCATAATGACAGGATGGTTTTGCTTCCTCAGAAAAGAGCAACTGTGTTTTTCATCGCAGCGCTGAGACCACATACAGAAAACTAGGCGGTTGTAAACAAGAGGGATTTTAAGATGTTCTGTCACTCGACACCCACATAGAAGCGGAAAAGGCACGCTGCATTTCTTTGCTTTTCACTTGATTATTTTGCTGCCTAGCTTAAGTCACTCAATTTCCTCCAACATTTTGGATGTAGGAAGTCTTTCTTCTAATTAGTATAGATTTATATTTAGCATCTGTATTTCTTTCATCCGTTTTTTAATACCTTTAAAAAAGTCCCAAGTTGTAAAATGAGCAAGTGGCAATAAAAATGATCCAAGTCTCACCACAGAGTAGGTGAAAACTCAAACATGGCATTTAAATTAACCAATACTTAACAGTGCTTTGCCATTAAGCCCATTACTGGGGCCATTGTTCTGTTACCTTTAAAAGCTAATTGCACACACAACCCTCCACCAGCTGGTAAAACTGTTGGTATTCACAAACTTTCGATTGTAGGATGGGGGAAAATAAAGAAAAGGAAAGAAATAAAAGTAATTTTAAAACATAAAAATAAAAACTGTATGAAGTTATAGTTGCACGCATCTTTATTTCTAGTTTCTGTATTAGCCAACAAACTAGTAACTGATGAAAAAAAACATTTTTTTTTTCATTTTTGTTTACATATTAAGACTTAAGAACTTGACTGAAGAAGTTATTTCTACTCGAAGACGTGTCTGTACTGCAGAACAGAGCCGAGTGTGTCGAAACGTTTGGCTCCGGGCGGCGTTCTGGCGCCAAGCACCGAACAGCTTGAACAGGACTGTGTGGACATACGGTGGTCAAATCAAGCAGCCCTGCTACGATGTGTGTGTTCCTGCAGCATTTAAGAAAATGAATTTCACATGCCAGAGTTTATTTTGAAGGGCGTACATATGCATGACCGATTGGGTTGATTCTGGGAAATCTGGGTCAGAAGATTCAGTTTGCGCATTGGTTTTTACCTTAAAATCCAACATCTCTCTTTGTAGTTCACCAAATCTCTAAAGCACTTTGGAGAAGAAGAAGGGAGGATGCAGCCTGACGACTTCTTCGGAATCTTCGACACCTTCTTGCAGTCGTTCAGCGAAGCTCGGCAGGACCTGGAAAACATGCAGCGGCGCAAGGAGGAAGAAGAGCGGAGGGCGCGGATGGAGGCCATGGTGAGGTTCTCTTCAGAGGCTACGTCCGACTAAATTTACTCTCCTCTTCTTCATAATAACGGTTTTTTTAATCCTTATTCAGCTTAAGGAGCAGAGGGAGCGTGAGCGGCGGGCTAAGAAGGGCGGGGCCACGGAGGAGGTCGGTGGGGAGTTTGACGACCTCGTCTCTGCGCTGCGATCTGGCGAGGTCTTTGACAAGGACCTTAACAAATTCAAGCGAAACCGGAAGCGCTCCGTCAACCAGCTAGTGGAAGGTGGCGGCCGAGAGAGAGCCGTCACCAAGGTGAACTACTAAAGTTGGAAAAAGGAAGTAGGAAAGCAAAACTTTAGAGATCTAAAATTTGCCGTGGCGTAGATCAACTTTAACCCAGAGCTTTGGACAGTCACGGCTTCCTTTGGAGCAGATGCAACAACAGCTGGACTGGACATGTAGAGACATCCATGGACAGCTTCGCTGCCTCAAAAGATGCAGCTCTCCCCTCGGATTGGTCTTCTAAAGCTGTTTCCGACCCGTTTATCTCCGCAGTTGGGATGGAAGGACGGACAGACCACTGTGACACATTGTCCCACGTCATCTAACTGTATCCATTGAACACTGTTCTTCAGGTTCTCCTTGTCGATCACTCCTGCTCTTCCTCAGAAACCTTCTCTGTTCTTCTGAGAGCTCTTTGGTGCTGAAGTTTGGTTATCGGGATCAGAACTCTGGGATTAGTCAGTCACGTTGTATATAAACACCAAATGGAGAGTTTGGAAACTTGTGAAGCTTGGCAAGTTGAATAAAAACACAAAAGATAGATGAGGTGGGCAGACGTGGGGATGTAAGCCATTACGTCCAGAGTTATGGTGCTTTTTCCTTGAGAAAAACCAGATTTCGCAGCCACAGAATGGATCTACGATCGCAAACCTCTGACACTAAAACAACGGGTATGGAGTCAAGAAATCTCCTGTTGCTTCACAATAATGAATCCTTACCAGTGGCTTCTGATGGCACACTGCATCCCCAAGAAAATATCAACCACAAATTTTCTAGGAAAAAAAAAAGAAAAAAAAAACAAACAAAAAAAAACAACTCCTCACATACAAATGATTGTGCCACAAGAATTAAGCCTCAACATGTGTAAATGGTTTGAAAGTCTTTCTGGCATTAAGTAGTGCCAAAGCAGAGAAGAAAACCCAATGTAAATGTATTTACACTAAATATTCTGCAATTAGGCGTTGATATATATTTATATTTAGATGCAGACAAGCTAATTGCAAAGACGTAGAAGTTTGGGGATTTTTTTATGTTTGAGCATTTTGGGATTTTGTACACGATGCATTCTTTTATGGTGTTGCAGGTTCACATTGCCGTTGAAGTTAACTTACTAAATATTTTGTGCTTGACGAATGAGAGGTAACTGCTCATCCTTTTTCACTCCTTCATGTCTTGTTTGCACTGTAGTTGTTTTGTGTGTTTTTATTTTTTTAACAAACATTCAAATTTAAACTCAAGCCAGCCAAAAACACGAATGAAGGAATGCCATAAACAAACTTAATGGAGAATTCCTCTTAATCGGTTTACAATATTGTCCCTATTTGTAGCTATTTATTCTCAGATGTCCAAGTAGTATACTTCATCAGTTTCATTATTGAATCCCCCATTTGTCTCAGACCTCACCTTGAAAGGAGGCCGTTTTTTTTTCTTGTTACACTGGTGTGTATAACAAGGCACTTCAAATTAGACTAAATTGACTGGATACCGACCGGACACAAAGCCTCCATGGTTACTTATTTTGGGCTACTGGTTGCCAAAAAAACATAGAAGCTAGCTTTATTTTCTTTCATAAGATTTTCCAGTTTTCATTTCGACGTGGAGGGGGTTATTATTATTTGCACGTGCTTTTCCAAAACTTCAGCAGCAGGAATGATGCAAGTTGCAACGATGGGTTGAATTGTTTGCGATATGTAGATCTATTTCTAAAGGATCTAGATCATCATACATCTAAACCAGCTCAAAAACCACGACATTTCCTCGTTTCATTCAGTCTAGGTTTGAATAACCAGCCAGGATCAGTTTGTGAGGCGTCCAAGACTGCAATCAGTCTGTGGGAATAAGATGTTTGATCTCCTTGACTTTGTTCAGACGTTGCAAAAGAGACGCTTATTCAGATTGCTGGATCACAGAAACAGTTGTTTCCATAGCAACGGTTAAAATAAACCAGACCCACTTGTTTACAATTTTATTTATAATAGATAATAAGTATCCCCACTTTATATATAATGAAAACCATATATATCCATGTGCTCAACTACAAAAAAAGGACTAAACAAAGGTCTTTCCATTTGACCCATATTTTTACATCTTATCTGCTAAATGTTTGTAAATGTTCACCGTTAAGTGCCTCAGATCCTGTTTTTTCCACACAAACCATTCCTCTGTTTCAGTGCTTGTGGCTTTGCAGAAATCTGTCATTAAATTATAGTTGGTTTGCAGTAACTGGCGCCATCTCGTGGTCAAAGATGGTACAATTGATTTGCAAGTCAACCTAAGCTCCTGGTACTACAGAAATTGCCTCTAAACAACTTTTTTTTTTTGTTTGTTTTCCCTTGGCTGTGATTGATTGTATAATGTGCAGATAATCCCCATAGCTTTAATTTATCCTCTTTTTTTCACTGTGACACCTCATATTTAATAGATATACGTTTTCGTCAGACTAAAAAGACCCAGATGTGAAGTTGAGATGGCGCAGAGAGCTGCAATCTCTAGAGATTAGACCTTACACCAAATTATTTAGACACTCTAAAGTAAAAAAAAAGGAATCATCTCTTCTTAAACCAGCATTTTAATCTACGTTTGATCTCTTCTTTTTAACCTCTGCTCTCCTTCCTCTTGCAGCTCATCAGTCAGTATACCCGACTTCAGCAGGCCATTTTTAAATTCCTCATTTAGAGCTTTAACCCATTTAGTGCAGAGTATTCACCAAGGGATATTTGAAAAGTTGTCAGTATTAATACATGTTTGTGTTGTTCCATGTTTGGATGCTTATTTGGCCATTGACTGG
The DNA here is from genome assembly GCF_904066995.2 of Poecilia reticulata. NCBI lineage: Eukaryota > Metazoa > Chordata > Actinopteri > Cyprinodontiformes > Poeciliidae > Poecilia > Poecilia reticulata. The sequence goes on along the minus strand of NC_088851.1, from coordinate 14,294,545 downwards.
CTGTTTTGAAGTGTAAAGATGGAAATCAGAGGAAAGAATTTAGTAGCTTGTTCAATGCACTTTTTATAATGATGATGATGATGATGATGGGACATTTCCATTTGCAGCACCAGTTTCAAGGACTTGGCTCCTTCTGAAGATGATAGTTGTGCAGCAGCAAATTAGTGTTGCTAAAAGTAAGGCGTGTAGAGAGAAGAATGGAAAGTGAGGACAAGGATGCTGGCTGGACCGCCGTCAAACAAGTTGACAGTCAGTGTGAGTGGCAGGGACGGGATGTTGAAAATCACTTAAAAAAAGAAAAAAAAAAGGAGAAAACTGAGGGGTTTTGGGTGGGTTCTGTCTCCACCGTATTTGTTGTTCCATGCACATGACGTTGATCTGCATGCCGACAGAAGGTTGCACAAAGTGTGATTTATTGATCATTTAAAAGAACATTGCTTGTAGAATGCAACCCACCTGTTACACCACAGTCTGTACTGCCTGAGAAAAGTTGCACCCATTCTTCGAGTTTGTATAATTGTGAGAAGTCAGTATTTTTTACAGTTGGAAATTTTAAAAAAAAGAATAAAAAATGCTCCACTGAAAGATGTACAGTTGGAAACAAAAGAAAAGCATTTTGTACACCTTTGTTGATGTTTGAGGTAAGATTTAAAAAAAAAGAAGAAAAAAAAAAGATGAAATCATTGAGGAATGTTCCATTGTTCCTGTACATTGTACCTCTATTTATTTGCCTTATTTAGTTTGGTATATTTTGTATGTACACACAGCATTACAGCAAAATGTTATATTAAAAATATGAATAATTGAACTGTGGTCCATGTTTGGATAATTCTGAGACTTGTACAAGAATGAACCCATTTTGTTTTTGTTTCTATAACTTCATTTTTGTATTTTATTTTCTCACCCCATGTCTTTTGTAGGGTTAAAATAAACTGATGTCCCTAAAAACTGATTGTCTCTGCAACTACATTTTGTCTTGAAACAAATATTGAGGTAATGTGGTGAGAGAAGTGTGAAGGGTATTTATTGAGGATTGTCTTAGAGCCGAATTACACTTTAAACAAAAATAATACTGTTGCCATTTGTATGATTCCACTGGTTTGTTAATCGCTGTTATCCCGGGGTGCTGTGGTTCCGAAGGGGCAGCGCACAACTCGCATAAGAAGACCTTAGTCCTTGATTCAGCTGTTGCAGGTTCAATTCCTGGCCTGATGACCTTTGCTGCATGTCTTCCTCCTTTCTCATTAGTGGTCAGACTTTCCTGTCTGACCACGCTCAAATAAAGGCCACTAGAGCCAACAAAACCTTTTTATTATAGTTGTTTGACTTAATGTGATAATTCACAAAATTTCATAACCATTTTTGCTGTACTATATGGACTTTTCATTAACTAAACTTTCACAACAACCAACTCTTTAATCTTCAGATGTGTTTGGATGAGTTGTCCTTTTCCAAACGAGAAGGTGCAATAAATCTTAAATAAAGTAATAACTTTCATTGCTTAACAAACAAATCCTGTCCTAAAGCCCCCCACTCAACCATTTTGTGCAATACAACCTAAACACAACAGAGCAGTAGAATCAGTAGAAGCAACCTCCATGTCATCTGCATTGTTGCATCTGGTGTCTTCATCATTAAACATTACTTTAATGAAAGTTCACAGTATCTGCAAACGTTAGGAAAATTAAATGTAAAGATGCTTCTGATGCTTCTGATGCTTTTCATGCGTAAACTATTGCATCAGCTATGCAGTCCTCATTGATTGCATGTCAGCAAGCAAAAGCATAAAAGTGCTGTAATTTTTTAATTTGACGGCTAACTGTAGAAACTTCATACTGGACTTCAAGCAGAGTGGATTTTGTGCCTCAACAGTTTTTCCTGATTCTGGAACCTTTAATCCAAATGAAATTCAAGTTTTACTTTCATCTGTATAAACAAGAGGAGTTTGGACCACTGATCAGGTTTCATTAGTTCACACCTGCATACTTTAAGTTTTAAGCTTTAAGCTTTAACCAGTTCCAAAGACTTTACTCAATTAAATTCCCACTAGTTTGTGATTTTGAGTATAATTATAAGCTTGAGGATGGACAAAGAATACAATCTTTCAGTTCTATTCTTATCTCTATAATTACACTTCTTCAAAAAATAAAAAATAAAAATGAAAAATAAAAGTTTTATAGCTCTCAAGTGCAGAAATGGACATATATCAAATAGTTTATTACACAATCAAGACCAAACATTAAACAACGCTTAAAATGATATTTTAGTGTAGAAGAAAACAAACTTCAAAAGGAATTCATTGATTTTAGTACCTATTTAAAGAGATTTCATGTTATATTGGTTTCTGAGATCTATGCATATCTGTAGTAAAACACAGCAGTTTTTGAAGAAGTGCAGTTATGTTGAGAGGATGGTGGAGATGGAGCCTGACAGTTCAACCTTCAATGGTGTATCTGTTATATCTAATCAGAATATATCCAAACAATCTTAACCTTTTCTCTCTTACTCTATCTCCAAATTAGCCATCCTTATAGTTGATCATTTCTAATCATGCTCATCATTTTCCCTCCCAAATGAATGTTTCAAGTTTCAACTCTTCCCCTCCCTTCAAAACAAGCCTCATCATGATGGTGCAATAATTGGAGGAAAGTCATTCATTATCATGAGAAAATTGTTAGAAGGGATAGTTTTATTATTATCTTCACAAATCAAAGTTAATTGAAAGTTGCTCAACTCAATACATGCCAAATTTCAATTTTTACATGTATGACAAAAGTTACATCAAATATTTAAGAAATTGCAATTTTCTAATATTCCACTAGATGGCAGTATTTCACACACTGTAGCTTTATGACATATCATTATAACATTATATGATCTAAGGACAAAAAAGAAAATGTAGCTGATCTAGCATTTAGCTTTACATATTTATTTTTGCAGATTTCATTGTACCTGCTGTAAATGAACCATCTCTGTAGCATGAGCACTAGGTGTTCAACCCCAGGGCCCTTTTGAAAACCCTGTGTGATTTCTCAGCAAGCTCAGTGACGAAACCATTTAGAGCAACATATGTTGTTGTAAAGGACAGTATAGGAGCAACTAGTATTCTTAACCTTGAAACAACACCCTCTTTCGTTGATGCTATTACAGATGTATTTGCAACATGGATCAAGATAAAAGAGCTCTTTAAAAGTTTGTTGTTGAATTTTAGGTTGGTAATTTCATCATTACATGATATGCCTGTGGCAGCATGTAGTTTCTTCAGCGAAGAAGTATCAAGGCCAAACTCAACAAGGCTTTGTCTAAATGCTAAACACATCGAGCTCAGATCAACACCAGCAGAAAGCAGTGGAACTGGAAAGATGGCTCCAGTTGCAGAGATAAGAGAATAATATTTTATTTTGGCCCGAAAGTTTTCTTTCTTATTGTTTAAGACCTGCAGGTAAAGGTTATCCATGTCCAAACACAGAGCATGCCTCTTGAGGTCAGGAAGTTCTTCCTCGAATGTGGTCTTTAATTCCTTCAGACCCTGCAGACTGACATCAGGGAAACGCAGAAGGAAAACTTGAGGAGACTCAATTCCCTGCTCTTTGAGCCCTGAGTAATAGAGAGGACACAACAATATTTATTTGGAAAACAAATGATATATGACATGTAAACATCACTTTAGTTAAAGTTTACAGTGCCTATAAACGTTATCAAAATTAGATGTAAAGATATTTCTGATACATGTCCTGTGTAAACTGTTGAGTCACCTTTCATGCAGTCCTCATTGATTGTTTCCAGAACCTTTTCTTCTGTAAAATCCATCTGACTTCGTTCTTCATCCCTTAAATTATAGCTGACCTTTGAACGAACAAAGTAGAACTTCTTCCCCATCTTTTGGATCTCTTTGACCAGTTTCACGTCATTTTCTCTGAACCGATCAGCTGAGAGGATGATAAAGAAGTCAAACTTCTCTAGTTCAATACGCTCCTGTTACGGTCACTGACCTCTAGGGGCTCTCTTTTTTTGAGAGAGCTCTGTGTTTTTTGTTTCAGCTCTGCCTGATTGCTGCAGGTGAAGTGTGTTGGGGCTCGTCAGCCGCTATATATAAGCAGCAAGCTGGAGATGCCAGATCTCTCTCTCTCTCCTTTTGTTTGACCTGGGCCATGAGCTGTGACTCTGCTTGAGAGCTTTGTGTGTGTGGACCGACTTAAGTTTGCTGTGAGCAACTCTGTAACTTATCCAAGAAGGTGGAAGCTGGTAGGGGTTCTCTGCCATTTTTGTTGTAACCTGTTTTCTCCTGTTTTTGGTTAGTAAGGGAGTTTAGGTTTTGTATTTTCTTTTAGTTCTCTTTAGAAAGTGGTTGTTTTATTTTATAGTTGTAAGGGGGTGTTTTGTTTATTATTTTGGCCTTGGAGACCCTGAAGCTTAAAGCTCCCCTGTGTTTTTTTTTTCTCTCCTGTACTTGTTTTAGCGACTTTTATATAAATTATTATTTTTGTTCCTCATCAACCCTTCGGTTTACTTTTTGTTTTATGTTAAAGCCCAGTGCCACAATTTACTTTAGGAATTTAGGGTGGGGTTGTAACATAAGTGGGGGCTCGTCCGGGATTATTTTTGAACATGGCACAGTTTAATTTGGAAGAATTTTTGAGTAATCCTACTGTACAACAGTTTGATGTCTGTAGAAAAGATGATTTATATGAAATCGCTTCATACTTGGGTATCCATGTGTCTAAGTCTCTGCTCAAACGTGACTTAAAATCTCTTGTCTTTAGTAGCTTAGTTGAGAAAGGAGTACTCGCAGTGGATGTGGACAAAGAAGAGACCACCTTTCCTGGAAGTCCTGATCATTCCTGAGGTTTGTGCTGAGGAAGGAGGAAAGACGCCACCTGCTGCTACCAAGCCAGGGGGGATAAACCACCAGCCTCTCTCCCACGGTTTGAGCCCTTCTCTATTGAATCCTCAAATCCCAGTGTTGAGGCACGTTTGAAGGTACGTCTAGTTCGTCTAGAACTTGAAGCTAAGGAACGGGAACGGAAGGATGAATTTGAGTTCCAGCTTAAATGCAGACAAATTGAAGCTGAAACTGCCATTAAAATGCGTCAACTGGAGCTACAGTCTCAGAAACCAACCCATGTTCTCACTACAGATTCTGGTAGAGATGAAGACAATGTCAGTATTTCACCAGATGAACCTTGCTCTTCTTTAGCACCTTCTACATTTGACATTAGCAAAAATATTGCCCTGGTTCCACCATTCCGAGAGACGGAGGTGGAAGCCTATTTTAATGCGTTTGAACGTATTGCTGTTGCCCTTCACTGGCCCACAGACGTTTGGTCCCTTTTGTTGCAGTGCAAACTGAGTAAAGCACAGGAAGTAGTGCAGCACTCACATAGAAGACAGTCTTGTGTATAACAAAGTTAAAGCTGCCATACTCCGGGCATATGAGCTGGTACCTGAGGCATACAGCAACGGTTCAGAGCCTTAAGAAAATCAACTGCACAAACATTTGTTGAATTTGCAAGAGAAAAAGGAATGCTATTTGACAGATGGTGCCAGGCAACTAAAGCTACTGACTTTAGTTTACTACGTGAGTTGGTATTGTTGGAGGAGTTCAAAAACTGCCTTCCAGATCGTACAGTGTTGTACCTGAATGAGCAAAAGCTACTACCTTACAAGAGGCTGCTGTTCTGGCTGAAGAATTTGCCCTTACTCACAAAAATGTTTTTGTGTGTAAATCTGACCAACCTTCTCGTGACAAGACATGGAAAGATGTGCCACAATCTCAGGTTAAGAACGCTCCAACTTCCAAATCGGAGAGGCAATGCTTTTATTGTCATAAAATGGGGCACATTGTTTCTGACTGTTTGGCCCTGAAACGTAAACAGGCACCCCAACCACCAAACCAGCTAAAGGGTTGGCCTAGTCAAAACCCTGAGATCCTCCCCAGATCTCTCAAACCTGAGTGAACCTGATGACTGTTTCAAGCCCTTCATTTTTGATGGTCTTGTCTCCCTAACAGGATTTCCAGAGGATGAGAAACCAGTGAGGATACTGAGGGACACTGGCGGTTCCCAGTCATTTATTCTGTCCAGCCTTCTGCCATTCAACGCTGACACCTCCTGTAATGCAAGTACAATAGTACAAGGAATTGGAATGGCGTATGTACCGGCACCTCTACATCATGTTTACCTAAAATCCAAGTTGGCCTCTGGATTCTTCAAAGTTGCGGTGAGAAACTCATTCCCTGTTCAGGGAGTTGAATTTATAATGGGAATGATCTTGCTGGAGACAAGGTACTTCCTATTCCTGAGGTGGTGATAATCCCAGTTGCATGATGGGTGAAGATGAGATGTTGAAGTCCCATCCTGATGTGTTTGCTGTCAGTGCTCTTACCAGGTCTCAAGCTCGCAAGCTGAAGGAAGTAAGCTTGGATGACTCTGTTCTTGGTTTTGCTTTGATGGAGGACAAGCTGCCGGCAGAGGACTTTTCAGAATCGGCGCCTTTCAAGGACAACTTCACTCCAAAGACTGAGGCTTTTCTCCCGCTATCAATATCACGTGAGAGTTTGAGCCAAGATCAGAAAAGTGATGAAACGCTCACTAAATGTTTTGAAGGGGTGAGTGATTCAATAAATAGTGATAAAACCCATAAGTTTTATGTGGAGAATGGATTACTTATGAGAAAATGGATCTCAAGGCCTGCCTTGCAACAGCAGGTTGGGAGTAGTACAGCAAATTGTCATTCCTCAAGGTTATCGGGAACAAATACTGCAGTTGGCACATGACCACTCATGGTCGGGTCACTTGGGAATCACTAAAACCCATGACCGTATTCTACAACATTTCTTTTGGCCAGGCCTGAAGAAAGATGTTGCCAGGTTCTGTAGAACATGTAAAGTTTGCCAAATAGTGGGTAAACCTAATCAGAGGTGCCACCTGTTCCCCTTAAGCCCATTCCTGCAGTTGGTGAGCCTTTTGAGCGTGTCCTGGTGGACTGTGTGGGTCCCCTGCCCAGAACAAAGGCTGGTAACCAGTTTCTCTTGACTGTCATGTGTGCTGCCACTCGTTTCCCTGAAGCCATTCCACTAAGAAAAATCACAGCGCCTACCATAACAAAAGCCCTTTTGAAGTTTTTTGCAACTTTTGGTCTGCCTAAAGTTATACAAACTGACCAAGGCAGCAACTTTCTGTCCAAAATTTTCCAGCAGACACTACAGTCTTTTGGCATTAAACACATTCCCTCTAGTCCTTACCATCCCCAGTCACAAGGCGCTCTAGAAAGATGGCATCAGACTATCAAGGCCATGATGCGCAAATATTGTCATGAAACGGACAAAAGCTGGGATGAAGGACTCCCTTTTCTGCTGTTTGCAGCCAGAGAGGCTAAACAGGAGTCTCTAGGTTTTAGCCCTGCTGAGCTGGTTTTTGGGCATAGTGTCAGAGGACCACTGAAGGTTCTGAAAGAACAACTCCTGTCTGCTGAGACGCAGCCGCAATCCAACGTTCTTGAGTTTGTCACACAGTGTCGGGAACGTCTATATCATGCTTGTTCGATAGCAAGAGAGTCTTTGTCGGCTGCCCAAGGAAAAATGAAACATCTATATGACAAAAAGACTGCACAGCGGTCGTTTGAACCAGGTGACAAAGTGCTCATGTTGGTGCCCACACCTGGGCCGTCTCTTTCAGCCCAGTTTGCTGGCCCATATGTGGTAAAAAGCAAAGTCAGTGACACAGACTACATTGTTCATACTCCTGATAGGAGGCGCCAAACGCGTCTGTGTCATATCAATATGTTGAAGTTGTTTCATTCCAGAGAAAATGATTGCAAGGACACGTGTGGTGAGAACTCTACAAAACCTGCATCAATTACTCTTGTGCTTGGAGATGTCCACCATGACGGTTTGAAAAAGTGTGAAGGCCACTGTGGTAGGTTTTCAAACTCTATCATTCTTGAGTCCTTGGATGCATATCTGTCCTATCTTCCCAGGGGTGAGAAGGAGGAGGTGAAAGGACTGATCCAGCTGTACCCTGCGCTTTTTGGAGATGTGCCCTCTAAGACCTCAGTACTGGAGCATGACATTGACGTGGGTGATGCATCCCCCATTAAGCAGCATGCGTACCGCTGTCCCCCAGTCAAGAGGGAAATGATGAAAAAGGAGGTTCAGTATTTACTGGAAAATGGTTTGGCTAAGCAAAGTCATAGCTCCTGGAGTTCTCCATGTCTTCTGACACCAAAGTCAGATGGTTCTCAACGCTTCTGTACAGACTTTCGAAGAGTAAATGCCGTTACAGTCCCTGATTCGCATCCATTGCCTCGTATGGAAGACTGCATAGACAGCATTGGTGCAGCAACCTATATAACCAAATTAGATCTGCTCAAGAGGTACTGGCAAGTTCCCCTGACTGCCAGAGCTTCTGACATTTCAGCTTTTGTCACACCAGACTACTTCCTACAATATACAGTGATGGCATTTGGAATGCGAAATGCACCAGCTACTTTCCAGCGGCTGATGAACACTATTTTAGGAGACATTAAGAACTGTAATCTACCTGGATGACGTCGTAATTATTCATCATCCTGGACTGATCATATTAACACCTTGAAAACTGTGTTTGCTCGTCTAGCTCAAGCCTCACTCACCTTGAACCTGGCAAAATGTGAGTTTGCCAAAGCAGTGGTGACCTACCTTGGAAAGGAAGTGGGCCATGGCCAGGTACGTCCAGTAAATGCAAAGGTGGAGGCTATCCTAAGCTACCCTGTGCCCACCACCAGACGTGAGCTCCGGCGGTTCTTGGGTTTAGTTGGCTATTATAGGTGTTTCTGCAGGAACTTCTCAATGGTGGTGGCTCCTCTGACAAATCTGTGTAGTCCAAAGGAACCCTTTGTGTGGACTACTGAATGTCAACATGCATTTGACTGTGCAAAGTCCTTTTTATGCTCCTGTATTAGCAGCTCCAGATTTCAACAAGCCCTTCAAATTGGAAGTGGATGCCAGCGCCACTGGGGCTGGAGCGGTGTTGCTCCAAGATGGACCAGATGAAATCAGTCATCCAGTTTCCTACTACTCAGCTAAGTTCAAATCTCATCAATTGAACTATTCCACAATCGAGAAAGAAACATTGGCCATGCTACTAGCTTTGCAGCATTTTGAAGTTATGTGTGTTCAACCAGTCCTGTTATAGTCTATACGGACCACAACCCCCTAGTCTTCCTGAATCGCATGTATAACCACAACCAGCGGTTAATGCGATGGGCTTTGTTGGCCCAAGAATATAACCTGGACATCAGGCATAAGAAAGGGTCTGAAAACATAATTGCTGATGTACTTTCCAGGATGTAAGGCTGCTTATCTCAATGCATTACAGATGTAACTTAAAGATGTCTTCATTTCATGAAGGATTTTATGGGGGAGGGTGTTACGGTCACTGACCTCTAGGGGCTCTCTTTTTTTGAGAGAGCTCTGTGTTTTTTTGTTTCAGCTCTGCCTGATTGCTGCAGGTGAAGTGTGTTGGGGCTCGTCAGCCGCTATATATAAGCAGCAAGCTGGAGATGCCAGATCTCTCTCTCTCCTTTTGTTTGACCTGGGCCATGAGCTGTGACTCTGCTTGAGAGCTTTGTGTGTGTGGACCGACTTAAGTTTGCTGTGAGCAACTCTGTAACTTATCCAAGAAGGTGGAAGCTGGTAGGGGTTCTCTGCCATTTTTGTTGTAACCCATTTTCTCCTGTTTTTGTGTTGGTAAGGGAGTTTAGGTTTTGTATTTTCTTTTAGTTCTCTTTAGAAAGTGGTTGTTTTATTTTATAGTTGCAAGGGGGTGTTTTGTTTATTATTTTGGCCTTGGAGACCCTGAAGCTTAAAGCTCCCCTGTGTTTTTTTTTTCTTTTTTCCCTCCTGTACTTGTTTTAGCGGACTTGTAAAATAAATTATATTTTTGTTACTCATCAACTGTTCGGATTACTTTTTAACTGTTCGGATTACTTTTTGTTTTATGTTAAAGCCCAGTGCCACAATTTACTTTAGGGATTTTAGGGTGGGGTTGTAACAGCTCCACATATTTATCTGCTGGCCACATGGTCGAACCAATACCAGGAAGATCCCAAATGATGACTTTATTGTAGTCTGGATGACGATATGACGTAGGATTTGTGGTTGTGTTTTCACAACCAGTAGGTGCAGCTCCCTCACCATTGTTATTTATCCCTCTAAAAGCATTGACAAATGTTGATTTGCCAGTGCCAGGTTCTCCTGTAACGGCAATGTTTAGTGGAATGCTATCTGTCTCTTCTGAATATTCTCTGATTTTTTTCTATAGCAGCAGCGAGGTCGTTTTCTAACATTGCTCGAATTTGTTCATTTATTTCTCGATCAAGTGGACCATCCATGTTGAACCTTAAATAGAAGAGAAACATGTTTTTAACATCATTAAGATATTATATTTGGTAACAGAACAAAGACTTAATATTCATGTCAATCTGACACTGCATGGCATGAAGTCACACACCTAATGAGAATCATGGGCCAAGTTACAAATATGAATTGGGTGCACAAGTTTAATTTATGGGTTTTAACTTTGTGGATTTTATCTAATCCACAAAAGGTCACAAACATACAGAGAGACTCGCCAAAGTATGTTGTGAAACATAACCCCCCTTAACAATTTATTCTATATTGTTTTTTGTCACACTTGAATGTTTCAGTCTATCAAACATGTGAGAAAATACAAATAGCAGTTTCCAAGTGATTTTATTTATTATTGGAAAAAGCTGTTCAAGCTAACCTATTTAAAATTTTACTGAACCCTCATGTTAAAACATGAGTTACATGTTATTTTTGGTTCAGGTTCATCTGCCACAGTGCCTGATTTTTATGTAATTAGCAGAGTGAAGAAATCGCTAAGACAGAACTTGATATAAGCTAAGAGGTCTCAAAGTACAACAAATCATGTCCCAATCTAAAAAAGGCAGTCAGGGGCATATTAAAAACAAAGTCAGTAACGTATGATTAAAAATGTTCAGCTATATGTGCACAAACGTTTTCAGATTTTGGTCATGCAGCACAAGAATGCTGCATGACCCAAGATTATTCATTTTTTTAGCTCTTTAGGAAGCTAAGAAAAATTGGACTTCACAGTGATGCAAGACTTTTTGCCAACTGTTGTCAACAATTTTTGTACCACCACATATTTGATGCAAGAGAAAATTACGTACAAAGAGATTCCTTTAGAAATAAACTAACAATTTGAAAAGTGCATTTTGCTCAAATTTACTTTAATAACAAAAAAAAATCATGGGGGAATGGGGGAATATTTTATGGCACTGTACATACTCACCTGCACAAATATTTTTATTATTTTTTCTTCTTCACTTATCTAAGAAATCATTCAGTTTTAGTATTTATCACCTATCTTCTGGCATATATCTTGTATATTTCTGGTTGATTTCCTGCCACAAACTTTACTTTAGGTTGGGACCATTTCAAAATCTTAATGTTAGCCTGTTTTATTTAATTCAACACAAGGTTTAGTGTGTATGGTTAAATATGGCAATATAGGATCGGTATATTAGCAGTATATTTTTGAGTCTGTACATTTCTGATTCTCTGAAATACAATACCAATAAAATAACAAATGTAAAAATGTGCAACTTGTTGGAGTTTTAGAAATCACTGAGGTTGTTTTTTGTAAAACCAAACAATGTTTGTATGTAAACCTGTCCCTGACATAGTATATAACATTACACAATCTACCAACAAGATGTAACTCATCACTTTACAAATATTGACTTAACACAATATTCGCACAATAGTTAGTCTTATTTTACTGAGGAAACTGCAAAACATCAAACATGTTTATATATAAAGCAGCTACTCACTTTTGAGCAGAAGGGCCTTTTTAGATGCCGATCAAAAAATGTCGTGTTGATTTCACTCCTCAAGATAAAAACACTCCTTCTGCAATTAAAATGATTTTAGAGAGAAACTCCTGAAGGAGGCGGTCTTAGAAAGCATACAGAGGAGGAGCCTGACATGTTTTTGTTATTTGACATATTGAGTTTTCAATAACTGGTTGTTGGGCTTAATTCAATTGAATTAATACAGTCTAATCCAATCAGAAAGGCAGTTTTAAATTTCACTCTCTACACCATCAAAATAAATGGACTGTCCTGAACTGAAATGAATTGGTCTTATGTTGAAACATCCTGACAACATGTTGACACTTATCATGCCAATGTGACCCAAAGTTCTTAGATCATGAAAGGGAATAAAATGACTCTTTTTGAATCAGACTCATCTTGATGAAAGAATAAGGACAACCCTTTAAGGAAAAGGTTTAATTAAAACTTTCACAATCTAAACTGTTAGGAACTGATCCGATTTAGATATGTGTCTGAAAGTTGTCATCTATGTGATGCAGTCAAAAAAGTTTAAAAGGAAGATTCATCTTAAAGAAACAACTTTGAATAATTCATTGCTATTTGCATTACGTAAAAACAAATGTCAGTTTTGCAAACATGAACAACCTTCCCAAAATGATAAGCCAAATATTTTTCAAGAAAGGCAAAGACATTTATTTATCTTAAATTATACAATATTATTTACAACATGTGCTTTAGAATTAATAATAATGCATTGCATAATAGATTTGGAAAACTAATTTACGTATAACTAATAAAAAGTAGAATATATTGCCCGTTGGTGTTTAGCTATTGTCAAATGATGCAGTCTGATTTATTGCTTTACTGCTTCCTTGTTCTTTTTCCCAGCATTCGTTTCAGTAGTCTTGTTATCAACACACCAATGACAGAAATAGTTTCAAATCTATTGTTTCATTACCTGCATTGACTGGTTTTCCTTATCACAGATCTCATCTGAATGATCAGTTGCTACTAAAAGTAGGGAGACTGGTATTTTTGATTTAGACAGAAGAAAAGAATGTTTTTTGTGTGTGTGTGTGTGTGTGTGTGTGTGTGTGTGTGTGTGTGTGTGTGTGTGTGTGTGTGTGTGTGTGTGTGTGTGTGCGCGTGTGTGCGTGTGTGTGTGTGTGTGTGTGTGTGTGTGTGTGTGTGTGTGTGTGTGTCCTCACATTTGACTCAAGAATTATTTGGTAAACAGTACTGTTACCTTGCAGCAAGGTCCAGAGGACTGTATCACAAAAGTCAGATTACAAGGAAGGCAAAGACATTTATTCACATTAAATTATACAATATTATTTACAGTTTATGTTTTAGATTCAGCAATAATACACTACATAATATATTTGATCATTAATTTACACAAAGCCAGTAAAAATGAGATCATCTTGCTTTCAAGATATTAGTAAATCATTTGCAGATTGTCGACAAATTTTTTCCGTATACATCACAAGCATACTGTAATTTTTTTGTATTTAATATTGACACGAGGCTGCAGAGTGGCACAGTGGCAGCACTATTGCCTTGCAGCAAGAAGGTCCTGGATTCAATTCCCGGCCTGGGAAATTCATGGAACACAAAACCACACAACTAAAAACACTAAACACCCAGACGTCATGACAAATCGCTAGTCAACAAGAAGTGTGTAGATTAAAATTTGATGTATTTATGTTGGGAATTATTTAATTACTCAGACCTATTATATTTTAATACCTATAGCTTCATCTTCAAACAACACGAACACACTGGGGGAATATTCTTAGATGTGGTTGTATTTCAGCATATTCACTGTAAACTGTAAAATTGTTCATGTTTATTCCTTCATTAAATATTCATAGAAATATTTTCTCATTATTTCACAGAGTAGTGGAGTTATATCATTCCAACATGAGAAGCAAATTAGAAGAAATTAACGCTGTAACAAAGCAATATAAAAAAATAATCAAAAACAATCAAGATGTGCAGCCAGATTATGATTTTGTGATATATATATATATATATATATATATATATAGCAGTCAAATGCCTTTTCTTCAACAAAATGAATTAATGTGTGATGAAATGACATTTACTCTCACCATTAGGTTCTGTTTAACCCCAGGGCTTGCTTGTAAACCTTATGTGCCTCATTAGCAAGCTCATCAAGGAAGAAATTCAGAGCTCTGTGGGTAGCTGTAAAGGAAAGGGCTGATGCTATGGGGATTCCCAAAAATGGAATGAATCTGGCCCATTCCTCTGTTGCTAATAAAACAGATGTACTTCCAAGTTGGGTCAACAGCTTCAGGATGACATCTTTAGTTACTTCTCCATTAGCAAGAACTGACTGGATACTAAATCTTAGATATTCATATGGTACTCCTGTGCTAGTAGCTAGTCTATGCAGTGATGAAGCATCAAGACCAAAACCTGCAACATACTCATTAACAGCTTTAACCATCATGCCAAGATCAAGAGCAACTGACGGTCCAGGAATTGGAACAGCTGCTCCAATTGCAGATGCAGCACAATAATACTTTATTCCAGGTTTATAAGCCTCTTTCTTATTGTTTATGACCTCCAGGTGTATGGCAGCCATTTTACACAGCAGCGCATATTTCTTGAGATCAAAAAGGTCTCTTCTAAAGGTCTCATGTAAGTGAGGGAAATCATGCTGATGCCACTCAAAGCTGGACAGTAGGAAGACCGGTGGATCTTCAAATCCTTGATCCCGAAGACCTGAATTTTAGACAAGATGTAATGCCATTTAGAATACAACTGACTTTCACAACAACACACATCGAAGTCTTTAAAATAAGTCAGCTACATCTAAATTTACACTGTTTGATTAGATTTCGAACTGAATTGAACCATAATTAGTTGGATCTGCAATGTTTAGCTTGTCTGTTTACATCTCTTATGAGACGATTTCCTGAACACATTGAACTTCTTGTTGATATACTGTATCTTGAAGCATTGTTTTTATTTAAGATGAAAGTGATACTCACCTTGAATGCATCTATCTCTGATTACAGCCAAAGTTCTTTCTGCATTGAAGTTCTCATTTTCTCTCTCGTTGCTTAAGGTTTGGTCGATCTTTGAGCGAACAAAATAGAACCTTTTCCCCATTTTTTGGATCTCCTTAGCAAGTTTCATGTCATTTTCCCTAAAGAGAGTGTCTGAGACGATGATGAAGAAGTCAAACGTGTCAAACTTAATTTTATTCACATATTCATCTGTTGGCCACTTGGTTGAACCAATGCCTGGAAGATCCCATAAGATGACATTTGGGTAGTCTGGATGGAGAAATGGTCCAACGTTTTTTGACATTTCTCTAACACCAACAGGTGCAGCTTGCTGATTGTTGTTCTTTATCCCTCTAAAGACATTTACAAATGAAGACTTGCCAGAACCAGTTTCTCCTGTGATGCCAATATTAAGTTGAATGTCATCTATCTGTTCTAAATATTGATTGATCATTCTTGCTGCAGCTGCAGGGTCACTGTTTGTTAGATCTCTGATTTGTTGATAAATTTCTTGATCATGTCCAAGTTCCATGTTTTGACCTTAAATGAAAAAAATCTGCTGAATAAACTTCTAACATAATCCAATCCTACAATTAATAATATAACATGGTTAAGAATATATTTGTTACAAATATTAACATTTATATACTAATTTTCACACTAATGTGCTTCATTTTGCACATTAAAGCCAAAGACATTAAGTTGGAGAAATTAAGCAGCTACTCACTTTGTTGTTCTCTCAAGATGAGATCTCTACAAACTTGAGAACAGCAGGAAAGCAGCTCTGTCCTGAATGCACCTGCTAAATGTTAAGCAGAACAACGTTAGCTGAACTGACAAAACAAGGCTGCCATTCTGTTGAAGTCTAAACACTAGTAAAGTGAAACCTGTGAGGTGTCCTTTGAAAAACAGTAAAGGGGAGGAGTCATATTTATTTATTTTTTTTTACCATGATCTGGAATAATGCACTAAACTGAACTTCAAGTAAATAGGCACAATTTTATCTCTTACTTTGTTTCCTTTTTTTTTTTTTTTACAACAACCATTTTCTTATTTCTGCTCTCACAGTAATTCTTGTTAAAACACTCTAAAAGTGTATTTGGGCTGTAATTGATCCTATGGACTTATTTACATTCATCTCATTTAATTATTTTTGGCTTAGCAATAAAAACTTACTTTTTGATGTTCAATTAACTTAAAAGTTACAAATCTTTAACCTAACAGTACATTTTACTTTGACTTTATTTGAAGCATATGAGTTCAATGCTAGTTTTGTATCTTACGTCTGACCAACTCAATTTATTATATTCTTCCAACTTAATTCATAAAGTTTAACCAACTCAATTTACCAAGTTTCTATAACTTAATCCATTAAGTGTTTAAAATGACAAATTAAAGTCAGTCTTACTCAAATAATGTAGTTTACTTTAAATAAAGAAGAAAACTATTAAACGATTTCTTTTTTACCAGGTTTTCTTTTAGTTCAGACAATTAGACAGGAATAGCACTGTGCTCTACTAACCTCTGGAAATAAGAACCAGGAGTGGACTGGGGGGTGTATTCACATGCATGTATGGAATTCTGTCACATCTGTTTATTCAACTTACAAAGTATTTTAAGGTTGGTACCTCTGAATATCGTTCAGAACATAGGTAAAATTTTTAATAAAAACAAATACAGGCATTTTTCCTTGTTCAGTTTCGAAAACACAGTAATGTTGAATGCAAATCAAACCAAATGAAGATGGGAATGTTGCTCTGAAAACCGGCTAAGGCTCAGAACGTCCTACTGTAAAGTCGTTGACAGTTTTTTTTTGTGTTTTTTTTGTCCTTGTTCAATTTTAAAAACATGATTCTGTTAAATGCAAATCAAACCAAATGAAGATGGGAATGTTGCTCTAAAAACAGGTTCAGGCTCAGCACTTCCTCTTATCACAAGACCTTCCTCTTGTTATGACAGCAAGAAGAAGGTCAAATGATCCTTTGTTTCTCGGCTGGCCCGCCCATAGAGTCAGCCGCGCCCCCATTGGACAGTAAGCTGTTTGTTGTTAATACCTTAAAATGGCCAACTCTCTGTTATTCCCATGTCGATTTGATACAGTAGGGGCTTCCGCACTTCCCATATCTGTGCCTTCTGTCACTTTTTTTCAGCAGTTAAAACTGTTTAATCCGTTGTTAACACGTCGTAACCCGATTTCCAAGCTGCCTTTGAACTTAACATGAGCGCTAAGAAGCTCGCGCTGGGTTTACACATGTGCTGCAGCGACGGAGACCATCTGCTGGGCAGAGCTGCGCAGGTGTGTTAGAATTATGGCAACAAATCAGCAAAACGCAAAGAACTTTGTACAGTTTTCCCCAAAATCAACACATTGAAATGAGTAACGCTGTTGGATACATGCAGGGGTGCAAGTAAAGGGGTACGGCAGGGTACTGCCTACCTAGAACACTCTAAAAGGCAATACCTATTCTTATGTGGCAGTATGCCCTGTAGGCTTTGAACGCACCACACAAGTGCCTGAATCTGGTTGTGGCGCTGGCTGCCTGTATATAAAGGGCCCTCCCTGAAAAAACATCACGCATACTCCAAAAAAACATCACGCACACTCAAAAAATACTCAAATTGCGTATACTCACTACTAAAATGTCTCACGCACACACATTTTATCTTTCTCGCACTCATACACTGTACTAACAACTCGCACACGCACACAAATGCTATCTTTCGCGCTCACATACACACTACTAACATGTCGCACACACACAAAAGCTATCTTTCTCGCACACATACACTGTACTAACATGTCGCACACACAAATGCTATCTTTCTCGCACACGCACACAAATGCTACCTTTCTCGCACACATACACTGTACTAACATGTCGCACACACAAATGCTATCTTACTCTCACACGCACACAAATGCTACCTTTCTCGCACACATACACTGTACTAACAACTCGCACACGCACACAAATGTTTCTCTCACATACACAAGACTAAAGTTGCGCACACACACAGTGCTAAGACTCGTTTTATGTATGTGTGAGAGCGAGACTCGTTTTTTGAATGTGTGAGAATTGTCACGGAAGAGGCGGGGCATAATTTTTTGATCAACTGCGCATGCGTTGATCCTAAACTATAAGCTTCGATTGTTGACTCACTGTATGTTCTATTACTTAGTATATTTGTGCTTTTAAATATATATAGAACATAAAACTTTCTTGCAACTTAAATGTACTATAGAAATAAATCTGATTGATTGATTAGAAATAGCAAAATTGCTGTAGTACAATGTGTCCACTTGGTGCGCTGCGGCCGGGTGTTGTGGAGAACCCCCGGAGGACATTAGCGTTCATAAATCGGATCAACCTTGAGCTAAACGCCCCTACTCCCCGGAGCTCGAATATCGAATATCCAACTTGAAACTAACTTCACTGCGGTCCAATACCGCCTCGTTTTGAACTAGAGTTAGCCATGTTCGGTATAGCAGACTCTTTCTTCGGCACTAGTTGGCACCGGTTAATAATTCCTGTAATGCTGGCACCCAGTGGACAGATTGTACTTCAGCAATTTTGCTATTTCTAATCAATCAATCAGATTTATTTATTTCTATAGTACATTTAAGTTACAAGAAAGTTTAAAGTTCTATATATATTTAAAAGCACAAATATACTAAGTAATATAACATACAGTGAGTCAACAATCGAAGCTTATAGTTTAGGATCAACGCATGCGCATGTTGATCAAAAAATTATGCCCCGCCTCTTCCGTGACAATTCTCACACATTCAAAAAACGAGTCTCGCTCTCACACAAACATAAAACGAGTCTTAGCACTGTGTGTGTGTGCGCAACTTTAGTCTTGTGTGCGAGAAAGATAGCATTTGTGTGCGTGTGCGACATGTTAGTAGTGTGTATGTGAGCGAGAAAGATAGCATACAATACCAATAAAATAACAAATGTAAACATGTGCAACTAGTTGGAGTTTTAGAAATCACTGAGGTTGTTTTTTGTAAAACCAAACAATGTTTGTATGTAAACCTGTCCCTGACATAGTATATAACATTACACAATCTACCAACAAGATGTAACTCATCACTTTACAAATATTGACTTAACACAATATTCGCACAATAGTTAATCTTATTTTACTGAGGAAACTGCAAAACATCAAACATGTTTATATATAAAGCAGCTACTCACTTTTGAGCAGAAGGGCCTTTTTAGATGCCGATCAAAAAATGTCGTGTTGATTTCACTCCTCAAGATAAAAACACTCCTTCTGCAATTAAAATTATTTTAGAGAGAAACTCCTGAAGGAAGCGGTCTTAGAAAGCATACAGAGGAGGAGCCTGACATGTTTTTGTTATTTGACATATTGAGTTTTCAATAACTGGTTGTTGGGCTTAATTCAATTGAATTAATACAGTCTAATCCAATCAGAAAGGCAGTTTTAAATTTCACTCTCTACACCATCAAAATAAATGGACTGTCCTGAACTGGATTGAAATGAATTGGTCTTATGTTGAAACATCCTGACAACATGTTGACACTTATCATGCCAATGTGACCCAAAGTTCTTAGATCATGAAAGGGAATAAAATGACTCTTTTTGAATCAGACTCATCTTGATGAAAGAATAAGGACAACCCTTTAAGGAAAAGGTTTAATTAAAACTTTCACAATCTAAACTGTTAGGAACTGATCCGATTTAGATATGTGTCTGAAAGCTGTCATCTATGTGATGCAGTCAAAAAAGTTTAAAAGGAAGATTCATCTTAAAGAAACAACTTTGAATAATTCATTGCTATTTGCATTACGTAAAAATAAATGTCAGTTTTGCAAATATGAACAACCTTCCCAAAATGATAAGCCAAATATTTTTCAAGAAAGGCAAAGACATTTATTTATCTTAAATGATACAATATTATTTACAGCATGTGCTTTAGAATTAATAATAATGCATTGCATAATAGATTTGGAAAACTAATTTACGTATAACTAATAAAAAGTAGAATATATTGCCCGTGTTGGTGTTTAGCTAATTGTCAAATTAGCTAAACAGTCTGATTTATTGCTTTACTGCTTCCTTGTTCTTTTTCCCAGCATTCGTTTCAGTAGTCTTGTTATCAACACACCAATGACAGAAATAGTTTCAAATCTATTGTTTCATTACCTGCATTGACTGGTTTTCCTTATCACAGATCTCATCTGAATGATCAGTTGCTACTAAAAGTAGGGAGACTGGTATTTTTGATTTAGACAGAAGAAAAGAATGTTTTTGTGTGTGTGTGTGTGTGTGTGTGTGTGTGTGTGTGTGTGTGTGTGTGTGTGTGTGTGTGTGTGTGTGTGTGCGCGTGTGTGCGTGTGCACGTGTGCGTGCGTGTGTGTGTGCGTGTGTGTGTGTGTGTGTGTGTGTGTCCTCACATTTGACTCAAGAATTATTTGGTAAACAGTACTGTTACCTTGCAGCAAGGTCCAGAGGACTGTATCACAAAAGTCAGATTACAAGGAAGGCAAAGACATTTATTCATATTAAATTATACAATATTATTTACAGTTTTTGTTTTAGATTCAGCAATAATACACTAAATAATATATTTGATCATTAATTTACATAAAGCCAGTAAAAATGAGATCATCTTGCTTTCAAGATATTAGTAAATCATTTGCAGATTGTAGTCAAATTTTTTCCATATACTTCACAAGCATACTGTAATTTTCTTGTATTTAATATTGACACGAGGCTGCAGAGTGGCACAGTGGCAGCACTATTGCCTTGCAGCAAGAAGGTCCTGGATTCAATTCCCAGCCTGGGAAATCCATGGAACACAAAACCCCACAACTAAAAACACTAAACACCCAGACGTCATGACAAATCCCTAGTCAACAAGAAGTGTGTAGATTAAAATTTGATGTATTTATGTTGGGAGTTGTTTAATTACTCAGACCTATTATATTTTAATACCTATAGCTTCATCTTCTAACAACACGTATATTCAGTATATTCACTGTAAAATTGTTCATGTTTATTCCTTCATTAAATATTCATAGAAATATTTTCTCATTATTTCACAGAGTAGTGGAGTTATATCATTCCAACATGAGAATAAAATATTTTCAAAAACAATCAAGATGTGCAGCCAGATTATGATTTTGTGACATTTTTTTTTCTTTTTTTTTTGCGAAGCAGTCAAATGCCTTTTCTTCAACAAAATGAATTAATGTGTGATGAAATGACATTTACTCTCACCATTAGGTTCTGTTTAACCCCAGGGCTTGCTTGTAAACCTTATGTGCCTCATTAGCAAGCTCATCAAGGAAGAAATTCAGAGCTCTGTGGGTAGCTGTAAAGGAAAGGGCTGATGCTATGGGGATTCCCAAAAATGGAATGAATCTGGCCCATTCCTCTGTTGCTAATAAAACAGATGTGCTTCCAAGTTGGGTCAACAGCTTCAGGATGACGTCTTTAGTTACTTCTCCATTAGCAAGAACTGACTGAA
Source organism: Poecilia reticulata (assembly GCF_904066995.2). Taxonomy (NCBI): domain Eukaryota; kingdom Metazoa; phylum Chordata; class Actinopteri; order Cyprinodontiformes; family Poeciliidae; genus Poecilia; species Poecilia reticulata. The sequence goes on along the minus strand of NC_088851.1, from coordinate 14,273,143 downwards.
TACTAAATCTCAGTTCATCATATGGTACTCCTGTGCTAGTAGCTAGTCTATGCAGTGATGAAGCATCAAGACCAAAACCTGCAACATACTCATTAACAGCTTTAACCATCATGCCAAGATCAAGAGCAACTGACAGTCCAGGAATTGGAACAGCTGCTCCAAGTGCAGATGCAGCACAATAATACTTTATTCCACGTTTATAAGCCTCTTTCTTATTGTTTATGACCTCCAGGTGTATGGCAGCCATTTTACACAGTAGCGCATATTTCTTGAGATCAAAAAGGTCTCTTCTAAAGGTCTCATGTAAGTGAGGGAAATCATGCTGATGCCACTCAAAGCTGGACAGTAGGAAGACCGGTGGATCTTCAAATCCTTGATCCCGAAGACCTGAATTTTAGACAAGATATAATGCCATTTAGAATACAACTGACTTTCACAACAACACACATCGAAGTCTTTAAAATAAGTCAGCTACATCTAAATTTACACTCTTTGATTAGATTTCAAACTGAATTGAACTGTAATTAGTTGGATCTACAATGTTTAGCTTGTCTGTTTACATCTCTTATGAGACGATTTCCTGAACACATTGAACTTCTTGTTGATATACTGTATCTTGAAGCATTGTTTTTATTTAAGATGAAAGTGATACTCACCTTGAATGCATCTATCTCTGATTACAGCCAAAGTTCTTTCTGCATTGAAGTTCTCATTTTCTCTCTCGTTGCTTAAGGTTTGGTCGATCTTTGAGCGAACAAAATAGAACCTTTTCCCCATTTTTTGGATCTCCTTAGCAAGTTTCATGTCATTTTCCCTAAAGAGAGTGTCTGAGACGATGATGAAGAAGTCAAACGTGTCAAACTTAATTTTATTCACATATTCATCTGTTGGCCACTTGGTTGAACCAATGCCTGGAAGATCCCATAAGATGACATTTGGGTAGTCTGGATGGAAAAACGGTCCAACGTTTTTTGACGTTTCTCTAACACCAACAGGTGCAGCTTGCTGATTGTTGTTCTTTATCCCTCTAAAGGCATTTACAAATGAAGACTTGCCAGAACCAGTTTCTCCTGTGATGCCAATATTGAGTTGAATGTCATCTATCTGTTCTAAATATTGATTGATCATTCTTGCTGCAGCTGCAGGGTCACTGTTTGTTAGATCTCTGATTTGTTGATAAATTTCTTGATCATGTCCAAGTTCCATGTTTTGACCTTAAATGAAAAAAATCTGCTGAATAAACTGCTAACATAATCCAATCCTACAATTAATAATATAACATGTTTATTAAGAATATATTTGTTACAAATATTAACATTTATATACTAATTTTCACACTAATGTGCTTCATTTTGCACATTAAAGCCAAAGACATTAAGTTGGAGAAATTAAGCAGCTACTCACTTTGTTGTTCTCTCAAGATGAGATCTCTACAAACTTGAGAACAGCAGGAAAGCAGCTCTGTCCTGAATGCACCTGCTAAATGTTAAGCAGAAGAACGTTAGCTGAACTGACAAAACAAGGCTGCCATTCTGTTGAAGTCTAAACACTAATAAAGTGAAACCTGTGAGGTGTCCTTTGAAAAACAGTAAAGGGGAGGAGTCATATTTATTTATTTATTTTACCATGATCTGGAATAATGCACTAAACTGAACTTCAGGTAAATAGGCACAATTTTATCTCTTACTTTGTTTCCTTTTTTTTGCAACAACCATTTTCTTATTTCTGCTCTGACAGTAATTCTTGCCAAAACACTCTAAAAGTGTATTTGGGCTGTAATTGATCCTATGGACTTATTTACATTCATCTCATTTAATTATTTTTGGCTTAGAGATAATAACTTAGTTTTTGATGTTGAATTAACTCAAAAGTAACAAATCTTTAATCTAACAGTACATTTTACTTTGACTTTATTTGAAACAAATGAGTTCAGTGCTAGTTTTGTATCCTACGTCTGATCAACTCAATTTATTATGTTCTTCCAACTTAATTCATAAAGTTTAACCAACTCAACTAACCAAGTTTCTATAACTTAATTCATTAAGTGTTTGAAATAACAAATTAAAGTCAGACTTACTTAAATAATTTAGTTTACTTTAAATAAAGAAGGAAACTATTAAGTGATCTCTTTTTTACCAGTTTTTTTAGTTCAGATATAAGGCATACAGTAAATTAATGAGCATATTGACTTCATTATACAATAAGTACCATCCTATTAAGGACTACAAAAAGATACAGGTATATACAAATAGAACTGCCTGTTTAAAAAAATCAACTTTAAAGGAAATTCCTAGCACAGAGAATAGAAAATACAAGAGATAATTCCAAAAGCTTATACAAGAATAAGCTATCTCATGTAATAAAGATCACAAAAAAATTATTAATACTAAAAAGAAGTTAGAGGAGAATAAAAACAATATCAATGGAATCTGCAATGCATTAAACAATATTATCAGAGATGGTACTAACCAACATACTTTACAAAAATATTTCCTTAAATGATATTGAAAACTATGGGCAAGGTTGCTAATAGCTTCAATCAATTCTTTGTAGAGGTCGTTCCTGAGCTATAGCAAAAAATATCTCACACAGGGTTGGATGAAGAGTATGAGGTATCAATAGAAAATAATCCCCACTCAATGTTTCTAAATGCTGTTGAGGAAAATAAAATTATATAGTAAGAAATGCAATGATAAAATATCTAAATATTTTTGATAAAACATTTGTGTCCTAGGATAGGATGGTTTTTCAGCCATATAAAAAATGTTACTTTTTCCAAAACTGAAACTTTTTTTGTTTTCGCATCACTGCAAGTATTCAGCATCAATGCACTTATTTGTAGGAACAGGTGTTGTTTGACATTACTCAGCTGGCTCCACCAGAGGTCTCACTGCATCACACAGCCCATCAAATATTGTCATTTGAAAGTGTATCTTCAACTCTTATGTAAAATCGCACACTACTATTTCCCAAAACGCCGCATATGCCAAGTCGCAAGTATCTCAAATATTAGATGTTGTAACTCCAAAGCTTTAAGATGAATAAACTTGTTTATGTGTGTTTTAATTCCATGTCTTATTGAATGGAAACACCTCTGCGAACTTGTGTTTTTGGACATTAGCATAACATGGAAAAGGTTTTGCACACATTAATGGAAACACAGCTACTAATATCAATATTTAACTACACACTCTACTAACTGGACACTTCATCTACTTAGGGAGACTTCACTTGACGCCTGCCTTACCTATTTTACAACAGCTCCATTGGCTTCCAATCACATATCGCATCAACTATAAAATACTTCTTCTAACTTTTAAAGTAGTTTACAACCTCACACCTTCATATCTCTCGGACCTCCTTCACATTGCCACACCCACCCGTCCCCTCAGATCCTCTTCTGTCCATCTCACCGTTCCCCCTGCTCGTCTTGTCACTATGGGGAGCAGAGCATTCAGCCGCGTCTTTGCAATATTTTAAGTCCAAACTCAAAACCCATTTGTTTGAACTAGCATACAACCATTAATTATCTTTGTACTGTCTTATAAATCTTATCTGTGTTTTTTTTTGGTTTTGTTTTTATTAATGGTTGTATTTTATAATTTGCTTGCTTTTATGTCAAGGTGACCTTGGATGTCCAGAAAGGCACCTACAAATAAAATGTATTATTATTATTATTATTATTATTATTATTATTATTATTATTATTATTATTATTATTATTATTATTACTTTTTGATTCATTTGACTATCTGAAGAATGCACATTTTGTGGATCTATGTGTATCAGAATTGGAGGCCATGAAAAACAACTCACACTTTCAAACAAATGATTCTTTCCTGCCATATACAGTAAAGTAAGTCCACCAGCTCTATTGCTAAAGCACATGAATACACCCTCTATTTTCTCTGGGGTAAGAGGAAATCTTCTGATCGCAGCTTGGAATTTTTTATAGAAATTGATTTGTTAGCAACATAAAAAAATGGGCTTGGAAATGTTCTGCATTGAATAGATTGGACAGTCAGGATTCTACTATTTTTTTTTCTTTGTTAGGAAATAAAACAAAAAATAAGATGAGCTTATGAGTTTATTTCATGTCTTTGCACATATGTACCAAAAAATTCAAAAACAGCTAAATGTTAACTATTTTGTTTAGAATACATGCCTTCACATTATGATAGTCATAGAAATAGCCAGTTCTTATGACAAAACATTTAACACAGACTAGAATACTTCAAAGCCGTGAACTAGACAAAACTTACATTTAAGACATAAAGAGTCATTGCTCTAAAAGATTCAAAGAAAAACATGTACTTTGATTTACCAGAGTGTGCAGAATATCCTCTTCTGGTCTTGGAACCTTTGAAACTGAAGCAAAGCCACAAGCAGGAACCTGCACTCAGAAAATGTTGATGTTCAGCTTCATGAAATTTTCTGCAGTTCTACTTTCTTCTTCTCATCATTTCCTATAAGCAATTCAAAATTTTTTGTGTCACATAATGTATACAAATTTATTCACAATGCTTTCTACTGGTGAATAGAAATTTCATCAAAACTCCAAACATGGAGAGGGGTGTGTCTGTCAGGTATCACATTCGAATCAAGGTACAAATGAAATGTGCTGGAAAACAATTTTTTCCCAAAGAATCTGCTTTAAGTTGCAGTCATGTGACATAGGTCACGACTGTTAGTTTTCACATATTTTCAACAAATAAATTATAGCATTCAATTTGTAACAGATTGTTACATATTTTCTTTAAAACAGCATGGAAAATATTGTTAACCTTTAAGATATGGAAAAACAAAAAAACACCCAAGACCTTATTTATTTGTTTTAGAGTTTTGTTTCTTAACAACAGCTAACAATTTAACTGAAAGTTACAACCTTGACATGATTATGTGAGTTGTTTTTACAGAGAAATTGATCAGTAGTAATACATCTATAGTGGAGGACAAAAATAACTTCATAGGCTAAGGATGAAGCATTGTTCTGGAACAAATAGTCATATAGTAGGCACCATCAAAAAACAAATCCATTGCTTCAGAACAAATTATTCATCCCAAATGATTCCAAGGAACCAACTCAGGTTGATCCACACAACAAAACAAAGGTGACTTTGTTTTGGTGGATTAAATTTTTCATTTGTTTGTTTTGGAAACTTCATTTCACAATTCTGGCACACTGAGATGGACTACTGACCTGTCCGGACAGGACATACCTGGTATACCATATGTCCCTGGTATGTCCTGGACTGACAGGTCCGGGACAGGTATACCCGGACCTGTCAGGTATACCTGTCCGGGACAGGTATGTCCCGGCAGGAGGTTATTAGAGGACGGTTATTACTGTCCACTAATAACCTCTGGAAATAAGAACCAAGAGTGGTTCTTATGCAGTGGTGGGAAGTAACGAAGTACAATTACTTCGTTACTGTACTTAAGTACAGTTTTCGTGTATCTGTACTTTACTTAAGTAGATTTAATAATGGGGACTTTCTACTTTTACTCCACTACATTTTACATTAAGTATCTGTACTTTCTACTTCACTACATTTCTACAAAACTGTCGCGTTACTCGTTACATCCAAGTCGAGTTGCTCTTTTCTTCCGTTAAAATGTGAAGTTCAGGAACTTAAGGTGGCGCCGTAAAATCCGAGCAATAACGTGACTTAGTGTCTGTTGTCACCCATCGCCTCCACCTTTACTCGCACTCGGAGCTCCAGACATGCGCAGTGGTTTCCTCTGAGCGGGAGGAGATGTTTGTCTATAAAATAATAGCGCTGCATAAATTGATATGGCAACATGTAAAATCAGCAGCGCTTCGCTTTCACAGACGGTGGGAACTTCGTCCAACTTTTAGCGTCACTTGGAAGGAAAGCTTAAAGAAAGGTAAGATCTGTGCTAGCAAAGCTAGCTGTACTGAGACACATGTTGCATCTGATGAAAAAAAGTTGTCAGTCATGCTGAATTATTGTGTGGAGGTGTTGACTGAGGTGTCGCATATATGGGACAACGCTGTGACCAAAGTCTGCAATATAGTGATATGACATTCAGGAACGATCCGATTCTTCTGGACGGATCTTTACTAAGTCCTAAGGACTGAAGCCTCACTGAGAGCCGTTCTTTGTTCTTGTGTACACTGCGGTAGCTATATATATATATATATATAGACATTCATTTAATCGCTGAATAAGTAAAAGTTGAACGTATGAACACAGAGCATGCTCATTGCTCATTGATTGATTTCGTCTCCTGTCATGGTGGCAAACATTGCAGTGGGGGGGAGGATGAAAACAGTCACGGTGCTCATTCTGCTTGGTTACTTGTTGCTCCGTTGGACAGTGTTCATAGTTGAACGTTATTTACCGTTAATTGCGATGTTTCAGTTGTGGTTTCTGACATATGCAATATGGGCAACCGCCCAGGGCGTTATTTTTCTAGGGATGGCAGGAGACCTCTGCGGATTGTAGCACAGCGATGAAAGCAAAACAGAATGAAGTGAGTTTTAATTGATACTGGTTAAATATATTTCAGCTCTAAGTATTTAATATCTAGGTGTTTTTATGGGAATGTGGATCTTTCAGATCAATCTGAAAACCAATTTTGATAGGTAAACTTAATGTTACCTATCAAACATTAAGACCACCGTTTGGTACACCAAACGGTGGTCTTGACTACAACTCTGCTACATGGCTCCTTGGTTGCATGTCCTCCACCCCGCCCGCACCTTCTTTACATCCCCTTTCAGTTAGATTTCTTTCTAAATAAATGTGACTAATGAAGTTCATGCTATGTTAGGACAGGAGACAAAATGTTTCCATCCCTGAAATTATGATTCATAGAATCACATATCTAAGTCTAAACTGTTACAGAGAATAAACACAATAAGAACATGTTTAATCTGTGGTAGTGTTCATTAAAATGGCACATTTCTGATGTATTAAAATTAAATACGATCGGCACACTTAATGATATTAGCGATTAGGTAATGCATTCAGCGAGTACTTTTACTTTTAATACTTAAGTATTTTTAAAAACCAGGACTTTTTTACTTTTACTTAAGTAAAATGTTAATGTGGTACTTTGACTTTTACTTAAGTACATTTTTGACTGTGTATTTGTACTTTTACTTAAGTAAATTTTTTGAGTACTTTCTCCACCACTGTTCTTATGTGACAGAATTCAGTTTTTTAGTTTTTTATTGCTACCTAAATTAATTCTGTCATCTGTGAATTCTAATAAACAGATGCACATCTGTTTATTCAACTTACAAAGTATTTTAAGGTCGGTACCTCTGAATATTGTTCAGAACATTGGCAAAATGTTTAATAAAAACAAATACAGGCATTTTTCCTTGTTCATCTTTGAAAACACAATTATGTTGAATGCAAATCAAACCAAATGAAGATGGGGATGTTGCTCTAAAAACAGGCTCAGAACTTCCTACTGTAAAGTCGTTGACAGTTTTTTTTTTTGTTTTTTAATCCTTGTTCAGTTTTTAAAACGTGATCCTGTTAAATGCTAATCAAACCAAATGAAGATGGGGATGTTGCTCTAAAAACAGGCTCAGAACTTCCTACTGTAAAGTCGTTGACAGTTTTTTTGTTTTGTTTTTTAATCCTTGTTCAGTTTTAAAAACATGATCCTGTTAAATGCTAATCAAACCTAATGAAGATGTGAATGTTGCTCTAAAAACAGGCTCAGTACTTCCTCTTATCACAAAACCTTCCTCTTGTTAAGACAGCAAGAGGAAGGTTAAATGTTCCTTTATCTCTCGGTTGGCCCACCCATAGTCAGCCCCGCACCCGTTGGACTGGAAGCTGTTTGTTGTTAATACCTTAAAACGGCCCACTCTGTTATTCCCATGTCGATTTGATACAGTAGTAGTACACTTCCCATATCTGCGCCTTTTGTCACTTTTTTTCAGCAGTTAAAACTGTTTAATCCGTTGTTCACGCGTTGTAAGCCGAATTCCCAGCCGCCTTTGAACTCAGCATGAGCGCCAAGATGCTCTCACTGGGTTTATACCTGTGCTTCACATTAAATCATGCTCTGGATTCAAACTCAGTGAAATATTTTTTCACAGAGACCTATAGTTTCTACACAAAACAAAATATTCCAGTAAGTCCCTGGAAACTTGTCTGCATATTTTTGTAAAATAAAAAATAAAAAAAACTATAGACATTTGAGTTAAGTGAATACAACTTTTTATTATGACAAAAGAAAATAATGCTCAGACCACAGTGAGGACCACCATTGTCTTATGTAAAACCCATATAATCTACAGAAGTCATGTTAAGTAGAAAAATGCAAAAATCAACTTTATAAGATAATAAAAAGTTAGGCTGCATTAAGCTAACATAATACTCTGTAAAAAAAAAAAAAAAAACAGTCATGGTGTTATTAGGTACAACAACGCAAATCAGATATATGGTGTGAAATATAACTTCAGATAATCAAGGACATTCAGAATGTAAACATCAACGTTCAGTTAGTTGTAACTGAGAAACACACATTTAGTAGGGTTGTAGTGTCTGTAGACAGAGGGAAAAATAAGCTCATGTATGACAGAGTTTTTACTAAACAGAAATTAAGCAATGAATGAATACTGTTTTGCTAAAATAATTAGAGGTAAAGACAAATTAATCTTCAAGTAATGTAAATGTCAGGAAATTACAAATCAGATTTTATTATATGATTGAAGAAGCTTTTAAAAAGAGGCAGTTTGAAAATGTCTGGAAAACAGTGGAATGTCCTTTTGATATATTCCAAGGACAGATGCCTAATAATGTTTAAAAAGTGATGTGATTTTATGTTAATCTGCATCAGATAGTAAAAGCTTCTGCCTCCACTTGCCACAACACCTCTTAGTTTTCACACTCATGAATAGAACCAAAAAAGTTCTGGAGTAGCAAAAAGGTTCCAAGTTCAGGTTAAATTGTACTTGCGGTTTTTAAGCTTGATCTGAAATGCAGAACAATTTTATTTTTTAGAAATGTAACAAAAATGCCAAGATTCACAACTCATGCTTCTGGTCAACGTTGAGTAGGTGTTCCTTTCTTAGCACTCCTGTGGTCTTATGGACCAAGCTATTAACCCCCCCGTGAGCCTGGCGGCATAAATGGCCCCAGGCTCACGGGCCTTTTCGAAACATGCATCTTTTACATGTTTCAGAAACTGGCGGTCTGACGGGATACTCCTCAAAGCCCCCCGTTCCACTCACGCTTCCCCACTGTCAGACCGTGACATCTGCTGCACTCCTCCTGAGCATCATGCCAAGACCACAGGAGGGTAACGTAAAGAGTTACTGATTTTGAAATGGAATTGATCCAAGTACAAATGCCAGAAAGCCATTTTTCTGTTAGATCCTACAGATTTTAAGATCTGACTACTAATCAGGCAGGTTCAGAGTTAAAAATTTGTATTCAAATGTCCAGAAAAAAGTCTAATTGTTTTTGGATGAATATGGAATTTTGTGATTGTGTAGGAGCCAGAGTCATTGGTACACATTTGGGTTTGCAGAAAAAGACTTTCTTCATTTTGGAGTTCAGTTTTCCTGTGTTCATTGACGGTGAAAGTCTCTCTTCCCACCCGTCTTGCTGAGCAGTTTCACATCCGTGATGACAATGTCGTGGCTCACAGCCTTGCACATATCGTAGACCGTAAGAGCTGCCACGGAGGCGGCCGTCAGCGCCTCCATCTCCACCCCCGTCCTACCCGTGGTGTGACAGGTTGCCGTGATAATAATAGAGCAGTGCAGCTCATCCAGCTGAAATGAGATGGAGGCGTGGTCCAGTGGGAGCGGGTGGCAAAGCGGGATGAGGTTGGAGGTCTGTTTTGATGCCATGATGCCGGCCAGCTGGGCCACAGTTAAAGCATCACCTTTAGCTAGCTGGTTATCCCGGAGGAGGTGGAAAGCGATGGCGCCCAGGATGACAGTGGCACCGGCTGTGGCTGTTCGGCGTGTGGGAAGCTTCCCCCCAACGTCCACCATTGTTGCTCGGCCCTCAGCATCTGTGTGCGTCAGCTGGGGTTTAGCGCTACTCAGACCGTCTAAGATTAATGAGGTGTTATTCGTGTGGTCTTCACCAGAACTTTGACTGTGAAACAACCTGACACTTAGATTTTTCTGATTCATTTTGGCATTCAGTGTGCAAAAAACAGAAAGGGACTGGCTCGTTGGGTTGTTAGGAACACTGGATTGTTTGTACCTGAGGGGGTCTTCATTAATGAAGCTCATATTTGTGCGTTTCTTAGTGTGACGGCTGGTGAAAATGAGATCGTAATCATAGTCTGAGGAGTGAAGCGGCGTCACATCGTGGCACTTCTCTTTGCTAATATGGGTATTAATGAGTGAACCGCCACTCACTGAGGTCTTAAAGCAACAACTAAAGGCTGTCTGTGTTGAAGCAGTGCAGCCAGGAAGGCACAGAAACTCCTTACGAGACTCATCAGAAGACGCAGTCAGATAAAGGAACGGGTCACGTTTTAGCTCAGTAAAGATGAATGAAGCCCTTTGTCGGTTTTCTGCCCTTGTGAGAAACATCTCAGAGAAATCTGTCACACCAAAAACAGAAAACATATGAAAGACAAGTTTTAAGCAGAATAATTCATGGGCAAAAAAGCAAAAGAACACAAAAACTGATTACGTACAGCTGAGTCACCCACCAATGAGGACCATAGGTCTGTTCTTCATCTGAGAGATGCTGAACATGCCTGAAGAGAAAAACAAATTAATTACTTCCTAGATACATGTATGAACTGGTAACTACCACACAATGCTGAGTGAGCTTTCACCTGCATGTTGCTTCTTCTTCCTGCCCACAGCAGCTCCGACAATTTGCAATAACTCCTCATCAGACGCTCCAGAACGGAGAATATCTCTGAGGGAAACTTCAGAGTTACCGAACAAACACACCTGAGAATCAAAGAGGAGAGCAAATCAAAAACAAGAACATACAGAGTTTTAATCTTTGCCATGACATCTGGTTTTTAGTTTATGCATTTTATGAAAGACATGTTATAATGTTTAAGAAAATTTGATAAAGTCAACCTTTACCTTGAGGTTTCCATCTGCAGTGATGCGCAAACGGTTACAGGAGCCACAGAAATTGTCTGACATAGAGGTGATGAAGCCGAGCTGACCTTTGAAACCAGGGACTTTAAAAGTCTGAAAGTAGAAAAAAATGTTGGAAAGATTTTAGGAAACAAACCTGACCTGAGACTGTAAACTGCTAAACAGACCAGAGGAGAGACAGTCACTGGTTATGAAGTTACGAAATAAGCAAATTTTCTACCATTTTACTAATTACACCTAAAAGTAAGGTGTGTGGAGAGAAGAATGGAAAGTGAGGACAAGGATGGTGGCTGGACCGCCGTCAAAAAAGTTGACAGTCAGTGTGAGTGGCAGGGACGGGATGTGGAAAATCACTTTTTAAAAAAAGAGAAAACTTCTTAGGGGTTTTGGGTGGGTTCTGTCTCCACCGTATTAATTGTTACTTGCACATGACGTTGATCTGCATGCCGACAGAAGGTTGCACAAAATATGATTTATTGATTATTTAAAAGAACATTGCTTGTAGAATGCAACCCACCTGTTACACCACAGTCTGTACTGCCTGAGAAAAGTTTCACCCATTCTTTGAGTTTGTGTAATTGTGAGAAGTCAGTATTTTTTACATTTGGAAATTAAAAAAATAAATAAATAAATGCTGCTCTGAAAGATGTACAGTTGGAATAAAAGAAAAGCATTTTGTACATCTTTGTTGATGTTTGAGGTAAGATTTAAAAAAACAAAAAAGATGAAATCTTTGAGGAATGTTCCATTGTTCTTGTACATTGTACCTCTTTATTTATTTGCCTTATTTAGTTTGGTAAACTAAATAAGGCAAATATTTTGTTCAAATGCATACATTTGAACTTGTATGCAAGTTCAAATGTATAACTTGTGTACTTTCTCCTCAGATCTGCTTCTAAACATTACAGAATCCAATGAGAGTTCTCATAGGACTCCAAGTCTGTAAAACTGATCAGTAACATAAATTGTGAACCTGTTAGGTTTAAGTTACACAAGCTTGGGGTTTGATTGCAGCTTTCTCATTTGGGTTGGAAAGAGAGTTGATAGCCTATAATCCCAACCTATCAGCCATCATTAGTATTTCAGCTAGCTTTAGTTTTTTAGCTCGTACTTATAAACTGTTGTGACTTTACAGTTTAGCTTTGTAAACATTGTCCTGCACAATTTTCTAATACTCTGAGTGGGAGTTTTGTGTTAACTGAAAGTTTTCACTCCTCTTCTACAGTCCATTTGTATTTTGCAGGCTTTTGATTTATTCTGCTGCTTCTGTACATTTCTTACATTTCTGCAAGTCTTCTGATGTTTACTTAAAATCCTTCTGAAATTTTCATTAAAAATATTCATGTTACAGAATTCACACTGCATATTTGCATTTGTGTGAATTCTGCATTTCAATGCAAAAAAACGTTATCTATTAATTTTCACATAGATGGGCTTTGTTTACCAATTAGGGAGACTTTTGAAGGCAAGTGGTTGAAGTGGATGTTATTAAGGGGCATCAAAGTCATGGGAACTGAGCTGAATCTTGAAATCTTTGTATCATTATACACTATGTTGTGTATAATTGTGATATGGAATTATATATAAAATCCCAATAATATACATTTAAGTTTGCTGTTGTATCATGACACAATTTTAAAAAGTTTAAGAAGTGTGAAAACCTTTGTAGCATATAAGAATTATGTTCCATCAAATGTGGAGAACCTGACCTTGGCAGTGTCAGCAGGTCCAGACTGAAGCCTTTCCAGGTTGGGCCACTGTTGCCTGATCTGGTCCAGCATCTCCTGGTAACTCACCATCTTCTTAAAGTTCCACTTGTTTCCTGCAGAGACCAGAGGAAGCCATGTTGAATTTGTTCCATGGGTTTGCGCTCAAAAAAAAAAAAAAAATCTACAACAGAAACTTCTTTCACATGAAGATACACGCCTCCCTGACCTGAACCGAGTCATTTTGTGAGAAGAAAATACTCACCATCGAATGGCATGTACTCAATGAAGCGAACCTCCAGAGGCTTCTTCTCTGTGAGCTGCACAAAATCTAAGAGCTCATCCTCGTTCAGGCCTCTCATCACCACACAGTTGATCTGCAGATGGCAGCACACAACAATAGACCAAGGTTATATAACCATAAAAATGTTAAATACAAGGTCTCAAAGTGGGAGATTTTTTTCAGCATGCTAAAAAGAGGTTGAAAGGTCTGTAGTCAACTGTTTGACACGTTGACAGGAGGATTTAGTGTAACTGCAGTTCTCTGACCAGACAGTAGATGTCAGCCTAATGAAGTCTGATGACTAACGTCTTGAAAGCTACACAGTATAGTTTGGTACAGCCCAGTTTGGTTTAGGCATTTTAATTAGTCATCTGTCTGCAAACTAGTTACGTTTAGGCCAGTAACTGATATATAATGATCAACACACATCTGCCAAGTGCAAAATGTAAAATTTGCTTGTTTTTAACACTTTAATGAATGGCTATGACAAGAGAGTCACTGTGTCATGCAATATTTATGATCCAGTGAAACAAAGTCGTAGGAAGCTGAATGTTCCTAGACGGCCCGATGAAGAAAAATTATAAAAATACTTCAGTTTTATTTTATATAAATTGTCATCAGTACAGATAACTATGGCACCAGTTATGTTCTCACAATTATTACTGTGAGATTAATTTTATGACATAACTTCACTCAAATTTAAAAAAAAAAAAACATTTCTCAGTATTATAACATGTTTATGTTGTAAAAGTGGAATTTTCTGAAGCTTTTCATACATATTTACACAAAGTGTGACCATAAAGAGTAATTTAAGAAATGTTTTATTATTCCTTAAGTTTGAAACATACCTTTACTGGATTGTAGCCCAATTCAACCGCTTTGTCAATGCCCTCCATGACTTTATGAAAACCTGAGGAGAAAGAAGAAGGCTGGAAATGTCAATAAAAGTTACTGAAATCAACACAAAACTAAATGATATGTAATATTTCCTTCAATGTGTTCTACTTTAGCTTTAAAGGGTTTTTTTTGTTCATAAGTGTAAAAACATCAGCATCCAATCCCTCTGCAGTAGTCAAAGCTTTGCGACAGTCAACTATAGAGAATAAGATCATGTGTTTCTATGAGCAGAAAATAAAACGAATCCAGGGAGCTGCAAGTAATCTTCTCTGTGGGAGGTGGTTAACTGATCTACCACAATGGAAATTAAACATCACATTTATTGTTCTACTAATCTCAAACGTTAAGATTAAATTCAGCTTGCAATTTTCAGCAACTAATCTGAAAATAAACAGACAACACTGCTTCCATGTTCTGGTCATTGTCTCCCGTTTCATTTCCTAATCTCATTCAGTCCATCTGTTCCTGCTTTTCTGAAGCCAACCACCCAGAGCTCTGGCCTGCTGCTACCTCTAGGCTGACTGCCTGCAGGTTACGGACTGTAACCTGCTGGGGTTTATCAACAACCATAGCAACATACAAAACACACTGTTTCTGTCTTTTAGTAGTTTTCTAACTCAGGATAGAAAAGGATCTGCCTGAACAAATCCCCAAATGTACTTTGTCATAAAAGTACATTTGGGGTGGCATCAGTCTCCATAACAACCAGTCGTCTCTAGTTAATATCACTCCCAAAAATCTCTTAATTAGATGAGATCAAGATTAAAGGTTTCTGGTATGTAGGATGAATATGAATTTGCGGAAAAGTTCCTCATCCCAAATGCCAAGTATGGTGGAGGATCTGTGATGCTGTGGGCCTGATTCTCTACCCCAGGTTTTATTTAAAATATCCCTTTCTCTGTTTGCACCAACCATGTTAAATTTTACAGGAGAGAAGTAGGGGTTCAATAATAATGGGAACAAAAATCTGCAAATAAAGAACAGTTTATTTTACCACATCTATGCTAGGGGTGTCTGGGTGCACTTCAACAGGTTGAATCTTTATCCTCACCTTTTCGTCTGACTACAAACTCAAATTTTGCTGGAACCAAAGAGTCGAGGCTGATGTTAATCAGGTCCAGTCCAGCATCTTTCAGCTTCGGCAAAAGTCTGGATAAGTTAATGCCGTTGGTTGTAACTGCAACAGTTTTCAGACCCACAAGCTTTTTCAGTTCAGCTGCAGAAGAAAAAGCAGAAAAGAAAGATGAAAAAGTGAAGAAAAATGTATTCTATAAACCAAAGGGTTTAAGTTCAAACCACAAATGATTGTCAGATCTTTAATACCTCCTGAAAAAAGCATAGGATTTAAATTGAAACTGTTCTCCAAAACACATTACTCAGCATTTTGTAGGACTTCATTCTACAAAACACTACAGAGTTCACAAAATATTCATACCTTATTACTGTTGCAATTGAAATAATCATCTTGAGAAATTGTAATAAAGCAGTGGCTTCTACTTGTTTTACACTTCAGTTTCTGCTTTGCGACAAGACAGCTTCGGATGACACTGGCAGCAGAATGGCCCGTGGTTCTAACTTAAATACATCAACCATTAAGTTTAATTCAAAAGCAGCAAAAACCTTGCATAGATTAATGACATAAGTCTCTCTTAAGAGTCTCAAACTGATTTTTTTTAAACTCCTGGCTCTTTCATATTTTATAATCTGTGCTTACCATTTTTAACCAAATATCTGTTAAAGAGACCACAATTAAAGGCAAAAACATAATGTTCTACAGAAAAAACAGTGGACTAACAGGTTAATGTTAATTTTCCACTGGATTAGAGCTTAGAACAAGTCGCCTGACATCCCACTGGTCACCTGACCCATGACACTGCAGTAAGTGTTTATCTTTATGCTGCAGCCCTTGCTGCAATCCTCTTTATGCGATTGTGTCGTTAACAGTATGAAGGCCGCTCACAGAGCAGAGGTTGAAAAGGTTAATTTACAAACGAGGCTATAAAATTAAAGCTAAGATAATCAGTCATTAAACTGAACCAACAGCTGCAATGTGACAAAGCATCTTCACTTTCACAAACTTTTGTTTCAACCTGAAAGAAATGAAGTAAAAATCTGGTCAGTTCTGGTGCAGTCAGCTGGGCTGGCACATGAGCCGCCGTCTGAGAGGAATGTTACAACATCCATCTGATCATTCAGGAAGCCATATAAACAACCCCGTGTTCAACAGAAGCTTTCAGAGTTATCAATGAGAGAAACATAAAAAAAAAAGTCCTCTTCAAAGGAACGTGTGTACTACTTGAGAAATAATTCATTCAGCTCACTAAAATAAGTCTAACTGTAAAAATAAATTTAAGCACAGTTTCAGGGCATTTTGAAAAAGAAGAGCATCTTGTATTCTGCATTTTAATCTTCCTGCTGCTAAGCCTTGAGCTCGTTATCTCAGTAGGAGGAACATTTATGAGCGTGTCGTCTATTGTTCATTCTTTTGATCTGACAAAGACCGTGGTTTCATAAATATTGTTTATAATTAATAAATCTGAGCAGAAAGGAGTCACAAAGAAAAGTCTTCTGTTCATTCTTGCTAATAGCTTCTGACATCCTAAGCCTCCATCTTTGTATTGTGCTCATTTTGACATATTACATGCAAAAGTTTCGATGAATTTCATTGGGATTTTCTCTGACAAACCAACCAAAAAGTAGTGCTTTAATGTTAAGTAGGTAGGAAAAATGTTACATTCATCTACTTAAAATGCGGTGTGTATTTGTATTCAAACAATTTTCTTTCACTTCACAATTATGTAGTAAGTTGTTAGTTTAGCACATAAAAATCTAAATAAACACCACTAAGTTTGTGACTGTAACGACAACAAAGTGTGAACATGTTCAAGGTCTGCAAGTGTTTCTTACCAATGATATCCAGAACATCGGGTCTGATGAGAGGCTCTCCTCCAGTGAGGCGGATTTTGTCCACTCCCTGCTGGACAAAGAGCTGAGCGAGGGTCAGCACCTCGGAGGTGGAGAGCAGCTGGCCCCGCGGCGTGAGCTTCACTCCCTCCTCTGGCATGCAATACTGACCTGAGCGACAGGAACATCCAACATGCGAGCTAAATAAAAGCATGTCATTATAGACACAAAACATGAAGGAGGAAAAAATTTAACAGTAGAGTAATGGGTGTTATGAAGTACTAGGGTGAGCTCAATAGTCAAAATTTTGTAAGATGAACATCACTTATTAGACAGGCCATTATTCAAAAATCAAAATGTATGCAGACTACATGATCAAAATAATTGAATTATTTAAAAGCAAACGGTGTGAGTAAAACTTTAACCCTTTAAATGTAGAGTCCTACGAAAAAATCTAACATGCTCACGACTGTGCTGATAATTCATCTAATACGTGTTTTTGGTTAAGTGAAACAGATTTGTTTAGCAAACTGACTATTTCAGTTTGTTGCTTTCATTTAAAGCAATAGTTACGGATGTTTCTTTTAAGATAGAACCGAAACATTATCGACAGATTTTATTCAAACATAGTGGATCTAAGTACTCAATAAAAAAACCCCCACTAAGATCAATTTAAAACGTGGAGGTCTTGGAAGAAACAAAACAGAAACCATCAAAGTTACATTCTTTGATTATGAAAAATTATTGTAAAGGGTATTATATTCTGTGCAACAAACACCTGAAAACTACAATGAAACTTAAAGAAAGCCAACATATAGGCTTACATCTTTGCAAGCAATGATAAGTGAAATGGAAAAAAAAAAAAAAACTTTTAGCAACAATCGTTATGAAAGTTCTTCTGAGCTTTGTTGCTTCTGCAGCAAGGAGAAAAGTTCATCAGATCCACCACAATAAGCCATTATAATTTAAAGTTATAGATAACACAACAAATCTAATCGATGTTTTGTTATTTTAGCAACAAACACACATTACCTTGTTTGTTGTGGTACATTTACTCAGGTTTATTGTACAGCGGGTCTCATCCCAGCCCTAGTTTACTCACAGCGAAGGTTGCATTTCTCAGTCAGAGAGATGCGAAGATAGTTATGTCTGCGGCCAAAACTGTCGGTCAAGAAAGCTGAAAACGGTAGGACCTTCTCATCTGTTAATCTCTCCTGGAAGAGAAAACCAGAAAAAAAGATACTAATAAAATAAAATTGTCTTTGAAACATTGTTGACAGACACATTTGTTCAATTAATAGAAATAAACAATATGATTTGCTTCTAAAAAGCTGGAGCAAACATTTTTCCAAATGATCTGTAATGCCAGAAGGTTATATATAGGCCAAAAGGCCAGAATGTGTCACCCCATAGATGAAGCACAGAATCCCACTAAAAATAATCTTCTGATTTCCTAAACTAAAACGATTACCAAAATAATCCAGTCCTATATTTTAGCAGAATGTTTTCACTAGCATTAGAGGCTGGGAGAAACAGTATTAAGCTCATGTTCATGTTACTCTAAGATAGACTTTGTTTAAGGTAATGTACTAAATGCAGAGTCATTGATTATGTCATAACATGGATTTTGCTGCAGAAATAGAGAACTTTTCACAAAAAGGGAATCCAAGTCATTAAAAGTAAAACAAGCAACATTAGGTTTATTTTTGCACATCTTGGTAATTTAGAATGCAGATCTTGGTTATTTGTAACATTAAATCACATGTATTTCTAGTCAGCATGGTGTTGGTTAATAATCAACCCGGAAAGATGGTCTGATTCAGGCCTCAACGTGAACTCAGACTGCAGTTTCTTAACAACAACTTTTGTCACCAAACCCCATTAGCCCGAACTGGGAAAACTCCAGGACGTGAACCCAGAACCCCAGCTTTAACCTGCAGTCTGTATTCCAGCACCAGTCTTACCAAGCTGGGTCTGGTCTGGAAGTTTGCAGCAGTCACTGAGGTATCTCGGAGTTCAAGCTCATTCTCCTGGTGCGTAGCGCTGGAAAACAGCCGCTGGTCGCTTCTGTTGTGGCACCGAGCGAAGAAGGTCCTGGCATTTCTCAAACTGCAGCAGATACGGGTTCCAGCAGCCATGTTAGTGCTGCTTTCTGACAGCTCGGACACCCAGCGGTAGAGAGCTGTTCTACAAACATCAGTTCACCCTAAGAACACCGGGGGACTTTCAGGGGCGGAGACTCATCAACCAATCAAGTGAACAGACGTATTTCCCACTGCATGCTGGGTAATGTAGTTTAAACTGCTCGTCTAGATTGGATTACGGAAATCAGATGTACGTTGTGGTAGCCTATTTGTATGTAGGGCCCTTAGTAGCTTTTACTTACTTAAAAACAGACCGCATATTTGAACCATGTAAGCGAAGCAAAAATGTATTTAGAAGAGGAAAAAAAAGAGTTATTGGTAAAAAGTGTATTATTGTGTTTGTTATAAACGGTGTGGGATCTTACTAAAAATGTATTAGAATTGTGTCTATTGGACAAAAAGTATTTGTGTTTTCTTTTTCTTCGTCCAATGTGTGTATAAGAGAAAATCAACAATACATTGAGTTTGTTTTGTTCAAATCACTTAAATTGTTGCAATGAATGAAAATGAATACAACGTTGATAACCTCATGTAAACCTCTAATAAGAACTGTACCTTTTGATGACTAAAACAATTATCTATGATGTAAAAGTCGCATAAAAATCCATAAAAACTTTGAGGACCAATTCGTCTTTTAGCCACTAGAGGGAAGTGCAATTTAAAATATTTGTTCCTCTCTCTGTTGGACTTCACATTTTCAAATTCAATTAGGTCAAGTAAATGAAATTAAACCTAAAATGCATCCACAGATGTTTACATTTACAGGATCTGTTGTAGTTTTGCTTATATCTTGATACTCTTTGATTTTTTTAATGAGTAGATCTAGTTTTGTTTTTTGGATATGGTTGTTATGTTTTAGCATTGTCTTGAAATACATGCCAGGACACCCTTGTAAATGAGGTTTAAAAAAAAACAAAAAAAAAACAATGGAAATAAGAAGGAAGGTACATTTACAGGCTACAAAATAACAAAAACAGAATCTCATTTGCAAATGCAATTGCAGAAATGATATTTTTATCAGCTTTTATCTTGAAAACACACGCGCACGAACACACACAATTCTCAATATAACAAATAATGACCACCTCCAAAGGCTATAATCAGAAAAACAACTGCAGACTCCTGGTGGTTTCTGATGAGGTGTATTGTATTCAAGACTCCTTTTTTGAACTCTAACGCTGTTCGTTTTTGGTCTATATCTGTCTGAATAACTGCTAATGTCAACCCTACAAGCTCATTGGTTACCTGTCTCTATAATATTTTTGTTGTTGTTAATGAGAACTATTTACATAAGTGAACCCCACCAAGAACTGAAAATGTTGTGTTTTTCACACATTGGCTTTTCTTACAAAGTCAAACATCTGCAAAAAGTCTGAAATATGCTGTGGTCTGGGTGAAAAAAAACATCTACAAAATAAACAACCTTGAACAGGTGATCAGAATCTGAGTCAGCGTTTATTTAAAAAATTAAGTCCTGTAATTTTAATATGAATTGAATGTCATAATTCTTCCTGTGTCAGCAATCTTGTCGCTATGATTGTGATTTAGCTTCACAAGTTGCAGTAGTCTAAACCAAAATATGGTCTTGGATTTTTTTTTAATGCATTTTGCTTAAAGCCATTTTCCAACACTCTCTCTATTATGAATTCATAAAAAATGCTGAACATGAAGAAAAAGCAGAATTAATGAGTCCCATTTAAAACTTGTGCTATTCTGTATTAAGTTCTGCAAATAATATAACTTAAGTTAAACTGATTTTATATGCAGAAAAAACATAATGAAGAAAGTTCCTCTGCTTTTCTTTGAGGCAAAGATAGATACAACTTTACTTTTGCTCATGTGAAGTTTAATTTTATTGTTCTTTTGACTCTTGCAGATTGGGAAAATTACACTGAAGTAACAGTCAAAATATGACTTGAAAGACATTAAAGGTAGAGCCAAGCATAAGACTGTGAAATAAAGACAACTTGTAAAACACCCATATATGAAAAAATATGAGAAACTATATCTGAGAGAAGAGAAAATGAATTTGGATGAGTTTGAAGTCCTGGTCTCGATCATCTAAAAGCAACAGGCACAGAAGAGGTGAAGACGAGATGCCAACCAGGGTGGTGCACTGGGTGAGAGTTGGGGGGATTTGTGAAAGTAGGAGAAATAAAGGAGTGAAAGAAAACATTTAAAAGATGATCACAGGGCTTGCCTGTTCAGTACAAATATGGTGTCAATGATGCCAAAGGACACTTCCCTGGAATCTGTAGGTTAATCCTCAGTACTGGATACTTTCCCTGAAAATAATTGTTGTTTTTTTTTGTTTGTTTTGTTTTTTCCCGGAGTTCATTTAAAGTATTCTGTGAGTTCTAAAGCTCACAAATTGAAATCCTGCATTGCATTTCATTATGCAATCCAGTCCCCAAAGCTACATTTTAAGTTTAAGGAAGATACTCGGCAAGTTCCATAACAACACTCATTTATTGGTAAAGTCTGGCTTGTTCTGGCTTTATTACTGCTCCTCCTGTCTGAAGCTTGTATGGCCTCAAACAGTTTTTGTGTGGGATGATGCAGGACGATCTGCTTCACCACCATCTGGTGTAGATTAAGCATCGTTAGGGTCATTTATGTTTTTGTCTTCGGTTTGTTTCCATTAGCCTTGCAGACTCCAGCCACCTGCCTTCTGGTCACTCGTCTAACTCCCTCAGCATTGATATAACCAAAGATTTTCAGCTGTTCTTTGAGAAATGTTTCCACTTACTTGTTCTCTAGAAAACACAACATATTTAATTTTGTGTTTTCCTGTTCATCACTGTTTTATTTGCTGTAATATGCTCCTGAGATTTATTTGCATCAACGTCTGCTGCTATCCACAAAATTTGTTGGGCAGGCTTAGAGTTTCTTATTGGCTTAAGTTCATGCACATTGTTTTGTGTGTTTGACTGAAGGTTTTTTTTGTGTTAATCTTTTATTTGTATTACCTAGCTGTGGAAGTTCAGAAATTCTTGCTGGTTCACAAGTTTGATTGCTTTGTCATTTGCCTGAGGTGGGTGTCTGCAGAGGATCACATGTGATTTTCTCTGCTCCAGCTGCCGTGTTAATTCTTTCTTTCTGTCGTGAAAATCTTTTATTTAAACTCTGGTGATCTTTAATTAAATAAATGCACAGTTTTTCTAGTCTGCGTTGCTCCTAATAATTAAGTCCATTACTTAGGCTGGAACAGTCCCTGGTGGTTAAAAGCAGCTAATTACATTTAGGTCTAATATCAAGTTGTTGGAGTTTCACTTTTTCATTTCACAAAACTTAAAATCACCAAGTTTTTTTATTTTATTTTATTGTTCTTCTTTTGCTCTTTTCCCCTTTGGTATTTAGTTATTCTAATTTGATCTGACTTTAACTCGTGTCTTGGTGAGATCACTCCGAATAAATGTTACTACTTACTTCCCAAACATTTCGACTTTTCATGTTTTTTTTGCGTACCTCCACTTTCATCACTCCTCCTTTCTGGATCCAGCTCTGTCTGCTCCTTCAGTTTGTAAAAAAATGATTTTTAATGTCTTTTTTTTCCATATTTATTCTTTTAATCCTTCTAAACTGAAGGGTTAAAGATTCAGATGAGAACTGCCAGCTGCACCTGAACAGGAACGAGATGCTCACAGCTTCTAATGCAAAATCTCTGCGTTCATTTTCAAGATGCAGGTTTAACACAGTGCATTAATTAATGTGGTGGAGGTTGGACACAAAGCCTTGTGACAACTACATCAGTGCATTTATTAGAGACAGCATAAATCTAAATAATATATTTAATTATAATTCTTCAACAATCATGCAGTCAGTTTTCAATACCAAATGTCTCTTTTTCACGTCTACAGGAGTGTCGCAGTCTGAATGCACCCAAATCCATGCTGAATATGAAGCACGCAGATCTTGTTGGATCCAGGGGAGCAGGTGCCAATCAAAGCCTCAGTGAAAGAGCTTCACGTCTCCCCTTTTCGCTCCACTCCCCGGCTCTCGTTGGATTTCTGCATGCCCGCCTGCTGGTACCACCCTCTGTGGTTGTACCAGCGGTGGTAATTATCCTGTCATGACACAGCAATTAAGCAGAGGTATTTAAAACTAGCGCAGCTCGTAGAAGTGATTCCTTAAATCACAGGCTTGCTTCCCACTCTCGTCCTCGCAGCACACTCTCTCCTGCTCTGCGTGGGAGTCATTTACTATTGCAAAAGAGGGAACATAAATTTGCATATGGCCAGCACCATGTGGTGTCACACTCTTACAGTTAATTTCTAAGGGCTGTTATGTTCGGGGCGGTGTAACCAAAGGATTAAAAACATTAATGTGTACATTCAGTTGCGTAAAGACAGAAAACAACAGAGGCATTTAAAGCCTTGTAATTTAATGTGTCTTTAAACACATGTTAAACGTGTACAATAAAAATGCCAGAAAGGCTAAGAATATGGAACCGTACTTGTATTACCAGACTTTGTTATAACTCTGTTATTTTAATGTCCATTACGCTTTCAGCTGTAAGGTAAAAGCGAGAGTTGCATCATTTTCTGAGCTCAGACACTGTTATGTAATATTCTCGTAATCAATATTGGCATATTGCTTACCAAAAAAAATTATTTATACATGTATATAGAAACAACTTTCTCCATATCAACCAAGGGAATAATCTCCAGCAGAGAGAGCAGTGTTTCTGCATCATTAATGTTTATCTAGTCTCCCTTTTAAGATGTATTGATGGACTTAAACTTTGAAGCTTCTATCTCCATGCACTAGAACTTTATTGCTTTAGATATATAAAATTTTAGATATATTAAATTTAGCCTAAATGTCCTGTTCATCAAATGTCCAAAACATCCCATCCAAATGCTAAATTAATAATTCAAATGGCGTCAGTCTGACGCAGGGCAAAAGAAGATCGAGTGTTACCAAGTCAGTCGGACTGCTTCATATCTTTATGTTTTTGTCTCCCTGGAGATGATTCAAAGAGAGCTGAACACATGAACTGTCGAGTCAAAGAAATAAACTAGTGAAGTGAATTAGGAGTTAATTGCATTTGTGAAAGTAAAATCTTCATGATCAGAAACGGCTCCGCTCCATGGCTCAGCAAAGCGTGTATACATTCAGGGTTGGGAACAGAAGCCACCAGAAAGATCATGTTAAGGACTATATCCTGTGTACATGGGTTGCATAGCCTACATCTACTCTGTGTGTGAATTAATTCTGCTAAAATCATTTTCTTAAATAAATAGTTTAGACTCTTTAATTGAGTATTGGTTCTTCTGTATATTCGGTACCGTTTAATTCCCTTCCCAATTAATAATAAATGAAAATGTTAACAAACTCAGCAGAAACATCTGCTGACAGGTTGTCATATTCGTATGGGTCCCTACACCATCTTAGACAAATTATGGCCTTTGAGCACATTGTGTTGTAGACCTCTGCACTCAAAATATGACAGGGATAGCTAAAAGGACAAGACCAACACAGTTTTTGTCTGAAATTGCACAAGGCACGAGATCACTGTTGTCAGTAAACAAATGGCGAATGAATCATTTCTACTTTCTTACTATTGATTGTGCGCTGATGGGAATCTAATGTGCAAAAAGCACTGAATACATCCTGAAGTAACAAAATGTGTGCTATTTCCTTCCCACTAATCCCTGTGGAAAATATCTTGCCTTTTGCTTTTAAATCCTGCTTATGTCTGTTTTTTCTAATTACACAACAAACACAATTATTAGTTCTCTGCAGCCCCTAACAACAATCAAATCCAGTATTAAATATTAAATCTTGTTGATGAGAAAACTGAATGTCTTTGCAGCTCTTTGGCTCATAAGTTCCCTTTGCTGCTAAAAACAGCTCTAAAAAATGTTTAATGCCACATGTAGCCTGCAATCTTTAAAATCTACAAGATTCAAATGGAAAAAAAGTAAATATCATTGAAACCACTGAGGGTAAAATGTCCTATTTGTAATTTATATTTACAAACTAATCAGCCTTACAACCTTTAAGAGCAGATCAGTCTTTTAACCTACATCAAAAACTGCTTGTCATAGCGAAGGATGATTTCTAAATTAGCTAATAAAAACAATCACATAATACTAAATTTAAGATAAAAACTCTAACAGGCACTTAAACAAAACTGTCTGACCAGAACAGCTGTAGAGGTCATAAAACCAATTATGTTTTGGAAACTAGGTAACCAGATAACCACCTGAGGGAAAACACCCAAAAACTCTTCTTCTGTACAAAAATTCAAACACAACATATGTGAGAAAGTGTGCTCTATATACACGTTTTGTCGTTATTTTTGTTGCTGATGGAGCTTTTTCTTTTTAATGAGCTGAAATCCACAGATGATGCTCTTTATCTGCACATCAGGTGGAGCTCTCCTGATTAGCCTCGGGGAGCCAGTGAAATCATTTCCGCCCTGAAGCGAGGCACTTGTCTTGGCTTCGGCGCGCCTGGCCCAGTAAGCAGGTGGCGCAGGTCTATGAGGCTGATCAGCCGTTAGTCATCAGCATTTGTTGAGCCATTTGGGAGGCAAGGAGCCTCCACATTTTCTGCCTATACGGCGGAGGAAGTTCAGCGCCTTCCTGTTCTGTTTGCCACCAATCAGGTCTTGGCAGTACTGCAAGATTAATACATGCATCGCTCTGAATCAGTGGAGAAGGAGTTATTTAACCCATTCAGAAGGAAAAACTTGATGAAAAACGAAGGGAACATGTTTGTTCCTTCAGTCATTATCAAGAAGCATAATGGCTCTGAAAGCAGCTTTGTTTCTGGCCTTTTAAAGGAGGTAAAAAGATCTTTTTACCGAGTCAGGTCCAACCAGCTCCATCCAGTTGAGTGTAAAGAGCAGCACAGCAATTAAATGTGCTTTTAGACTCTCTTGGCAAGCTTATACTTTCATATTCCTTTCTGTGCAGTTCAAAAGCACATGAGAGCAAAGGGACCTATTCATGTCTCTATTTGCGATCATGCTTGGTGAACTTTGTGCTACAGAAAGAACACACTGGCACCCTATGAGATGATCTCCATCGTTTTAATGAGGAAAATTATTCTGTGGAAGCCAATTGTTGAACCGTCAAAGTTTTAGCCTTTTTGACTGTCAAACGCACAGAACAAGGGACAAAAACATAACAACCAAGATGTCAAGATGGATGATGAATAAGACAATCTGATGTTTTTGACATTGCATCTGTCTGGCTGACTAATGGCGCCATGTCACTGTCAAATCAACACCCTTTAACATGCCCACAGAGTTTCCTAAATTATTGAAATGGTTGTTTTTGAACTCTTACCACAAAAAAGGAAAACGTTAAGTTTAGTCTACATGTGCATAATTTAAAAGAGTAGAAATATTACAGTGTTTGTGTGGACTTAAGAGTAAAGTATCATGTGTTACAAGTTGTTTTTGTACAGAGTCAAGTGAGATTTGACATTGATTCTGATGCGATAAAAAAAATATCTGAGGTATAAAAAACAAATTGATCTTATGACTGAAACAGCTGACTGTGACAGTCAAGCTAATAGATCTTTATCAGTGCTGATTTGAAGGGGGTTTATGTGAAAACTATGTACTGTAGTTATTACAAAAGCATAATTTTGTGTGAATAAAACTAACACCAAACAAATGAACCAGGATCTGAGTTATTACCATGTATTAAGAAGGCAATGGCC
The DNA here is from genome assembly GCF_904066995.2 of Poecilia reticulata. Classification (NCBI taxonomy): domain Eukaryota; kingdom Metazoa; phylum Chordata; class Actinopteri; order Cyprinodontiformes; family Poeciliidae; genus Poecilia; species Poecilia reticulata. The sequence goes on along the minus strand of NC_088851.1, from coordinate 14,246,452 downwards.
AAACAAGAGATTCATGTTCCTTAATTATGACCTCAAATATCAACTCAACAGAAATTTGGAACTGTCCACTTGGACAAACCAAACACACGTGCTGAAGTAAACTTCTAGCCAGACAAGACAAAGGTCATGGTATTTTTGTCAAAACGACAGGTTTGTTTCTTGGATACATACAACACAGAACAAGCAAACTTGGGAGGGATGCATGATCTTGGTTATTAAAAGTAAAGGCTAATAATAAAATGGGAATTTAAAGCAAAACCCAAAGAACAGAATACAATAAAAAACAAAGAATTTCAACAGCGAAGAATTAACCTGTATGGAACATCATCAATGTCAATAATCAATAAGTCATACTAAAACAAATAAAAAAAAGTGAGAAAAAAACAAACAGCCACCAATCACGACATGGTGAGATTTTGTAAATCAATTTTTCAAGCGGATTAACAGCTTCATAGTTCACCAAATGGAAAATCCAGTGAGTGATAAACTAAAGATAATCAATGCCTTACACTGCTGGGTTTTTTTTTGTTTGTTTTGTTTTTTTCAATTTTAACTTGCAATTCTCTGTTGACTTCACTCTTTAACTTCCAGATGCAGACACAGATTCTCAGCACAGGGAGTGTTTCTCTGTAGTTAATCCTCGAGGCATTTTATCAGTTCTCTCCCAGAGTGGGTGTTAGCCACAAGAGAAACTGGGACATAAAAATGTTCAGAAACGAGAGGAAGAGAACAGCAAAACAACTCCAAGATAAGAGTGGTCTGGGAAACTGGATTTTCCTAATTATGCAAATTGATTGCATCCATTGATTTTATAATCAAAGCCCCCACTTTCACATGCAGCGCAGAACTATTGCCATTATGCATCTAAGTTTCATGGTCATTAAACTTGGTTTTAATTTTTTCTCCCAAAGTTCCTCCAGCACTTTTTACAATTTTAGAATATAGCCTTTTTATTTTGTTTTTGCTGGTGTGCAGCCTTAAAAATGCAAGAGCAGAACACGAGCTGCTAACATTATTTCCTTGGATTCATTTTTATTTAAAAAATGCCATCCAATAAAAACAATAATAATTGTAAAGATCATACCTTATGGCTTTAAGCAAATGACAATGGAAATTAATGTAAAGACAATTTATTATGTGACTAATATTTATCAAACATCAAACTAAAACATATAACAAGTCCAAACTAAATTCATAAAGATAATATTGATTTAACTCAGATATTCTGTGAACATAGACAATAATTCATAAGCCTGTGATATTTTAGTCAACTATGTTTACTAATCTCCACTCTTTAGTGCATCTGCTCTCCACACAGCAATAGTTTTAGCTTGTTGAAACACAGAGTCCATAGTATATATTCTAAGATTAGAGTGTCCTTTGTGCCTCAGCAGTTTGAATCATCTCCCATCTATAAGCTGTTTTTTGCTGGAGCTATTATTAACCTCTGCAGAGGTGAAGCACTTTCTGGTTCTCCGGGATTAATGAAAAGGTAGTCAGCATGTGAATAATTTAGGTTTGTCCTCCTTATTCATCTCTGAACTCCCTTTGGACACAAATCCACTTGTCCTGCAGTGTCCGTCTCTCCTAGATTAAATAAAGAAATGTTTTTGGGTTTTTTTTATGTTTACCTTTTCTAAATGTTGAATAAGGAATGGGCAAAGTGGAGATCACACAGAAGAGTGCAAAACTTGCAATCCAGCTTCTGCTTGTGGTTGATGCAGCATCTTTTAATGTTGGTTTTCAGAAGTTGTGCTTTGAACACTAAGTTGAAAGAACTGCAGAACTGCTTTGACTGCATTTATGTCAGTATCCTTTAAATATATATCTTTATCTAAAAAAATGCTGCTGTGCAATAAAAGTTATGATCAAAGACATTTGAAAGTCAGCTGTGTTTTGGGTTTCCAGCTGCAACATTTTAGTAAAGTGTGCCTGCATGCATCTTCATTATTTCATCAGGAGGTACTGGTTAAAAAAAATCCTAAAAACTTAACAGTTATTTATATCAAAGAAAGATGTGTGAAAATCACACAGTTAAACCATCTGAACAAATTTGTGTCTTGGCAGGATTTTGACCGTCGCCAACTGTTATAAAACACTACATGATCTTAGAATCTCTTGCATAATAAGCACAAGGCATCTGTATTTTTTATTTTTTTTTACCATTCTACTCCTCTTAGTAATTTGTAGTTTGTGTTCAACCCTTATCAAGACTCTATTTCCTTCATTTTTCTGGCTGTTTGGTTAGGAATAAATAATAAGAATACATACACTAACGAGGATTTAAGTGACTAAGCTGTTATTTCAGTCCATCCTGCCCAGTTAATTATTACCTGGCTGGGTTGAAGGAGCTGACCCAAAAGTTTACAGTTTTGGAGTTTGCCTGGTTGTGTGACTGGAGGAGATTTTTGCAGTACAAGCTGCACTGAGAAAGAAACTTCAGGTCATTCTCTACATTGTTAGAACGCAATCAAAATCTGAGAGAAAAGTCATTTCATTAGATGCCAAATTTATTTTTCCATTACGCAACAATCAGTCATTCATCAGAAAGTACGATTTTCTCATTTACAATTTGAATGTCACATTGAAGCTCAATATAGAATGCAGTCATTCTATATAGCTGGCACTTATTTCTTATTGAATGTATTTCTAGTTATCAGCAGGTGAGAGGCAGGGGACAAACAGGTCCCAGTCTGTCACAGGGCAACACCAAGATGCTCTGATGAAACAACCAGGCACAAATGCTTACCCAATAGAAGCATAGAGACCAGTTAACGTAACATACATATGACTGGTCTGTGGAAGAACGCTTCAGAACCCAGACTGCGTCTCAACATGTAAAACTCCATACATGGAGCCCTGGCCAGGTTTCAAATACAGAACCTTCTTGCTGCAATCGTCTGTGGTAGCAATTGTTCCGTCATGCAGCCCTTTACTAAAAAATAACAATTATTATTAAGTGTAGTATTTCAACTAGGCTGCGCAATGTTTCTTCTTGAGAGGCAGTACTTGCAGCAGAATGTGGAAAAAGTAGCTGTGAAAGCCATCTACTGACCTTTAAAGCCCTGACAATAGCTTCTGATAAGAGTCCCACATTTTACTCATTCTCTCCCGGCTCTTGAACTCTTTTCAAGCTTTACCAACCATGCTCATATTTTTGAAGTCCTCCAAATTCTTCATCTCCAGGATGATTTTTCAAAAATAGAGTTTGTACTGCTGTCCTCTCCTAGTCTTTGCGATGATCTCATTTTTTTTTTTTTGGACAAAAAAAAGCTTCTTGTTCCACTGGGGTGGTTTCTTCTTATATGAAGATGATGCATCACGCTCTGGGCTGTATTCATCATATACTTCTTCATAGAAAACCCCTACATTTCAAATCAGAAACACTTTGTTGGAAATGCAGGAAAAATATCTGCTCCACTTCTTTATAGTGAACGTCTGGCATCTGCACAGAAAGAATTATGAGTTTTTTATTTGATCATTTGCCCTGTACTCTGATGGTTCTGCTTGAAATTGTTACAGTATTTTGATCTTTAAGAGTTGTGTAAAAGGTAGTAAACAATTGTAAACCTCCCTGAGAAAATCATAGTTTTGTTTGAGCGTAGTTACAAATGTTTGTTTATTTATTCATTTTGTGGTTTGTATATTATGACTAGTGGTTTATAGCTTAAATGTAAATGTGACTAAAAAAATGCTTGAAAAAAAACATTGAGTAATGGGTTCAATATGCCCTCCGCTCATCTACATTGACATTTGAGTTACACTGCAAAGTCTCAAATACATGCATCTGGACAGCTTAGTTTTTTTTACGTTTTTATCAGTAGTCACTTTTGTCCTGAGGGCATGCTGTCACATATTATATCATAGGTTTGCAGCAGTGAGTTATCAAGTGTTTTTAATGCATGTGAAAGAAACAAAAACCGACCACCATCTAGAAGTACACACTGTATTTCTGACAGAAGACAATGTTTGAATGCTTTTATAATAATGCAGTAAAAATATTGAAGAGTTATATCAGTGTTGACACACTTGTTATATCAGCTGCACATTTATATTAAGTATTAACATAGACCATTGATCTAGAAACATTTTTTCTTGAGTAGGTTGTTTTCCTCTGTAAATAAAATGTTCCTGCTTAAATGAAGAAAATTCTTGCTCAGGCTTTGAGCCTCCCAAAACAAAAAAAAAAAATCCTCTCCACCCAACATAACAACAAGAGAACAACATAATTCAAAGAACATATCAGAAAGGCACTCTCTACTCTCCATCTGTTTCATATAATTCTCCATATCGCACACTGGGATAAGAAAATATAGAATGTGCCCACAGAGCTGCTACGTCTCATATAAAAAATGAAAACTCCCTCTACCTCGCAGTAAAGACCAAGTTTCCTCTGAACCAGTTTTACTTTTGTGCGTCCCCCAGGCATTCGGAGTGCTGGAAAATGCAGCTTTGTACATTTACCTGAAAGCACGCCACGGACTAAAATATTCCCATTTCTCCCCGAAGGAAAGATTTTTGCTTCTCGGAGCTGATCTTGCTGCTGTGACATTTTAGGGAGCAATATGTCAGAAATGGATGGGAGTAAGATGCCAGCTCAACCATGTGATTGAGTTTCCCTCACGTCCTTGATGATATTTCACAAAGAGCACACCCAATAACAGTTGAGCTATAAAAGCCCATTATCTTCTGTCGGGTATGCTTAAGAAGTGGTGTTTGCCATGGCTGAGGGAATGCTAATTTTATATTACCAAAAAGTGATGAGAGATCCAGGGCCTCTCAGTGCCTGTATTTACCTGAGGATTATCAATCACAGAAATATTCATAAGAAAAGAAACAAAAGTGGGGAAGCATTAAGTTAGATCTGCTGTGTGGGAAGAATAAAAACAGATCATTGTTCTCATGTGTTTTTTTAAAACTGAAAAACTACTAAAACATAATTTGCAATACAAACTATACTGAGAGTATTGCTCAGTGGAAACCTTTCTAATCATTTATTAAATACTGCTTTGCGTTTGGTTTGGTTTCATTTTGATTTCACGTTTCATGATTTCAGAGATGAGGACAAGAACTTGTAGTGTGGCCTCTAAATCAGTCTTGAGATGAAGAGCTGTATCAATTCTCATCCAACCAGACTTGAGAGAGTCTGCAAAGAATAAGGGAAGAAAATATTCTTAAAAATATGTTGCTGTACAGATATAGCCAAGAGTACTGAAACAGTGCCACCAATAGCGCCTCAACCAAATATTGTGCCATGAGTTTAGGAAACATTTAATAAGCAGGCTTTAGGTGTTATAAAAATTTCCGCAAGTTTCTAAAAACCTGTAGCGTCATAAGATGCTATATGTGGGGGATCTGTGAGAAAGACTACATAGATATATTTTTAAAGTAATGGTAAAAAAGTTAAGGGTGTGGAAATGTTTTAGTGAGTGCATAGGAAAACATCAGACAGTGTATTAGTTATTAGGCAGCATTTACAAAAGGTGCACATCTGCATTTTAAAGTATAACAAAATCTATTCAATTAAATTATAATCAGTTAAAGTTACACCCATTTTTGTTGCATTTTACCTCCACAACACTAAGAGAGCAGACCAAAGCTTTAGGTTTAAAAAGCACCTTTTGTGTCTCCCAGATTAGAATCGTCCTGCATAGGTCAGCTCACTCTAACACATCGAACATTAAACCTCTCCACCCCCCCCGTCAATGGTAGCCTTTCACAGGGAGCTGCTGCTATTGACTGAGAAACTCTTTGCAAAAACTAAAAATGAGAGGCATAAAAGGGTCTCCGGGGTCCAGACTTGTAGATGGATTCTGTGAAAGAGCAGAGCTGCCCTAAAAAGTGGATGACCAGCTGTGAGAATGGACGGGGGGGCGACCAGACACACAAAGCATTTATTGAGTGGGCAAGGCTTGAAAGCTCATACACCTGAAAAATTGGATAAGGTTATCATCCCACTGCTTCTACAGACTAATTTTAAACATCAACCATGTGGCTGCAGGATAAATCTGAAAGTGCTTCAGTCTGCCTTTAAGTTCCCCTCTATTAAGCACAAGTGTTTCTCAACAGCATCGAAGGTCACCCTGAAAGAGAGCCTTTCACCCAACACAAGCTGAGAGAGCTGAGAGGAGTGAAGGTGAACAAGAGCCACAAGACCCGGTATGAGTCAGTACAACCAATAACAAGAATTGTAAAGAAAGGAAGGAACAATTTTGAATTTGTAGCTTTCAACCCTCAGTCAGCTATTTTTGTATAATCTCACAAAAGGAAGTCATGTGGTTGAAATATCGCTTTAAGATATATTCAAATTAGTGCCTGCATTGCACTTAAATATAGTAAAAAACCTGCTATGCTTTCCCAGGGCTAGTATTGCTATTTCTTATTACTTCATTTTTAAATAAAGCGATTACATTTTCCCTGTTTATCAAACAGAAGTAACAAAACTGGCCTAAATTATGAAAAGCTAACCCTGATTTATTGTCAGAAATTGATAATAAATGGCTCTGAGGGTTTTATACAGGATATTGAAAATATCTGGTTTCATATCCATGTGTATCGTCTTTATTTGAATGAAGTAGTCTTTTACCAGACGTATAAATCTGTGAACCTTTCAAATACACACAAGTTAATATGCTATTCTGCAGTGGCAGATGTGTTGAGATGTAAATCAGAAGAAAACAAATCTGCCAACCGACTACATTGTATTTTACAGATGCTTATAAATCAAACAAGTGATAAAATCACCTACAAAACTAAAATAAGGGAATTAAAATGCAAATAAGCACACTGTTCCCATCTGAGATGCAACAAGTGAGCTTATATTTCATGTCTCAAGCAAACGATACAAACCCCTACTTATTTTCATGTCTAACGTAGCAAACCCTCAAAATATCTATAATGACTCACTCTCCTGAAAAGAAAAAAAAAAAAAAACACACCACTGTGTTGTTCTAATAAATCAGTTACAATGAGCTGCAGAGTGTTTTCAATGTGGGAGTCCAGACTAAAAGCGAAGGGACTTCGTTCAGGCAGAATAATGAGTGCCAGACTGTTATTTAAAGCCTGCAAGGAAGCCATGACAACAGAAGACCACCATCAGAGAAGGAAATTAGGTGTGTTTTTTACAGGGGGGAGCGGATCTGAAGTTATAATGTTTCGTATGGCAGCCACTCAAGGGTCTTGCTGTGTTCAGAACAAATACTGCGAACCTGACTGGTGAAGGTTTGGAGGAAATACAGGCTGATATTTTTTATAATTTACGTGTAAACCTACCTTATTTGCCCAACTGCAAAGGTTGCTGTGATGCAGTAATGTGTTATTAAAGATCAATTGAGAAAACTGGTGGAAAGCATATTTACAAGCTCAGTAATGGAAAGCATTTTTTCCCATTTATCAGATTATCAACATTATGAAGCTACAAATGTTTTTGAATTTTCAGGCGATGGGTTTAATAAAACTCTATAAAATGTTAAAAATTTGTATTACTGTTTTACAATCTAACCCTGCTTGAAACTTCTCGACAACTTTATCCCTGACCTGTCTGCTGTCGCACTTGGTCTTCATGACGATGTTTGTTCACTAATGTTCTCTAACAAATCTTTGGGCCTAAATAAAAAGTATACTTATATGAAACTAGACTCTGTTGACTAGTTAGGTGTCTAACAGGATATCGGTTGAATTTATTTATGAATGTCAACGTAAAGAGGTTTAAAACAATGTCCTTGTATTGCTCTGTCACATAAAAACACAGTTGACTTCATTGAGGTTTGTGTTTGTTATGTGAGGTAATGTAAATTTTCATATCTGACAATAACAGGCATCCACCAGATGTGATCAATGGTGCTTATCTTTAGCCACACTTGTTCTTACAATGCAAGACACATATTGATATAAAAAGCAAGAACCAGGCAAAAACTGGTGAGAAAGCAACACAAAAGCCTGTAACAGGGAGACTTTGGCATATAAAGAGAGAACGATAACTGACAACCTTCAGGAGGGATGAGCAGAACCCAGGGCTAGAAGTGATGGGGGGGCGGAAAACAAGACTAAAACAAATCAAAGAACACACTAAAAGTATGAAAGAAAAAAGAGTTACAATCTACAATATCAACTAACAGAACTGCAAACCATAAAACCTTAAAGACTGGGAAAAAAGTCATCCCTCTTTATGAGAAGAGGCTTACGTTCAGACAGAAACAACTTAAGTTTCTAATATACGTTGGGTCTTTGTGCACTATGTAAAGATGTTTCAACATCCTGCATGTTGTGAATTATTAAATGAGCTTCACCACATTGCTAATTTTTGAATTCCTGAGTTGGCCGTTCTGCTCCACTTCTCCATCTGTCAGATGAGGATTCTCTCTGTTCAGTGCGATGCAGCAGTCTGTTGCTGAGTAGTTCTCACAATGCAGTGGCATTTTTCCTTTTCTACAATTAGTTTTGTGTCTGCTGCAACAAGCAGAAAAAAAACCACTCCAACATACCACTTCAATAAATAAGTTGTGTAAGTAATGAAACTACTTTTAGCAATTACTCTACACTTTACCAGGACAAACAAAACAGATTCTAATCATGAAAAAATGTTTGAATTATTTAAGTTCTACAGCCCTTAATTAAATTACATTGCAATATTTTTTAAATTTTCTGTCATTACATAAATTTGTTAAATACTAATTTTCAACTGCATTTTTTTTCATCTGGAATGTTGAAAGAAACATTGTGAACTGGTTTGCGATTAGGGCATAAAATGTTTATGAAAAAACAACAAACTTTTTAAATCTCATCTGAGAAGGTGGTTTGATTTTCTCTTTATTCTCTTTATTCATTACCATGGAAAAGAAGCATTTCCATGGTAACGAAAAGGTAACAAACTTGTTTTAACGTAAGACTAAAATGTCAGTATTAAGATCTGGAGGTGTTTTGTCATTTCAGGACTTTGCTGTGATTACGCCTGTCGCGATAAACGATAAATCAATTAATCGCACGATAAATTAAATCTATCGACCTCATTTTAATTATCGGCTTTATCGTCTCTTCCTGCCTTTTTTCTTTCTATTGATGACACTGAATGGAAAAAAGGCTCAGCTCCGGTGCTCTTCACTGACCCTCCCTTCCTCATTTCCTTAGTGTAATGTCCAGCTCACATTACAGGAGTTGTCGGCCCATTTTCAAAACCTGAGAGACACGTTAGCCGACAGAAATCTTAGGTATAACGGTTCGATCGGGTTAATCATGCCGTGTGGTCTCCAGCCACCTGGGCCCAAAATAATGGCTACAAGTCCAGTTAACTAATTTTAAAATCAGGCATTATTCAATGCTTTACTAGAACCTACCTGTGATGCATGTGGCTAGAGTCAGCGTAAAGTCCTGACTGAATGAAAACCTATTTATGTTACCTTAACGAAGAACAGCTGAAAACTTACCGGGTTCATCAACTGAGTTAGCAATTTGGCACCAACTCCTCCCCTTGTCATTTCTATATTCTTTGCACAAAATGTTGAATAAATATTAATGTTGTTTCCACATATCTCCGATGTCAGCTGTTTGGGATTCCCCTCGTAATTTCCCCTCAGAAAGCGCGGAGCAGAATCCGTGCTTTCTGATTGGCTACCTGTCACATTCCACATTAATGGGAAAACCCCTGACTTAGATCAGAGCGGCCACAACGATCTACCGTAACACACCACACACTGCAGGATGATCGGTTACGAAACCACCAGCGAGAATCTTAGATAAGCCAACGATCTAAGATTATCTTAAGGGGAAAATAGAGGCAAAAAATGGTGTAGTATGAACTGTTGCATTAGGTAGTCGGATGTGCCCGTTTTCTTTATTTAAATCTAGTGATTACTGAAGGGCAATATAGTATACAGATAGTATTCTCCGGAGACTGAGAATCCATTTTATTTTTGTTTTTGGTTGTTTTGTTTATTTAGTGTATCAGTTCCAGTGTTGTGTGTTCTTTTGAAAATAAAGTGTATCTATCTATGGCAGGAAATCGCATGTATTATTAGTCATTTCCGTTAAATCAGTGTCAAAAGGTCTTGAAACAATAGTATTGTTTATCGCAATAATTCTTTAGACAATTAATCGTCCAGCAAAATTTGTTATCGTGACAGGCCTAGCTGTGATTGATGAAACTATAAAAATCTGCTCTCAACAGAAAACTCTGGAGCTAAATGTCCAGCCATTATGTTCTGATCTTATGCTGGAGCAGCAGACTTCAGTTACTTAGCAAGACATAATCAAAGTTCAGTAGCAAGTCCACCTGTCAAAAAACAAAACAAATACAAAAGTTGCACAGTGGCCTACTCAAAGTCTGGACTTAAATCTAAGTGAGTTGCCTCCTTATCTCAATTCCTAAACTTATGTTTTTATGTTTCCCACCAGCTGTTGAGATCTGTTCACTCTTCTCAAGGATCATTACTGAGTCTGATAAGCCGTTTCTAATCTCCACCTGCGTGATCATCTAGCTGCAGAAACGCTGAGTCATACCTGGATTGATTACTGATGCATAACATATGAAGTGCTATATTTGGCTGAAGTCAGCATCATCCAAATTGTCTCAGTTTCCCTTCAAACTTCACCAAATGTTTCACACCCGGATGTCGACAGGCAGCCAAGCATTCGCTCCTTCCATTTCGACCTTGAGAGCGCAAAACACATTTTTCTGATTTTTGGAGCCGAAGCTGCGTTCCCTGAAAATATGACAGCACGAACACTTTACATATCGCAGCGTCTGATCTGTCTCTCTCAGCCAGCAAGGCTGGCAGATCATCATCTGAGACGGAGGATGAGGAGGTGGAGGCTGGACGAAGGAGTGATAAGGAGAGAAGCAGCGGGTGGAGTGGTGTGTTTTCCAGTCTTCAGAGGGTGCGTGGGCGTACGTAGCCTTACTTTGAAGTGTGTTCCTGCTGGGGACGGCAGTTTCTCACAGACCCCTGCCTAGAATCGAGTTAGACACAGAGAAAGGCAGAGAAACACACAGCAAAACAGAGACAGTGAGAGAAAAGATGTGGATGCATCAAACAGCCTACCATTCATCCAGGAGAAGCTGACCCTGGTCTGTGCATGACTCACCCAATCTCTGTATTTCCATCTGACCAATCACTCAATCTGGTTTTCATTACCAGCCCTCCTGAGCTAAAAACACATCCACAGAGTAAAAAATAATGACCCACTGTTGAATATGCACACAGCGTGAGAAGTTGTTAATATGTTTAATAAATAAATGTCGGAAAACAGGAAGAATCTTGTGTGTTTCAGCTTTACTTCACATTAAGGAACTGCATGACTATTTAACCCCTTTCGAACATTGAGCCGTATTGTTCTGTTTTCGTCCCTCTCGCGAGATGAATGTGAAAAATCAGCTAAACTAGACGGCAAATAAAAATATTTTGTAGTGTGATCCTTGTTTATAATATGTAGTCCATGAAGCTTAACATTTGAACCTTAACTCACTGGTAATTATGTAAATTATTATTGAATTTTTGCTTTATTATTAGTTGTTTTCTCTTGGACTATCCTTCATGAAAGGAAGGGAAAGTTTTTCTAAAGTAATTATCTGTAGCCAGATCTGTAATTGGCATGTTTATATGGTCAAGCTAATTTGAATCATATCAATGAATTTCACAAACAGATTTGAAATTCAAAGGAATTCTTTCCTCTTCTGAAAGTGTCTGAGGTTTGAGCTATTATTTTTTGATACTATTTTTTTACTGGGTCTGGTCAAATGTAAAAAAAAATAATAATAAAAAATAAATTCAATCCAACCCTCCATCCAAAAAGAACATAAGAACTTTTGTGTTAATTCTTTAAAAATGAGCTGCAAAGAGCAAAAAGCTCTGGAAAATTAAATATTGAAAAGTATCAAATTGACATAGTAAAACAGTAGGAATCCCATCTCACAGATTAAAAAATATGGATCCCTGTTAGTTTGAGTGCAGGAAAATAAACTGCATTTAATTTGAATGCTGCAGTCATTTTCTTCTTTTTTTTTTTTTTTTACACATTAGCACAATTTCAGTGAAAGCTTTTTCCCTCCTGCAGTCTCTCTACTACTATTATTTCCCCCCCATTCTGACTTTATTTATTTACTTAAAAATCACCAAGGAAATGTCAATAGCGCATCACAAGGCACCACAGAGACGAGACACAAAGACAACCATGCGCACACACACACACACACCCACGCACACACATATGTTCAGGCCAATTTAAAGTCACCAATTAAACTAAGTGGATCTTGAGCCCCGGACCTTCACAATCTCTTGCAGTGCCCCCGCGCTTCCTTATTTATATATTTTAGAGGGAAATATTATTGCTCCAAAGATGATGATGCCCAATTAGTTGTCCCTGATGTGAATTTAAATTGACTGTTCAAAGGGAGAGAAAAGGTTACAAAATACTGTATTTTCTCTGCTTTAACCCAAAAGGTTTGAACTACTGTAAAATATTTTATTTTGTTCTGCTTTGTCTTAAGGTATGTAAAGCAAACCTCTCTTGCTTTATCAATCATTTTCACATTGTTGTTGTATAGAATCAAGACGATTATTTACGCTCCTGCTGCACTTTGCAGACTGAAATAATTTTAAACTGCTTATGCTCTAACAGTACTAACTGTATATATTCTGTGACAGTTTGATGACTTAGCTACAGAACATTGTGGAACAATGGCTTGCACTTTCACTTTGTGACCCTGTGAAATCAACTCGTCACAGACAAAAACATCAAAGCGCCGTGGGATCAATGACTCAACTTTGCCTAACTCCTTCTGAACGAAATATGTATCTGTAATTCACCAAGGAGCGATCTGTTTGAAAAAGTAGTACTAATTGAGGCATATTGAATGGATAGGAAAAGGTGATTAAGCTCACCTGTTTGTATCGTTTTGATAGTGTTTGGGTTCATAAAGTGTAAAACAAATATATTTTTATTCATTAGAAACTCTCAAAAGATGAACTGGATAGATTTGTGTCTTTATTTAGCATTTAAATGCAAGTCTGAAATCTTTTTATTTATGCCTTCACACTCTACAAAAGCAACACATCACATGTCGCCCATAGAAAACAACACATGCGGAGGAAAGGCCACAATGACAGCTTAATGTACAAGTTTCCCCAAGTCATCAGGTCTTTATTTGTTTAACCCTTTCCATGGTCATTTTACCCCTCTGTCAGTTGACACGTTTTTTTTTCCTGCTGGTTGTGATTGTTTTCATTCTTGACCCTTTTTACGCGCCTGTCCGTCGGACTTCAGCTCCATCAGCTCCACTTCGTGCTTCGCCGCGGTCTCCAGCACTTTCTGCTTGTTGTAGAACACAACAAAGTTATTGATGATCGGGTGGATGGGCAGAGCGATGGCGATCACACCGCACAGAAAGCTGACCGCCGCGTTGCACTTGCCCAGGGTAGTTTTGGGGTAGATGTCCCCGTAGCCCACCGTGGTCATGGTGATGATGGCCCACCAGAAAGACTGCGGGATGCTCCTGAAGAGCGTCTCCGGGTGGCTTTGCTCCATGGTGTAGGCCAGCGCGGAGAACACGAAGATCCCCACGCCCATGTACATTAGGAGCAGCCCCAGTTCCTTGAGGCTCCGCTTCAGCGCGTAGGTCAGGGTCTGCAGGCCGGAGGAGTGGCGCGCCAGCTTGAAAATACGCGCGATACGCATGATGCGCAGCGCCTGGACAGCCTGCTGGACGTTCACCAGCTCCATCATGGACGTGGTGCCGAGCAAAGTGAGGGACAGGACCACGTAGAAAGGCATGATGGCCATGAAGTCTATGATGTTCATGATGGAGAGCGCAAAGCGCACTTTATTCGGAGACGAGGCGAGGCGCAGCACGAACTCAGTCGTGAACCACAGCATGCACACAGTCTCGATCGCCTCCATGGTCGGGTGTTCCACCAGCTTCCCCTCCGCATTTGTCACCTGCAGCTCCGGGATGGTGCTCACACACATCACCACGGCTGACACCAGGATGGAGAGAAAGGAAGCGATGGCGATGATGCGCGCCGCCAGGGAGGAATCCGGCTTCTCCATCAGTCTCCACAGGTACCTCTGGCACCTCTGCGTGCGGGTGATGCACTGATCCACATCCAGATCCTCCAAAATCGCTTTCACTTTGTTTGCGATTTCTTTCAGCTCTTCCTCCTTCTCGCTCAGGTAACTTTTGCAGCACTCATCCAAAACACCCTGGTCTATCTTCCAGAACTCCATCTCCTTGATAAAGCAGATGGGGCAAATCCCGCTTTTTATGTGGATTTCGTCGAAGTAATACACATCAATGATGCACTTGAAGGAATCGGGATCCCGATCAAAGTAAAACTCGTTCCTGCCCGGGTCGAAGTCATCACAGAGGCTGGAGATAAGTTCTGGGTTGTGGGCTGAGCAGTTGGACAGCTCCGCCAGCCTGCTCTCCGGGTAGCGCTTCAGATCGTCCCCGAACAGCACCACTCTCACTCCACCGATGTTCACAGTGATGTCCCCTTCCTCGCTCAAAGCATTTCTATATTTTGGTTTCGGAACTGTCCACATTTTAATGAAGAGATTAAGTGTTTAAACTACAAAATGCACACGAACCGCGGACTAACTACAACTGATGCCCATATTCTTGACGCTCGCCGCGTAAAGTTGATGTCTTTCAGACTGTTTCGTGTCCTGAATGGCACAGCTTGAGTGGCAAGCTCTTCTTAGCACTCTCTCTCTCTCTCTCTCTCTCTCTCTCTCTCTCTCTCTCTCTCTCTCTCTCTCTCTCTCTCTCTCTCTCTCTCTCTCTCTGTCTCTCCATCTCATATTGAACAGACCCACGTGCACAAGCACGCGCACGCTGACACCAGAAGGTAACAATCACAATATCCACTTCCAGCCACATTTTCCTCTTTGCAATCTGATTGTAGTCAGACGCAAATGAATCCAACCACGCCGTTTCCATTTAAAACGCATTAAACTGTTGCACATTTTATGCACTGGGTAATCAGAGCCATGTTGTGATCAGAGCCATGTTGTGCATCTTTAAGTCACTGAGGAGAAAATATGCCATATTCTGCGCTAAGGAAGAATAAGTCAAAACTTTTTGTTTGTTTGTTTTTGTTTTTTGTTGTTTTTTTTTTATCATGGATTATAGTTTGCGTTTTAACACAGAGATGGACCAGATATTAGGGAAACTGGTTGCTTTACACAACAGAGAGAGTGCTCTCTGCTGACTGGGAACTGTACAGCAATCATATCTAAACAAGGTTATTTTAATACATTTTAGATTTATACATTTGCTCTATCTTGCAAAAAATTTTAACGTCCCTTGGAGCTTGTCAATATGTTGATATCAAAATGTTATATCACAACCTCCACACTTGGGTTTTATGTGATTGATAAAACCCAAAGCTGTGCATAAAAGTGAAGTGGAAGGAAAATGACTTGCGATTTCCAAAGCTTTTTTGCTCATTTAAATCTAAAAGTAACATCTTGAATTGAATCTCCTGATTAGCGTCTTTCATAGCTGCAATGTCAGCCAGTTGTTAGCTTTTGATGCTATAGTAGCAAGCCTTTTGTCTACCATCACAAACATAATGGTGTGCAGTTTGATGCACCCACAAGAGGTCTAGACAACATGCTGTGGCCAGATGACACTAAAGCTGAGTGAGAACAAACACGACACTATAGGGTGTGGCTTAAAACAAAAGTTGAATGTATGGGAAAGAATATCATGTTCACTGTTAAGTACAGTGGAGGGCTGTGATGCTGAGGGCCTATCCTAAGGGCTGCGCTTTTGGTAAAATAGGGTCGTACAAAGCATGAGGAGCAGGGTGACAGTAGTAGCAGAACCAATGGTGTATAAAAGAAACAAAAAAGATTTTAATGAGACTTTTTGAACCCAGTAAACAAATTTATTCTCAAATTAAAGTGTGAAGTATTTTTATTATTATTGTTATTATTTTTCAGTGTACGTTTATGCAACTGCAATAAAAAGCTTACTTTCGTTTCAAGGCTTTTTAAACAACTTTGCCCGAGGTGCCAATTGGAAAGCTTCAGATCCCTAGAAAACATTCAGTTATTTACAAAGTTAAGCATTCTTGTGACAAGAATGTGACATCCATTCCCTGAAGATAATATTTACACTTCTTTCCTCCCAAAAAAAAGATGAGGTTTTTATATACACAGCTCATTATTATGTGCAAGATGTCGTTCTGAGACAGGTAGCTTTTTTATAATAACGCTGCCTCTCAGCGTTATGACTGCCTGAGGTCGATTAAGTGCTGCTTGTCTGTCGGGTCATGTTGTTGACGGCTCGCTAATCTCCAGCATGCTGGTGCTGATGTGGAAGCAGATGTAGGAGGAGTACTCCTGCTGGCAGAGCCCTGGGATGTCACAGCTCACCTGTTTGGGAGATAACAGAGAACTATCACAGACTCAAAGACTCAAGCGTGAAATTGATCTTTGCACCACCGGAGTGTTTATACAAGATGCAAATTTGAATTTACTGTTTGAATTATGACTGAATTAGGATGCAATGAAAATATTCCCAGCCAAGTAACGTGTGATAAAGAGGGCAACTTCAAACTGCCGCTTCTTCGCTTGAATTTGAATTTTCGTTCGGAGTATTTGTCTGGAGTTTATCAACTTGGGTTTCTGACAACAAAATCAACCTTTTCCCAATGCTAGCTTGTGAAGTGTATCTTGTTACATGTTATTTTGTATCCTGGGCCTCAACTCTATCTTTACCTGACTACAAATTAGCTTGCAATTATAATAATAAACATACAATTTTAATAATTACAGTACTGAATCTAAACCCATCAGATTACTCATCTATCAAATGAAGGAATAAAGTTGTCTTCTTAGCAGTTTTACCAACATATTTCTGACTTGATGCCAACAAAAAAGCTCTACCAAACTCCAAGACAAAGAGCTAATCGCCAAAGATAACTCATCAAAATAACAGTGGAAACATAACAAAAAGTAGGTCACCCGTTTAGCCATTTGATTTCTGCCAAGCTAATAAAAATTGTCCATTGATTATTGAGAATGATATAAATGATTTTTGACGTCTCGTTTGTTAAATAAAATATAATAAAGAAAACTGTATTTGTGATAAAAAAAGAAAGAAAAAAGAAAGATAAAATATTTAACAGAAGAGTTTCTGACCTCCTTCATGCTGGCAGTGGGGTCCAAATGTACAAACAGTGAGGAAAGTTCCTCCTTCAGCTTCTTTGAGCGCTTCCTGTCCGTTTCCAGGATTAAAGCCTGATAGTTCACAGGTAGTCCATACCTGTCCAAATACATCAGCAGAAGGCCCATTAAAATACATCAGCTGTTCGTTAGTAAAGAGAGAAAATGGTTGCCAGCATTCAGACTCACCTGAGTACTGATTCCACAAAAACTCTCAAGGCTTTCAGGTGAATCCAGGCGATGAACACCTGAGTGAAATTCACCTTCAGCCAACGCACAAAGATCCCCTGTGGAGAAAGTGGGGAGTGTGTTAAAACACACAACATCATCTCATAAATCTTGAGGTAAAGCCCAGCACCCGACTCACATACTGATCCTTTTTATGAACGGTGAGCTTCATGATCTCCTGCTGCTTCCTCTCCTCCTCATCAAAGCTGTAGTCCCGCACAATGAACCTGCATGAATCACAGACTACATTATGGTAATCGACACAGCTATCATGGATGAGTCTCCCAATGGGGGAGTGCTCTGGAAATTCCTCCTGCTTACTTGCTCTCCTGAGCTTTGGCTTTGAATTTACACACAGCTCGCTTGAAGAGCGTCACCGTGAAGATTCCCCCGTCTCCGTCCTCAAAAATCTTCCTGAGTGTCAGAAGGAGACGTACAGAAATACAGCAGTAAAGGACAACGTGGGGGGGGGGGTTGTATTACTTACAATAATGTTGTAAGTAATACAACTTACAACATTATTGTAAGTTGTATTTGCTTACAATAATGTAAGCAAATACAACAATAATGTATTTGCTTACATTATTGTTGATGAAAAGCTTTAAACTATCCTGTTATGCATTGCAAAAGCGTTTATATCCCAGAAACACTTTCCGGGATATGGCCTACAAAAGACTTGGGGCTTAGGATTAGATTGGCTTAGTCAAAAGTCCAGACCTGTCTTTAAAAACTGGAAACATTTGCAAAGTAGTGCAGATGGTTAAATGGTAGCGAACTGTTGGAGAAATGTAAGGCCAACTTACAAAATTAATGACAAAACTTTTTATGAGATGAGTTTTAAAATGTCTGGAAGCAGCAGCTGTTCTTGCCTGAATGGCATGCTGGGAAAGCACCTCTTTCTGACGCCACCAACCGATTAAAATGAGACAATGAGATTCTAGATACTTCTTGTTCGATTCGTTTGAACTGGAGACTCTGCTGATGCTTTGTGTTTTGAGCTGATAGAAAGTTTTTAATTATTAAGACCTTCATCTGATGCCATTCTGTGCTTGGAATACAAATATTCCCTCCCTGCTGCTGATCCAAGCAGACTCTTACTTTCTGCAGGTAATTTAACACCTGCTCCCATTCTGACCTCCTGGAGGCTGACGACGGGAGTTTTAGAGCTCGTTGTTGCACTTGCGCTGAAACTCACCTGCTCGACCGCGGAACCACAAACTCCGACAGGGATTCATAGCTTTTCTCCCACCGCAGATATTTTTCTCTGAGATGGGTGACACAGTCAGAAACGGTTCAACATTTGCAGAAAATCCCAGGACGAATGCAAACAGAAAAAGTTGTTAGCGTACCAACCTGCCCACCACCACCAACAGAGTCGTTAGATACTCAGAGACAACCAGGTCATCTTTCCTCAAAACATCATTCAGGCTGCGAGTTTGCAAATTTCCACTGAAAACACCCAAAAGTCACTTCAGCACCTTATGCTGCTCATTTAGGTACGTAATATGCATGCCACTCACTTTAGATTGAGTTCAAGGCTTTGCAGGGAGGCCTTCAGGCTGTTGTAGGCTGTCGCTCGGGATCTTAGCTCAGTCTCCACCTGTGATATTTCCTGCAGAATATTCAGCAATTGTTCATGTTACTAACAACATTAGAGGCAAAGCAACTTGTGATTTCATCGTCCGAGTTAGAGAGACAAAGGGACAACCACAAGGAATGAAGGTAAAAACTGCTGTTACTGCTCAAATTTTGATTCAACTACTTTAACTGATGCTTGAAGGTAATAAAACATTCATGTTTCAGGATCATAGGAAACATACTTCTGAAACTTTAAACTTTAAAAGAAGCTGACTAACCTCAGCCAGGGGTCAGTTATGCTTTAAAATGCATCATGCACGCCTCATTGAAGATCCTATGTTTTTATGATGTAAAGTAGAACACACAAATGAACAAGAAATACAATTCAACTATCCGAGAGGGATTTATCTAACTTTTCCTCTTTACATCCTGTAGTCATACTCATAGTTTGCAAATGATCAATAGGACCTCATTGCACAACGGTATAAATCAGGAGGGGGAAAAATGCTGTCATATAGGCTGTCACCAATAATTTGGGAAAAGATGAGACAACATTAATAGCAAAAAAACTACTGTTAGTGGGAGCCCAGAGTCTGAATGTAACACTAAGGAAGCTGCAGGAAATTCTGCTAAACACTGATGGTTTACATGGGGCAAAAATCTCATATTTTCTAAACATGTCTGAACAAAAGCATTGGCTTGGTGAGGGTCGGTCAAAATTCCTTCACAGCAATTTAAACAAGATGTTGTTATTGCTAACATTTTATGGCAGCTGTTGCCACTAACAGTGATAGTGTTTGATTGATTTATATCTATTTCCCTCAATAAATGACGTCATCGCTGACTAAATATTTAAAATGTTATTTGTTAGATGATCTAAAAGATTTAAGTATTTTATTGCAAAAGCAAGAAATCTGTACTTTTTCATCTTTTTGTGTTTAATAAAAAATTTGAAATTAGATTCCCAAATCAACTTCCACTCAAGGCCTCGTTTAATCTTGGTCTGGCTCCACTGCGTACACCATTACTCATCCATTGTATGCCCATTTTGATTCTCATTAATAATTCAAAAATCAGAAACAAGCAGCTTAAACTAAAGAAATGGATGAAAATGATCAAAAAGCAGTCTAAACTTCAAAACTCTTGATTAAGACCACTTTAAAAAATTACAAGAATGCTCAGATTGTCAGAAGAACACAATTTGGTCCTAAGTGCATCTTCAAAACTTTGCACCTTGTTGATGATATCTGTCAAGGTGGACAGCGGCAGAGCTGTGGGATACTTGGCTTTGTCCCACTGAAATTTGGTGACCCGGTTCATCAGGTCCACTGACGAAAAAAAACAACAACAAAAAAACAAGCGTCAGACTGAAAATAATAGGACAAAGCTCTGCAAACAGTGACGTCATAAACTGAGATCAAAAGTCAAAGTGAAATCTCTCAGCAGATGTAATGTGATACCTCTCAGAGATGCGAGGTAAGTTTTTAGTGGTGACGGAGCTGCTCTCTTTTGATGCATCCCGTGGTCTAACAAAGCAGATTCAGGTTAGTCTGGTTTGTTTTGAAAGACAACAGGGTGAATATAGCTTTTACACACGAGCATATTTAATGTCTCATTAGTCAGATCCAACACCTTCAGATTGTTTTGGTGTGTTTGTGTGAAATTACCTCCGTTGGCTAAGTCGTGTTCCTGAACTTTGTCCCCAGTTGGCTCCATCACCTCCTTCAAGCACTGGCAGGTTTTTTTGATCAAACTAATTAGACAATAAGAATAATATTGAATAAGCATATTTAACTTATTGATTTCACATCATTTTTTACACTTTTGCTAAGGATGTACAGTATATTTGTCATTCCAACAGTACCCAATGGTTTTTACAAATCCATAAAAAACTTTCCCCTGCATCCGGCTAATTTTTGCCTTTTATGAAGAACTTGCATCTTTGTCTTTGCTGAAGAAAAGCATCCCTGTGGCATGATGCTATCGCATCATAGTTTGTGACTGTATGGATCAAAAATGTGAAAAAGTTAAAAGAACATGCTTCCTGAAGGCATACCACAACCCAACCTCTCTCTGTTCCATTAAGACGTTTGTTCTAAGATGTAAACAAAAATCCATTATTTGGAGTAAACATTATCTTCATGCTGAGTGTCATCTTCTTCTTCCTGGAACTGTGGGCAGCTGCTGACTTCATCTGTTACGTAGCACCAGCTCAGATAGACCAACAATGAATTTAAAATCAGGAGGGAAAACTAAACGTCACCTGTCCCTGACCATTAATCATTCATGATGCAGACTAAGCACATGTTCAGAGCTCCTGGTTTCAAGGGGAGACAAAGCTACATGGTAGGCTATGTCAACAGAATGCATTCATCTCTTGCTGATTGTACGTTTGTTTTACCTTTCAGTCAGCGCGTCGAGTTTTGACAGATCATCTGACACTCTGACCAGACTGTCTAGAATCCCCACCTGTAGCCTCAGCAGAAACACAAGCGATAAAGTTTAGAACCTTGTAACGTTTATAGTTTTCATCCCATGTCACAATAAGCATCTTTTTGTCTTGTTTTTATCCGTGGGTTTATTTGTAATGGGACTGGTAACGCCTTAAAGTGAGTCAATGCCCATAATGACTCTTGCGTGTGCAACCACTTCCCCGAGAGAGCCACATTCATGTAAACATGACCACTGGTCAGACAATAAATACACTATGAGGTCAACAATCTATGATATACAACAAAAATGTTTCTACTATTACTGATTATATGCTCCATCAACATCATCAAGTTGCCAGATTATGACAACATGCCATTTGAAACACCTTAAAAAAAACAATCAACTTTTAGTGTACTTTTATCAATTTTATTATATATATATTTATATCGCTCCTTTATTTGTGTATTCGCCGATATCAGGCTAAAACTATTTCCCCTTCATCCTCCTGTGTTTTGTGTTTCACACTGGGTCTGAGCTGTTTTGTTGTTGTTGTCTGAGTTGTGTTGCGTTGTAAAGTTCTAAAAATCCAAGAAAAAAAAGAAAAAAAAGAAACAGAAAAAAGAAATGGATATTTACAAAATTTGATAAATAAGATTGGGCCAGACTGTTTAAAACTTGGAAAGTGAACAATAATTAAAATCAGCATCTACCACTTATCCCAGATTGGGTTTTACTCAGGAAAACCAGGCAATGCTTTCTCTAGAGACACAACTTGTTCCTGGGAGTTCCTAAGGGGTTCCCAGGTCTGTTTAGTATATGTTTTGGGTCAGCTCCAGGATCTCAGAAAACATCTAAAGGAAGACATCCTGGAAGTATTGTGATGTGACACCAGAACCACCTCGGCTGGCTCCTTTTCCAGATGAGTAGCAACTCTACTCTGAACCCAATTCAGCTCTAATGCTGAATCCAGTCGCACAGTGAAGGACACTCATTTCAGCCACTTGTATCCAGGATTTTGGTCTTTGAATCAACAATGAATATTTTTTGTTAATTAAAATATAAAAAGTTATTATCTTCCTATATACCTTCCTTTTGTTTATTGGATTATGAAATGACCTTCAATTGAAAGCTTTTTATTTTGTTCAATACAAAATAAAACCAGATGACACAAAATGTCTGTTTTCTTTTAATCTGCACATTTATTCATGCTTAATCTTTAATTCTCGAGTGTCAATTTTTACATCCAATGCAATCTCCGTATGCGATTGCATAATACTTTCTGTTTAAGGCCAGCTGGTCTATCAGCGATTTGTGAGAGAAACTATTCCTTTTGTGGTTTACTTTGAATACTCATTAGTCATCTTTTGGATCAATAAAGCTCATAATGCATAAAAAAATCTGACTTTTAGATTCTAGTGTAACATCTGGTTCTGTATGAGAGCTTTAAAGCTTTGGAAGGTTCAAAAGAATATATGTGGTGAAAAAGCACCTTCCTGGACAGCAAGCAGGACACTGATCATGCTGAGTGAAACGGGTCAGATGGAAATGTTGCCTCAAACTGTGGAGAGCAACCTGAGCCTCGATCCCTTCACCAGAGAAGGACACCAAACACCATCAGCGTCCTCGCTCATACTCTACTGTACCACTTTAAACAAAAAAATAAATAAATAAAAACAACAAGCCTCTTTGTCTTGTGTTCAGTGAAACTTTGCCTCCTCTGTTGTGCATGTTTTACTCACACCCTCACCTTCAGATCTGGGATGGGAAACCTCCAGCATGAGCCCAGATGGGTTTTAGTGATGATGCGCTTCAGTTTCTCCACGCTGGTTAAACTGGTCTTGTCCAGTGGAACAGAAATCAACCAAAAGTCTGCCATGATGACTCCTCGTGCTTCACATAGAGGCCATCAGTCATAAATCCAGCACACCAGAACCAGTTTGACATAAAACAGATCAGATGTTTTCCTGGAAACACATATACATGTTATATATCTCAAACTAATAGTGACTATATTATTCTATATATCTATAAATTCTCAATATTTTTCTTAATAAAATTAGAATACAGTCCAGAATTAGCTTTTAAAGCAGCCGAATACCTCCAGGTTACCTTCATGATCCTCCAGTGATGATACCTCTGTGGGTATTTGAGTCTGATCAGCAGCTCCACCTGAGACGGACTGATGTCTGCGGAGCGCCGTCTGACAGCCATCTGACTCTGTCCTATCACAGGAAGCTCTCATTTCTCAGGTGACCTGAGCAAATAAACATTAACAGAAAATAAAGGTTAATGTTATTAATAAACACCATGAAATATTTAATCTTATTTCTTTTAATGGCTTATTTTTACAATACAAAACTTTAAGCAAAATAGTGCATTATCCATGACTGAACAATGTGTACAAAGAAGTGAAGTAAAACTGGAAAAAAAAAAAAACCAAAATGTCAGGCATAACTCAGGTAAATAATGTTTAAACAATATTTTGTATCACTGTCCAGTTCATGATTGCTTTGAAAGTAGATTTTGTAAATTAACTTAAAGTCACTATTCCTTTTAATTGCCTTTTTAATCCAGAGTAACTTCTAAAAACCTAACTTCTAATGCAATCATGAAATTAAGAACATTTCAATGATTATTGATACAGAGATGGGGAGGGGGGAAACTGTGTGCATCATTGAGGTTGTAGATAGACATACCCATGGCTTGGTGCTCAACAGTCTCAATTTTAAGCCTAATGTAGTATACCGAACCTCATGTTTTTGAACTGTGGGAAAAAACTGCATGGATGGATGGATGGATGGATGGATGGATGGATGGATGGATGCACGGATGGATGCACGGATGGATGCACAGATGCATGTTTGGGGAGAACAGTGATGGAAAAGAGCAGCCGAAAATTCTTCTTCAAGGCATACGCGACTTTTGCCGCTGTTGACGAGTCTTCTAGAACGCAAAAGTTTTGCGACGTAATGCAAAAGTTTTGCGAGCTAACGCAAAAGTATTGCGAGGGAATGCAATACTTTTGTGACGTAACGCAAAAGAAAAAAATCCTCGGAGTCCCCGAGAGGTCTCCGTACGTACGTACTTTATTGCTTACTAAGTGGAAATGCAAGAGAGAAAAAAATGACCCTTAGGGGACTCCGTACTCTAAAATAAGAAATTTCCGCAACAAAAGAAAAACTCCGAAAATTTGAGATTAATCTCAGAAATATTCTAGAAAAAAATCGTAAATTTCTAAGTTTGAAAAGTAAATAAAATAAAATAAAAAATTTAAATGAAATTGATCAGTTTTTAAAATTACCGAAATGCCAAGCGGATGTTGTTTCTAGCCGGACACTTTATACAGTCTCACTGGTTGCCGGGGTACAACAACGTGTACGAGGCATCGACGAACCCCTAGAAATGCAGATTTCAAACGTGAACGATGTGAAGATTTATAACCTAAGTTATGGAAAGGCCCTCCCTGAGGTATAATATTCCAAGCGATCAAAGTTACTGTTGCGGTTTAATTGATATTGCTATCTCAGATGTTGTTTACTACAGTTGCTATTACCACCAAACTTTACATGCTGAAAAGACTCGCCAAAAACAGCAACAAATAGAAATGCACTGATTTCCTTATAGTAACGACGTACCACAATATTTTTCGTGTGTCGTGTGCCTTTTCTCGATTAGCCAATTGATTACGTAAGGTATAAACAACATTCGGCTTTAATTTATTGTATTGATTGATTAATTCCGAGGTGTTGTATTGCCCTTTTAATTTTGCTATGTAAAAATGCTGAAAGAAGAAAGCACACCGATGATTCAAAGGTAGTATAAGAGCTCCTCAAGGGTGTGTAATGAGTCCTTTACTGTTTTCTATAACACGACTGAGCTGGCTTAAATGAGCTCGTTAAGTGTGATTATAGAATTTATTAGCAACGATAAAAACTCTTACACAATAGAATTTGAACGACTAGTGTACCGATGTGACGACAGCTTTCTTTTCCAGAAGTCCTTTTGAGGGATCCCAATGAGTTCCCATAAATCCCTCCTGCAATTTTTGGGTCTGCCTTTGGAGTGTCATTCCACTGGAATGCCTAAGATGGTTTAAACTTCACTGCAGAGCTGTGGGGGTCTGATCTCACCCCCAAATCGTAGAGCTTCCCCCACCTTATCTCTAAAACTAACCAAGGCGTCCTCAGTAGATGTCAGCTACTTGTGTCCCACCACTTCAAAATTCTCCTGGTTTTTTTTCGGTTAAAATGTCCTTTCCTCTTGTTGCAGTGGTTGTCAGATCGAAAGAAAAGACAGCTTCAGAAAAAAGATGTTGGTGAGTGGATCACTTCATTGTCAGCACTGCAGACAAATTAATTTGTTCGAAGTTTTAAGCATTGCTATCCCATTGCTCCTTTTTTGTTTGTTTGTTTTTCAGACATCCAACGGCGAATTGAACTCATTCAGGACTTTGACATGCCCACAGTGTGCACCTCAATCAAAGTGTCCCGAGACGGTCAGTTCATCCTGGCAGCAGGTAAGACCGTCGTTTGGCTTCAGAAAACCCTCCTGTGATTTATCACTGCAGAAATATGAAAAGGCTCATTGACTGTATTTTCCTCCTCAGGAACATACAAACCCAGAATTCGCTGCTATGACACATATCAGCTGTCCCTTAAATTTGAGCGATGTTTGGATTCAGATGGTAGGTTTCTCTCGTGTATCTTTTCTAGCCCCTTCTGGAACATTAGGTTTTACTGTTTTCTTTTTTCTTTTTCTTCTTCTTACAGTTGTGGCTTTTGACATCCTCTCAGATGATTACTCAAAGGTGAGAGATTTTATCCTTAATTATTGATGTTCAGTTTGTTTTTCGCTGCACAGTGACGTCGATCAATGGCAGATGGGATATTGTTCAGGGCCATAATTGTTGTTTTTTTTAAACACGTCTATTGATCCTAACAGGTTTTTACTTTTAACTAGAGACATAGAGAAAAACCCAAGTAACACATCAAACTTTCTTTCCTGACAAACGTCATGCTTTGCCATGATCTGAATTGAACTGTTTCTCTCCATAAAACAAAAGCTCTGTGAGTTGAAACAGATGTTAAAGTTAAGAGAAATCTGCCCTCTTCACCTGTTTGCTTCCATGAATCTAGTAAAATGTTGCTGCATTGAAGATCTTTGGCAAAACAATTTTTTCTGTGTGGTCAGAAGTAGTCATAAATTATTCACTGTTCCAATCCTAAGCGTTAAAGTCTCAACCCAAAGAACATGTGGTGTTTTCAGCTCATTGTCCAATTTTCCAATAACTGCTAAAATTGTTGCTGCAATAACAAGATTGGAACTGGAGCTCACCCCAACATATTGAACTGCTCTTAGGCTTCAGCGCGCCGATGATCTCTGTGTTGTCTTGCAGCTGGTCCTTTTGCAGTGCGATCGCCACGTGGAGTTCCACGCCCAACAGGGCCACTACTTCAAGACTCGGATTCCAAAGTTCGGACGGGACTTTTCCTACCACTATCCCTCCTGCGACCTCTACTTTGTGGGGATGAGGTGAGACTGGAACCCAGTGTTAGCTGGTGAGGGCAATTTTTGTTTCCCTCACGAAAGTTTCCCTAATGCTTGTTTTCACTCACAGTTCCGAGGTGTACAGGCTGAACCTGGAGCAGGGGCGCTTCCTCAACTCCCTTCAGACAGACGGCGTGTACGTACGGAGAGACACTCGCTTACCTCGAGGCTTGCATGCTTTGTCGTCTTTGTTCATGATGGGTTTTTGTTTTGTCGTCACCCAGGGAGAACAATGTTTGTGACATCAACCCTGTTCATCATTTATTCGCAACTGGAACCTCTGAGGTGAGCGCTGCGTTTTTGATGCCCATGCGTCTCCTCGCTTTGTTTGCTCCACCCTGAATTTAAGATGGAGTCTCTCAGTTTGTCAGCTAGAACAGGGTATGCAGTCTTAATGTTTCTTACGTCCATATAGAAAACTATCTCTACCTGTAGAAGTTAAAACATAAAACCAGCATTCCTTATGGAAATTATGAGACAGTAACAAGAGGCTTACCTGATATGAAGTATGAGCAGACGAGGAATCATATCCTGACGACAGTCTGCATACATGTGCTGTTTACACATCACAGTTTCTAAACTGACTGCTAAAATGCTCATGTCCTTGTCTCTGGTTGCCACAGTTTGCTACAACTCAGAAACTAAATTTACTCTTGCAGCGTCTAGTTGTCGCTTTGCTCTGCAGGTCCTCCAGGCAGTTAGCTGACGTACTATTGCAAACACTCTGTAAGCAATGTAAATACAAGCAAGGAAGCACAAACTCCAGTATAGGCAGCAGCTGTCTTGTGCAGTTTCACTGTTGGCTGCTTCCGCAGGACACACAAGCTTATATTATAATATATATATATATATAATGTATATTTCCTGCTCTCATTCTGAGCTACTGTTTGCTGAAATGAAAGTAAAATCTTAAAAAAAAAAAAACCTGTCTTGCTTGCTGTAAAAATCCAACTTACCTCATTTGATTGTGTACAAGACAAACAAATGAGGTGTGTCTGCTGTTTTCTGTTGTGACCGCCCACGCCTACCACACCTAATCCCACGCTCAGTGACACCTCTCAACACCTCACAACAACGTCCTGTGCTGTTCAAGCATTAGTGCTTCTGAAACAAACACTTCTTTTGTTGTTTCAGCAACAGACGTTTAGTTTTAGTGAAAAGCTCTCAGATGGAACAGAGCTCGGTTGTTAAGCCTGAGAGTTACTCCAAGCCTGCATTTGATATACAAATATGGTGGACAGGAAATACTCTTAGTATTTAGAAAAAAAAAACATACAAATTATGCTTAGATGAATTATTGGAATGTCACACACATCCAGTCAAGAAAAAAACTTTTTTTTTTTTTTACACCAGAACATTATCAAGTTAAATGATCAATAAAGCAACACACAGCTTAATGAAGAATAAATCACAATTTCTCTTTATTCACTTAAGTTAGAATTTGAATAATTTTAAAACCTGTTTATAAACTAAATCATTTTTATTTTTTGTGATTTCTGAGAAGCTGTTGATTAAAGTTGAGTTTTAAGTTGAAGGAATCTTAACATTTTGCATTAGGAAGCAGCTCCCAGAGCCAACATGATGGAACCAAATGCTTTAGGCCAGCAGTGTGAAGAAAACACTCTAGTCTTTATGCTGCAGCATCTATTCGAAGATTAATTTAATCACTGAAAATGCATGCTGCTTCTCTGTTAAAACTCTAAACTGTGATTTTTTTTTTCCCGACTGGCTGTGATCTGCTCTGTCTGTTCACCAGGGAAGGGTTGAATGTTGGGACCCTCGCATCCGGAACCGAGTGGGCGTTCTGGACTGCGCCCTGAGCAGCCTGACTGAAGGAACAGAGTAAGCACCGAGCTGCCACGCTGAGACTGCCGCGTCCTCTCGGCTGATCTCAGCGTGCCGATGCATATGTAGCCACATGGTGCTTTTCTTCCTGAAA
Source organism: Poecilia reticulata (assembly GCF_904066995.2). Lineage (NCBI taxonomy): Eukaryota > Metazoa > Chordata > Actinopteri > Cyprinodontiformes > Poeciliidae > Poecilia > Poecilia reticulata. The sequence continues at coordinate 14,217,561 of NC_088851.1, read as the reverse complement.
AGCAGGCAGCAAGCTGTGAAAATGAAGGCTGCGTGTTGAAATATCAGGCTTTTCTTTGAGTCAGAGCGTGTCTCCAGCTTCATGCAGTATCCCTCTTTGAGTTTTATGTTTGCTCTTTGTGGTGATTCCTGTGACTTTCTGATTGCTGACAGGGTTCATGGTTTGCCGTCCATCAGTGCGCTGAAGTTTAATGGTTCCCTCACCATGGCAGTGGGCACCAGCACTGGACAGGTGAGTTCAGCAGTAAAGCCTCAACTTCATTTTGTGAACATTTAAATAATAAAAAAAATACAACATGGAGTTTTATTTACACAAATTCTCCTTTTGGTGTAAATCTTGGCTATTATACTACACCATATATTTATGAAAATAAACCCCTTTCACATCTATTAGCAAGCAAGATGTTAAAGATGTTTTATTGCACAAATCTCATGCGGAAAAAGCCAGTCAGTATTAGTCGGGATTAGGACATTTTAGGATTTTTTAAAAATTGCATTTTATTATTTTATGTTTTTTTTTTTGTTTTTTTTTCTCCCCCCAAAAAAAAATCACAAACCACAATTATTCCGCCTGCTATTTGAAGTAATAAAACCACGTTCCCATAACAACCACTAGATGCTTTCTAATTGTCAACTGGTTGCATGGCTATAGAAGCACGCCTATGTCCTACCATCAAAAACATAAAGTGGTCTGTATCTGATGAGACTAAGATTGAGCTTTTCAGCTACAAAAACTCCAAAAGGATTTGGTGAAAAACAGAGCAGGAAGGTGAAAAAGCACTTCATGCCCACTGTTTAGGACAGCAGTGATGATGTGATGCAGTGGGACATTTTAAATGGACAAATGAACCCACCCTACCTGTAAATGCTAAATTTTATACCAGTACAGGAAAAAAAGTAAAAATAAAATAACAAAAAATATATTTTTTTGTATTCTGTCGTGATTGTTACTCATTCCCTCTCTTCACTTTGTCTGTCTTTTTCTCCCAGGTGCTCCTGTATGACCTGCGTTCCAGCCAGCCTCTGCTGGTCAAAGATCACTTCTACAACTTGCCAATCAAATCTCTGAACTTCCACGACCAGCTGGACCTGATCGTGTCGGCTGATTCCAAGATCATAAAGATCTGGAACAAAGACTCTGTAAGGAGGAACAGCCAGTCAATATTCTGCTGTCTGCCAGTATTTATGAAATGAGTCAGAAAGGAAACAAAAAACAATATCCAGTTGGAGATGTGTTGTGGTGTCTATAAATTGCATTTGTCTTTTCTACTCTGCTCTGCAGGGGAAGCTGTTCTCCTCCATACAGCCTCAGAGCGACCTCAATGATGTCTGCATGTACCCCAATTCAGGTGCGAACATCACTTTTTATGGTTGGCTGCACAGTCTAGAAACTGTGGGAAAGTAGACAGTGGTCACTTCTTTTTGTTGTGACTGAAACATTGACGGTGTCTTAGCAATAAGAACCAGTATTTTAGGTGGAAGTATTATGACGAAGGAGAAACTTTGTGTCGTTTGAAACTCAAGATTTAGTTTAACTGTTTGTTTTATTTAAGACAACGAAAACGGTTGAATTTATGGATTTACTCTAGCTGTTGAACAGGTAGAAGAAAGAAGCCTGTAATTTTACATATTTCAATCATCAAATCAAATGTCGACATCAGGAATAGCAGAATTGTATTTCCTATATTAATTCTTTAATTAACACCAGAACTAAACCTTGTAAGCAATAAAAAATATAGTCCAAGACAAATACTTGAATATTTTCAAGTTGAAAAATACTTGAGAATATTGCTGTTGTTACAACTTTGTTGTTGTAACAACAGCAAAGTTGTTGCTGATGTTAGCAAAGTTGTTGCATACAACAGCAAAATTGTCTAGAAAAATAGAAAATTATAGAAATTACATAATAAAAATTAATAAATGAAATAATCTTTGTAGTAAATGATTTTTAAGGTAAGTATCTATTTTAGTTTTAATAATCTCAATATATATTTTTTCTGAATTAGAACAAGGCTCATTCAGGGAGTCAAATAGACCGTTTGTTTTATATTTTGTTTTTTTGACCTCTTGGTGGAGCCATTTTGTAAAATGTTCCAACGGCTAATTTCTTTTCAAGCTCTGTTCATTTGTCAGTTTGCCATTGAAATGAGAAAAAAAAAAACATGATCTTATATTATTATTTACTACTATTATTTATTTTTTAAATTAAACCGACCTTCATTCTACAGCAAAACTCTCTGATCAAAGTTTTTGTTTACTGGCTTTGTCTTACTTCCCTCTCTATGTTGTATGTCATGAACAGGAATGCTCTTCACGGCCAATGAAGACCCCAAAATGAACACGTTCTACATCCCGGTGAGTACGGAGACACCATGCTCACTGCATGTTCATGTGCAGCGCTGCCTCACTGGGTGATGGATGCAGACAGACAGACGTGGACTTAGTCATGAAGGCGACAGTTTAACGAGACGTTAACTGCGCCATTTGGGATTTTACATCCACTTGTCCCGTTTAAAGTGGTCGGTTTCTTGACTTTTAAATATGGTCCACAATTCCTAGCAGGGAGCACTCCAAGGCCATTCCAGAAGCTTATGTAAGCTTTGTCCTTTTGAAAATCTGTTTTCTGCTAGAAAACCCAGTTTTGTGAACGTTTCACTCATCTGGCCCAAACTTTCCCCTCCCCAATAAAACCAAGGCTTCTTCAGAACCGAGAAGCCCCTCATAAGCTAGAAGATGCTGTATAATCAAGGTGTTAAAAGCCAATTCGTATCGACAGGGACTGTTGATGTCCCTGTTGACAGAGACGAGTGGTATGAAGTAGTAACAATGATGCTTGCCAGTTGTGGAGTGAATAAAATACTCTACAACACATCAAGCAAAGGTTGAGGTTGCGATGGTCCAACCTCAACCTTATGCATAAGGTGACTTTATTTAAACTTCTGAGTAACTCTGTAGAAGCAGACAACAAACGAAGAGAAGGCAGTTTGTTTAGAGAGAGAGCAATGTGTCCTGTGACTCAGATCAGAAAAGCGTGTGGGTGTGTGTGTCTCTGTGTGTGTGTGTGTGTGTGTGTGTGTGTGTGTGTGTGTGTGTGTGTGTGTGTGTGTGTGTGTGTGTGTGTGTGTGTGTGTGTGTGTGTGTGTGTGTGTGTGTGTGTGTGTGTGTGTGTGTGTATACTGTAAACTCTGCTCTGCTTTGTGTAATCGAGGACATTCCTGGTTGGATAAACCTTTCATCCTAGATACAATGGCAAGGTGACAAATTAATCTTCGCCAGATTCCCAGAAAACTTATTTCATGACATTTTTATAACAACTTTTTGAAGTTAACTAAACATGTAGTATTTAGTTGTGTACTGATTCTTGTATATTTCAGAACAGTGGAGTCAGATTCAGTTTTTAATCCAGTCAGATACACTCAGGCGGCTGAACAGCGCAGCACAGTCACACTCTGTGCGTTCAAAAAGTACCACTTAGTAAACCCTCTGGACCCAGACGCAGCTCCAGGACCATCTTTGTTTAGCTCGTAAAACTCAAAATTGGACCATAAAGAGGGACGTTTTACTTTGAAAATAAAAACAAATGGTTTTGTCCACAAAATTTACTCAGCCCAGCTACACGTAGGTTTGTACTTGTGCTGTTGGATAAATGGTTTTAACTAAAGTGTGTTTATAACAGCATTTAACATGAAAGAAAACAAATTCCATCAGTCTCCCAAACAGAATATGCTTTAAAGTTGTCCAACATCTAAAAAAAACTGGCGAGTATTTCAGTGAAAGACTTGATGGAAGAATCTTATTTACGATAGAGGCACACCTGTTGCATTTCAGCTCTGATAAATTGATTGCTATTACTTAATGGGTCTCTCTGGGTTAGAACTTGTTGATCCACTCGCACACCTGGTGTTCTTTCTCAACGTTAATACAAAGAGTGACACGTTTTTCTGAGAAGTGCAGTTCTGACCTGAGATCAGTCTTAACTTGCTTTTATTGGGTCTAGTCGGGAGTCTTTATCGAATCACAGTCAACTTTCCACGAAGTGCCTAAAATACGCTTGGGCTTGCAAACGCAGCCCGTTGTTGATGTTTTTGAGATGCTTCCTTCAGAAGAGACTTGATCAGCTTCCTGTGCTCTTTCCTTCTTACATTCTGCTTTTGCATTTTTAATATTTAAAGCCCAAGGCATGTGCAAATGTTTGTCAGTAATTCTTAGAAAACCTCCTGTGGAGAATTTTTGATGAAAGGTCAGTTTGAGGAAAGCGCTAAGCAGATAAAATCTTGTTTTAGTTGGTTTCCAGTCAGCAGTTTACGAGCAGAAACTCTGTTACTGAAAACGATTTCAAACAGGAGTGTGAGAATATCACACTCACAGGAGCCGTAAATGTTTGCAAACTTGCTTTCTATGCGTAAGGTCATTTCAGTCCATCGCAACATTTGAAGTGAAAACTTTGCCTTGCGCCCTACAAAGACGCACCGTTCAATTCTGACTGTAATGGAAATGTTTGGGAGCAGCCGGGGCTATTTTTGCTTCAACAAATACACGCCAGATTTCTCTGAGAGTCTAAATGTGAGTCGCGTTTGAAGCGTTGCCGCTCCTGCGTTTCAGGCTTTGGGCCCGGCTCCTCGCTGGTGCTCGTTCCTGGACAGCCTGACGGAGGAGCTGGAGGAGAGCCCGGAGAGCACGGTCTACGACGACTACAAGTTCGTCACCCGCAAAGACCTGGAGAATCTGGGTGAGACGTCGCCGCAGTGACATGCTTTAATGACGAGATGTGAGACGATCCCAGGAACCGAGAGTCAAAGTGAGCCTCTGTGCTGAGCAGAGGCCTGGGGGATTGATAGAGAGGCTGTAGGTATGCAGGCAGAGAACCCTGGAGGGGTTGAATGAACACTGGAATGCAGCCTCAGCAAGTAGCGAGATCAGATGACAGCAGAGCAGGAAGCGGGTTGGTTGGTGTGGAATAAAGGGAGATAGGCTGGGAGGGTTGGCCCTGAGGGACAGCGGTGTTGATTTACAGGATCCTCGCACCGGGGCTCTTACATAACCATGCAGGGGTCCATCGAGTTTACGGATCGACATTCCCAGGAAAAGCAGGTTGCTCCACTTTCTGGGAGTTCCTGCCACTGCAGGCTTGAACTTATCCGACTTACGTCTGCTCGCACTCACACCTCACCCACTAATAAACTGAAGAGACGCTTCATCGGGTTCTGATGACGAGTTTTATACACTTTTTTTTTTCTCTGAATAAAAAAAGAAGCATAAGTAACCAATTAAGAAGAAATTGGTCACATCTAGTAACTTTCTCAATATACATGAGCATATATTTTTTTTGTTTAATATTTTTCCATCTTTATGATTTGATTTTTGTGCGTTTCTGGCCAATCCCACATTTATAAATGCTCACAATAATTTTTAGCCGCAGGTGAGGTGATATAGTAACATGTAAAGGTGTAAATTCCTGTTCCAAGTGTTCATCGACCTGTAAAAGCAGGACCCACTAATTATTGTAATGGCAGAAAAGTATTCAATGATTCATCGTCAGTTTGACGTGTGCACCAAATGCAGTGGCAGAGGAAATGGTGAAAAGATCAAATCACAGTTCTCACCCAAGTCTTCTGTTTAATGGTTGTAATATTTTAATAATACAGTGGAACCCCAGTATTTGTAGTGGTTCAAAATGAGACATTTTGTCTCGTTTTTATCTTAACGAGACAAAATGTGTAGAAGCTGTGCAAATAGGATCATAGTTTGGCCCCCAAAAAAATCAAAGATGGAATCAGCTGGATTCATCTTTTAAGGAACCATGAATGTATTTCTTATGTGTGAATTCATTTTGAATGTTTGTTGTTTTTTTTTTTTCTCCAGGTTTGTCTCACCTGATTGGGTCGTCTCTCCTGAGAGCCTACATGCACGGCTTTTTCATGGACATAAGGCTGTATCACAAGGTGGGATGTCGGCTACTGTGTCGGGTTGTTTCACTCTGAAATATTTATTTATTGGCTTCCGAATGTTGCCAAAAAGGTCAAGTGTCACAATTGTAACGTTTGGCTCGGCTCCAGGTGAAAACCATGGCAAATCCTTTCGCGTACGAGGAATACCGCAAGGACAAGATCCGGCAGAAGATCGAGGAGTCCAGAACGCAGAGAGTCCAGGTTCAGGTGAGGAGCGCTGGAAAGACGACAAACTTTCCTGGTGAAACTTTTTCTCTCACATTTGCCACATTCAACAAGCTGCTCGTTGCAGACAGGATTCCGCTGGTTTCAGCCAGCTGAGCTGTTGCAACACATCAACATTTTTGTGTGCTCTCATCCTGTCCGAACTGGCTACGAATGAACTGGCTACGAATACGGAAAAAAACATTATGTGCTCTAAAGAAACGCTAGACTTGGAAATGTAATTTGAGGATGCGGGCAGCAGTCTGTGTCATCAGACTTTGTGTCTGCGTGTAATCGAGCGTACATTTTGTTGTGATGAGACAGAAGCTGCCGAAGGTGAACAAGGAGCTGGCTCTCAAGCTGATGGAGGAGGGAGATGAAGAGGCAGAGCTGGCTTCCAGGAAGAAGAAGGGCAAGGTAAGAAAAGATGACGGCACTCCTTTTTCAGAGCGGCCGCACCCACCTGTCACTTCTCAGAAATAATAACTGTTTTTGTTTCGCGATAAACTTGCAAAATCTTTTTTTTTTTTATTGAAACTATCAAAATGTTCCAAGCTAACTTTGTCATTGTAGCCCAACACATTTTAATGTCTACTCCAACAAACAATGGGTCAGTTAAGAGATCAAGTGATGAAATATTTCGGATTTATCGACCGTTTAACCCTTTGCACACGACATCTGCAGGCTCTGCCCACCATCCTGGGAGACGACCGTTTCAAGGTGATGTTCGAGAATCCGGACTACCAGGTGGACGAGCAGAGCGAGGAGTTCCGGCTGCTCAACCCCATCGTCTCCAAGGTGGGACAGAAGAGGAAGAAGAAGCTGCGGCTGCTGGCTCAGCAGGAGGCCGACGTCCAGCAGGTAACAGTTAGTTCTGTGGCACGATGTTGACTTTTTTACTGCTTCTACCAGGAAGTTAGAGTTTGTGGATTTTGATATATGGTGGGGGAATAAATATGAAAAGAACACCATTTGGAGAAATAGCTATTTTCCCTTCATTCCCTAGTAAAGATGTGCAAAAATCCACAAAAAAAAAAAAAAATCTGATCTGATTATTTTTCCCTGAGATTTAAGTCTTGAACGAGCAATTAGGCATACAAGACCCAGAAGGCATCTGGTGTTTATAGGGTTATATGTTTTGGATTGTTATCCTGTCTGAAAGAACAAATCATGACCCATTTCCAATATTTGGCAGTTTTATTGAGCTAAAATGTCCTTGAATTTGTGTTTACAATGTGAAAAACTCAAACAAGTTTCCAGGGTCCTTCAAAAATAAAACCAAGCCCTCACTATCACATGTCCCCCACTGTACTTTACAGTGGGAATCAAATGTTTTTGTTTACATATTCATCATCTGTTTTACATGCATCTGCCCTGACAAAAATCATACAGTGGCAGAATGGGAAACAGAAAGCTTTTTCCTGGTGTATGTGGAAAATATACCATATACCAATATGCAGCTATTCCTGACTTGGGAAGATTAACACACGTTTTCCTTATTTGGATGGCATGTTTTATAATTTTCGGAGTGGTTAATAGAAATGGGCCCCAAGCTGATGCTTGTGAAAAATGCAAGTTTTTTTTTTAATAAATCGAGTTTTTTCATAATTATGTAATTGTAAGGTGCTTACATTGTCATTTATCTTTTCCACATACGCTTTGGCCCAGATAGTTTCTTTGAGTTTTTACAGCCAGACTTCGTATAAGGATGTTTATGAGTCGAGGAAACCTAAATGTATACATAAAGTTTCTCAGTTGCAATTGGAAAGTTGAAATTTAAGACAAACGTTTCATTAGGTTATTTTGGAACCTTAAACACAATCTGAAATTCTTGTGTTTAGTTTGTTGGGCTTTACAGTAGCTACACGACTAGTTGGGTGTTTATGAGGAGGAAGACCGTGTTTAAAAAGGGACATTTAAACACCGTCTTTATGTCATAATCACAAGAATAATTTTCTCTGTTTAGGCGGCAGATGAAGACGAGGAGCCAGAGGGGCGACCCAGCTCCGAGGAAGAGAGCTCTGACGACGACAAGAGCTGGGTGGAGGAGGTGAGGGAGCAGCGGCGGCTGCTGCGGCAGGAGGACAGAGACCGACGGCGGCAGGAGAGGAGGGATGCCGACCGCAACACCGTCCTGCTGGAGCGGGAACAGGGCAGAGGAGACGAGACCGAGAGCAAGAAGACGAGCCAGCCGCAGTTTTATCAGCTCAAAGCCGGAGAGGAATTCAGGAGTTTCGGCGACATGGCCCACAAGCAGAAGCTGCAGAAGTACGTCTGCTTTACAGAGAACGGTTCTGTTCTGATCCGTCCCGTCCTCATCGCTCTGTTTGCTAAATGTTTCTTTGTTTACAGGGCTTCTCTGGAGGAGAGGCTGAAGTTGGAGGAAAGCTCAGGAATCAGCAGCACAGCGGACACGGCGGTGGGCAGCAAACAGCTGACCTTCACTCTCAAAAAGGTACACGGGCACAAATAATCCAGCGCTACTGTTGCTCCTGTAAATGTTTCACATCGTTTCGCTTCAGCAGAACGGCACACAACAATAAAACATGATGTTAGCTGTAAACGAAGCGGCTTAAGGTGAAGGGGAGCGAGCTGGGAAGGTCTTTGTGTTCATCAACAGAAAGATAATAAGCCCAGTAAGGGAAAAAAAATGCTTAAAAATGTTAACGTAGTAAAAACAAACAGGCCCAGAGCATCACAGATCTTCTTCTGTGTACAACAATTGGCATGAGCCAACTTTTCCACTTTTTCAACCTTTGTTTCAGTCCAGAGTGTTTGTTGCTGTAAAGCTTATCTCATGTGAATAGAACAAACACTTTCACTGAAAATCCAATTCATGTTTAGGAAACGCTACACATTTATGATGGTAGGACAGAAAAGGCGTTTCTCTGGCACGCCTCCGGGACAACAGGCTGGTTAATAGTTGGCATGGAGACCACATATCGAAAAACAATTTTTTCTGCTAAATCATCTTTCATAATAACTATTTCGCAGTCAAAGATAAACTGTGGTAATACAGAATATGGAAAATAGTGACAGCCAGACTGTGACCTTACATACTCACACAGAAAAAGTTGAACATCCTTATTGGTGTCCTGTGTGCAGTCGGAGCAGCAGAGGAAGCAGCAGCAGGCGGAGAGAGAGCACCACGAGGAGAGGAAGAATCTGAGACGCTCTGCCGGGCACCTGAGCAGCGCTCGTGGGAGAGGACGGGGGAGAGGAAGGGGAAGAGGAAGAGGAAGAGGCCGCTACTGAAGAGAGACAGCATAATTTTGAAACTGAGATCAAATGTGTCTTTGACTTTTTTTTCCACCTCGTCTCCTCCGGCCTGTGGTTGGAGAGATGAAATCAGACCGCAAGACCAGAAAATAAGTCTCAATCCGATTTAGTGGGAAGTTTGTCCGACTCCTGGGTGGTCTGAGCCCCTTTGTCTGTGAACTCCATGGATATTAAAAACAGACTGGCTGTGTCAGTGTCTGTGTTAATGTTAAAACAAGATGACATGTCAGATCCAGATCCTATCCTGTCTGCCAATAGATCACCAGCTGGTTGAGATGTCACAGGAAACTCCATTGAAAAGCTAGTTTCAAACCAGGAGAGGAATAAATGTGTTATTTTAATGATGTTTTGATATTTTATATTGCTAACCCATAATTTTGCTAATGTATAAATTAAATTTTGCAATATATTTGTAGAAAGATCTTCCTTCATTCATCGCCTTTAGTGTAAATTTCATGTTCCCAACTTTTTTAAGATTTTAGAAATCTATTGACCATGGTTTTTGTGGTGTCCATTCACATTATTGTTAGATTATTTTGCAGAGTCGTTGGATACATTCTAGTTCTTCACAAAAGCTTTATTACCTTATAACAAAAATGTATCTTTTCTATATTTCTCCACAAACTTGTCATCTTCCCTCATAGTTGTATTATAAGCATGGCTGAAGCTCTGAAAAGCTACATCTAATTTTCCTTCTGTACTAATGCAGTATTATCAACTTGTCAGTTTGGATAAAAGCATCTGCCAGTTGTATAAGCAACATTAACTTAAATTCAAATATGTTAGAAGAAGCTAAACACTGACTTCATTTTGATGCATTCACAAACAAACTTAAAAAAAATTGCCAGTCCTCTCAAAAATAAACATAAATCCACAATTGACACCGATGTGAGCAATATATTTTCTTCTACCAAAACCTTCAGGCCCACCTCTGTTCTGGAGTTTTATTTCCACCTGATTAGGATTCGCAGAGAAAGATTATCTTTCTTTTTATTTTAATAACAAATACATATATATATATAATTTCCCTTAGAGGTAAAAGCTTGACACATTTCAAATATTAGGAAGCTAAATGCCTTTGGGCTCATTAAAATGCATTTGATTCCAGCATGGGATTCATTTGTCAGATTTTGTGTTTTAAATTTTCTTTATTTGCCTATTACTTATTTTGAATTAAATCTAGACTTTCAGCAATGTAACATTTTAGCAAATCTTTGAATATCAAAGGATTTTTAATTCATTGTAATTTGATGACTATGTTAACGGGGAATATTTTTTTCTAAATGTGTCATTTCCTACTTTTAATCCTTCCCTGTCCTCTCTAGTTTAAGGACACGTCCATCCAATCACCTGCTTTGTAAATAGAGAAAGAGAGAGGTTACGTAAAAATCGTGTTGTCATCAGCACAGACCGTAAATGGGGCTTGATGACTAACCTGCAGCCTCGTTTCCTCCTTTGTGTTGGCACATCAGTCACGTTGTTTCCCTGTGTAACACATCAACATCATTGTCCTTGAAAGCGTCTTGTCCCCTTTTTCTTCCACAAACTTATGGCTTTACCGTGGCAACCAACAAAGAGGAGAGAAGAAGTAGGTCACTTAAAAGCTAAAATAAAACAGGATCTGAACAAAATAACACAATGTACCATTTAGGGCCACCGAGGCTGCATCTCTTTCAAAAATATCACATCAACCTAAGGATGATGTCTTGTCATAGGTCTTGTTTCAGGTCATGGCTGGATCTTTTTCCTATTTCTTATAAACATAGCTTCCAGATACTGTCATAGACGATGTCTGTACCTGCCTATTGTGACTCAGAGACAGTTATTTTTTTATTTCTAAAAATGTTTGCATGCAAATGAAATCTGCACTAAAAAAACTGACAGGACAATTGTCAATAGATTACCCCGCTTGCAATCAGCCTCCACAAATCTGTCCTTTTTGAATAAGTGGTCAGAAAAATAAAAAAAAAACATCGACATCGGGAAAGATGTCCTGTATACAGGTGGTTTCTACCCATGTAGGAGACACTAAAAACTTATGTAAGAAAGTGGTCTGGTCAGAGACAAAAACTAAGCCCAGCATACAAAATGCTATGTTTGGAGAAAAACTCGCTCTGAAAATCATTCTCATGGCGAAGCACGGTGGTGGCAGCTGCATGTCACAGGGTTCTTCTCTATAGCAGAGAGACCGAAGCTGGTCAGAATTTAGTGGAAGATGGATTGACCTACATAAAGTGCAATGTTTTAAGAAAACCAGTTAAGAGGTTAAAAAGTCTTAAGTCTGGCACAGAGTTTCAGCCAGAACTACAAATGAACCAACATTTTCTATAGAAGTCGAAAAGGTTGGTGACATTTTGAAAAAAATAAATAAATAGAAACAGCCTTAGCATGTAAAACGTGCTCGCTTTTATGGCAAAACTTAAGAACCAAAATGTAAAAGCTATTTTCAGGTTTCAATACATCACACTTTTGGTTCAGCGTGAATACTAATAATATCAGCTGGCATCAGCTTGCAAACCAATGCAGCCTTGAAACAAGCATAAAGTGTCTGTTTGCTTGGCAGGGCTCACATTGTGTTCTCAAATATTTCAGTGTTTTACACGTCGACCGGCTGCGACTTTGTATGTGCGCAGCAGACCTCCGACACTTGAACACGTAAACTTGTGAGTTTGTCCTTCTGTCTGTGTCTTTTTTTCCTGCACGGGGATCAAACGAGTGAAATATGCTGATGCAGCCTTTTCGCTGAGCTTCAGGCCAACACCCAGACTCACAAAAGATATTCCAGTGAAAATGCGGTCACTTTTGTCCTCATCTCCACACAGCCTGGAGCATAACGTGTTGGAACTCTGTGCTGAAAGAAGGATATGATGAGTCAGCAGAGAGTCAGATTAAACAATGGGGACAGAAATGAGCTGAAAGTTGCAGGAATGAACCTTGGGCTACATTTAACCTTCTGAACTGATTGTTGGTAATATTTTTCTTAGACACATGATACAGAACTTCTTTATCATCATAACTTTTTGGTGTTTGGGATTCTTTCTACTTTGTATTCATGCACAAATTTGTGTTTGTCTGTCACAGAAAATCACAATATAATTTGTTGAAATTTCACAAGCTTTTGTTGCGTTCCTTGGAAACGAATTTAAAAAATCAAAAACGTTTTTTTTGGAGCTTCAATATTTCACGGGTGAAAAATTGTAAATATTACATATATAGCATCTGCAGGACAATCATATGAGTTTGTTCTGCAAATCGTGAGGACAGAAAATTACATAAGTAATCCGTATCAGTCTGACGCCATCAGCCTGGTGAAGAAACCAGCCTTGGATGAGTCAATGACAAAAACGAACCTTTTAACTGAGTCTTTTTTAATAAGGGTATTGTGGTAACATGCCTGACTTCACAGCCAGACCTAAATTGCAAGTGTCTGTCTTCAGATTCAGTGAAAATGTGGAACATTGTGTTTCCCTGGAATATCTCATTGTTGCATCTCACAATTTTTTTTTTTTTTTTTTTTTTTTCCCTGAAGCAAGACGAGAAGAACAGAAACAATATATTCTAATATGTGAATTTAGGTACAATGTTGTGAAAGAGTGTTTACGCCTTGTATAACTTTTTTTGTTTCTTTCGTCAGACGTAACAATCTGACTAAATACGATCATGCCATAGCGTGTTTATCAGATTTAAGTCCAGATACTGAGTGCGCCACTCCAAAGACATTCAGAAGTAGACTTGCTTTGGATCACTGTCCTGCTGCTCGACTCAATCAAGCTTGATCTGAGCTTAATTACTAGTAGAGTTGAGTTTAAGAACTGATTACTTTCTCTCACAGTAGAGAGCAGAACTCACACTTTTCATCCATTACAGTAAGTCCTCGAAGTTGTTAAGCAGTTAAACAGCACCGGACCATCACATTACCACCGCTATGTTAGTTTTAGGCCAGATAATAAATAGCAGGTTGACTTCAAAAAAGTTCCACAAACAAAATATTATTTTCAAATTTTCTTGTGAATATATTGGGGAAATGAGAGGCAGGGACTTGTTTTCTTTTCGGTCAGCCAAGGTTTTCACTCCTATAGATGCATTTTTGTCCAGTGTCTTTCTTACAATTGAATAATAAACACCAATCTTAACTGAATGAGGTCCACTGAGTTTCAGATGTTGTTCTGGACTATTTTGCAGCCTCTTGACGGAGTAATACTGAAGTCAATGACTTTATTTAATCTGTCCTTGATTTGATTGATTCTTCTTAGATGATGTGTTGTCAATTTCTTTTGATGTAATTTTTTTTTGTGAAACATGTAAATGTGACAAAAAAAAAAAAACGAGAAGAAATCTGGAAGCAAGTAAAAACCTTTGTGCAAAGCTCTGCATAAAATTATTTCACAGTTTGAAGCCACATGTCTAACCGGTCAGAGTGATAGGTAATAGAGGTTTTACCTACATCCTACCAGACTGTTGATCTCTTGCACCATCTGTTCACTTGATAAGCCAAGTGTTGAGACACCATCGTCAGCCTCTGTCTGGGTCAACCAGAAATGTTAATCTAATGGAGGTCAAGCCCTCATGGATTTTGCTTGCTTTACCTCCTAACACCTGTGATTCCGAATCTCACCTACCTATTGGTTTCACAGAGTGAATCAGCTTAAATAAATGGATGAATCAGGTCCTGGCAGCAGCTTGATGCAGAGTTACCAATAGAAACCAGCTTGTTATGTGAGATGACTGCTGCTGGAAGACCGTTAGAGGATATTTTAAACTCTACTTCACCACCATTCAGCCTCTCACTTTACATGGAGATCACTACCCCCCACCATTGTCCTGAGCTTTGCTGTTGTCTTTCTCATTTTCTTCTTCCTGTTCAACATTATTTTATCTAGTTTTAACATTTGTGAGATAATCTAAAAGTTGTAGGTATTTAAAAAATAATGATGAAAAAAAAAAATAAAGTTAGAATATGTGTGCTCCAGCACTGTAAGGCAGGTTAGATACAGCAAAGAGAACTCATTTTTATTTTAGGCAATATCAAGGTCATGAATATCCTCAAAGTGCTGGTTGCTCCAGAATGCATTGCTTAAACCCATTGAGAAACTGTCAAAATATTAATAAATAGGTGTGAGTATCGAACACCTTTTCATGCTGATGTAATTTGACAGTATATTTAATTGCTGTTTGAATGTTCTTTTTAATGTAGAGACTAGAAAGGGCCACATAAAAAACGATAGTTGGCCAGATTTAGCCCCCCCAACTCTTGAGCTTGACACATACACCTTATATTAAACACCCACTACCTCTTTAACTTATCGTTATTAATTTGTTCTACACTCTTCAGTGTAGAACTTATTCATCAACTCTTTCTCTCTGTTGTTACCACATCTGTGAGCGTCACTCACATCGTTGAGAAATTGTGCCAGAGCATTTGTTCTGCATTTCTCAGATATCTTCTCCCACTTGATAAAGGCGCACGTGGACCAACCACTTCTCTCTCCACTCTTCATCCCCCTTCACCTCTCCCTTCACCAATCCCTCATACACTCTATTCTTTCATTCACTGAAGTCAGTTACTGGTTCAGAAAAGACCTCTGGTATTCTAAAAGCAGTTGAGGGAAATAACAGTGACATTCAGAACCGCAAGTCAAGGCCTCAATTCCTGTACTGTATCTTGTGGGCGCCCACTAACAATCATCATCCTTGTCTGATGGTGGGACCTTGCGACTGTGGGCTCTGGGCCACAATAGTCCACAGTTACGATAACAGACAATGTACACAGAGACGGAGCTAGACATTACAAGAGGAAGAGAAGGAGAGGAATGAAGGAGAGGATAGCATATTAGCTGCATAAAGGCAACAAAACGGAACAGAAAGTAAAAGACTGGAATGGTGTGGAAC
Source organism: Poecilia reticulata (assembly GCF_904066995.2). NCBI lineage: Eukaryota > Metazoa > Chordata > Actinopteri > Cyprinodontiformes > Poeciliidae > Poecilia > Poecilia reticulata. Next base: position 14,202,242 of record NC_088851.1, on the reverse strand, counting down.
AGTTCACCGTGACATTTGTTTTAGTGTTTACTGATCTTGTGATTTTAAATAAGTCAATATCTGTAGAAAATGAATTAGCCCTGAAGTATTAGTTCCTGGATGCTTTACAGAAAAAATGAGAGCTTCGAGGGTTTGTGCTTAAAACAACTGCAGATTATGTCAGTGTTAAAATTTCCCTGCCAACCTCATTTAAACTTTAACCAGCACAGAAACAGACAGTTTCTTAGTTTTAAAGAATTACATCTTCTGGTAAAAATGACTTCACTTAAAGACCTTGCAGAATGGAAACCCTGAAGTGTGCTGAGGACAATCTAGATTGTGGTTTGAAGACCTGGAAAAAACATCAGGGCCACAGATATGTGGTCTGCGAGAAGCCCCAAAACTTCCTCCGATCTGATCCCTGTGCAGCATTTCCATATGTGCTGGGTCACAATAACCAAAAACCTTAATTTTCCTCCATTTGGTAATGTCTGCGTGTAAACCAAATGGCTATGAAAACGATCTTCATGCTGATCAGAGTGTGCTGTCAGGGTGAAATGCCTGCCTGGTTTGAAAATTATAGCACTTAGAAGAAGAGTCATGAAAACAACCTTGGTACAAACCAAGTTATTGTGTCATAAAATGTGCCACATCAAAGAAAAAAAAAACATACATATATAAACATATGAAACAGTTATTATAGCTATATATATAATTACTGACGACTTTAAAAATTGTTTTTAAATGCAAAATGTAGTTAGATTTTTTTAGAGTCTGCAAAGTAAAATGAGGTGAAGAATCAAGAAAAAAAATAGCTGCATCTGTATAAAACTTGCTATGGAAAACTAAATCAGCTTGTATTTTGGGGATCCAAATAATTGGTTGATGTAACACAGTAGTAATCTATAGACGCACGTGACTTCGTAGGATTGTTGTGATTCAGTGTGAGTCTGCCATGTCAGTTGTCCTTTAAACCTTCTCTAATCTCATCATGCAGATCACAAGCTCACATTGGAGACCAAACGGACTGCAGTCGAGCCAGGTGACATCACTGAGACGTTTCTGCCACTCAGAGCTGACAAATTATTGCAAGCAGCCAAGTATGATTGACCTTCTCTGTTAGCCACACAAACATAATGCAGGTTTGTAAAAAGGGCTGCCGGCTACATTTCGTCATTCACACTGACAAGTTATATTCTATTTACCTCCTGTAATTTTTAATTGTTTTTTTTAAAAAGTTAGGTTTATAAGTGTTTTAGTAAAGACATATTTAAACTTATTGATTGCCTATTAAAAATAATATCCAAGAACCCAACTGTGTGAACACACCTAATACATGTTGCCATAGTGTTTTCCTATTTAGGCACTTGGTGATTTAAATTATTTACTTACTGGTATTTATTAGTTGTCTTACAAGATCTTCTGATAGCCTTTGCACAAACCAACAGATTTGCACATTGTCAGTTTGTGCAAAGGACCAGAGACACACCTTATTTCTTCATAATTTCTTGCTACTTAGCAGGAAGTTCTCTTTATGATCATCCACCACCATTCCATTTTGTCCCTTTCTATCTTCACTTTGTTTACAGAAACAAATCACTTGTACACAAACCATTGTGTTTTTGTGTATTTGTGTTGGTAACCTATATCGTTAATAACAGATACAAAATGCCCCAACTCTACATATCATTTCATTGTATTCTTTTAAGATGAATGAATCCTATTTCAAGTTATTATGGTTCTTATTTGGACTATTTGATACTCTGACACATGGAGGATTATAAATCCGAACCAAGCCAAAAATAACTATTATTTATTACAGCAATATTTTCTTTCAGTACCTTAATTTTCCTTCAAAATGAATGTATTGAACGGAATGCTTTTCAAGCATTCAGTTCGTTATAAGTTCCTCATAAATAGTTGATGTTAAACTAACAGTTTTTAAGTGATAAAGGAAGTATGAGTAACCATTGTCAATCTTACTACAATTTGTCAACTTCTTCATAATGAAAAAACTATCTTGAAAATGACAAACTAGTTTGTCTAAACATACCAGAAAAGTTACCAGAGACCAATCTTGAATGGTAATAAACTAAAAGATGTGAATGAGATGTGTTATTACAGTAATAATAGCAACAAAAGTGCATGTACATTGTGTATTTTATTTTACCGGTGGTTAACTTAGGAGTTTTTTCTGTTATGTCTTAATCTCAGTGTAGAGACAAAATTAGGCTCCTCGAAGAAATAAATTTGGTTTGAGGGGTCTGCTGCACCTCTATAAACCTGGTGTGTGGTCCCTTCAGCGGAGGTCTCTCTATCCACCATGTGGATGAGTTGACAAGCCTAAACCGGTTCCTACGTGGATGGGAGGCCGGTTTCAGCTGGCTGCGTTACCCTGGAAACGACCGCTCTATAAATACTCCAGTGCTCACTCGGCTCGGCTCAGTCAAGCTACACCTCAAGCAGTGCGCTTCACAGGAAGGGACCTGCTTTATTTTAAACCCCAGCACTCTGGTCTAATGGACAAACTCTTTGTAAATGCTTTTTAAGGTAAGAATTTTTGTCATTTGGTGAGTCTCTGTAATTAATTGGTCGGTTTAGTTTAGTGTAATGTTGCTTTTAAAAGCTACGACGTGGCCGGTGTGACAGTCTGTTAAGCTAGCAACCCGTTTTCTTTGTTACCGTTACGGCGAAGCCATGAAACACTTATTCTCTATAACTAGTTTTGGTGTTATGACAAACGGAATATTTTTGTCTTTTCTATTTTGTGATTAACTTTAATTGATTAACGTTTTTTTTAAATTTTTTTGATGAATGAGTTTCGTAATAAATTGAAAACGTAACATCGCCTCATGGCGTTCGGCGCTCCAGCGGAACCGGCATGTGAACGTCATTCAACGCTGATTGGTTAGTTTTTTCTCCATCATTCGAAGTGGAAGAACGTTCTTCATCTCTGATTGGCTAAAGCGTTAGGCTGGGTGTGACTTAAAAGAATCTCGTCTTTCAACGAATTTTTTTCAACCCTAGTGTCAAGTTAATCATAAGTTATAAAATCAGAATGCCACGTATCGATCCGGGCGCTAGTTTTAGACTGAGTAGCAAAACTTGTATTAATTCACGCTACTGTATGAGTACATATGTATTGTTTGTGTTATAGATTCACTAGAATGCTAAATAAAAGTTCCTCCTTTCAGAATCTTCACTCTAGGAAGGCACACTCCAGCTGCTCAACAGGCCCAGGCCTTGAGTTGTATCTTAAGGGGTTTAACTTCACTGGTGAACCACCTTGGCTTCTCTGCACCTGAGTAACAGCAGTTCCGTATTCCAACTCTTTCATATCCAAGTAAGTATCACGTTTTACCCAAATGTTTTTGGAGTTCCTTACATTTTTCACAGTGATTATACATGTCATGTCCACAGAGTCTAATCAAGTGGAGTAATCAATAGGGGGAAAAGATGCTGTCTTTTGAGTATTCTTTGTTTTGATTCTTTCAGTTTACGTGTGACGAACCGAAAGTACTGATCGAGATGAACACCACCACACTCAACAAATTTGAATTTTCCTTTCTTGAAGAGGGCTTCTCTGCTCGGGACATTGTTGAGCAGAAAATCAATGAGTCATCCTTGACAGTAAGTATCCGGTGGGGCTTGTGTAATGGACAGATGGCCTGATTTGCTTTGTCAGCAGGATATACTCTGAAAATCTACACCTTTGATTAAACCGGATAGCTTTGTCCAAGTGATTCACTTTTAGAATTGTTTTTGCCTGTAATAAGCAGGTCTAATTCACTATTCATGTTTGTTAAAGGTAATCTATAACATTATTTTTGCTTTTCTATTTCAGGATGACAGGGATGCATTCTATGTCTGTGACTTGGGGGATGTTTTACGCAAACACCTCCGTTGGGCAAGAGCTCTGCCTCGCATCACTCCTTTCTACGCCGTTAAGTGCAACGACAGCCAGGCTGTAGTTATGACTCTGGCATCATTGGGAACTGGCTTCGACTGTGCAAGCAAGGTAGGCTTTGGGAGCTTTCCATCAATGCTGCTAGCACAATTTATTTATTAGCTGAAAGTGCACTTGTGCCTCCTCCGTTTTTTGCTGACTGTTGGTATTGTCCTCCCACAGACTGAGATCCAGTTTGTTCAGTCCCTGGGAGTGGATCCCAGCAGAATAATCTACGCCAACCCCTGCAAGCAGGTCTCACAAATAAAGTACGCATCTGCACACGGAGTCCAAATGATGACCTTTGATAGTGAAGTGGAACTCATGAAAGTGGCCCGTTGTCACGACAATGCCAAGTAAGAGTTTTGCTTTTTAAACACAATGATTGACTTTGATTTTTGGCCTTTGTTAAAGCCGTTTCTGTTCTCCGTTCAGGTTGGTGTTGCGCATCGCCACAGATGACTCAAAGGCCGTGTGTCGCCTCAGTGTGAAGTTCGGTGCTCCCCTCAAAGCTTGTCGCGGTCTCCTGGAGCGGGCGAAGGAACTGGGGCTGGATGTGATCGGTGTCAGTTTTCATGTTGGGAGCGGCTGCACTGATGCAGAGACCTACACCAAAGCTATTGCAGATGCTCGCTGTGTCTTTGATATGGGGGTGAGTTGCTCATAAAGAGCGTAGTCAGCTGTAATTTATGTTTTCTGCTCTGCAAAGAAGCCTAAACTTAATGTCTGGACATACAGGAAGAGCTTGGCTTCAACATGGATCTCCTGGACATTGGAGGAGGTTTTCCTGGTTCGGATGACACTGAACTGAAGTTTGAAGAGGTAGCTTGAAATGTTTTTGTTTAACCAGGATTTTCTGTTTTTTATGTAAAATTTTACTTGACTTACGTGTGAACTCATTTCCATTTCTAGATTACAGTAGTAATCAACACGGCCCTCGACAAGTACTTTCCTGTCGACTCTGGGGTCAGGGTCATCGCTGAGCCGGGACGCTTCTATGTGGCATCTGCTTACACGTTAGTGGTGAACATCATTGCTAAGAAGGTCATCATGGATGACGAATCATCTTCAGATGGTAAGGGCTTCATCTGAACAGACAACTGAGATATTGCAGTTGCCAATTAATTATGACCATGAAACTAATTGCTTACCTTTTACCTGCAGAGGAAGACGAAGGGACCAGTGACAGAACTCTGATGTACTATGTCAATGATGGGGTGTACGGCTCCTTTAACTGCATCCTCTATGACCACGCTCACTGTTTGCCAACATTGCATAAGGTCAGTCAGATTCAAAGTTTATCACTGCGGTGGGATCAAAGGGGGGGAAAAAAATGCTGACCAGATCTTTATAAATTTTCTTCCGATTGTTTCTTATAGAAGCCAAAACCAGATGAGGCAGTGTACCCCTGCAGCATATGGGGCCCTACATGTGATGGTCTAGATCGGATCGTGGAACTGTGTACCCTGCCTGACCTCCAGGTGGGGGACTGGCTGGTTTTTGAGAACATGGGTGCCTACACTGTAGCTGCTTCCTCCACCTTTAATGGCTTCCAAAGACCCGACATTTACTATGTCATGTCCCGTCCTGCCTGGTGAGTTTTTGTCTTAAAAATTAATTCATGAGGAAATTCTACAGTTTTTAAAGTTCCTTTTTTAAAATTATAACTTGTGCCCATTTCACCTTTAGGCAATATGTGCAGCAAGTCTGCTCCCAGGGCCTTCCAGCTCCGGCAGAGGAGTCCTCCTTGTTCGACCTTCCAGCATGCTGTGGCCGAGAGAGCAGCTTGGACATGCCCACTAAGCCTTGCCATGCCCATGTGGTTTAAGACCAGCTACAGAAAGAAGCTGTTTTTCTTAGATTTATTTTATTTTTATTTTATTGTTTTATTATTATAATTATTATTATTTTTATTAAACTAAGCAGATAGTTCTCAAGCTAATTTTTGAGGCCAGTTACTTGACGGGAGAGAAGTGGGGATGTTGTTGCACATATTTCAGTGTTCTGTACAGAAGCTGGGAGTCAACCTTTGACTGAGGCTGAATCACACCTTGGACCATCTCTGTGGGTATTGGATAAGGTGTAACAAGCAGCTCTGTGTTAACATAATTTGCTGCTGACCTCTAGTATTTGTATGAGGTACTTAATCATGTGCCTATTTTCAGAACTGAAAAAAAGTTAAAAAAAACAAAGTTCTAAATTGAAGAACTGACATCACATGTCAGAAGGACTCAGCTATGAAAGTATTTTGAGATGGAGGTGGCTGTTGGTTTTTGGGAACAAAATTCTAGACCTTATTTATGCTAAGTGACCTGCACCATGTTATTAGTTCAGGGTATTTCACCACTAGCAACTAGTCACATCTGATGCCCACAAAGCAATGGTCAGAGGTGGGATAAAGATCCTCAAATGGCTGCTATAATTATCTTTTCCATGAGCTTCTGAACAGAACCTTGCAAGTGTTAGTCTTCAAGATCTTAAGCATCTTATGTTTTTATTTCAATCTTTGTAACTGTAACTTAGGTCTAACTATTTAAGTTTTTCAGAAACTGTTTATATACGTTTTTTGTTAGTATTCAAAAATGGATTCTCAAAGTAGAATAAAATCTTGACGATTAACACTTAAACACAGGGACTCAAACGGCAAACAACACCTCCTCTCCTCTTTGTTTTTTTTCTTTATGTTGTGGTAACTCTTCTATAATATTAATATGTATTGTCATATTAACAAGACTCTGACAAAGTTTGACCATGCATGTAAACTGGATATGAAAGAGATGGGATAGCACATTCATATCGCTTTCCTATGGAAACTTTTTGAAGTTTTGTATTTTTTTAATAAATATTAGGTGCAGAACCAAATCTTGGCTTTTCTTTTTAAGAGTGCATATGTCAACATTTACTGTTACAGAATCACCAACTCTGGTGCCCTCTAGTGTTTACATTTTGAATCTTTTTAAGACTACATGTTGACAAATCATGATAAAAGGTATGAGGCAGTAATAAGGAACTGAAGGGACTTTTTCTAGGATAAAGCAATAATTTCAAAGAAAGTTACTGCCACTGACAAGTTACTTATTTCAGTTTTTAAAGACCCTTTTCGTGGTCCCATGTAATTATTGACTATAATCATAAGGTGGACTTCAATTTGTGACGTTTTATTTTGTCATTCTTGGGATTATCTTAATGTAATGTGTAAGATTATGTGTGAAGAGAATCAAGGGAATTGAAGACAATGTTTTATATAATTAGGTGGTTTAAGTATTAACATGCTAATATAAAGTATATCTAATAATTTACACATTTAAAATTATCCATCCATCCATCCATCCATTTTCTTGCACCCTTGTCCCTTAATGGGGTCGGGAGGGTTGCTGGTGCCCATCTCCAGCTAACGTTTCGGGCGGGAGGCGGGGTTCACCCTGGACAGGTCACCAGTCTGTCGCAGGGCAACACAGAGATACACAGGACACACAACCATGCACACACTCACACCTAGGGGCAATTTGGAGAGGCCAATTAACCTGACAGTCATGTTTTTGGACTGTGGGAAGAAACCGGAGTACCCGGAGAAAACCCACGCATGCACAGGGACATTTAAAATTATTTTCAAATATTTTTCTATATTTAAGATTAAAACAATTTATCTTTAAATGTCTAGCATCCTCCTGTCGGTGCTTTAATCGTTGAGAAAATTAGACATGCAGCAAATGGTGTATTTTGGAAAGTCATTAGAGTCTGGTCATGTTGCAGATGAAGGAATATGGAATAAAAAAAAAATTATTAAAAACCCAACCTACTCACAAAAACAGCGTCATGTAGAAGCTTTAATTCATCCTTTTGAACAAGAAGCCTTCTTATTCCATACTTATTGACATGTTACAGAAAAAATAGGTACACCGATGCCCTTATTCCCAAAAGCAAAAATATTTGAAAGCACAAGGAATAACAATACAGATGAAAGTGTGAAATTTGTCCAACTTCATATTATTCTGAGTAAATATAACATTTATCTGTCATTTGCAGCAGAAGATATTTACAATACTTATGAAACAGAACCCTGAGATTCCCAACAGCAGCATAAATACACATGTTTTGACCTAAATCCTTTCAGGCATGACAGACTGGAATACATCTCATGAGAGGAGAATGTTTTTCTGGCTTTGTTTTTCGAGTTATAATATGAGCTAGATTTGATAGCCAAATACAAGCTTTCTGCACATATTCTACAGAAAGAGGAAGCACGCTTCCACAAATACATTTACTCTGCACACGAGTTTTGCATTTTATTTTATTTTTCCCATGTAGTTAGCGTGCCATGAAATCACTAAAACAGTTTTGGAGAGTTTGTTTGCTCTACAAAATATATACAACTTTAAAGGTGCAAATGTATTTTTGCTTCTTCACCATGCAAGGAATTCTCCATCTCCTTCGGTTTTGATTAATTAGTTAAGTTTTTAGTAAGTAAGAAAAGCTTATTTATCAAGTGCTCTCCATATTATGGACATAAAATCACAAAACTCTGTACAAGAGAAATTAATGTTAAAATATACAAAGAATAATAAATTCTGCTGATGAAAAGCCGTGTTTTAACTTTGCCACCATTTGCTCTGATTAAGAATTCATTTCACTGGCCTTGGGCTGCAATATCTCTTTGTACCATTGACTGACAACATCATGGCAATTTTAATATTTATAACAGCAGTTTTCAAAATCATTTATTTTAAATATGTGACTTTCCCTTTACACATTTCATACAAATTCTTGTAAATAATAGCTAAAAATAAAGCGTGTTTAGATAAGTAAACTGTACAGTGTAATCACAGATGGCCTAATTTTGTAAAAACAAGGTGATTTATGATTAAATTAAAATTAATCTATTTGTCAAAGTTAACTTTTTTGTACATGTCTGTAAACTTTTAGGTTTTGCTTTCCTTTCATTATTTGAGGTGCTAAATTGATTTTATAACACAACAGATTTTTATTTACATCATGTGAGTGAAACTGTATCATAATATTAAAAATTAACATTTGCCAGCAGTTTTAAACCAGATTTTAAAAACTGTGAGTTTCTCTCACAAGGATATTTTATTTGCTGATGGAAAGGAAAGATTACTGCAGTCACAGAGTTGGCAAATGAGAATAAATTATATAAATGGCCTGAAATATTCTAAGCTATATTTATATACAGGTGCATTACATTTAAACCGAAGTGTACTCATTACGTTTGTTGGTAATTTATCTGTTACCATTTGGTTGAAGGTTATTTTTGTGATTACTCAGTCTTCTGTTCAGGCTTTCAATTTCTCACTTAATGTTGAAAAAACTTATACAACAATCAGCCATAAATGCATGGATCAGTCTGAAAAAGTCCTCTACAACATTTTCCACATATTTATGGCAACCAAGTTTTTTTTGATAATTTGTTGCTACTTTACAAACTCAGTTTCTGTCTTGTGGCACCTGAAATTTTACCAAAGGCAAATGCAAAATTTCAATAGGGGAAAGAGAAGGACTTTTTTTTCCCCAATTGATTATTTTAACAGTACAATAGCGTTCATGAAAATTCATTTCCTGTCCCAAAAGACGTCACCTTTGTTTCTCACTGTCTGTTATGTCAGACTAAACTTCTGTCACTTTAGGTCAGTCAGGTTTACCGAATAACGTTTTGCTAACTATTTACAATGAGCAAGAATTTTCTTCGTACTTTCTTGAAATCAAGAAGTTTACATACATATTCTCAGTATATGGGTCTTTAAGCCATTTTGTAACTAATTTAGTGGGAAGATTAGGTCATTTCTCCATTTGAATAATCCATTTGTGTCACAATCTTAAACTTTCTGGCTACTGGTTTGAGATGTTTGTTCACTATTTCCACATAACCTTTATTCCTTGTGATTCCATCTATTTTGTGAAATGCACCAATTCTGCCTGCAATAGAACACCCAACAACATGATGTGATGGATTTTTACTCTCTGATTGGCATTTTGGTCCATATCGATAAAGTACCTCCTTCCATCTTTCACTTTAGATATTTAGTAAAGTTCTCTACTTAGCTTACCTAACTTTTGGTCTGTTTTAATGTCAAACAATGAGAAGAAAAGTGTCAAACTTTTCATACAATGTATGCCTGGATTCTATTATATTATTTTGCAACTCATCTATAACAAAGGCAAGACCAAATTGGAAAACCATGGATAATTATGACGATATCACGGACAAGTCCTTCCTCTCATAATGTTTCCTAATGTATTCACTAATAGCATTGTGATTATTAATCTCTTTCCTAAACAACATAATGTAACACTTGGGGGCCAAGTGACAGCCAAGAATGCTGATGCAAGAGACCAAAACGGCTGCGCTGCTGATAGCCGGTTTGTACTTTCCTTCCAAAGTGAGATAAATTGGGAGGAAAACAATCCATATGATTAAAAACAGCACCATGCTCACTGAGATCAACGCGGCATTTTTGTAAATGTCGGGTAGCTGTCTACCTTTGAATGCAAAGACAAAACACACAAGGCCCCAGAAAGAGTTGTAGACTATTGTGGCAGCAAAGAACTTTTTGGACTCTTCGCACATGTTACATTGATACAATATTGTGAGCTCTTTCTGTTCTATTGAAGGAAGACGTGGGAGAGCGATTAGCCATGCCAAGGATACACCCAACTGCACACCAGCGATGATGGCAACCACAGCTACTGGATGATTAAGCTTCTTAATCTTAGAGCCAACCCTTGGGTCAAAGCTAAAACCTAACAGGATCTGAATTAAGTTGGCCAAAATGCAGGAGATACAGAGGGAGAAACTTATACCAAAGACAGGAATGCCTACACAGGAACGTGGTGTGGGTTTTCCTATAAAGGTGAAGGTAGTGCAAAAGCCGAGGAGCAAGGAGGCCATCTCCACATAACACAGGTAGCCTCCAATTGCCTTAACAACAGGAGTCCCACAGTTGAGGCCAATGACGATAGCGATCACTGCAGTAGCAATTATTGCAATAGCAGCTGTCATGATCAGAATGATGGAGAAGGGGTCTGACCACTCGAGAAACTCTTCAGTTTTATTCACACAAGTATTTCTGTGGTCTTCTGGTGAGTACTGGTGCGGTTCACATTGTCTGCAAAAAGTATCTGCAGAAGAAGACAAAGAATATAAAAAGCAAAGAAAAGCATTTGCTGTGTTTTCCTGTGAGACTGGGAAAAAGAAGGGGTACTATTGTATGCTTTGGATCTTTATCCTGACCAAGTGCTTCTGAGCCTATGGCCTCAAACTGATGGCAAATAAAGTAAGAGAGGAGAAAATTGTATTTTAGGCAAAAAACAAAACAGATAGCAAAGATAACACTGACCATTTCCATTTGAATACTCGTGAGATGAACAGTTAACACATCCATAGCAACATTTTCCACGTTGTAATTCCCTTCTTTGCCCTGGTTGACATGTTCTGGAGCAGTTAAAAACAGACACCTGTGAAAGAGACAATAGGATTAGCACAGGATTATGAGCTATTTATTTTACTGACTAATATATCTTCATCTTACATTTCCAGTGGTTCTCCATTGGGATAAATCTTTGTCAAATGAAATGGTTTTATTTGGCCAGTATTCTCCGATTTTTATTTTCTCAACGCCTTCTTTGGACTCAGATGTGTTCCAAAACAATATGTCGTATCCCAAACTGGGATCTCCGTTTTCATCGAAGTAGATATTTGTGTCATTCACAGTGATGTTGATATTCCTGATTACATGAAAAAGCTGTGGAGACAATTTTTAGGCCGATTTACTTGTTATGAAGTCGAAGTTTAAATATATTTACAGACAAAAACAGACCCCACTGGTCCAATGTCATTATTAATTTACTATAATACAGTTTAGTTATGGGTATCAAATTAATTCCAATTATGCAAGGACTTGGCAGCAGAGATTATACATACAGGGACACTTATATGCTCCATGTCAGAACATTGCGTACTTTGACTGTCTTGAGGACAAATGTGCAAAACTACCTGTACAGGCAATATAAATAATAAAAAGATTGATGTTTGCTGCAAAACAAAAGGTACTTTTTAAACTTTGTTCGGCTAATAATCACAACCAAACATATAAAAAGTAATCTGTAAAGAATAACTTAACACAGAAAGTTGTTTACTTTACCTCAATAGCAGTAAACTTGGTTCGTTCGCAGCTTTGATTGTTACATTTTAGTAGGATTCTGAGGCCCTCAGCAATGACCTGGACAGCCATGTAAATGTTGTAGGATTCATCATGGTCAATGTAGCAGTACAAGCATCTTAGGTCGGAGGTCTTATTCTTGCAGTTACATTTCATGTCATCTTTGGAGCTGTTTGTGAAAACTTGATAATAACTCAAAATGTTGTTTGTAGTTCCATTAAACATTGATGTGACGTAATCTTGAAAGCCAGGCACCTCCTTCTGTCTAAAAATAAAACCAAAAACTGGACCAATGCTTTCGATTCCTATTATCTCAGAGATTGTAGAAGATGTGGACCAGGCGTCACTTGCTATCCATGTCCTGTTGAGATTTTTTTCAATAACTGCTTCAAGGATGATGTGAACATTGGCCTCTTGGGTGAACATGATAATGGCCTCAGCGGTAGAGTTTCCTATTTTTTTCACCAGATCTGTTGCAGTTGAACAGTTTTTGACAAAGGTATCAGGGAGAATCTCCACAAAGTCAACACAGATATTATTGTCATCGAAGAGCTGCTGGAGACTATCGGTTCCAAACTTCCCATATCCATCAATGCTTCCCACAATGGCCACTGATCGCCATGAAAAATTCTTCACCAGCTCATAAATGGCTTGCGTCTGATGTTTGTCACTGGAAACAGTCCGCAGGAAGGTGGGGAACTTAGATTTTAAACTGAGCTGCTCGCTGGTTGAAGCATAGCTAATCTGTGGAGCGCAGCAATGCAATGAAAGAGGATGTAAAAAGTCTACACATCCATGTAAAAATTCATACATTTCTCAAAAATGATTGACATTTTCTTTCACCATTAATTTGACAGGTATCCTTTACAGTTCAACCAAAAAAAACAAGGAAATTTGTCTGAGGGAAATATTTAAGGAATAAAAAAGCAATAATAACCTGGGTGTGTAAGTGTGCGCACCCTTAATTTTTTTTTTTTTGATGAATCACTGTTTGAGTCATCATGGGTAAAACACCTGCCCTCGGTTACCTGAAGCCTGAAAGGTACGTTTGGCATGAAAACAACAAAGCACAGAAAAAAAGACTCTGAGGCTGGTAAAAAAACAGTCACTTGTTCTACACTATTTGTTTCGTACAATATCTGGATGCGTGACCAACACGGATTGGTCAATGTAGCAATGTAGTCTGGAATTGATAAAACTACAGACAAACTACAATTCTAAAACAGCACAGAAAATTTACGGCGTAGTTCACAACTTCTTCTTCTGTTCGCTGATTGTCCCAATAAAACAATCTACCAGAGACAATCCGAGTCAAGAGGAGAACGCTCAGACTGAACAGAGTTACACAGGAAGGCAATGGCCAGGATGAAAGAATATCTTCCAAACTATGAAAAACGATGGGGGCTTAATTTCATATAGCTGTTTTTATAAAGAGAATGAAATCATGAACAACTTCATGTAAAGTCAGTTTTACCCCCAAATCTAGAAAGCTGACCGATATTGTTTTTTCAGTACCACAAGCAGACATTCAAAATAATAATAATAATAATAATAATAATAATAATAATAATAATAATAATAATAATAATAATAATAATAATGAATTCACAAGAACAAACTTTATAGTCTTGGAATGACCAAGTCAGAGTTCAGAGGTAAATCTTACAGAAAATGTGTGGGGTCAAAATAGAAAGGTTTTTCCAAAATGTGAAATATTTTGAGAACTTTTGCAAAGCACTGGATAATATTCATAGGTCCAAATGTGGGATGCTGACAGACTCAAACTAAAGAAAACCTGTAAGCCAAAACAGGTGTGCACACCTTTGCAACTACAATATTTCAAGTTTTTTTAAATCATATTTTTCTTTCAGACAGATTTGTTTGTTTTTTGGTCATATTGCACAAGATACATAAAACATTAAAAGTGGAAACAGTTATTTGAAGAATTATCACAATCTTATTTGATTAAATTTCAGTGTCATGATCTGGTATGTATCAAATTGATATATTTACATTTAAATGGATGCTACATAGCATATAAAACATAGCGAGAGACAAACCTGTGTGACTGATGGTAGAGCAAGTACCCTTGCAACTGCTATGGATACCTCAGAGAATGTCTCTCCAATAACCACCTTCGTCTCAGGTTCGGGAAAAGCGAAATTGATGGATGCAGGTATGAGACACCTCTGGGGATCTGATTGGTCCTTCAGCAGCTGCAGAGTTGCTCTGATGGCAAGGGTGACATCTCCACAAGTATCATAAATGTCATATCCAAGGGTGAGGTTGGGCAGCAGTCTCGGCATTCGTTGGTTTATTTCTTGGATAGAGTAGATCATCACTTGGGTACGTAGGAATACTTGTATATCAAACCTACAAAAAAAGGCATGAAATAAACAATACATTTTCTAGCTTTGTAATTGGATTCTTTGCCAGGGACATACTTACGCTGTACAGTTTATTGGACCAGGATCTGTTGTTCTGTTGGTTTTTTGGTGAACAGGGAAAAGACCTCCAATAATAACGTCCCCATGAAGATATGCATGCAGATCTGTATTTTTAGTGCTAGAGTGAAACACACTCATAAAAGTTACAAGTAGCTTCAACAGAAACATGGTTGAATCAGACGTGCAGGCTGTGCTTTCAACTCCTGCAGTGTGAGATTTCTCCTGGAAAACTCTTCTCATATAGGGTTTGCCTACTGATCTGGGTCATTTGCATCGTCAGATGGATTTCCACTGATATCATTAGAACAAGATACAGGCACGAAAGTAGAGAGGTGATTTGAATCACTCACAAAGATGAATTCATTCGCAGTTTATCCTCACTGCAAGTCATTGTGACAGTTGTTGATCACATAAACCAGTCTGAACAGTAAAGGCATTCATCATTCCACTTTACCTTGAGGGCCTCTGATACATCCCTGCTGTAGTTTGCACTAATCTCCATGAGAGGGCAGCATGCTTCATACAATGTAGCTCTTTTGATTTAACAGATCAATGTTTTTATTCTTCTGGAAAATAAATCCATCTCAAGCCTATCACAACCTAAAACATATTTTGTCTAGGACTGCTTTGCATTTACCTCCATCCATCTTACTATCAACTCCCAGCAGCCAGAATAAAAAAGACATCCAGACAGCAGGATGCTGCCACCACCCTTACACTGACTTACAGTTGTTACTTTACTGCCACACATAGTTTTGTAACCAGTGCAACAGTGCTACCTACTGCACAGTGCTGCAGTTGGTAGCACTGTTGTCTTGCAGCAAGAAGGGCTCCTGGGTTGTTGGGGGTAATAACAAAATAGTATTACCCCCTCTGGAACAGAATATGAAATCTCTTCCAGATTTCAATTTCTCAATGGTGGAAAAGCAACAATACAACAATAAGCTGTA
The DNA here is from genome assembly GCF_904066995.2 of Poecilia reticulata. Classification (NCBI taxonomy): domain Eukaryota; kingdom Metazoa; phylum Chordata; class Actinopteri; order Cyprinodontiformes; family Poeciliidae; genus Poecilia; species Poecilia reticulata. The sequence goes on along the minus strand of NC_088851.1, from coordinate 14,186,746 downwards.
AATGTATGAATTGGTTAGTTTCAGTACCTTAGAATCCAATATTTATGGCAGCCAAAGGGTCCTGCTTCTTTTTTCTGCATTTACTAGATTCAAATAATTTTATTTTTCCGCCCTAAAATCGGCATAAATTGGACTGATTTAATGTTTTTTTTGCATACATTGTATCCCACTATCTGATTCCAATTGTATTATTTTGCAATTAATCTACAACCAAGACCATATTGAAAAACCATGGATAATTATGACGATATCACGGACAAGTCCTTCCTCTCATAATGTTACTATGTGGGAGAACAATTAACCAAGCCAAGGACACACCAAACTGCACACCAGAGATGATGACAAACACAGCAACTGGATGATTAAGTTTCTTAATCATGGATGAAATTGTTGGGTTAAAGCTAACACAGATCTGAATTAAGTTGGCCAGAATGCAGGAGATATAGATAGAGGAACTTATAACAAAGACAGGAATGCCTAAATAGGAATTTGGTGTGGGTTTTCCAATAAACGTGAAGATTACGCAAAAGCGTAGCAGCAATGAGACCAACTCCAGAAAACACAAGTAGGCTCCAATTTCTTTAACAATAGGAGTCCCACGGTTGATCCTGGTGATGACAGCAATTATTGCAATGACAGCCACGGTGATCAGAATGACGGAGAAGGGGTCTGACCAGTCGAGAAACTCATCAGTTTTATTCACACAAGTATCTGTGGTCTTCTGGTGAGTACTGGTGATTGGCACACGATTTGCAGGAAGTGTCTACAAAGGGAGACAAAGGCAGAAAGAAAATTAAAACAAAATTTAAGTGAAAAAGAAACTGATCAAAGCAGAAAACTTAATCTCCAAGGCCAAACATCTAAGGATCACAAGATCCTTGTCTTTGACCATACATATACTACACTATGGTAATACTAAACATCATTCAAAGAGTTATTTCATGTTTTATTCATTACAAATGTTTTGGTGTTGCTGTGTGAGGAATAAGCAACACATTTCAGTGTAAACTAATCTGAATTAGTGAAAACTAATATCCTCTAAATTCCTGTATGTGTTTGATTCTTCACTAAATAACTACAAATGTCAAATGACATAAAACTACTGAATGATTATTGCAACGTCGTTGTTCACAAAGGAGGCTGCCTGCAGAAATGTGTGGTGCTCTTTCTGTGACCATGTTGTTAAAGCAAAATAGCATCATTTTTTATTTGTGAAAACTTGATAATAACTCAAAATTTTGTTTGTAATTCCATTAAACATTGAGGTGACATAATCTTGAAAGCCCGGCACCTCCTTCTGTCTAAAAATAAAATCAAAAACTGGATCAATGCTTTTGATTCCTTTTATCTCAGAGATTGTAGAAGATGTGGACCAGGTGTCACTTGCTATCCAGGTTCTGTTGAGATTTTTTTTCAATAACTGCTTCAAGGATGATGTGAACATTGGTGACTTTGGTGAACATGATGATGACCTCAGCAGTAGAGTTTCCTATTTTTTACAGCAGATGTCTTGCTGTTGAACAGTTTTTGTCAAAGGTAGCAGGGAGAATCTCCACAAAGTCAACAACGATATTATTGTCACTAAAGAGCTGCAGTAGACTATCGGTTCCAAACTTCCCATATTCATCAATGCTTCCCACAATGGCCACTGATCGCCATGAAAAATTCTTCACCAGCTCATAAATTGGCTTGCGTCTGATGTTTGTCACTGGAAACAGTCCGCAAGAAGGTGGGGAACTTAGATTTTATGCTGAGCTCCTCACTGGTTGAAGCATAGCTAATCTGCGGAGAGCAGCAATGCAATGGTTTTCTTAACAGACACTGAAATTGTGAACAGCTTTATTTACCAATCTGTTTTACCCCAAAATCTTTAGGTGACTGCAAGAGAGCTGAAGATGAAAAAGGGTATTATTCTTCAGTTCTACAATGGGTCAAAGCTTACATACAAATCAACAAAGATAAATCACAAGCGCAAACTCATAATTTTGAAACAAACAAGCAAGAATTCAGAGATAAACTGTACATAAATAATTGCAGGGTTACCTAGGGAGGCATTTGAACATGACATTAATATCATCACATATTATTATCCAAGGGTGAGGTTGGGCAGCAATCTCGGCGTTCGTTGGTTTATCTCTTGGATAGAGTAGATCATCACATGGGTACGTAGGAATATTTGGATATCAAACCAAACCTACAAAAGAAGGCATAAAATAAACAGTACATTTTCTAGCTATGTAAAATGATTCTTTGTCGAGGGCATACTTACTTTTCACAAGATATTGGACCAGGAACTTTTGTTCTGTTGGTTTTTTGGTGAACGGGGAAAAGACCTCCAATAATAACGTCCCCATGAAGATCTGTATTTTTAGTGCTAGAGTGAAACACACTCATAAAAGTTACAAGTACATTCAACAGAAACATGGTGCTCACACAGTTTGATCAGATGTGTCTGCTGTGCTTTCTGTTCCCGTCCTTGTCAGTTGGTTCCTGGAAAATCCATCCATCCATTTTCTTACACCCTTGTCCCTCAGTGGGGTTGGGAGGGGTGCTGGTGCCTATCTCCAGCTAGCGTACCGGGCGAGAGGCGGGGTACACCCTGGACAGGTCGCTAGTCTGTCACAGGGCAACACAGAGACATACAGGACACAAAGGACACACAACCATGCACGCACACACTTAACCCAATTAACCTGACAGTCATGTTTTTGGACTGTGGGAGGAAACCGGAGTACCCGGAGAACACCCACGCATGCACAGGGAGAACATGCAAACTCCATGCAGAAAGACCGGGGCCGGGAATCGAACCCAGAACCTTCTTGCTGCAAGGCAACAGCTCTACCAACTGCGCCACTGTGCAGCCCGTTCCTGGAAAATGTTTCTCTAATAAAGATCCCAAACAGCCTACTGCTGTTGTGTATCATTTGCATTCTCAGACTGTTTTCTGTTGATATTGTTAGTACAGGACACTGACATTAAAGTAGAAAGGTGATTCAAATCATCCTTCTACAGATTTATTTACAGTTCATCCTCACTGTGTGTCATCATCACAGTGATTCTGCAAATAAACCAGTCTGAACAATAAATGTATTAATCTTTGCACTTTACCCTGAGGGCCTCTGAAACCTCTCTGCTGCAGTTTACTCTAATTTCCATGAGAGGGCAGCATGCTTCATATAAATTAACTTTTTTGATCATGGTTCAAATTTAGGGCTAAAAACGTCTTAATATTTAATCACTTTAAATGTGAAAGCGCACTGAGTGTGTTGGGAGTCTTTTTGCAACATTACAGCACATTAGTATGATTTGATTTATACCATTTCATTTTAGTTTCAGTTTACTGGTCTTCTAAAAGGTGAACCTCCATCTGTCTCAAGGCCATTGAATCCTAAGACAACTTTTGTCCACTACTGGCATGCATTTACCTCCCTCCATCAACCCATCAACTCACAGTAAGAAGAAAAACAATCTAACAGCAGGATGCTACTGGCCTGCCACCACCGTGCTTCATGTGGGGACAGTCAGTCTAGGTGGGTGGACAAGTCTTAGATTTGCATGTTGTACCATCCTCTTTCCATCTCACAGAGAGCTCTGTGAGATGTTGAAAGCTTGAGATATTGTTTTGAAAACTAATCCTGCATTAAACTTCTCCACAACTTCACAACTGGCCCATCTGGTATGTTTCACGTCTCTTTTTTTTTTCTCTTTCTCTTACAGTCTGTTAACCATTGAGGCATTACATGAAGACCCTGGAAGTTTGCAGTGGATTTATTATGAAATTTACATTCACACAGAGGTAGCTTTTGATGTTAATTGGTTGCATTTGACTTAACTTTGGAGTATAAGAGTTTTTGCATAAATAATATGCCAGACACTATTATTTATGCAAAAACATTTTTATAAAATCATCCCCAATATCAACTTCAAAAAGTGAAAATATTTAAGGAGCTTTAAACTTAGAACGTCTTTAGTCCATGATATATTGGATTGACCCTCATTTAACGACTTAAAGGGTCTGGATTGGATCTCCGACTCTCCACGCCTTATGGGTAGTGGTCGTGCAGTATATAAATAGGAGTGCACCCTGCTGTAAGCCAGTTGGACGAAGTCGAGATGGTTTCGTTAGTGTGGAAGGTGGTGGTCTTTGGTATCCTGGCGGCGGGATGTCAGGGCTCTCTCCCACAGTCCCGGTCACAGCGTCGGGTGTCTCCAGGGCGCTATGACCTATCAGAGGACTTAGCATCGATCCCGGGGTCGTCTGTAGAGGCGCAGAGTGAGAAACGCTTTCAGGAGGTCCGGCGGGGTGGCGAGAGAAGCGTCCAGCTGCAGCGGGGCGCGCGGAAAAATGCCGACATCCACCTGAGGCACGAGGGACTGAGAGATGACGCAGGTTGGGCGTTTTCTTTCTTTTTTTTTTCCATGGTCATTTTAACTGCTCGATCATGCGGTTGTAGGGTTTATTTTACATCCCATTGCAGTAGAAATTGTTATTGGTTTATTAGCACTTAAAATGATAATACAACTCAAACTTGGATGCGGAAGAGAGCACTATTTAGCTCTCTTCCGACACACACACTCTTCTTAATTTGCTAAGTTGATCGCAATAAGTCTTGGTTTCATGGGTCCAAGCCATCTCAGCGTAAAGCTGCACCATCTGCCTCCTTGCAGCCTGCTGGAGATTATCCAGCAACAATCAGTAGCAGTTCAAGTACTGAACATCTCAACATAAGAACTATGTACAGAAAAATGTGTGGGGAAAAAAAAAAAAAAAATTATATATATATATATAATTGTTCTGTTTGTTCATTGTGAAGTGAACATATTTTCAATATAATTTCTGGAAGAAAATTAACCAACCAGTAAAATCAAATATAATGCTTGTCTTTTTCCTGTTGTTGGGCTTATGCAATAAAACAAAAAAAGAAAAATACATATGGATGCCCCTGATGGTAAATGCAGTGCATGTGTGCTGTTATGTTATAAAATAAGAAAATCAATCAAATAATCAAGGCATGAAACAAAAATGTCAAAATACAAGTAGCTAATAAAAAACCTAATTCACTTTTCCTTGTAAGAATATTTTTCTCTCTGCTTACAAAAAAAAGAACATATAACAAATCTAATAAAATTGTGTTCTTTTTTCTTTACAGCAACAAGAACTAACTGCAAAAATCGCCCTATTGACCTGGTTTTCATCATAGACAGTTCCCGCAGTGTGCGCCCTGCTGAATTTAAAAAGGCCAAGGAGTTCCTGCAGGACATGGTGGACAGCCTGGTCATCAGCAGAGATGCCACTCGTGTCGGTCTCGTTAATTATGCGAGCACAGTCAAGATTGAGTTCCTCCTCAACACTTTTTTTGACAAATCCTCTGTGAAGCAGGCACTCGGCCAAGTTGAGCCCTTAGCTTCAGGCACCATGACGGGCATGGCCATCAGGACCGCCATGGAAAAAGCCTTCACCAAGGAGGCCGGGGCCCGATCCGCTTCCATGAACATTGCTAAGGTGGCTATTATAGTGACCGATGGCAGACCTCAGGACAAGGTGGAGGAGGTGTCAGCCACAGCCAGAGCATCTGGGATTGAAATCTATGCAGTGGGAGTTGACAGAGCTGATATGGCTTCCCTGAAACTTATGGCCAGCCAGCCACACGATGACCATGTCTTCTATGTGGAGACCTATGGTGTGATCGAGAAGCTTACGTCTAAGTTTAGGGAAACTTTGTGTGGTAAGGATGATGATAATGGGAGTGCAGATATTGATGATAACGGACTAGGCCTAAATGGCAGGAAAGACGATAATAATCGTGTCAGTGAAGGGAACAACGGTATGTCAGATCGGTCCTATTCTATTCACCTGTGAGCATATGGGCAGCACCATAGAGAGGATCTTCATTCTAAGGCTAGTGGTCCTCTTCTTTAATTTTAAGTACAACACAAAAACAATCACTAATTTATCACTAATTGGACATGCTACTGAAAAGATGTCCAGAAACTGTGAAAACACTGAGTGGTATTAATGCAGTAAGCATTAAGCATAAATAATCAATTCCACACTAACCAACTTAAAGAAGAAACGATTCAGATTCTGACCACATTCTTTAAAATGTAGGAAACTTAATATGATGCTGTCTATTCTGTTCACAGAAATGTGCTGCTGCCGTAATAAGTGCTGCAAGCCATTAAAAAGTCGTCTAAAGCAGGAACTCATTAAAGGCAACTGCTTTGCAATTAGAGCTTTTAAAAAAAATATTTAGAAGAACTTGACTAAACACAACCACTTTCCTAAAGAAGGTTTAAACCATATCTTATGGTTTAAAACATTTCATTTTATTCTTTTTACAATATTTTTAAGGAAAAAAATGCTTTATACATATATTTCAGCTAAGCAATCATAGCTAATGTATACTTAGCTTGGATCTGTGCTGAAGACTAAATACTAAATACATTTCTTACGATGACATTCACAAGCACAAACACCGCAAATAACTGGTGCCTTGGAAAAAACTGCCTGTTAAACATCCAGTTGAACCTAAAAGAGTATTTTGGGGTTTTTGTCTGAACGACTTGTGCTTTCCAGCAATGGTAAAATCCTTACTGAAGACAAGTTTTGTGATTGGATTCACTTTTTATTTGACTGCATGGTTCATATATGGATGGGCTGTAATTTTAATTTATAGACACTGAACTACTTAAATATCCTTACAAATGCGTAAAATTCAAATCACATAAGATAAATGTAACATCTCTTCAGCTGAATAACAAATATCATACAAACTTACCTGCATGTGGCAGATTATCTAAATACTCACAGACTAACCAAACAATACAAGGAAAACTGATTTTACTGTGATTTTAGTAAGCATAAGCCAATCGGACAGTGAAGTGTTTCCTTTTAGGTTTGGAGCCGTGTGATCAAGGACACAACTGTCAGCATATTTGTGTCAACAGTGGTGACTCGTACATCTGCAAGTGTCGCCCTGGCTACATCCTGAATCCAGACAAGAAAACATGCTCACGTAAGAATAAAAATAAATCTTATTTCTCAGTATTCAGCATTGCTTAAGATTAAATATTGTACAGACACGTCTTTTGTTAGTTAGCTATAAGATTATATCCAAATAATAAAAAAAGTGCTCTATTAAATTACAGTTGTTGACAGCAATCTTGGTGTGCTTCAAGGTTCTATATTGAGTCCTCTTCTTTTACGTTTGTATAACAATGACTTTCCTGATCTTTGCCTGCGTCATAGTACTTGTCAGATACGTGCAGGGTGATAGAGTTGTGAATTTGCATAAAGAAACAAACAGGCTACAGAAGACCTGCAACTTGTAATCACTAATATGTATGACTGGTTGCATAAACCTCAGTGTATGTGTGCAGGTTCGCTTCAAGTTCTGTAAACAGAGCTCCAGATGCTGAAGCTCTAGTGACAGAGAAAGGACAGTCATTGGTACTGGGTTAAAAATGAGACAGAGTTTAACAACTTACTTAACAACCATTTACATACTGGCTTACAAAAATAAGCAAGTCTCTGCTAGTTTGAGCTGTATTACTGCATATGAATACAGTTAAAAACACAGACTGTTAGGTGGTGGAACTTTATAAATCCGTATCATCATCTTCCTCCTGAAAACTATCTCAGCCTGATGAGTGAATGCCTTTTTTTCAGGTGCAGATGCTTGTACCCAGGGACATGACTGCCAGCACATTTGTGTCAACAGCCGTGACTCGTACGTCTGCCAGTGCAGAACTGGATACGTGTTGAACACAGACAAGAAAACATGCGCACGTAAGAACATTTGTTTCTTTCAATAGATCATAAGTTTCAGCTGTGGTGACTGATAGATTTTCTGATTTTCGAAGTCCCAGTTTGCCTCAGAAGTCAAAGGTCTCTTCACATTAGCCAGCTTGCAGATGCAAAATTGGAACTTGCTGTTGCAAATGCTTTAAAGTAAGGGTTGACGTTCATGTCTTTACTTTGTTGTGTTTGCACAGCAATTTATGTAGTTTTGTATAGTACTTGGCATTTCAATCAAATAGGAAAACATTGTTAGAGGTCACAAAAGACTTGAGATTATGGACTGTCACCTTGCAACAACATGACTATGAACATAAACCAAAGTTACTTTGGGCTTACAAAGAAAAATCTAGAAATGTTTCTAGATGTGCAAAGCTGATGTAAACCTCACAGTATCTTCAACTACAGCAAAGCCTAGTTTTACAAAGTATTGACTAGGCACACCTTTTTTTTCTTGTTTAAATTTCTTTCCACTTACTTTGTCAGTTGTACAAAGTGACTCAGCAGTTTGTCACTATGAGGTGCTGTCTTGACAGCACCCCTTTTCTGGTTTAGATAAATGACTGCCAACGTATGTGTTTCAGCAAAGCCGACTATCACATATGCAAATGTTAAGAGGGATGTGTGTTAGAGGCAGACAAAAAAAAAGTGTAAATTACACTTTTGTCTGTTTTCCTCCCTTTTCCTTCGAACTTAGGCAAAAGATTTCTAGGTATCGCCAATTTACGTACAAAATTGTTTCTAAAACCACATTCCAGCTTGGCTGTACCGACAAAACTTTTGTTTGTGTGTCAATGTGGAAGTTTTTCTTTGCAGGTATGGATGCATGTTCTTCACAACATAACTGCCAACATATTTGTGTCAAAAGTGGAGATTCTTATGTTTGCATGTGTCGCAAAGGATATTCGTTGAATGCAGACAACAAAACATGCTCACGTAAGGAAACTCGCAGCCACGTTTAGTATGCTTTGCTGGTGGCTATGCTGAGGTTTCACAGGGATATAGAGACATGTAGAATTTTTGTGTGAGAATGCTTAAAAAAAATGGAGTAAATCCCAAATATTGCAAAATAAAAAGTTATAATCCTTGTATTAAACAGGAATATAGCTACTGTTCTTTTTGATTATTGTTGCATTAAAGCTTTGCATTGCTTGTTTCGCTTGTTTTAATTTCTTCGTCTGTTAGGCTAGAATTAATTGCAGCACTAGGTATTTTGTCATGCAAATTTGTGTCTTTCCAGGTTCTGATCCATGTGCCCTTGGACACGATTGCCATCATATTTGTGAAAATAGTGATGCATCATATGTCTGCAAATGTCAAGTGGGATATGTGTTGAATCCAGATAAAAAAACCTGCTCACGTAAGATTTTTCTTTTCTGGACAAGCAGTTGTTCACTGCATCTCATCTGAGGCACACAGATGTAATAGCTTCTCATTTCAGGTTCAGGTACATGTGCAGGAGAACATGGCTGCCAACACATTTGTGTCAAAACCGATGACTCGTTTGTATGTAAATGTAAAGCAGGATATGTTTTGAATCCCGACGGGAAAACGTGCATACGTAAGGATCCACATTCCACTCTGCATAAAAATATGAACAATTGAAAATCGTCACAGCAGGACTGCTTCATGTGCAGCTTTTTATGGCAGCACAAAAGAAAAGGATTTCTGATATCAGGTGTCTCTGATTCCTTTTCTTTTCAGGCTTAGACACATGTTCTCAGGGACATGACTGCCAGCATCTATGTGTCAACAGTGGAAGCTCATATGTCTGCAAGTGTCAGCTGGGATATTCGCTCAACATGGACAGAAAGACATGCTCACGTAAGCAAATTTATTTGTATTTTACTTAAAATCCAGCTTGATTTTCATAGAAAATTTCAGAAGTGTACATTTTCCAGGTTTCAAGGTGGAAAAGGATAAAAAAAAAATGGTGGCAGTTATATAGATACTTAGGACGCATTAACCTCTTGTAATAAACATATTTCTAAAATGTTTGCAAGGGCACTCTGTTACTTTTTTGTAGTTACTGGCATTGCTGCTTTTAACTTGGAAATTAAGACAACATGTCCTACCACTAAAAGCAGACCTTGTGCCAGCAGATTCTTGTGTACCAGTTTGACAACCTTGGACCTAGATGACTGTGAAATGTTCTTTCTTCTCTGTTTCCAAAATTTGTCTTTGAGGCAACTTGTGTCAACTCAATATATACTCTATATACTCGTTTGCATGTTTAACGTATAATAAAACTCTTTCCGTGACTCTTTCACACAATGAGATGCCAGTGCTATTCTGTGAAATAATTTTCATGCTCCCAGCATCATAACACGACAACAAAACTACTTTTTTGGAGGAGTAAAGTTGCAAAGCAGTTGGGCACAAACCATAAGCAGCAAAACATGCAGCATGACCATGCCAGTTGTCAGAATAGAAAATGGCATGGTCAATAGTTTCCTTAATTTATGGATCCTTATAAATGGGCAAAGAATCAGTAGATCAGATGATTATTTTCCATCCACAGTTTAGATTTTCTGGCATTTATATCTGCCTTTTTTCTACAATGGAAAAATGAATAAAACAGCCACCGGAAAACAAAAAGTCTGAATGTCTGATGTTAAGATAGATTACATTCTGGGACTTTTCTTTCTTATATCTCTTAGGTTGCGTGATTCAAACATTCACAGGTTATGTCATAGACTAAACATTAATTTGATAAACAAACTATGTTTGTGGGCAGAGTAAACTCACTCAGTGTCTTCCTTCAGGTTTGGATGCATGTATTCAGGGACACGACTGCCAGCATATCTGCATCAACAGTGGTCTTTCTTACAACTGCAAGTGTCGAGTAGGATACATACTAAATTCAGACCAGAAAACATGTTCACGTAAGTTTTTCTGTGTTCAAGGCACACCGTTCTCACACATCAAGTTGTTTGGTCATAGATGATCACATTTCCTGAATAAACAGTCTGGCACGGTCTTCCCTATAACTGTTGGAGTGTCCATAGAAATTTACATGACTCTCAATACAGGCCTGTGTTAACATAATGCCAAGGCAGGAAACAAATATGCCCATTTATCCAGGGAAGAGCTGCAAGGCCATGTCCAAACAACTTAATGACCATCATTCAACTGTGGGAAAGATGTACTCATTACACTCTACTAAGGAGTTTGTATCTTAAATGGAATGGAGCTGAGCTTTATCTCAAATTCTATTTAGAATGATCATGTTAAAGGCACAGTATGTAACTTTTATAAATATAAATATATATATACATACATACAGACAGTTTTTCTTGCCCTTCCCTGAGGTCCTACTGACATCTGCAGAAATGCACAACTGAGTCAGAAACTTATTGCTGCCGATTGCTCTCAGAAGCATTGTTGCAATGACCTGTTAAAGGTGGAATGTTGAAAAGGGACAGAGGTCCAATTTCAAGGTGTCAGATTACAAAGTCAAATTTAATGTTTGCATTTTTATAACCTCTGAAGGTAACATAGACACTAGATTGTGCTATAAAATAGTAACATGTGCCCTTTTTAAGACCGTTGTACATAAACAAACGTCTGCAAATCTAAAAAAATCTGAAGAAATGTTGAAGAAAAGAAGAAATCCTTACACAATAATCTAAGAGAGTGATAAAACCTTACAGATAGTTACTGCTAAGGGTGGTTTTACAGAAAGACCTAACTTCAAACAGAAACTTTGCAGTTCATTGTAGTCTTAACATTTTTGCACCATGTACTTGATTTCAGTTATTATTAATCCATTAGTTGAAAAATTACTACTGGCTTTATTACAAAAAGGGTCAATAGCTGTGCTTTTTACCTGCAGGAACGGCTCCAAAACTATTTGCGTTTAACTCATTTCTGCACCTTTAAATTAAAATGTGTGTTTATTTCTTCTTTTGGAGGTTTTTCTGCCTTTATTTCTTCTTCTTGTTTATAACTACACAAAGATCAGAAATTGATAAACAGTATGTTTAGTTGTTCTACACAGTTTATGGGTTCTGTAGGAAAACGTTTAACTATTAAAACATTAGATTCTTTCCATTGGTAGTAACATGTTGCTTTTATATTTGTCTGGATGTCTTTTCATGTTGTGTGTCTTAATATCCCATTTAAGGTGGACTTCATTAAGTAAGCATGTTAAGGTCGTAATTGGTTACACTTTTTGACATTTTAGAAAAACTACTAATCTTTGTCTTTAACTAAAATCATCATAGACCCAATCTATTGTGTGTGCAATCTGAGCCACCTTATATGAAATAACACTTTCAGTTTCATCTAACATTGATCTCTGATTCCAATATCAAATTCTTTACCTGCTATGTCATATACCCAGCATACGATGATCAAAAATTTCTTCTGCCCATGTCAGACATGTGTTTTTGTTGTTTCAGAGGAAATGAGGAGTGAAATTTCAGAAGATGCCTGCATGTGCGAAGCTCAAATTGTATTCCAGAAAAAAGTGCAGTCAGCCATTCAGGAGCTCACCAGGAAAAATATCCTTTTCTGAGTCCATATATTTAGATTTCATTTTACAACTTAAATTGGTTTTAAAGACAACAATCTTTCAGATCAGTTTATATTATACAATATTTTACATTAAAATTGCACTTTTTTTCCCATAAAATATTTACATTTCCTTGACTGTTTGTTCACTTTCTGAACTTTCAGACAAAGTAAACGACATTGAGGGCACATTCCAACATTGAGAACAAAGAGGAACTAGAGGAAAATGTCAAGCACTTTTATTCCAATCAGTGTTACATAATATCATGTTCTGTAAAAATTTTAATTTCCTAATGTCTGAAAATCTGCATTGTGTTTTTAATCTTACAACAAATTGCTCTGGTGCTGTGTTTCTGATAAACTTACATTGATGGCAACTCTGGTGTAATTTACATTAAAAAAAAGACAACTCAACTGAACTGTGTTTATGTCTTCTTGTATAAACCAATTAAAAGTTATATAATTTGCTTTGATTTCTAAAAGCAGGTCAAGTTTTTTTTTGTTTGTTTTAGCAAACAAAAAAATGGTTGAACTCTCTGGTGAAATAGTTCAGGGAGTTCAAATGTGACTCAGACTTGGCCCAGTTTTCTTGGCAACAATGCTTTTAATTAGAGATTATGTCAAGCTAAAGGTTTTGAGAATGTATTTTCTATAAACAGTTATTTTATTTTATTTTATGTGTTTGTGTGTCTACATTTGAATAATGCATTTTGGTGCTTTTTGAAATAGAAAACAGTTACTTGCATGTTTCCTAACAGCTGCCTAAATGAATACATTTTATGAATCAATGTTTTCCACACAACTGTCTTCACTCTTTTAAAGGCATAGTCTTTATATTACTGCTGATACTTATTGCTACTTTCCTATCTGATCAAAAGTGATGACATCATTAACTAAGTTAGGATATTTTCATGAATACATGCTTTATGTGACAGGTGTATTGTTATTTGAGAGCCACATTGCGTCGAATAAGCAATATTGTGCTTATTCAGACTATAAATTACATTGTATTTTACTGGGATTTTATTCGTTAGCCCAACACATAACAGTGAAATGGAAAGATAGTAATACATGGCTTTTATTGTCTTACAGCTGGCAAGCTGAAAAGTGTAAAATGCACTGTGACCCTTTCCTCTGATAACCTAAAATAAAATCAGGTGCAATCAACTGCCTTTGGTTTTCACTTAACAGTAAATGGTGTGTAATTTCATATCAGAATAAATGTGTGAAGGCTCCAGAGGTTTGCTAGAGAACATCAGTGATCAGAGATAATGTACTGTCATTGGAAGCATGACTGTTATAAAACAATATCTAAACATTTGAACATCGAATGTTGTACTGTCCATCACCTGAAAACAGAGTATGATATATGAGGGCAACCCTGACATGACATGATCACCTAAACTGACAAAGAAATAATCAGAAAACCATCCAAGAACTCTGTGGTTGGTTTGGAGGAGCTCCAGAATTATAGGGCTCAAGTGGTGAAATCTGTTGATAGGACAATAACTATACATGCACTCCACAAATAACTATCATGGAGGAGTAGCAAGAAGAAATTCCTAATTTTAAAAGAGCTCTAAAAATTCTTATTTGCAGCTTTACGCGACACAGAAGTTATGTGACACATGGAGCTCCAGACAGCCTTCTGAGAAATGCAATGTTTGACAGACTCATGTGAAGACATGGTAGTAGCAGCCTCATACTACGGAAATACCTTCATTAAGCAGTGACAAGCAAGCTGATCAGATTGGAAGATACAGTGACACAAAGGAAAATCCTAGAGAAAAAAACTGCTGGAGCCTGAAGATGAGACTTGGGTGAGGTTTATCTTCCAGCAGGAAAACAGCTCCAAACAAACGGCTTGAGAAATAATGAAATGGTTTCAACCAGTTAATTTTATGCGTTAGAATAACCTGGTCAAAGTCTAGACCTAAATGACAACTAAGTGAGAGACAGTGGTATGATTTAAAAAGCGCTGTTCACACATTCTCTCCATTAATTCTGAGTAAGCTTGAGCTATTTTTGCACATTTTAGATTTACAAAACTGGTAGAAGCATACAAAAAAAGACTTACAGCTATTTCATAAAAAGGTGTTTAAAGAATTTACATTTACTAAGAGGAACTTTGAAAAACGTGTTTATTCTCCTTTTACTTATCAATGCACCACTTTGTGTTGGTGTAGCACATAAAATTCCCCAAAATTACATTGTAATTTGTGGTTGCACCTCTCAAAGAAACAAACAAATTCAAAGCTGAGAATTTGGCTTTGCAATGTAAATTAATGGAAATTTGGCACCACTTATTTTTTAAAGATTTTTCTTACTCAGATAAAAACAACGAAGTAGTTTTATCAATAGGAAAAGTATGCTAAAGTTTGTGTAATGCCTTGTGTTCATGAAAAATTTAGGTCTGCTTAATTTATGTGCAACAGTGCAAACCATGGCATGTTTAAATTCTTTCATGCAAAACTAGACGCAAAAAATAACTTGCAGCACAGCGATTTTACTGAATTTTAGAGAAGTCAGACAAATTTACTTTAAAACAAGTCTTAATTATGATGCTTTAATGTTTTTTTCCTTTTGTTTTTCTTTTTTCGGGATAAATAGATGGAAATTTAGCTCATAGTTAGTCAAGGTATTGCAAAGCCTAATCCCATTTAGAAAAACAAGCAAACGAGCAAGACTTTTCGGCGATTAGGTCGAAATGTTCCTGCCGCAGCACTTTAACGAGAAAAACTACAACTACCAGTAGCACGAAATTCTTGATGTTTCCGGTCTATGGTTACCATGGGAGACGTTTGGTAGCCGAAGACGTTGATGGTTCCAGTCTGTCAACAAAAGCAGTAAAACTTCGTCTGTGAACCGTTTTGAAACGCTGTATCCATCGTTACTTCTTATAACATAAGAGTGGCTTTACTATGTACAGTTAGAAAAAACAAAATGTGTTTCCTTTTGTTTTCGTAGGTATTTAAAGCTAACCTAGCTAAGCTAACGGTGTGGGCTACAGTAAAAACGACGCATTCAAACAGGCCACGCGACTAATTTTAGCTCGTTTTAAGAGTTACATTTCCTGACCGAGACATTTATTGTATATTCGTATGTTAAAGTCAGAGTTAATATTATTCCGCAACCACCATGTTCATTTATCTCAGCAAAAAGGTGAGCAGTAAAACCACTGACCAGTATGTCATATTGGAAAACAACTTGCCTCTCACGTTCCTGTGTCCTCTAGATCGCTATTCCCAACAACATTCATCTGAAATGCCTGTCCTGGAACAAACACCAAGGGTTCATTGCATGTGGCGGAGAAGATGGTCTGCTCAGAGTGTTGAAGCTTGAAACACAGACAGGTGAGTTGAAAGTTTAAAACTGGAGTTTGGTTTCTTTTACAGCTTTACTTGCTTTGTGCTGTGATAAAACAATAACAACAACAGCAAAAACCTCCGAAATAAACAAAACAAAGATACAAGCAAATCAGCTGTAAAACATTTCCTAGATGTTTTGGGGAGAGATTGAATAGCAATTCATCTCGGAAAAGGTGAAGCAGTTATTAATAATAATAAAAAAAAGGGATGGAAGTATTGCAGAAAATATGGGGAAAGTATCAGAAAAGAAGAACATTTCACAAAATACTAGAGGGTCAAAGAGTATAAGGAAAATATCAGAAGAGATGAAATTATTATAAAATACTATGAATTGATCATGCAGAACTTAAAGGTGTGGTGGCTGTTATGGGGAGAAAGAAGAAGAACAACTGTAAATATATTCTAATGCAACATGAAAGAGAGAGATTGACTTGACATGGTACACAAGGCAATTAGAGAATAGTCATTGATGAAAACAGCTAAAGAGCAGTAAATACAAATAGAAACACTATTTTGTTATCAAGGGGGAAAATGGCTGTTATGGAGAATTTAGTTTGATGATAAGACAATGTTTCACACAGGTGTACTATATATGTTATGGCACAAGACATGTAACAGATACAGCAAACCCCTGAAAGAAGGTCCTTTGATCTGATGAGAATAAAGATGTACCTTTTGGCCCAGAAGCAAAGAGCTGAAATCTAGCAACTTGAACTCAACCTGATAGTACAAAATAAAAATATGGTTCTGCTTAAGAAAAATAGATGCTTTTCTTAAGCAGGGACAGGGAAACTGGACAGGGAAAACATCTGGAGATTTTATAACAAAAACCTCACAAAAAACTGTGGAATATTTGGAAGTGTATAATACATACAGAATTTCACTTTATACAAAAAGTAAAATAGTTGAAGAGGTATGGATATTTTTGAATATCACTTCTAGAAAAAATAAAGTAGAGGGAGTTTGTTTTATATCGACATCATTACCTAATAATGCATGAGTTTGTTTTGCTGAATCCGAAAACCTCAGCCTTCAGTTAAATACCTGTTGTAATGGTAGTAAGGATTAATGTTCTGTATGTGTCAGAGTGTATTTATGAAATGTTACATAACATTTGTGTGACTGAGATTATGGGGGAAATAAAACAATAGCCATTACAGTTTAAAAGAAATCTGCTGAAACTTTAATAGGCTTACTACAGGTCTCTCAATGTTCAGTCACTACAAGCACAAGTGGTACCACTCTATCGGTGGGACAGGCCTTCAGTTGTTCTGTAAATGATAAATGTACTAAAAAATTGATCAAGACTGTTGTTTTTAAACATTCGTAAAGCAAATAGCTAAATTGAGTGTACTTAATTGTAGGTAATTATATCCCCATTTTGTTCTGCATTCTCATAATAAATTGGGCAAGTATTAACTTCACAGTCACATTAGATTTTTGAGTATTGTGATCACGGAAACAAAAGAAGGCAGTAATAAATGTTTCCCTGATACTGTACAACTCGCAATAAATAATAAATCATCTCATTAATGGTTTTACTGTCTTTTAGACGACAATAGACTGAAAGGTCTTGCTGCCCCCAGCAACCTGTCCATGAATCAGACTTTGGAAGGACACAGTGGTGAGTATTGTGCTCAGCATTATTTTGCATGATTGTTCCTGCATGAAGTGAAATGAAATTTACACGCTACAAGAAATGCTCCCTTACAGTTTTTTTGTGGGGTGATATTTATACTTTTTGAGTACATCCAGCATCATACTATAACAGAATAAGTTACGTCTGACTCAGTAGTTGGACATATTGCAAAGAAATATATTTCTTCTTAAGATGTACAGCCAATAGGGTTTGAGCCTTATGTTTGTTTTAGTCCAGCACTCTATTCTAAAATATATTTTTGAAATGCATATGTAATTGCTTTATGTGTTTTCTTTTCTTTTTTTTATTATTTGTCTTTATGTTGGTAGTTGGTATGTTTATGTTTTTACATTCATAGCAATTGTAGTATCCAAGCAAAAATGAGTAAAATAAAAATGATCTCCCTTTTCACACTTGAAACACCTTCAGGTGCAGTGCAGGTAGTGACCTGGAATGAACGGAATGAAAAATTGACAACCAGTGACCAGAATGGACTCATTATTGTGTGGATGCTGTACAAAGGTGAGGACAGCAGCCAAAGTAAGATTGTGTTTGTTTTGTAGCGAATTTGTGTTGCTTAGTTGTCAGCCTTTGTTGTGTCCCAAGGTGCATGGTACGAGGAGATGATTAACAACAGGAACAAATCAGTAGTGAGGAGCATGAGCTGGAACGCTGATGGTCAGAAGATCTGCATTGTGTATGAAGACGGGGCTGTCATTGTTGGATCGGTGGATGGTACTGTTACTTTAAGTGAAAACAATACGTAGCATTAAGGCAGTAAAAGTTCCCGTTTAGAAAGATTAAATTGTTTAATTTACTTTAACAAATGTATTCATTGCTTTACGAACAAATGGATATAAACATATTTAATATGATTCTTGCATTTTGTATTTGTATCATTTGTAGGCAACCGGATCTGGGGAAAGGAGTTAAAAGGGAGTCAACTTGCTCATGTTGCTTGGTCTCCTGACAGTAAGATCCTGCTGTTCGGCATGGCCAACGGCGAAGTACATATTTATGACAATCAAGGAAACTTCATCGTGAGTGTGTGAACTTAAATGGAGTATTGTTGTTGCGCAACACCTCCGCCCCACCCCCCTTCTCTCTCTCTCTACTTCCCCTTCTCAGAGGAGGGAGATATGCTACCAGCTCTCCATCTAACGGGTGAATTGAGTTTCTTAAATCTGCTGGGATTTACCCTATCGAGAACTGAAGTGAACTCTGTTTAAGCTGGCGTCGAGAAAGACTAGCCTGGTTTCTGATGACCTCCCTCCAGATGTCCCACCCCTTTTCACCCTGTGAATTAGCCAGATCGAGCAGCCTGCAATCAATTAGTTTCACAGAGCACACCTGTTAATGGTCACTCTTTCTCTTTATTACAACTTGCACTTGTTACTGAGCCAGGTTGGTTTTAGTGACTCGTGCAAGTCCCAAGGGTGTTGTTTTAGTTTTGGCTAAAAGCAACCTATAAAACGTTTTCCACTTTTTCCTCACAGAATCAAACTTCATAGCTATTGTGAAACTCGGCCATGTTGAGCTGCACAACCTTCAGTCTTTCTTGTTGTCATGGAAGAACATTAATAAGTTACACATTCCTTTGGTCATAAAAGATCTTGTGAATGAGAAGGATTGGGACAGTTCTACCTGAACCCACTGTTTTTCTGAATGCTTTCTCAATTAAAAAATGTATAATAATTTCATGGTCTACTTTTTGCTTACTCTGAATGTTGTTACTTTTCAGATGAAAATGAACATCAGCTGCCTCGCCGGGGCAACCGGAGCTGTCAGTTTAGCTGGAATCCACTGGTACGCAGGAGCTGGGGGTTACAGTGAGCCGGACAGTCCGTGCCTCGCCATCTGTTTCGACAATGGAAGGTGTCAGATCATGCGCTATGAGAATGATGAGAGTGAGCAACTGAAAACCTTTTCACTCCTTCATTTTGAAATTGAGAGAAATGTTTTCTAACAGCCACTTGACACTACTTTATTCTCAGACCCAGTATTTATCGACGCTCTGATGAATGTTATCAGTATCCAGTGGAACCACTGTGGCAGTGTGCTGGCTGTGGCAGGTTCCCTCAGAGCCACAAACGTGGACAAAGAATTTAATGTGGTGCAGTTCTACACACCGTTTGGAGAGGTAAGTCTGTATATCAAAAAAGTATTGTATAAAATATCATTTCTATACTTCACAAAGTCTACGGTCGAATCAATAACGTTACTAAATATGAAAAGTAATATAACGATGATAACCACCAATATAATTATTCATTTTTAAGAAGCATTAACAAGTGGGGGTTAAAAAATCTTATGAAATGATTGAAAAATGTTTCTTTCAATGCGTTACCTGTTGATTGCTTGTGTGCAGCATCTGAGAACTCTGAAAGTATCCGGGAAGCACTTATCTGGGATCTCATGGGAGGGAGGAGGTCTGCGAATCGCCCTGGCTGTGGACTCTTACATCTACTTTGCCAACATAAGGCCAGATTACAAAGTAAATACTAACACTCTTTATTAATACTGGCAGATTGTTTGTGGTAGACACTGCTAAATTCATGAGATCCTGATGGTCTGACTGATAAGCTTGTTTCAAGATTTCTAGGTAAGTTATACTTGGATTAATTGTTTCAGAGAAAGACTTAACTTTAGGTCTGAATTACTCAGCAAGTCTTTAGTGTCAAGGGAAGTAAAGAGATTTGATAACATAGAAATGACCCAGATGGTTTGGGTAATTCTTCTCACACTTTTTCTTGTGTTTCACCAGTGGGGCTACTGTTGCAGCACCGTGGTGTACGCCTACACAAAGCCAGAGCGCCAGGAGTACTGTGTAGTTTATTGGGACACCAAAAACAACGAGAAGTTTGTGAAATATGTCAAGAACTTAATTTCTATCACTACCTCGGGGGACTTCTGCATCCTGGCCAGCAAGGCCGATGAAAAACAACCTCAGGTAATAAAGAAACAAGACATTGGTTTTACTATCACTTTAAAAAGCTCCGTTTAGTCTCAGTGACTTGATTCATGTTAGAAAATAGAGATTGTTCTTTCGTCTTGTTTTTCTAATTTGCTGATTTACAGGACGATGTTGGGTCAGATACCATGAATCTTGCGAGGGTAATGTTAGATTTTAAATCTCGCACTACAAAATAGTGTGATCTGTCTTGGTATCTAGGTCACATAATAATCTTCTGTGTATTTTTCAGTACGTCCTGATCCTCTGCAATTCTATTGGTACTCCTCTGGACTCCAAATACATCGACATCGGTTAGTTTGATACTGATTCTTCAAATTATTTTTAAGAGTATGGAATAAAGTGCTTTGTAAATGTTTTGCCACGTTACAACCACAAGCTTCAAAAGTTCTTATTGGGATTTTTTTTTTTTTTTTTTTTTGCTCCATCAACACAAACTTGCTCATAATTATTAAGTGGAAGGAAAGGATCTCTGTTTTTTTTTTTTGGGGGGGGGGGTTATAAGTTATAATATGTGTTCTGCCCTCCTGAGTGGACACAATCTCTTCTCTTTGGTTACAGCTGCCTGTCTTTACCTGTTCAACAAATGTTTGGCCACTCTTTTTTGTAAAGTAATTTTGGATCACTCAGATTAGAGAGCATCCTTCACAGACCAGCTGGGTCTACACTGAGATCAAATTTTGGAGGGAGTTGGTTGCAATCGTTTTCACTTGGGGGTACCAGAGTAAAGGGAGCCTAATGCATATCCTTGGCATGCTTTCAAAAGGTTTATTTGTGAAGTGTTTGAAAACCCTGCTTCTTTTTCCTGTCTGTTCCCCTATTATGTGTTAACTGAATGCATAAAATCTCTGTTCAATATGTTGATTACAATTACGAAATATGGAAAAGGTCTCGAGGTATATGAGTGCTTTTCCCACATAGTCTGTAAAATAACATAGTAAAAGCTGGCACAAATTAATTTCATCCCAAGGTGCCAAAAGCTAAGCAAGTAACATGTTGATTTTTTTTTCTTTCTGGTTAGATCCATTATTTGTTACCATGACGAGGACACATGTCATTACTGCTTCCAAAGAAGCTTTCTATCTGTGGCAGTACAGAGTGGCAAAGAAACTGACCGCCCTGGAGATTAACCAAGTGACCAGAACCAAGAAAGGGGGCAGGGAGAGGTGAGTCCAGACAAATTTATTACATTTTCCCTTATTATCAGAAGGTTTACACACATATTTGGCAAACAAAACAACACGTTTTCATAAATCTCTGCGTTCTACACAACCCATCACTCAACGCTTATAGTGGAGCACCACAGTGCTATTTTGTGCTTTACTGGCTCATCATTACAGTGCAAAGTGTTGGCCCTGAGAGCACAGTGAAAAGGATTCATTCATTCATGAAATACCACTGAGGTTCCAGACTGTATGGTTGTGTTTTATTGCCCTGCCAAGACTAGCCTTGCACCCGGACCAAAGATCACACCCGAGGAACGGCAGCTGCTTGTCTGTGTGCTTTCTCTTGCTCATGCGCCCAGTTTCCGCTCTCTGCAGGTTCTATCACATCGACAGCAATCCATCTGGAGGCAATGATGATGATCCAGATATTTCAAATGCCTTTGCAGTAAGATATGTTTGTTTTGCCTCTTTAGTATTTATGCATTCAAAAGTCCCAGTTTGGTAAAGTTCCCACTTTCACTAAAAGCTTTTCAAAATAGCAGCCTCCCTTCTATCTCAAGATAACAAAAGCACTTACAGGTGATTTTAATTATGTAATTAACCTAGATGGACGAATAAAACAAAGAGTTCACTATGAATCAAAAAGTATTACACTTCTTATTGATCTGTTCTGCTTTATTTTCAACAGGCAACTCGAGATCCCATCTGCTGCATTACAGCAACAGATAAAACCCTGATAGTGGTATGTACATTTCTGTTTAATAGAAGAAAGGAAGTCAATTCAGTGAATCAAGGCAATAATTCTGTACTGTCAGTCAACTTGTTGTCTCACTGATTTAAAGTTTTGAAATAAAAGTCACACGTGTGTAAAAACATATCTTTGTAAAAGAAAAAAGTGTTTGTTGTTACAGGGGCGTGAGTCCGGTATCATCCAGAGATACACCCTTCCAAATGTAGCCCTCATCCACAAGTATTCCTCTAACAGCCGAGCTCATTATCTGTCTCTAAACTGCGACTCCAGGTAGCCACTAACTGGCATCTGCTGTGTTGCAGAATAAGCCAAGATAAGTTTGAACAATAATCTAAGAACATTATATTTCTGATTTTAAGTCTCATAATTTATCATCATCTTCAGTCGTCTGGCCATAATTGACATCTCGGGCTTGCTGACTTTGTTGGACTTGGAAGTTCATCCTCCTGGAAGCGAAGGGACAGGAGACCAGGCCGCTGCAGGAGATCCGTCTAAGTTTGAGCGTAAAGATGTCTGGGACTTGAAGTGGGCAAATGACAATCCGGATTTGTTTGCGGTGATGGAGAAAACCAGGATGTATGTGTTCAGGAACCTTGACCCAGAAGTAAGCTTTTGAGTGTGATCAGAACAAGTGTACAGCTGTCTAATTTACAGTTAAAATATGTTAACACATCTCTAAATCTGTACTAAACAGGAGCCCATTCAAACCTCTGGGTACATCTGCAACTTTGAGGATCTAGAAATCAAATCAGTTTTGCTTGATGAGATTATGAAGGTAAACTACAGTTATTAAGACAAGAAATAATCACAGTGGTTATTAACTCATTTTTTTTTTGTTTTTGTTTGATTTTAATCATTGTGAACTTAAAATTTGGTCACACAATTATTTTAATGTAACATGTCAACATTTAACAGCTAAATGTACATGTCTTGAGATAACTACATAGTTTCAGTCCATGCACATTTATCAGATGATCATGGGTTGATTCTGTGCAGAATCCAGAGCGGCCAAACAAAGACAACCTTTTTAACTTTGAAATCCGCTCCCTGAGAGACAGCAGAGCACTGATTGAGAAAGTGGGCATTGAAGACGCTTCACAGTTCATTGAAGACAATCCTCACCCAAGACTCTGGTGAGTTTTTCTTAACACAGTGCTGGAATTATTTTCCCAGATTTCTTTTGTTGATGTTTATAACTTACTCTTCTTTTTTGGAGCAGACATGTAGCTCGCACTGTAATGTTGACTTTTTGAAGTGAAAAGATTGTAAAAACCCTAAAGTAAAAAAAACAAAAACAATCCACTTATAAAAGGTTCATAATATTTGAACTTTTCTTCACCCTACCAACAGAAACGTCTAGCTCCCATATGAGTACAAACAGCAGTGTGTGTGTGTGTGAGTGTTTGCAATTGTGTGTTCTCTGGGTCAGGTGTCAGTTCTTGCAGGATCACTCAAAAACTGGTGGTAACAACAAAACCAGCCTTCCTTATGTATTAGTCACAATCTGTAATGGTAATAATATTTACCATCAACTTTAGGCTTTTCCACTGAAGAGATTTCATAAATCTTGAGATGTATGCAATTGACTTGGATAGCAATAAATAAACTGAACTGAACTAATTCTAAATGAATACATTTCATGCTATGTAGCCCTTATCTTTGCAACTTAACATAGTGTCTCTACATGTTTCATTGCTAACCTACCAGGCACCTTCTGGCCGAGGCAGCCCTACAAAAGCTGGATCTGAAGACAGCCGAGGAGGCGTTTGTCCGCTGCAAAGACTACCCGGGCATTCAGTTTGTCAAGCGCCTGGGCAACCTGCAGAGCGAGCCCATGAAACAAGCCGAAGTGGCTGCCTACTTCGGCAGATTTGAGGAAGCTGAGAGCATGTATCTGCATATGGATCGGAGGTACATGGAGACACTGTATGCCAACTTCTCTTGAAATTCAATCAGTTATTTATATGTGACGGTGCCTGTCTCGGTAGGGATCTCGCCATCAACCTAAGGATCAAGCTGGGAGACTGGTTCAAGGTTCTGCAGCTTCTCGACACAGGCTCTGGATACTCAGATGACGCTCTGCTTGCTCAAGCCAATAATGGCATTGGAGATTACTTTGCTGACAGACAGAAGTGGTATTTAATTCTAGTTTTCATCTTCTAATTGTTGGGAGCATTTCTACATGTCAAGTAAAAACAATGACAACAACAACAACAAAAAAGTTTTCTTTGTGGATTATTGTGTAATTATAGAATTATGACGTCTTAGTTTGGATGCAAATGGGGGAAAAATTGATTCTGAAAAGAAACAATTGAAGAAGAGAGTAGCCAAAAAGATTTATCTCCACCACCCCAATTTTTGTTCAATTCTTCTTTAGGGTAAAAAGGAGCTGAATCATTGTTCTCGCTTTTAAACATCTTCCTTTAAAGGGTGAAGGCAGTCCCATACTACCTTAAGGGACGTAACCAAGAGAGGCTGGCAGATTGTTACTACAAGTTGGAGGACTACAACGGCCTTGAGCAGCTAGCTGCAGACCTCCCTGAAAATCACAAACTATTACCGGTGCGCCAAACTTAAATAATTGTTTTTTTTTTCCCATGAGATTTGCGGGCATTTGGACAATTTGTAAATTTGCATTATATCCCATTTCATTGCCTATTTGTGTGTAGGAAATCGGAGAGATGTTTGCCACAGTGGGGATGTGTGAGCAGGCTGTGAAGGCCTACCTCAAGTCCAACCAGCCAAAAGCAGCGGTGGACACATGCGTCCATCTGAACCAGGTGAGAGCCAGACGGATGAGCTGTGGCGCCGGAGTTTCCGAGTGACGCACGGATCCTACAGGATCAGCCAACCTGGATCCTCCTGCCCACCCGCTCATAGATATTTGGCTCTTGAGTGTGAATCCTGCTCTAAAACTTTCATCTTTGCTGCAATAGCCCTTTGGTTGGACACAATGTAAAATTATGAACATTAGAGCTTTTTAAATTTTACATTTAAAAGTGGCCCTTTAGGGAATTTTAATATTTACTTTCTAAATATAATGTTTTGCAGTGACTAATCAAAAAAGGACTTGATGTTCTTTCTCTTTAATTGCTTTTTCATCAGTGGAACAAAGCCGTGGAACTGGCAAGAGCTCACAACATGAAGGAGATCAAATCTCTCCTTTCCAAATATGCCTCTCATCTTCTGGAGGAAAATAAAACTCTGGAAGCAGTGGAACTTTATCGGAAAGCTCACCACTTTCTTGATGCAGCCAAACTCATGTTTAAGGTGGGCTTAAAGTTGTATTTTTATTATTAGAAACAAGTTTTTTTTTTTTTTTTTATTATAATCAGGTCAAAAAGTCTGTTCATGACTCCCTGGATTTAAACACCTTTTTTGGATAAAATCTCTCCTTGGCTGAGTGAGATTTGGCCAAAATTGACACTAACTTACTAAGCCACAAATAAGATTTACAAGCTGCTAGAAGAACTCCAAGCTCAGGGTGTTTTTGGCTCTGTTTTAGTCTGTTCAAGCAGGACGTTTTTACATTTTGGATGACATTCTTTTGGTTGAGGCTCCTCATAGCTCCAGTTTGTTAGTAGTAATCTACACTATATTTACAAATATCGAACGGTGAATTGAGGATTGTGATCGTGACTTCTGATTATAGATAGCGGACAAGGAGGCGAAGAAAATGAGTCGACCTCTGCGGGTGAAGAAGCTTTACGTTCTGGCAGCTCAGCTTGTTGAGGACTACCATGAGCAGGTGAAGACATCCCAGCAGATCAAAGCCAAAGGGAAGAAGTCAGAGGTAATTTACTGCACTTCATCTGTACCCTGTAGTTAGTGTGTAGTTAGTTTCTTCAATAAAGCTTAACCATAAATATAGCTTTGGACCATTTAAAAGCTTACTGAAACAATATTATGTATTGCTGTGCGTATCATTATTTGTAATTAGGCAACATTCGCACTTGCTGGCCTTCTGGAAGAAGATGCGACGTCATCAGACAACCGCATCGCTGACAGCGCCTGGCGTGGAGCTGAAGCGTATCACTTCTTCCTGCTCGCTCAGAGGCAGCTCCATGCAGGCTACCCAGAGAACGCCACACGCACAGGTGCAGAATAATTCCCACTTACCTAAAATTATAAATATATCAATATAATTTTATATAAATGTGTATACACGTATTATATGATTACGGTATTCCTTACGAGATTGATAAAAAAACAGCACATATTTGTGGAGTTTGAATCGATTCTGTTAATTACAAACCAGATTCATCAGATAATTTTCTACTGTCTTTAAAAGATAACTATCCATCCATCCATTTTCTTTACACCCTTGTCCCTTAGTGGGGTCGGGAGGGTTGCTGTTGCCTATCTCCAGCTAACGTTCCGGGCGAGAGGCGGGGTCACCTGGACAGGTTGCCAGTCTGTCGCAGGGCAACACAGAGACACACAACCACACACTTAGGGGCAATTTGGAGAGGCCAATTAACCTGACAGTCATGTTTTTGGAATGTGGAAGGAAACCGGAGTACCTGGAGAAAACCCACGCATGCACAGGGAGAACATGCAAACTCCATGCAGAAAGACCGGGGTCAGGAATCGAACCCAGAACCTTCTTGCTGCAAGGCAACAGCTCTACCAACTGCGCCACTGTGCAGCCCACTAAAAGATAACTACTGCTAGATTATTATTTTAGAAGTCTTCTGCCACCTGGTGTTCAACAACTGCAATCCTGAAATTATCCACTGAAATGTTTCATTGAGGAAATCTCCTCCCAAACTACCACTGTGAATCATCTACCTCCTCATGGTGTTACAGAAACAGTCAGAAACATGCAGATCAGATGTAAAACATGGACCTGTGCAAACATCAATAACTATATTTTCTAAAGTATCATATCTTTATAAGTCTTAGGAATCACGCTACAACAATCTGTGCTCATTCTTGCCAAAACCTAATGAGCGTATGAATTACTTATAATCACAATCACTCATAAATAAAATTTATATACTCCAAGTCAAACCCATTTCTAAATCATATGAGATGAAGATGATGCATAATGATTGTTTTTACTCAACTGAGCTTTCTGTATGTATGACATATTGTCTTGTGTTACTTCATTCGCCAGCTGTTGACAAAGCCAGTTAGTTTAAAGCTTAAATCTGCTGGGAAATCATTCAGTGGAAATTTTTCAGTTTGTAGACCCACTAAACTTTGCCTCATGTTTTCCATCTTACAGCCCTTCATCTTCGTGAGTACGAGGACGTCATCCCCGCAGTTGAGATCTACTCCCTGTTGGCTCTGTGTTCTGCAGCGAACCGGTCCTTTGGCACCTGCTCAAAGGCCTTCATCAAGCTGGAATCTCTGGAGAGCCTCAGCTCTGAGCAGCGGCAGCTCTACGAGGATTTGGCCCTGCAGATTTTCACCAAATATCCCCCGAAGGACAGCCGCATGGTGGAGACCCAGCGCTCTTCAGAGGGGTGAGAACGCCACAGTGTCAAGATCAAACCCTCATTATATCCATAGAAATTTCCACTGTTAGTGTTGACTCAAAACAATACATTATAAACAATAAGCCTTCTGCAAAGAACACCAAGACCATCCCTGGAAGTATGTATGATTATGTTAACGGCATATCAGAGCATAGGGGGTCTTTATTTTCTTTGAAAAGTTGCCACAGCATTTCCTGGTATCCCTTCAACCTGTTCTGCTTTTCTTTTTTCATTAGAGCTGAGGGAAAACTGCCCACATGCATCGTGACCGGTCGTCCTATCCAGGAGTACCAGTTTTGGATGTGCAGTGTGTGTAAACACTGCGCATTGGAACAGGAGATTACTAAATATAACTGTTGCCCTCTGTGCCACAGCGCACTAGTGTAAGGAACAAAGTTGTCCGGGAGGACTCTGTTTCAGATAGAAAAGGGAAGTTTTAAACATCTGCCTTTTATTTTGTGTTAAATGTTCAGATCTCCTAAAAAGGCAGACACGTGGTTATTAGAAACAAGCAGCTCAATGAATACATGCTGTTGATAGTCTAAGCAGGAAATGAAATCTTGAGTTTTGTTTCACTTTGTATATGTTTAAAAGTTAAATGCATTTTGTCTTCAAATGTTTTAATTACTTAAGCATAAGAAGTTTGTATCTGGTTTTACAATAAAGTCAAAAGTAAACACACTGTTTCACTAAATTCTCAGATTTTTTTTTTTTGAGAACTTAATCTGTTTAATAAATAATACAAGTTCTCAATTTTGGATTAACAAGCAATTTTAATTTCTTTTTTTTTTTGTCTCATTCTGTTGTTTTTCTAAGATTTGAAACAAGGGTTTTAGATCCAGGAGTAAAAACTCAGACTTTGCTCATCCCAATGACGCACTAGAACACACAGTATTCTCAAAAATCCAGCTTTATCTGTGGTTTGTGAAATTTAGCTGGTATGGAAATAAACTCTAAACAATATTTCCTCAAAAAAAGACCAGAGCAGATTTGTTTATCCTTCTGCCGTTGCATAAATATCATTTAAACATTTACGGTTCTGGAAGAATTTCAGTGCCCAACATCAAAGCATATTAAAATCCTTGGAGATCTCACACGAGCTGCAGCGCCATGGCCTGTCCATGCATCACACATGAAAGTTTAAACATCTTAAGAGAGCTTGTCCCAGCCTGGGAGAAGCTGTGCAGAGTTTTCAGTCTGCTGTACGCTCAAATGCTCCTGCAGTCCGGACTGAGCAGAGCCACTCGACAACACAAGGTCAGGTGACTTTATGCTGCCTCTTTGTAACAGATGTTTGTTCTTATAAGTGTTAGTGATACCACTGATCATTTTTTGTCTAGAATCTCCTTTTAAAACATGCTATCAGTCTCTGCCATTATTTCAGTAGAAATGACTGCTTTACCGGCTTGTATTCTGTATTTTATTTAGACATGGTGCATACTTGACATTCAACATGAAACCTGTGTTCTGGTCTGCAGGTGCTCTAAACAGGAAGGAGTCTGACAGCAGCAGGTGCTTCATCATGGTATACGGCACAGTCGTTCACCAAGCTGATGATTGCTTCATTAACATCAATGTTGGAGGATTCAGGCAGCGCATGGCTCACTCTGTCCTGAGGAGAATGCCACAGACCCGCCTCGCCCGCCTCCTGCGCTGCACCTCCAGAGCAGCCATTTTGGAGCTCTGTGACGACTTCAGCTCCTCTGAAAACGAGTTCTATTTTGACCGCAGCCCAATTTTTTTCTGCTCCCTCCATAACTTCTACCTCACAGGGAAGCTCCACCTGGTTGACGGGTTGTGCGTGGTCTCATTTTTCCAGGAGCTCGAGTACTGGGGAATCAAGGAGCACCACCTGGAATTGTGTTGCAGCAACAGATTTCAGGAGCTGATGCAGAAGATATGTTTGGATCAGAGGGATGATGATCAGCACCGCCAAAGCTCAGGCTCCTCAGCGGAGAATCTTTCAGCTTTAGAGGACGAACTGGAAGAGTTTGAAGGATCCTGGTGTGCAAATGTTCGCAGGAATATCTGGATTCGACTTGAGAATCCCAGTTACTCCACCTCAGCCAAAGTGTTGGCTGTGTTGTCTATGAGTGCAGTGGTTGTTTCCATCGTTTCCATGTGCTTGAACAGCATGCCAGACTTTCATCAGGGGGACTCTGATGAAAAGCGCATAGAAAACCCACTGCTAGTCCTGCTGGAAAACATCTGCATCCTTCTGTTCTCGGCAGAGTTTATTCTTCGTTTGGTTGTTGCTCCTTCAGCCAAGAAGTTCTTGAGCAGCGCTTTGAACATCATTGACTTTTTGTCCATCCTCCCTTTCTATGTGACTTTAATCTGTGATAACACAAAGAAAGACGGGAGTAAAGAGCTGGAGAATGTTGGCAAAGTGGTGCAAATCTTGAGGCTGACCCGAGTGTTTCGTGTTTTGAAGTTGGCCCGTCACTCAGCTGGACTCCGCTCTCTCGGCTCCACACTGAGGCACAGCTCCAGGGAGATGGGACAGCTGCTGCTCTTCTTATCTTTGGGGGTTTCTCTCTTTTCTGCTCTTATATACTTCGTAGAGAGAGAGTCCAAAGAGTCACAGCTGCAGACCATCCCTGTCGGCTGGTGGTGGGCCACAATCAGCATGACCACTGTGGGCTACGGTGACACAATCCCAGTTACAGTAGCTGGGAGGCTGATAGGAACCCTGTGCATCGTCTGTGGGCTGCTTATTGTTGCTCTTCCTATTACTAACATCTTCAACAAGTTTTCCAAGCTTCATCAGAGGCAGAGACGATATAGTTTGAGGTAGAACACCTTGAATAAATGAATTCACATAAATATTTATTAGAATTTTAGAGCATTCGTTCACACAATTCTTTCCCAACTTCACTGTTGGAGCGAGTGTACTGATCTGTATCCAAATCTGTTTCAGTGGCAGCTGAGAGCATTTAGTGCAGCTGTCAGTACTTAGTCTGAGGTTTCAGCACAGATAAATATTTAAATCAGCACTCAGAGACATCTAGTTCACCCTCCTGTGACACGTCTTCACACTTTAAATCACACGGTGCCTCACTTTGATTTTATTTCACTGCTTTTCTGCATGAAAGTCACCGTCAGCAGGACAGCAGCCATCTCAGAATCGAGAAGGTCCTAACACAGACGTTCTGCCTGTACAAAAACTGATTAATCCCTTCTTGCTGAAGAATACATGCAGGGCAAATAAAAGCAGCAGAGCACATCCACCAGTAGAGATGTATGTAAAAATAGCTATAACAGGATCAAGTTTGCAAAATTGCAATTTTATTGCTGATTAAACCAGTTGAAGATGTAAAAGGAATGGCATCCTCAAAGATACTGCCTTCCTTTTCACAGATGATACTCCGCTTTCCTCCAGAGTCTAAGCCACTTATGGTAGGATTTTCTTTCATGACAAATAAACAAATGCAAATATATGTAATTATTCAGTTATGTGTGATGTGACCAACGCTCAATCTAAAAAGATGTTTTTGCCCTACTTACGTATTTAGAGCCATAAAACCTATGTACTGTGTAAATTGTGTTTTAGACTTAAATTAAAGAGCTACAAATTTATATCTAATCTTAGGTTTTAGAACAAACAAAAATACTTTAAAACCACCTTATAATGGAGTAGGTAGTGTGTGCATTTCAGGATAGTTCAATGGAAGTTTTTGACGGTTTTCTGTCCGTTTTTAGAACGCAAAGTCTCTGGAAAGGAATCTGTAAGTTGTTGGAAAGAACCAAGTAAGTCCAGGAAATATTGTGAAGGTACAAGTGGTACAGTCAAATTCAAGAATCCACTTTTAAACTTTGATTTGACTACCTGACCCAACAGGACCACGCCTAAAAACTCAACTTTTTAAATTCCATCAGAGTCGGGATACCTTAATTCTCGTGGTTAATCTGGGTTTCTGTTTACAAAGTATATTAAATCCCAGCTAACGTCATGAAACTCTGTCTGAAACAACCTTAATAGTCTCACTAATGTCACACCAAGCTCTCTTCATTTCTGTATAATAGAAAATTTCTTTTGTGTTGCAGGTGAAAGATTTTCTGATTCATAGTGAAAACAAACATTATAAGCGTGCATGTCTGAGCAATGATGCAGCGCAGTGATCCTGTAGTTCAGGTTATTAAAGCCAAGCCTTCTTCTTTGTGTTGTAATTCCACAACAGTTCCACTTGAGGGCAGCAAACGCTAAGATGTTTACCATTGCACACAGAAGAAGCCACAGCCTTTTTACTAAAATTCTTATTAGCAGGAAACGGAAACAAAAAACAAAGCTGAACCCTTTTGACAAAAGTCTTGTATGGAAAATGATCCTGCTCACTCATGGGTGGTTAATTTTTATCCAAACGTTTAGTATGAATAATCAGAAATAGAAAGTTAGAAAGAATCCATTATCAGAAGAACAAGTCGTGGCTATTTTGTCTGAAAATTCAAACTTACATTCCCTTGTAAAATTTAAAATATGCTTATTTGTCATCATTGAATTTATAAAAATACAAAAACTCATCTTTATGCCAGAAATATCATGATAAAATGATATTGTGGCTATTTTACTAAAAGTACAAACTTAAATTCAATTCTAAAATTTAAAATGTGTGTCATCAGTGAATTTATGAAAAATACAAAAACTGATCTTTTCAGCCTTTATTGGCGTCCAAGGTCTTGAACTTCTAGTAATACATTCCACGCATAATAAACTTTTAGGCAGAATTAGTTCTGCTGGTTAACGTTTGTCGGCCCTGAAAAAAACTGTGATCAACTTGAAAACAGTGACTGAACTTTTTCTGATGCGCCTTTCATGTTTTTCTCCAAAACAGACTATGTTTAGTTGTGTCTGGTTGAACTAGATTTTCCACAGTTTAACAAAAAAGATCAAGGTTTTACGTGAAACACTGTAGTTAGGCATAACTAGTATTTTCATACTGAAACATTTTTGCATGGATATTTTTTATATTTCTTTGAAATAGTTTAAAGCTACTCTTATAATTTTGAAAATGTGAAGATAATTTTGTCTTTATGTCAAAATTTGTATATGTCATTATTTCTTTGTCATGTTGATGCAATGTAGTTCACAGCGAGATGTGGAGAAATATTTATTTTAATATGTACTCTCTTGGGGCAGATTTTCAGCTTCATGTACCTGATGTCTTCATCTAAGCCACACAGCTGCAAACCTATAACAGATAATATATAAACATCTATGTTGATGATATTGTGACATTGTATGTTATCTGTTTACTGAGAATCCTACAGCAGTTTGAGTCATGACTTAAAAAATGTAATTTGAGTTCTTGAAAATGGTTTTCTGTGTTTAATCACACTTATGACAATATGAGTGTTTGAAAATATCTGTATTTTAGAAACATGGAGGTGGAGGGGTGTGTTTTTTATTGTTCTTCAGTACATCATAACTTATTATCTTTCCTCACTCTTGGATTATTTTTTGCATCATTTATTGCTGAGGCATCAGCCAAATTACATCACCTGTTGATTTTCAGGAGAAATAGATATTCCTGGCTTAACACCGTTTAGCTCACAGCCACATGTGGACAAATGTTATTTCCAAATAAATTCACTGTCTGAGCAAAAAATGTCTGGGACTTTTTTACTTTTTATTTTCATGCATATTTGCGACAGCTGCTGTATCACGGTATATGCTGATGACATTCTGATATTTTCTTTTAAGTAGTTATTCATGAAAAATACTTTCTCTGTTCCCTTTTATTACTATAGACAATTGTATTACCTGAAGGTGTCTGTAATTTAAAAGGAGTTATGGAATTGCTAATGCTTATTCAGGATACAGGAACATCTATTGTAACACTCCAGGATTATTTTGAGTCTTTTACCATTGAAAGCCTCTACACTGTTGTTTTGCACATACAAAACCAATCCAAGCTGAAATACACCTTTTTCTTCTACATGTATAAAATAAGTTAATTTCTGTCTACTTGCTACATTTTATATTGCATTTTATATTTTCGATTTCATGCATTTTATTTTTTGCTCAATATTAAAGTCAAAAATATATATAGTTTGTATTCCTCAGAGATGGGTAAAAAAAAAAGTAGAAGTGCTGAGGAAAGCTTTGACTTTATTTTGTGCCTCATATGTATTTGTATTATTGCCATAATTAGCAAAAGTAATGGACCTAAGTCAAATCTCGACATTCGGCGACCTGAACGAAAGCATGAAAACAGACATTTTCCAAGATGAAAATTATTTTATTATTACTCTTTTAAATTAACAAACACTGCTATACATATTGCTGTTTTTATTCATTTTGAATCATTTTGAACAGTTAAAGCATTTGGGAAAACAAAAAAGAAGAAGAAGAAGAAATTGTAGTTCAACAGGCGACAGACAGCAGATGACATGTACAGTAGAACATCTACAGTCAATGGCTTTCCTATGTGTGTGGAGAGGGGGGCTCCAGAACGCTCCGACATACAGACATTTAGAGGGTTTTGGTTCTCAGATCTGTCCCTTTGTGCTGTCCAGCCAAATTAAAGACCCCCCCCCGTTGATTGAAAACAGCCAGTCAAATTAAAATTACATCAAAAAACAGCTGACGAGTTCTTTCTAAACGAGTAGCAGCAGCTTGGATTGGCTTTAAAATGTAGTTTTCTGCATCCGGGAATCATCTCAAATTCTTGTCTTTAGAAAAAGAAAAGGGGTGTTTGGGTTCAAACCCTGTCGCGTTAAATTCATATGGAATGTTTCAAGTAAACTAAATATATGGTAAATATCGCTGTTCTGTCAGTGCATGATAGCCCGAGCTCACTTCCCCTTTAACATATACAAAATGATGAACAAGAAGTTCTTCAAAGTGTTCGCTCTTTCACGTCAGACCAGCTGTAGAGAGAGTCTTCTTCATCCTATTCCTCGTCGTCTAAAAGTACCTCCTGCACCCAGAAACCAGCCCGTCCAAGTTGGGTTTAAACATCTTTGTTGTACTAAAAGTGACTGCTTTACAAACACCATATAGCCTATACATATTTATATATATAAACAGGGTTGACATCATTTGGCAGCTGGCGACAATCTGGACCACCGTGGCTTTTGTTCAAGTTTGACCAAAAAAAATCCCTCCTTCTATTTTAGACGAGGACCGATGCAACACAGGATTTACACGTGCCGAGAAAAAGCAGATTTGGCTTTTTGAAACCCGAGCGGCCCCTGAGAAGGCAGCGGCGGAACAAAAGGATGTTTATTTAGAGAACGAAGCGGAGGAGGGTTTTGTTCAGACTTTTTTTTTTTGTTTGTTTTTTTTGTTTTTAATGTCGGAGCAAAAAACGACTCACAACAATTAAATGAAACCTTTTTTTTTTGTTTTGTTTTTTTTTTTTTTGTTGAAAGTACCACCTCTGCCACAGTCACTCGTCACGAACGACGGGGGTTCTACTAAAACACATGAGAGATAATCCCTGACATCAATGTAAATCACATACACTGTCCAAAAAAAACTAAACAAAACAAACAAACAAACAAAAAAAAACAGGGTTCAGGTACAGAATCACCAAGGAAGAAATAATAAAAAAAAAAAGCACACAATACTACTGCAAATTCAAGCCACTATGGCAAAAAAAGAGAAAGTATTGAGGAGCTGGATGGCTCAAATTCTCTGTAATGCTGAGGAGGTCACCCTCAGGTCACCTTGCAGATTTAAAGGAGAGGACAAGAAAATTCCACCAGCACAGGTCATAAATACACAGAGAGAGATGGAAATAACATGACAAAGTGTGCACTCTGTCCTGAATTGAGTCATAAGAGTCTGAGAGGAAAAAATAAAAAAAAATAAAAATAAAATGAGAGTCTTAGCCTCTCTGCAGAAATCCCAGCAGAATGCTGACCTCGCTTGGTGATTTGTTACAGATTGATCGGCAGAGTGCAAGCGTCGACCGCATGGCTTTTTAGGTGTTTTCAGAAAAATATATTAACAAGTCGCTCTCTGGATGGTTGTGTTTTTTCTTTTTTTCATCGTAAATGTCAGTAAACAAATCAACACTCTGCAGTTGAAATGCTGAAGGGATGGCGGATGATTGCACACACGTTGAGGGATACAAAAACGTTCACGCTGAAGAAGAAGGAGAAGAAGAAGAAGAAGAAACGCGGCGTAGCCCTTGCGGGTCTCCCCCTCCCCAACCTCCCTTGCCTCCCATCAGGAGGGGGAGCCGGCTCACACGGTCAGCTTGGTCTGGACTTTTTCAATGTGCTTTAGCGAGAGCCAGAGGGTCTCGGGATGGAGGGGCAGTCTGTCCTCGTTGTTTTCAACCACAGTGTTTGTTTCCCAGCTGGGCCTCGGCGCCCCGCCCCGGCTGACTCAGAGTGCCAGGAGCGTGGGTGAGTTGAGGGAGTCGGAGGATTGGTCGCCGCTGCTGCTGCTGCGCCGGTGGGCTTTGGAGCAGGACTCGGAAGAGGGCGAGGGGCTCTCGGGCTCCATCATGTTGGGATAGGTGAATATGAGGTTTTGGGCGTTTGGCGTGGCTGCCGGGGTGGACGCCACCACCACCGGCGTATTGAGGCTGTCTCCGTCCGGGCAGTACATCCCGCCACTGATGCCGCCGCCTCCCAGGCAGATGGGCTTGATGACGGAGCGCTGGGGCTTGCCCACCACGTCCTCTATGTCCTCGGGCTCCTGCTTCACCACCACCTGGTTCATCTGTGCACGAGGGTTCAGGCTGGGGCGCATGGTGAGCTGCAGCGGGTTGCACTGCTGCTGCTGCTGCTGGTGCTGGTGGTGGCCGGACTGCTGATGGCGCTCGTCGACGGGCAGCTTGCACACGGGGTTGTGGGCGACCAGCATGAACTCTAGCTTGTCTTTCTCCTTCTGCAGGCTCTCGATCTCCTTCTGCAGGTCGGCCTTCTCCTCCTCCAGCTTCTCGGTCTCCTGTTCAGAGGAAGGACAACATCAGCTGGGATGTTAGGGCAGCGGCAAGAACACGACAGGTCTGAGAAACTATGGACAAACTTTGAAGGAAATACAAAATAAAGGTCAGAAATAGATTTTTAGACAAACTGTTAAACTTATAAATCCTTATGTGTTGAAAATCAAGTAATATCTCTACATCTTTATCATTATTGCTAATATATGACATTATTATTATATTATAATATAAGAATATTACATTGTAATGATTTTAATGTAGTTAATATTTATAAATATATGATAATATATTCAAATAACATAACTTACATTGGGGGTTTTTATTGTGAAATTATTAGTTTTATTTTTCATTCAAAATTCCTAGTTGCAATTGTTTTCCATTGTAATATATTTTGTTCCTCTTCTGATCTACTACATAATTGCCATTATTTGTTTGTTATAATGTCATTTATCTTTTCATTTACTGATGCACATATTTTTTTTAAAATTGCTCTTTATATTTCTATATGAATATTTTTTGGATTACATTTTCAAAATATTCCACCCGCATGTTTTATTGCTGTTTTCCAGTTTCCATTCTATTTATTTACATATTTATTCCTATATTTTTCCTACATTGATATTTATTTATTTATCTTTCCACATATTTTATGAAAACATAATTATGTATTGCTAATCAGTACATTTACTTCTGATTTTGTGTTTGGTTTATATTTAAAATTTTTCCCTTTCCATATAATTTTTTCTATTACTGATGTTCTGTTTTTATTTTTTTATATATTTTTTATTTACTTGTATGTTTTTTTTTCTTACATTTAATGTTCTTCCATTCAGCCATTTATTTATTAAGATACTAAAAACATTTATGTTTCATTCTTTTCATTTCCATTTTTATCACAAGACCATTTTTATTTTGGTAGTATTCAGTTGTTTGACTTACTATTTTCTTAGATTTTTCTAATGTTGCATTTCTTTGGGGAATTTTATGGACCTGTCATATTTGTTCTCCCTTTCTTTTTTTTGTTTTTGTATCTTCTTTTGATTTGTTTCACTCGCTTCTGCAATGAGCCACAGTCGATTTCTAAGCAGAATTTCTGCAGTTGTTTCTGTCTGAATCTGACAGTGACCATACAGAAATTCCTGAGAGCGAAGGGAGTAACACGCAGCACACAGCAGACTGTCTTTTGTTCAGAGATTTGGAAACAAAACGATCATTAATCTGTACCAAGTCTATTCATTCGCTCGGCAGAGCCTCCAGAAGGTTTCTGTCATTTCCTAAAACACCAAAAGAGGGCAGTGTTCATCCGCTTCTGTTTCTGTTGATTTTTGTCAGGAGACCTCGGGACCAACGCCATGCAACCTGCAAGCCGAGTGTCTGAATTTGAGCGTCGCCTAATGACTGTGTGTTGCTTGTGTCTCTAGGGGATGCCATCTCCTTTGGTCATTGTACACAGACGTGTCAAATCAAAAGAAAAAGAGAGGAGGAAATTACTGCAGGACGTCAGACCGGCAGCGATAAAGCCGACATGCTGTCTGAGAACTTTGACTCATGGGCAAAGGTATCAGGAAGTCATTCATGAGGTCTGACGTGAGTCTTAAAGTAAACACTGTGGCTTAATTTCACTGGAAAGCTTCTACTTTTGGATCAGTAAAAAAAAAAAAAAAAAATCCAGTGTGATGGTCTTTTTGATTTTTGGTGTGCGGCGTTTACAATTTTGCCTACGTCCAGATCCACTACTCCAGGTTGTCTTCCTCCTTAATGGTCTGACAAGCTCAGCCTCTCTTTAATTCCACTAATTAGTCCATTTAGATGCCGTTACTGTCTGCCTACGAGACAGCCCAACCTCTGTCTGCAGCCGCCCGAGACAAAAAGCTTTTCAACGCCTGTCATCTCTTCAGTCAGAGCCAGCACTTAAAGAGTCAAACCAGTCCGGCGAGGTTGCAAAAAGCAGGAGTGGAGTTCAGGCTCTCGTCAGAACGACCGGATCGCACGTCTTCGCAAATAACCTGTGTGCACGGATCAGCTGGACGTGATGCTCACCCCCTGCAGCATCTCCGTCAGCTCCCGCCTGCGGTTTCTACATTTGGCTGCGGCCAGCTTGTTCCTCTCCCGTCTCACCCTCCGCTTCTCCTCTTCCTCCGGGGTCAGCTGCGCGCAGAAGAGAAGAAGAAGACACGTTACACAAGCTGTTGGATCAACAGGCGGGGTGGTTGTGATGTAAAACTCTCAGACTAACTCACCTGTTCCTCCCTCTTGCGCCGTCTGAGGTCGCCGGTGGAGCGGATGACCCCGGGCCGGGCCAGTGTGTTGTGCGGCAGCAGGCTCGGCCCGTTGGTCAGGTGATGTCCATACGGGTGGGAGCGGGAGTACGGGTTGGACATGGAGGTGATGACGGTCGGCTGCACCATCCACTGCAGGTCTTGGCTGGTTGTGATTGCATTGATTGTAGGGATGAAGGCACTGTTGGAGCCAGGCATGTCAACCCTGTACTTCTGGAAAAAAAAAACAAAAAAAAAACAAACAAACAACAAAAGAGAGGAGAGAAAAAAAGAGTGATGAACGGGTTGAAAAACAGTCACCATGTTCGGCCAAAACTCGTCTTCGCCTCTTAATCCTCTGAGCATCTCAGTGCATGAATTTGCTGGAAGCACCAACACCGGGTGTTGCGTCCAACGCCTCCCACCATTATTAAATTCACACATCCATCCCCCCTCCTCCCCCTGTTTAAAGGCTTATAGTAATGATTCAATCCACGTTGACTGTAACCCCCAGAGTGGAACGGTGACACATGCAGTGAATCATGTGGGAAAGCCCAAAGGTGTCCGGCACATCTCATTGTTCTACAAAAAGCAGAATGAGACCAACGGTGATGAAACATCTGCTCTGTGGAACGGGTCGGTTTGCTACCCATCTGGAAACTGTAGAAAGCATTAATTTGTGGAAAACTTTAAACCTAAAACAGGCGCCAGTTTCCGTTGGGTTTTATATATATATATATATATATATATATATATATATATATATATATATATATATATATATATATATATATATATATATATATCCACAGTTGCATCTCCAAGGGCATCCAGAGATGGTAATGTCCACCCCAAACCAAACACTCCAAAGAATAGCTGTTTTTATGAAAAGGAATTCAAGAAAGGAAAGAGTTGTCAACTAGTTGAAAAGGTTTTTATTATTTATTCTTTTTTTTTTTTACTTATTGTCCTTTTAATGTCCAACTTTTGAGCATCCTTCCAATATAGCATGTAACAGCAGCATACTAAAACCCACACTTTTTTTCTCCTGTGATGGTTCATTACACCAAGATAGTCATTTGAATCCTTTTCAAAGTTTTCTGAGTTCCACCCAGTTTCACACAAAAAAAAAAATCCAACTGAAGAAGCAGCAGGGGTTTCGTAGGGTGTCCGCATTGAATAAACACTTTTCTGAGCAGATCGCTGCTCCTCCACAGATTGAGGACCTGTCAGCTGCGCGTAATTTACGCACGTCCCGGGCTCCCCGCGCCTTCCCCTCCTCCACTTATTCCCGACTTTCCGTCGGATATCCCGGCAGACTATTGGAACTTTGTTTATTACAATGACTCACTGTGTATGGGATTTGTCCAGCACGTGTGAACCAAACTCAGTTCCAGTAAGAAAGGGGGAAGCGGCCAGCTCGAACAAGCCGGGAATTCTTATCCAGAAATACGGCACGGAGCAAAAAAAAAAAATTCCTGTTAAGTAATAAAACAAGCATGGATGGATAAACTCGCTGCAGCAGAGGCGCAGACATTCCTTGGAGTCGTTATATGAAATGCTAGAGGCGTGATAAAAATATTCTATTGCTCCAATAAACAGAGAAACAGGAGGTCATGTAATGGAAAACTGGCAGAGAGTGATTACAGGCTGATAGATGCGGGCC